>NW_011494752.1:9763200-9785278 GCF_000754665.1 Bison bison bison
TTAAAATTAATAAATTTTCTTAAAAAAAAATTAAAAGACAAAAACAAAGTCTGTAAACTGGGAAATAAGTGACACAAAAGACAAGCCCTTCCTGACCCACATGTTGGATCTGGTGAGCCAGCTGGATTTAGGATTTACATAATTCCTTGTTTTAAAAGCTGCCTCCTTGGTCTGAGGCAGTGTTTAAGTCCTGCTGCTGAAGTGTGAGGGTCCATGTGTGTCTCATGATGCCTGATGGCCAGAGAGCGGCCGTCCATCCGGAAGTGACTTGGCTTCTGATCTATCCTGAGGGCCTGAGTCATTCTGATTAACTCTTCACTCCTGGCTTTGGTGGCACCAGATTTTTACCCTCCACCCTGGCTCAATAAATGAGGATGTTTGCACTTTAGATCAAAAGTTGTTCCTAAGTGGTGTTCAGTGAGCTGAAACAGAGGGCAGCATCTCAGTTTGTTAGGTGGTGGCATTGTCCCCCTTCCGGGTCCCCTTTGGCCTCTCAAATGCCTCTGAAGATAGTATAGATGGAGAAAAATGATGTTTTGTGTCATAAATGGTATAACAGTGCAGTGTAAAAAAATGTTTTCATGTTTCAGAAAAAGAAAGATCTACCAAGTGTTAAAGGCTTTTGGTGTAAAGTGAATTTATACAGGAAGGAAGTCAGGGAGGGAGGGAGAAAAGGGAAGGAGGAAGGAAACCCAACAAGAGGACGGGGGCAGTGGCCAGCGGGTGGAGCTGGACCAGCAGGGTTTGGTTTCACTTCAGCTTTCTTACCTGTCAGATGGGCATGACGCTGCTTACTTACGGGTGTGGGTGTCCTGGGAATTAAATGAGAAAATGCACAGTGACAGGCACCGTGTAGACACTCCACCAACCGTCCTCCCTTCTCACCCCTCAAGTCCGGAAACCCTCCGCTCTTGCTAATGCCTGGTTTCTCTGCAGCTGCCCCGCCTCCCAGGGTCTCCCAGCCCAGCATCAGGTTTGAAAGCTGAAACTGAGTGAACTGGATGGGTCGTGGCCACCCACTCCAGCTCTTCCTTCTGCTTTTTTCATGCGCAAGCCTCTTCAGAAGGCATAAAATCAAAGTGCCTTCATTTCCAGCACAGCCCCCAAGTCCCATCAGGTAGCTGCAGGGTCGTCACAGAGACTTTTGAGACAAGAGATCCAGATGATCTGCTTCTCGGGGGTCCAGCCTGAGCACAGACAGACCTTGCAGCCGGGCCTCTCAGACTTGTATGTCACACTAGTGCCTGTCTGAGAGCTTAAGGACACACTGCTTAAGGTGGCTCTCTGAGGGGAAGTCCCCGGGTCTTCCCTAGGAGATGGTGGTGATGATGGTGATGGAGACGGTGATGTGATGATGGTGGTGGTAGTGATGGTGATGATGACGGTGGTGGTGGTGATGGTGGTGATTCTTCTTTGGCCAAATAAGGCTGGGAGGTACTAGGATGTACAAAGCTAACCAAGTGGTTAATCTGAGAATACAGTGTCTGAGAACCTTTGACCTACCAGCAGGCCACCAGAAATTCCCCACTGTTTCTCACTCCAGAGTCTTTTTTTGTGCATTTCTGTGAATGGATTTGGGCAACACCAGGCCACCATTCCTGGCAGCAAAATTATTAATGAATGTACTCCCAGCAGACGTGGGTAGTATCTGGTCTCATCTTCCAGCAAACCCAGAGATGCACACATGCATCGCAGCATAGCCCTGTTTAGTCATGACTCAGCAGTCTGGTGATTAATGCCACTCTCCCCACAGAACATTGATATCACCAATTTCAGCAGCAGCTGGAGTGATGGCTTGGCCTTTTGTGCTCTCCTCCACACCTACCTGCCCGCCCACATCCCATACCAGGAGCTGAACAGCCAGGAGAAAGTAAGTCCTGCATCCCCACCCCGGTCACTCTCCAGAACACAGGGGGATTTCTCACACCGTTGATACATCCCAGGGAGTGTGGGGTTTGTGGACTTGAAGAGGAAACTGGGGTAAGATTCCAGCACAGATCACAACGGAGGGCAGCTCCCACCCTCAGTAATGTCCTCAACTTCCCTTGTTACCTAGGAAAATGCAGCAGAGACCAGTTGACTGTGTCTGCTGAGAACTTCCTATCACTCAGTTTTCAGAGGAGGCCTTCATGGTTTCAAGACCTTAGGCCAGCATTTTCAAAATCTTTTCCAAAGAACCAGAAATCCCTGGCTCAGATAAACTGGGGAAGCTATCTATCATAGCACACTTCCGGAGATTCTTGATGCCATAAATACTCTAGGAAGTCCTTCATTAGAGAAACCTGTGTGACTCATTTTAGGCCAGTGTACATCAGAGCCACAAAACCTTTTTAACGTTTAATATAATCACCCATAACAGGAGTTGGCAGACTTCCCCTGTTGGGGGTCAGTGGTAGGCTTTGTTGGTCTGTGGTCTTTGTCAAAGCTACTCAGCTCTCCCATCAAAGCACCCAAGTGGCCATAGATGTTTGTCAATAATAGGCTTGCTGTGTTCTAATAAAACTTTATTAGCAAAAACAGGCTGAGGGCTGAGTTTGGCCTGTGGGCTTTGATTTAGCAAACCCTGCCCAAGAACATCCTTAAAATCATATTCCACAGAGTTACTCCAGGAAACACTGTCCCTGGCCCTGGACTCATTTACTCAACAGATGTTTCTTGGTAGCTGTCATGCCCAGTAATAAAGGCAGCAGTGGTGGTGTAGACAGGTCCTTTGTCCTTGGGAGGTGGGTGGTCAGCAAACAAGTGAGTAAACTTGTAACAAGTAGCACTGTAAGTAAATAACTGTAAACTATGACTTCCCTGGTGGCTAAGACGGTAAAGCATCTGTCTACAATGCGGAAGACCTGGGTTCAATCCCTGGGTTGGGAAGATTCCCTGGAGAAGGAAATGGCAACCCACTCCAGTACCCTTGTCTAGAAAATCCCATGGATGGAGGAGCCTGGTGTCCATGGGGTTGCAAAGAGTCGGACACGACTGAGCGACTTCACTCACTCACTCATGGAAGACCATGAGAGAAGCATAGGGTGTGGGGTGAACACGGGGACCTAACTTTCACCAGGAAGGTTGTGGACGTCTCTGAGGTGGAATTCCAGTGAAGAGCCCACATGAGGGAACCAGTGATGCACAGAGCCGGGGGGCCTTCCAGAGCCAGGGAGCATGCCAAAGGCACACCCAGGGGAGCAGAGACCAGAGACATGGGGAGGCCGGTGGGCCATATGAGGAAGTCCATAGGACAGGGTGTGGGGGAGGGGTCCGGAGCATGGGAGCGTCTGTCCCCTTGGAGTCTGTGGTGTGCCACCCTCCCAGCACATGGATGCTTCACTAAAACCCATCCTTTGGGGTTTTACTGGCAGCTTCATTATACAGACATAACTAATTAAATCATTGGTCATTGGTGACTGGTTCAGCCTCCAGCCCCTCCCCGCTCCCTGCAGGTCAAGGGGTGGGACTGAATGTTATAACCTCTAATCCCACACTGTCTTTCCAGGGGTTTTCAAAAATTGAGTTATTAACATACACCCAGGTGTTGTTGGAAAGGGTTTGTTATGAGTAACAAAAGACACCTGTTTTGGAACTTCCCTGGCAGTCCAGTGGCTAGAACTCTGCACTCCCAATGCAGGGGACCCAGGCTCAATCCCTAGTCAGGGAACCAGATTCCACACGCCGCAATTCAGAGTTGGCATGCCTCCAGTAAAGACCCCACATGCTGCAACTGAGACCCAGCATAGCCAGATAAACAAACGAATAAAAACAAATATTATTACAAAAGATGCCTCCATGACTCCTACATCGAAAATTACAAAGGCTTTAGGAGCTCTGTGCAGGAACCAGGACAAAGACCAAAGGTGTATTTCTTATCATAAGTCAAACTTCACAGAGGCACCAAGAGAAGACAAGGAACAGGCCTTGAGGACTCCATCCTTGTTGCCAGGGCAGGGCAGAGTGGCCCAGCGAAGGTACCAGGTACCAGGAGGAGCAGCCACAAAGGAGACCAGCAGGGGCATGTGGGGTCCCAGGATCCACAAAGCCTTGGCACTGTCGACAAAAAAAAAATTCCATCAGTCGATCAAGGAAGAAAAAGAAAATTTTTATTCAAACCAAACTGAGGCTTATAACCTTCTGAGGAAGCCTCTGAGGAAGCTTCCAGAACTGTTCTGCCTGTTAGAGGTCTAAGCACAGTCGTACAAGGTTTAGAGATAAGAGTGCTGTGCATCAAGGGATGTGACCGGTTTACACATTCCAGGGCTGCTAGTACAGAGTGAGCAGCAGGTCATGGGTCATCAGGGCCCAGGGAAGGTCAAGAAGGAAGGTTGTCTCCTAGGGGAGTCTGCTGGTGCCGGCAGAGTGTCGCTCCTCATGGTTGAGCAGGTATTGAATGTTTCTGCCGACGGGAAGGTTGGTCGAAGCCTGCTACAGATAGGTCCTCAGGGTGTGAAGTGTTTGACTGCAGCCATGGCACTTTGTCCTCCCATCAATGGACGTGTTGGAAAAGAATGGAAAGTGTTTGCTTTCACCCTTCAGATCATCTCATTGCTTCCAGATGACGGAAACCGCATCATGTCCCCTGGAGGCCGGTGATCCCTGAGATTCACGGCCAGCTGCCCAGATCTGGAAATGCACAGAACAGCCGAGCATCACAGCTTGGTCTCTCTGTTGTCCTCGAGATACGGGAGCGCATGGTTCCAGCACGCAGGTTGCCTTTCTTCTCCCTGCTCCTGGATGTTGTCCTGGGGAGGAGGCAGGTCAGGCTGTGAGATGCTGCAGGTTCATGAGGGGTGAAGGACTTAGCTCCAGGTGCATCCCTTGATGCACAGCCCTCTGTCTCAATATCCTGTACGACTGCTTTGACCTCTTACAGGCAGAACAGTTCTGGGAGCTTCCTCAGAGGCTGTTCCCGGGTTATAATCCTCAACTTGGCTTGAATCCTCAACTTGGTGTGGAGTTTTCATTCCAGATCGTGCAGCGTCACAGCCTCCCCTGATGACCGCTGGCCTCCTGCTTCCTAACTGCCCCATGTGGACGTGCTCTGGCTTTGGCCCCTGCACTGGGAGACCTTGTGTTCATGTTTGGGGAAAGAAACTCGTATCTCAGAGTTACCAATGAGGGTTCTCAGAACAATGTGTCAACACAGGCAAATCAAACCGGCACAGTTTAAAGCTGAGCACGTGTGTGAGACTCAGCCTGGGGGGGCTCTTGCTGGAGGAGAGAGGGAGAAATAGGGAAGGCTTCCTGGAAGGGATGACTTTGAAGTTGAGTTTCAAAGGGAAGGAGCTAATTTGAATGAAACGATGCCTTTGACCTTCAGGATGAGTGAAGTTCAGCCCTCCTCAGTTGGAGCCTGGGTCTGGGGAGCTCTCAGTGCAGTATATTTCTTGGGTTTTTTGGTGAACAGCAGACATTGAAAAGGGCACCAAGAGAGGCCTGTAATGTTTATATACATGTTAAGTTACTTCAGTTATGTCCAACTCTGTGCAACCCTCTGGACTGTAGCCCGCCAGGCTCCTCTGTTTATGGGATTCTCCAGGCAAGGATACTGGAGTGTGTTGCCATGCCCTCCTCCAGGGTATCTTCCTGACCCAGAGATCGAACCCACGAATCTTGAATTTTTGGGCAGGTTCTTTTATCAGTAGTGCCACCTGTAAAAACCTATCAAAATCAGAATCTGAAAAGTCACTTTAGTACAAAGAGAATATCATGGATTATAAGCCATAGGAAGATAAGAAACCAGAAGTAGAGAAGGAGACACAGTTCTCCCAGCAAGAAAAGTCCCAGACAAGCGAACTGAAAACAGACTTGAAGAAAGGCAAGGTCCAGGTCTGGAGCACACCGAAATGTGGTGTGGTTCTGAGCTGTTGGTTGTTACAAAGAGGAAAACCCTTTGGAAAGAATGTGTTGAGTGGCACAGCATCGGGACTCTGGAACCTGGGGCGAGGAATGTGATCCCAGCTGCTGTGCCAATACCCCTTGTTGTTTTCAGCCTTCAGAGTCGTCCTGTTAAGAGGGTGCCGGACACTTCAGTGTGGTTGAGGAGAAGGAAGCCAAATGTATCAGCTTGAGCAGTTCAGAACATAACTAGGTGGAGGAAAGGCAAGGGAAAGTCCTACTCATCACACCAAGTGAAGTCGGGAACTGTCATTCGTAACCGATGGGACAAGAAATGATGGTTTGAGGATACTGGTTAAAGTCACAAACATAACTAATAAGGGAGCGAACGTGAGCTGTGTGACTAGAATGAAGGAAAGAGAGAGGTGCATGATTCCTGAGTCATTTAACTTAGGAGGAAGTTAGAAGGTCATGCCTCTATTTTAGAAATCAAGAAAGTGGTGGGACTTCCCTGGTGGTCCAGTGGCTAAGATTCCAAGCTCCAAAAGCAGGGGTCCCCAGGCTCAATCCCTGGTCAGGGAACTAGATCCTACCTGCTGTGACTAAAGATCCCAAGTGCTGCAACTAAGCCAAATAAATAAATATTTAGAAGGAAGGAAGAAACAGTGATGTCAGCAGGTACAGAGAAATGAAGGAAATCGCTGAAATTAAAGAGAGAAGCGAAAAATCATTCTCCCAAGGTCCAGGATTGAGGCAAGGAAGTCTTTCATGTGATTATATTTAACTATGTGTACATATTACTTTGATAATTTTTGATACAGCACCATGATTAAACAAATTGATATACAACAGAATGTGTATGTCCTAAATATTGACAAAGTAAAAAATAACTAACAAAAATGTATCTTTGATGGTCAGGAATCAATCAATAATGTTATTTTTTAGTGACAGTGGTAATCTGTTAATCTTCTTTTTTCCCCCTTAAACTGAGACCACTGTCTGCATACTTGACTTCAACACTAGTGTTTTATAAATAGTAGATAATCTATATGGGAGTGTCAGTTGGTGTTTATTGCTAACAAAAGCTATATATTCTTGGCTGATAATTTCATTCTGTTTGACTTTTAACCTAGAAAAGAAATCTCTTGTTGGCATTTGAAGCAGCTGAAAGTGTAGGCATCAAACCCAGCCTGGTGAGTGTCCCCCTTTGTATCCATGTGATACTTTAATCCCATGAGAAAGAACTTTATGCCGTCTACTAAATAATCTTCACAGCAATGAAGTCCATTACTCATGATTCCTGATATAAAAGTGTACAGTTGGTCTGACCACATGTGATTTAGAGTGTTTTCAGTGAAGATTTCGCTGTGCATAAATTTCAGTTCTAGACTGAATTATCATTAAAGCCCTGGAAATATGAATACGATGTAATTTTTAAAATATCAATACACAGCCAATCTCTGAAGAAGGAACGGGAAATAACTAGATGCCAGAAATTAAAAGAGGAGTGAAGACCAGAGTCCTGAGGCATGTGCTGGACTCTGGCCACCCCAGGGTGGGACTGGGGCGGTGGGAAAGGGCCTCCAATGTGTGTAGGCTGTGGTTTGTGCTCATGAAGGGGCAGGAGACCTGGCACTGAGCTCCTGTAACCAGAGCATTGGGCCTGAGACCCCTGGACAGAACCAAGGCTCCCCAAACGCTAATCTTCTTAGTGAAGGGGAGATAAAAATTGCTACCTGCCAGTCCAGGGAGGTGATAAGGAAGCTCAGTCTCTACCTTGGATTTCTTTGTGGCCAAAACCCACAAAATCTCTTGGAGGGAAGGAAGGAAAAGCTGGGCCAGATGAGGTTTTGAGTCCAAATTTATAAGATCTGCTGCAAGCAGTGACCAGTTTATAGTGTCTCTGCTGCCAGAAGCTCTGTGGCCTGGAGTACAGAGGCTACTGAAAATACACTCACAATTCAAAATTACAAAGCAGTCGGGAAAATGATCTACTTGACAATAGGACCTGCTGTACAGTACAGGGGACTGTACTTAGTATTCTGTGATAACCTATATGTGAAAAGACTTGAAAAAGAATGACTATATGTGCATGTGTAACTGAATCACTTTGCTGTACACTTGAAACTAACACAACATTGTAAATCAACTAGACTCCAATAAAATTTAAACAAAGAAAAGAAAATTATCTAGTCAGCAGGCACCACGAACAATAGGACCATCTACCAGAATTTGAGATAATAAAACAATAAGAAAGAGACCTCAAAAGACTATGTTTAAACATGTTGGAGATCAGAGAAGGAATAAAAATCATAAGGAAGGAACATGGTTTTATTTTTTTTTTTAAGATTCTGAAAAAAGCCAAGTAGAAATTTAAAATTTGAAAGTAAAAACCACAGCTGGATTGAAACCTGATTGGATACAGCAGAAAAGAGAACTGCTGAACCAGAAAATACATCACAGGAAATTACCCAGGACATATAACAGAGATTTTAAGATGAAAATGTGATAGGGGTTTTATTAATAGGTTTTCAACTTTAAGAAATGGAAAACCCAACTAACGGTTGCTTCAACCATAAAGATTTTTTTTTGTAGTTTCAGGAATGGTTCACTGCTTAATGTAATCAAGGCCCACAGAGTGTCTTTACTTTCTTGGTTCTTTGTCCTCTTATTTGTCTCTCTATAGCTGAACATGGCTGCCAAGCTCCAGACATCACTCCCATCTGTAGGGCCAAAAGTGGGGAGGAAGGGGTACAGTGAGTGCCTGACATCCCCCTCTTTGATAAGGAAACAAAAAGGCTTCCGAGAGGCCCTCCAGCTCTGTGGCAGTTCTCTGTTGCGTGGCCACCCCAGCTGCAAAGGGATTTGAGAGGGCAAACATACAACGTTTCTCATCCTCTTTAGTGGGACGCCTGCAAAGGAAACAGAGGTTGGGACCAACTGATAGTGTCTGTCACAGAGCTTAAGAGGCATGGAAGATAAAATCAGACCGTGTCCAACTCCCATGGCCAGTGGGAATTCCAGAAGTAGAGGAAAGAAAACATGGAGAGAGAATATTTGAAAAAGTGGCGCCTGAAATTTTTCCACAATGACGAAAGACCACAGATTCTTAATGGAATCTCAAACAGGATAAATAATACAAAACATCCATCCAGACACATTGTAACGTAATTGCAGAAAAAGCAAAGTGATCATCTACAAATAATTTGCACTAACCAATAATAAAAGAAACCTAGTAGAAAACTTGGAGAAGTCAATGGCACCCCACTCCAGTACTCTTGCCTGGAAAATCCCACGGACAGAGGAGCCTGGTAGGCTGCAGTCCATGGGGTCGCTAAGAGTCAGACACAACTGAGCGACTTCACTTTCACTTTTCACTTTCATGCATTGGAGAAGGAAATGGCAACCCACTCCAGTGTTCTTGCCTGGAGAATCCCAGGGACTGGGGAGCCTGGTGGGCTGCTGTCTATGGGGTCGCACAGAGTCGGACACGACTGAAGCAACTCAGCAGCAGCAGCAGTAGAAAACTATCAAAGTCTGGAATAGGCAACTCACAAAGGGCCAATAAACGTTTAAAAACATGTTCAGTGATTAGGAAAATCTCAGCTGCAGTACAGTGAGAGATATACTTGTGTAACCCTCAGAGGGTGAAATGAAAAGGGAAAAAGACCAGGGGCTTCCCTGGTGGCTCATCGGTAAAGAATCCACCTGCCAATGCAGGAGACATGGGCTTGATTCCTAGGCCAGGAAGATTCCAGTACTGTGGGACAGCTAAGTCCATGCACCACAGTAACCTCAGCTACTGAGGCCCGCACTCCCTAGAGCCCATACTCCAGAGCAAGAGAGGCCGCTACAATGAGAAGCCTGCTTATGGCAACGAAAAGGAGCGCTTACTCACCACTAGAGAAGAGCCGCATGACAACGAAGACCCAGCACAGCCCAAAATAAAAAATAAATAAAATTTTGGGGGAAAAAAGGAAAAAGACAACTATCGTAGGAATTTTAATACTATAGTTATAACAGTGTTATCCTAACATGTTTGACAGAATGGACAGTTTTTAAAATATATACATAAGTATATTTCTTCAAATAGTAAATGTAACTATTTCTCCAAAACGCACAGAGAAAGAACTAGAACTTTAGCCATTAAAGAAGTGCAATTCATTGTTTTAAATATAGTCACACACACACATAAACAAAAAAATACGAGTCCGCCCAAATTCCACTGAACCTTTGAGAAACAGATGTCCCTATTGTGCAAACTCGAGTCTAGAGAATTTAAAAAGAAGTGGGGGGACTTAATGTCTGGCGAGGATGGAGTAGCAGGAACCTGATTTATCTTCTGAAACACTAAACAGCCAGGGAGTTGTCGTTGTTCAGTCCCTAAGTTATGTCGGACTCTTTTAAACCCCATGGACTGCAGCACATCAGGCCCCTTTACCCTCCACAGTCTCTGAGAGCTTGCTCAGATTCATGTCCACTGAGTCAGTGATCCCTTGCAACCGTCTCATCCTGTCATCCCCTTCTTTTGCCCTCAATCTTTCCTAGCATCAGGGTCTTTTCCAATGACTCAGCCCTTTGCATCAGGTGGCCAAAGTATTGGAGCTTCAACTTCAGCTTTAGTCCTTCCAATGAATATTCAGGGTTGATTTCCTTTTGGATTGACTGGTTTAATCTCTTTGCTGTTCAGGGGACTCTCAAGAGTCTTCTCCAGCAGCACAAATCGAAAGCAGCTAACAAGTAACCACAGATCATTTGCTTAAGGAAAGATATTGAATATAATGAGAACTTGTTGGAAGATGATATTCTACACAGAATATGGTTTTCTTTGTATGCTTGCGTGCTAAGTCACTTCAGTCGTGTCTGACTCTTTGTGACCTTGTAGACTGTACCCCGCCAAGCTCCTGTGTCCATGGGATTTCCCAGGCAAGAATACCGGACTGGGTTGCCATGCCCTTTTCCAGAGGATCTTCCCAACCCAGGGATCGAACCCCCGTCTCCTGTGTCACCTACAAGGGCAGGCAGGTTCTTTACCACTAGAGCCACCTGGGAAATGTTACTGTTAATATTTGCTTTTTTAAATTAATGTTTTTTCCTATTTTTTTGTCTCATGTACTACTGAAGTTAGTGAATGCTGGGAAGCAAATGAGATCATCATGTTGAGCTAATCATCAGAGCCAGAGATTTTATTTGTACAGAAGTCTCTGAGGAGCTACTGACGAACATCATCGTGGATCTCACAAACATTTAGGAATGTTTGTGAGCAGTTTAACCAGTTCATGCCATCAAGAAAATAGAAGTTTCCTACATTATTAAGTTTACTTTTGTATCATGAGATGCAGTGAAAAATAATATATTTAATTACATGTGACATTTTAAAATTGCAACTAATCAGAATTGGCAGCAGTAACAATCCCAAGTCTTTGGTCAAGTTCTATTATTAGATTAGTCAGGAAAAAAATTCCCTTATATGTTTATATTCTAGCAAATATAGGCTTTTACATTTAGAGGATTAACAAGGATAAGAGTTTTTCCAAGTGAAAACACCACAGTGTTCCCCCGAGTTGAGAATGCATTTCTTCCCCGCCACGTTGGGAATGCATTTCTTCCCTGCCACAGTGTGAGACAGAAATTTCACCCACTGCATCAATCACAGGAAGGGTGGAGAGAGAAGAGGCGTGGCCTTGTTGCCGCTGCTGTCAGAGCAGCCAGAACGGGTGCCCTCCAAGGGTGGATGTGTTTGCACTGGTGAGGCAGACATGCCCATACCAGGCCGTGTGGTCTGTGAGGGTGTCACTTGCTTGCTGAGCCTGTGTGTCCCCCAGAATGGTCACTCCTCACACAGACTAAGGTCTTCAGGTCACCTAGGAAGGTAGGTCTTCACAGCTCAGGGTTTTATAGGGAGGTTAGAATGATTCCTTAGGTGAGGCTGAGCCTGCGCTGTCGCATAAACTTTATAGAGGCTACTCTGTACCAGGCACTTTCTGTGAGTTGAGTCATGGTCCCTCTCAGAAGTCCTATGACATAGATGCTCCTTACATGAGGAACACTGCAATTTCGTGGAAGGGCACATAGCTTGTGAGTAGCCAAGACAAGGGTCAAGGAGGCTATCTGACTCCAGAGCCCACATCTCACCCCTCCATGACCCTGCATCTGAGCAGCCATGCCAACCTGGGCTCTTAAAGCACAATTTACTCATAGTCTATCAAGCGCATATGTGTTATATTGTAATTTATCTGATTATAGGGCTTATCTCTGGGCCTCTCTGGTGGCTCAGACAGTGAAGAATCCACCTGCAACATGGGAGACCTGAGTTTGATCCCTGGGTTGGGCAGATCCCCTGGAGAAGGGCATGAGAACCCACTCCATTGTTCTTGCCTAGACTCCTGAGGGAAAGAAGCCCTATCTTTTTTTTTTTTTTTCAATTACTTTTATTGCAATGAAATACACATAACATGGCTTCCCTGGTGGTAAAGAATCTGCCTGCCAATGCAGGAGACATAAGAAATGAGGGTTCAATCCCACTGTGGGAAGATCTCCTGGAGGAGGGCATGACGACCCACTCCAATATTCTTGCCTGGGAAATTCCAGGACAGAGGAGCCTAGCAGGGTGCAGTCTATAGGGTCAAAAAGAGTCGGACACACTTAGCGACTAAACAACAACAACTATGAATAAATTTTATTGATTGATGGCTGTCCAGCCAGCCTTGCATTCCTGAGATGAACCCACTTGATCATGATTCAATTTGCTAATATTTATTAAGGATCATTGTGTTTACATTTTAGTGAGAAATTGGTATTCTTGTAATGTTTTTGTCCTGCTTTTGGTATCGAGGTAGTTCTAGCTTCACAGAATGAATGAGGAAGTGTCCCCCCCTCTTCTGTTTCCTGGAAGAGATTGCATAGAACTGGTATTATTTCTTCCTGGACTGTTTGATAGAATTAACCAGTGAAACCATCTGGGTCGGGTGTTTTCTTTTTTTGGAAGGTTTTTAGCTACTGAATCAAGTGTCTCACACTATCGGATTTTTATTGATCCAACATACCCTGTCTTCTCCTGAAAGGTGTTAACTGATTTCTTCAAACATGTTCAAACGTGATGTTGACAATGCACTAAAATAGTTTAAAATTTAATTATTGTCGGGTTCAAGCATGTAGGACAGTCTGAGTAAAACTGTGAATATTGATCAGACTTCAGAATCCTCTCTGAGCAGGAAGACGTGTCCTTGTCCCCAGAGGAGGTTTGCCATCCCTCCAGCCTCTCAGGCCATCCCTGTCTTCTCAGAGCTCATCTGCCTCCCGAGAGCACAATTCCTTATCGCTTCTGTCTGTGTCATCATGTTAGCAACCCTCGTGTTATAAGAACTTCGGCTGTTTGTGCATCTGTCTGTGCACACAGAAGGAGGCTTTTCCTCCTTGTCTTCTGTGAATGCATTGTTTCTCTTTTCACATAGCTGTAGGTTCCTGTGTGGGGTGTTCCACGTACTCCTTTTTCACCCTTCCCTCAGACCGATGATACGCTGATTTCTCAGCCTCACCAGGGAGAAAAATCAGTTAAATATATTTAGATGCTGAAACAGAAGCTAAGTGGCTGGTTCCAGGCCTCAGCCAGTTCTGTCCCTGCCCAGGAACAGATGTTCTGAGCTCAGCCTGCTTTTCCACTGTGTCTCTGCTTCCATCTTCATGCCAGGACCTTCCCTACTATTCTCTCATGACCACAGAAGAATCCGCAGTCAGCCCCAAGATGAATTGTTGAGTAGTGTGGTGACACAAATTTCAGGAAAGCCTGGCTGAGCAGTGGATGGAGCACCATCCTGCCGCCGTCAGTCCCCGGCCTCTGCCTGTGCTTGCTTATGGTCAATGAAATGAGGGAAAATAAAACGTGACTAGTGACCCTTTTGCCACTAGTGACCCTCTGGTCAAATAGCTTTTAGCTGGTGTAGGGCTTTTGTGGCACAAGTAGCAGAAACAGTACTGCACAGATGCTCACTGCAAAGAAGTGACCACAGTCACACCCTGTGCTATTTGGATGGGACAGCTGTTCTCCTGGACAGTGTATGTCCGCTAAATGACGTAGCACAGCTGTGTGGGAAATTGAGTATGAAAAATGTTCAGTGACCAAGCACAGGGTACGCAGTGACAGTGTGGGAGGACATGGGTGTGTATTCAAATGTAGCTGGGAGAAGTGGGAATCCTTTCGCAACAATGGAATCATAGTGACTCTTTTTGAAACTTTTGTTTTATTGATTGAAGTAGAGCCAATTTAGAATGTCCTTTTAGTTTCTCCTGTATAACAGAGTGATTCAGTTACACGCACACACATTCTTTTCCATGTTCTTTCCCATTTTTGTTTATCCCAGGATACTGAATATAGTTCCCTGTGCTGCACAGCAGGACCTTGTTGTTTATCCATCCTGTATGTAACGGTTTACATCTGCTAATCCCAAACTCCCAGTCCTCTCTCCCCAACCCCTTGGCAACCACAAGTCTTCTCTATGTCTGTGAGTCTGTTTCATAGATAAATTCAGTTGTGTCATTTTTTAGATTCCACATATAAGTGATATCATATGCTATTTGCCTTTCTCTGTCTGATTTAGTGTAATAATCTCTAGTTGCATCCATGTTGCTACAAATGGCATTATTTCATTCTTTTTAATGGCTGAGTAATACTCCATTGTATATATGTAACACATCTTCTTTATCCATTGCTCTGTCGATGGACATTGAAGTTGTTTCCTTATCTTGGCTACTGTGATTAGTGCTGCCTAGACCATTGGGGTGATGTATATTTTTGAGTTAGAGTTTTATCCAGATATGTGCCCAGGAGTGGGATTGCTGGATCATGTGACAACTCTTAGTTTTTGTTCAGAACTTTTCTTTTTTCAGAACTTTATTTTAATGCTCATTGTTAAAATATGAGAGGGGCAGCAGATCATGTCTAATGTTCCTAAAAGCATAGCATCTCCTGAATAAGCGGGAAGGAAAAGCTTTTCTTTTCCCCACTGAGCACCTTTAGCACTGGCTGGGTGTTGCCTGCACCTGCTGGCCACAAGGGAAGGTCCGGCGGCACCCAGTGACCTCTGCCCTCTCCCACAGGAGCTCAGTGAGTTGCTGCACACAGACCGGCCTGACTGGCAGAGCGTGATGCAGTATGTGGCCCAGATCTACAAGTACTTCGAGACGTAGGTCCTGCGTGTCCCACACCCACTGTGCGCCCTGGACGCACCTGGTCTGTGCTGTCAGCCGCCCACTGTCTGGATTTCCAAGGCAGGTTCCACGCGAGTCCAACACACAAACAAGAAACAGCGGGGTCCACCGCACCTACCCTGAACCCTGGCACATATGGACTGTAAGTTGGGGGTCGTGCTCCCAGGGGCCCCCTTCTCCTGTGGGAGCCCTGCCATGTGTTCACTGGAGCTGCCCTGAGTCTCACGACAAACATCTAAACCCATCATCTTTCTACTAAGAATCCTGGCTTCTGCCTTCTAAAAATTCTGCACTTGCCAGTCCAGCCCCTCCAGAAACACCGAGCAGGACACAAAAGGACAAAGTCAGCTCTCAAGCAGCTCTGAGTCACGTGAGCCCTGCCTTTTGGGGACAGACTTGGTTCCCAGAGAGGATTTCACCACCGTTAGGTCTCCTGTCCCTTCATTCTCTGGGTGGGAGACCAAATGTTTGAGATGAAAGGAGCCCCTGGGTGTGTGCTCGGTGCCCCTGGGAGGGACAGGAGGGGGTGTGTCTGGGGCGTGGTCACACCAGGACTGGTGCTTGGCAGTGGACAGAAAGCCTCTGTGACCTCACCGGCTCCTTGCGTCCTGCACATGTTCATGCCCGTCCACACCCACATGCTTGCACACGCAAAACTTGACAAGAGTCCCTCAGACAGAAGGGACAGGCCTGTGTTGGCCAAGGTCCTCCTGCTTTTGCACAAGCAGGCTGAAGATGTGTCTTTTGGGTGTGCTGGGCAGACAGCATCTCAGCTCTGGCTTTGGCTTAGTCCTTCCCCAGGCCTCTTAAATTTGCATGGACAGGAGGCCCGAGCAAGGCAGGGAGGGCTCGGGTACGACTGGATGAAGGGCATCGGCTTTCCCAGCACGTGCAGTCACCCCATGTGGCTGCAGAGCACCCCCACCCCAGAGCAGTCCCTCCCCTGGGTCGTGCAGGCATGGGTGCAGGTCATCACCTGGGCAAATACATGCACATTTCATGGCAAATGAGGCCCCCCTGGCCCAGGGGGCTCCCACAGCTGCTGGCATCAGTGCCCTCTGACCCAGGTCCATTGACACTCCCTGAGCCCAGGGCTGCCCACCCTGCCCAGTACACCCTATGAGCCCGGGGGGGCAGGCGGGCCCTTCTGCACACCCAGGCCCTGTTGATCCCTGTCCTGGGAGGTGTGAGCTCAGCCCCCCTGCCCAGTTGCCTTGGAGGAGACACTGGCCCCGCCAGGGTCCATCCGTCCCCCTCAGGCTGCAGAGGTGACCCACTGGGGTTCTTGTCTGGGGGCTCCCCGACAGCATACACCCCCTCACCTGCCCCGGCCTGGGGTCAGAATGTCAGGAAGGGACACCAGCGTCATGTTGTGTGTATTTTCAAAGTCCCCGAGAAGCGCTGGAAGGGGAGTCTGGTGACAGTAACCATGTGGGGTGTCTTCATGTGGAAGGTGGAGCCACCTTCCTGGACAGTCTGCTGGAAGTTACCCGGTGTCTCCTCCCAAGTGTCTGCCTCCTCCTCGCCCCCTGCTCCTGCCTTGCTCACCCCACAAGGGGGTGTCACACCCAAGAGGGCTTCGTTGGTGGCTGTGTTTACTCTGGGTTCGCTGCAGGCTCTGCGGGAGGGGTTGCCGATGCCTGGTGCTGCTCCTGGTGCCCTGTGGTTCCTGAGAGGGTCTAGGATCGGCTCCTGCGGCAGTCTCTCGGTGGGGGGCTCACTTCAGGTTAAAAAGAAGAGAGGGGGCCATGTGCAGTTTATTTTTATAACTCGGAGAGGTTGCCCAATTCCCCTTGCTGCCCAGCAGGCAGGCTAGAGCACAGCATGCCTGTGTCCTGCCCGAGGGACCAGGTGGTGTAGGGCAGTCTGGCCCTGGGCATCCTGGTGTGGGGTCAGGTCTTCCAGTACTGAAGAGGCAGGGGGTCACCTCGGTCTGATTTTAATTGAGGAGCTCAGAGCACAAGTTGAGTGTGGAATGTTTTTAAAGTTGAGAACACATGGTGTTTACCATAAGCGCACCCCACCCTCCCCAGTTCCCTGTCCTGAGGTTTTCACAGGCCACTGTATCTATGTTTCTTCCCATCTTCCTCCACCCAGCACTTCGTCATTTAAAATATTTGGTGGTTCTGCAGATCCTTTTTCCCAAAAAAATGCATTATTTTTATACGCAAGATAGACACAAAATGCAAGATCCCCAAGAGGGGCGGAGTTGTTTTAAGACACAAAGAGAAGCCCTTGGCTCTTTGTGTGCTGAGTTGTTTCCTGGCTGATGGTGGTGCCACAGCCCCTGCCCACTGGGCTGGCCATCTAGGAACCCACACCTCTCCTGGCCCATCCCTCCTCACCTCAGAAACGACGGTGGTCTTTGGTTTTCGCTCTTCACTCAGCTGTTGTATAGCTTTTATTGAGACCACCCAAGGACCCCAGGGGACCCACACCTGGTGTCACGGTATCCGTGGGTCTCAGCCCCAGAATGGTGGGCTGCTTTCCCAGCCCCCTGCTGTCCCCACCAAGGAACAGGCCCCTCTCTGTGCCCTGCCTGGGATGGAGGACTCGATCATCAGATACGAGCTCCTTTGCACATCCAGCCCCAGTCCTCCCCAGCCCAGAGCCTGAGGGCCATTTGAGAGGAAGTGAGAGTGGCATGCAGCAATGGACAGGACTCAGAAGCCCTTTTATAAAGGATATTTAATATCGTGGCCCCAGCTTCGTGGCAGGGTTCACTTTTCTGGCCAGGTTAAAGTTTGGCTGGGCCTACGCTGCCCTGAGCAGCTCTCTGACTGTAACCACACGAGCTGAGTGCAGTGGATGAATGCGGCCTCGTTTCTGCCAGGAGTGCAGAGTGCCAAGCGTGGTCCAGACATGACAGATGCGTGTGCAAATGTGGACACGACCAAGTATGACATATGACTCTGTAATATTTCTAATAAATATATTTTGTTTCTGTCTGATTGTGAATTTGTCCCAGCGACATTTATTGTTACTGTTTTCTCAAAATGCCAGACTTCCATTCAGTCCATTCCAAACTGGCACCTCCAGGCCCCTGTTCCTTGCTGGGCGTGGTCTCCACCGCAGCTGCCATGGGTCACCGGAGAGGTCTGGGCCCTGACGCCCCTCAGCCTCCTTCACTGCATGGCCCCCTTGTGGAGCCCGCCCTCCAAGGCTACACAGGATGCTGTAGGCTGCATGGACAGGCCCGCCAGGGATGGGGAGCAAGCAGGAGGGGGTCATACCAAGATCGTGGGGGCAGGGTGAACATGAACTTGAATGGACATGGGCTGCTGCAGTGTTCTGACACCAGGATGCCATGTGAGCGATTCGTCAGGTGGTTTGTGGTCTTCAGGCACTTCTCGGAGGCCACTGTTCACAGATGTCTGGGGACCAGCCCAGCCCACAGGAGAGGAGAGAGGACACAGGAGGAGCCTCATGACTTCCTCCTCCTTCTAGGGAAGCCCCTGCCTCACTTCCCACCCTGACAGGTTCTGGCCTTTCCCTCCTGGGGGCCTCTGATGCAAGTGGAACAGACCCTGAGCCAGGATGGCAGCCACCACCCGCTTCCTCTGGACAGTCAGGTGCCAGGCAACTGTACCCAGAAGACACCAGGGTCCTCGTGTGATAACCTGCCATTGTCCTAGCTGCTCAACCTGTGTACATGTGTGTGCGTGCACACATGGGCACATGGACATTTGGTGGATGGCCAGTGTCGCAGCCAAGGCCAATTGACCCCCTTCCATGGTTTGGGGTCCAGCAGGGAGGTTCCTGATCTATGGGCCTGGACCCCTCTGTGAATGAAGTTCGGTCCAGGCATACTGAGTTCCGTCTGAGGCATGAGCTGCCCAGCGAGGCCTGACCCACAGCCCATGCCCCAGTGGTACTTTGCGTCTGTGGTCAGTGGCTCTGTGCTGCGTTGAAGGCCTGGGGACTCTGGCCGCGGGGTCTCGGCCAGCTGTGGGCACCTTCGCCAGTTCTTCTGTTCCTCCTGCCACTAAGCGCACGGCTTCCCAGGGCAGAGCCAACAAGATCAGATGTGTACAGGGCCAGGGATGTTTTCAGTCTGAACTTGCAGTCCTGGAGGCCAGGGTTTTAGACCTTACCTCCTATAGACCAGCACACCCAAATGGCCCCTCAGGGTCTCAGGACAGGGTTGAAGCTGTGCACTGTGACTCTTTAGAAGTCTTTTATTTTGAGGGCCTAAATTTTGTATTTGAAGTTTTTAAAATGTCGAGAATTCTACATTCCCTTCCTAACAGGTCATATAAAAATGTTGACTTTTCCCCTAAAAAATGTTTGAGTACTATCAGGACGTTTGTTGGGAAGATTCAGCACCTCCTTGTAGAGCTACGTCCCCTGGCATGAAGAACCCATAGGCATGCCTGATCCTCAGGGCATGAGTCCAGCTGGAGAAGTACAAAACTGGCCAGAAAGGTGAGTCACAAATAGTGTAACTTCAAGTTGTCTGGGAAAAGAAAACCAGGGAGCACAGTGGTAACGAGCTTCATCGGAGCCCCTTATGATTCGTTTCTGGACAGGTTCGGCTCTGGAGCTGTTTGCACAGGGTGGGGTGGGGAGCCAGGCTGGATTCCAAGAACATTTGCTGGCCTGCGCATCCTCCAGGTTGAGTCAGCTGGAACCCACAGCATCTCATTGTCCGTGTCCCCAGGCCATGGAGAATTCCTCCCCTGCCTCAGACAATGGAAACCTGTCTCCCAGCTAAGAGCAGACACGTGGAGCCTGGGGATTTGGCAGATCCGGACCAGACCTGGCCCCAGGCATCTTCTCCAACTTGTTTACAGTTTAAAGCAACGGGCCTCTTCCCTGAGCCTGCCTTGAGAGAGCAGAGATGCTGTGGGATCTCTGCTGCTGGGAGGGGCCCCTGTGAGTGATGTGAAAGATGGCACCTCAGCAGCAGCCTTGCCTCCTTTGAAAATGAAATTCTCTGACCATGAAACCAGAAGCCGGAAGATGCATTTCCTGTGATTAGTTGTAAATGTCATTGTTCTAAAGTGACAATTGTTACTAAAATATATGTTCTGTCCAGAGAATACCCAAAAGTACAAAGATGAAAAAAGTCCTTGGCATCACACCAAAAATGGGTTACCACAATTAACCTCCATTCAGTATTTTATCAGATCACTTAGGATTGGGCTAAACTTCAAGGAATAGAGACTCCAGCAATACTGTCTTAGATATGAAACTTATTTCTCACCAAAAAGAGAAGTCCAGAGGTGGAAAACCCAAGAATGGTATGTTGGAGCCCTCAAATCCTCAGGGACCCAGACCCCTTTCCACTCTGACATTTCCCAAGGGAGTGCAGTTTGTCCTCATGAGCTAAGATGGCTGCCAGAGTTCCAGTCATCACAATTGTATACCAGGTGGCAGCATAGAGGAAGAGTGCCCTGTCCTTTTTAAATCTTCCTAGAAGACCCATTTAACATGTTCACTTTTATTTCATTGAGCAGTGTACCTAGCTTCAATTTTCAAAGTGAAAATTAGTTGCTCAATCATATCCAACTCTTTGTGACCCCATGGACTGTAGCTTACCAGGCTCCTCTGTCCATGGGATTCTCCAGGCAAGCATACTGGGTTGGGTTGCCATTTCCTTCTCCAGGGGATCTTCCCCAACCAGGGATCAAACCTGGGTCTCCTGCATTGCAGGCAGATTCTTTACTGTCTGAGCCACCAGGGAAGCCCACCTAGCTTCAGTGGAGACCATGAAATGTAGTCTTTTTAGGTGAACACCAGTGGAGCTGGCTGAAAACTAGGAAAGGGAAGAACCAACATTGTGAAGGCACCTAGAAGGTTCTGTGACAATGTATATACTTTTTCATCTTAAAGTTTAATTTCTTGAATCAGTTCAAAACCTTATTTTTACTTGGCTCAAAAATTTAACAATTAGGAAAAGAGATACAGTGAAAAGTCCCCCATCCACTTAGTCATCCCTCTCCTCCCCTCCCCTCACACAAGCTCACTGGCAACCGTGTCACCAGTTATCTTGTTTGTTTCTGTCTCTGTAGCGTCTTATACAAACAACTGTGAGCATCATGGGCTCTCACTTCTTTAACCTGGAAGGTGGCAGGCTGTGCACATCTGCATCTTGTCCTTCATTTTGCTTTGTCTGTTGTCTTTTCCTTTAGTGATACATCACGGAGACATTTTCCCATCAATACAAAGAGAGCATTCTCACTTCTTGTTCCTGCAGCCTGGTGTTCCACTGGGTGGGTGCAGCATAAATTATGTATCTACTCCCCTGGGAAGGGTGTGTGTGGCCGGATGATCTGTCACACAAACCAGGACCCTTTCAAGAGTGAGAGTGTGGTGTCTGTTAGTAATTATACTGGAGCAAAGCTATGAACTGTCCCAAGTGGACTGGGGCATGGGGTCGCCCCATGAGGATGAATGTGGGGGTGTCAGTGAAAGTGTTTTGCGGTTACAACAGTGCTGCAAATTTTAATGTGCACGTGCATAACTGGGTTCATCCACATAATTCTCCAGGTCAAAGGGCGTCTGCTTTGTGCTCTGGGTGGAAACTGCCAATTTGCCCCCCGTGGGAGCAGTGCTGGCTTTTCTCATCATCACAGCTCGGCCCACAGAGCGTGTTGTCAGACCTTTGGATTTTTGCTGGTGAGAAGCAGCATCTGAATTAGTTTTAATGTGCATTTGTTGTGAATGAGGCTGAATATGCTTAAGAAATCCTATTTATGTTCCTTTTCCTGTGACTAGTCTTTTCTAATCCTTTGCCCATTTTTTTCTTACTCAGTGTTTAGAAATCACATCTTGGAGTTTTTTTGTGAGTTAGAGAGATGATTCTGGTGATTTGAGACGCAAATACTTTCCCCAGCTGGCGGTTTGTCTTTGCTTATGATGGTTTGTTTTCCAAATTTGCTGGCATATTGAGTGCAGCACTTTCACAGCATCATCTTTTAGGATTTGAAATAGCTCAACTGGAATTCCATCACCTCCATTAGCTTTGTTCGTAGTGATGCTTCCCAAGGCCCACTTGACTTTGCATTCCAGGATGTCTGGCTCTAGGTGAGTGATCACACCATTG
>NW_011494752.1:9785378-9796359 GCF_000754665.1 Bison bison bison
CCACCTATTCATAATACCTTCTGCTTCTATTAGGTCCATACCATTTCTGTCCTTTATTGTGCCCATCTTTGCATGAAATGTTCCCTTGGTATCTCCAATTTTCTTGAAGAGATCTCTAGTCTTTCCCATTCTATTGTTTTCCTCTATTTGCATTAATCACTGAGGAAGGCTCTCATATCTCTCCTTGCTATTTGGAACGCTGCACTCAGATGCTCATATCTTTCCTTTTTTCCTTTGTCTTTTGCTTCTCTTCTTTTCTCAGCTAATTGTAAGGCCTCCTCAGACAACCATGTTGTCTTTTTGCATTTCTTTTTCTTAGGGATGGTCTTGATCACTGCCTCCTGTACAGTGTCACAAACCTCTGTCCATAGTTCTTCAGGCATTCTGTCCGTAAGATCTAATCCCTTAAATCTATTTGTTCCTTCCACTGTATAATTGTAAGGGATTTGATTTAGGTCATACCTGAATGGTCTAGTGGTTTTCCCTACTTTCTTCAATTTAAGTCTGAATTTTGCAATAAGGAGTTCATGATCTGAGCCAGTCAGCTCTCAGTCTTGTTTTTGCAGACTGTATAGAGCTTCTCCAGCTGCAAAGAATATAATCAATCTGATTTCGGTATTGACCATCTGGTGATCGTCAAAACTCAGCAGTGGCCACAGGACTGGAAAAGGTCAGTTTTCATTCCAATCCCAAAGAGAAGCAATGCCAAAGAATGTTCAAACTACCGCACAATTGCACTCATCACACACACACTAGCAAAGTAATGCTCAAAATTCTCCAAGCCAGGCTTCAATATTATGTGAACCATGAACTTCCAGATGTTCAAGCTGGATTTAGAAAAGGCAGAGGAACCAGAGATCAAATTGCCAACATCTGCTGGATCATAGAGAAAGCAAGAGAGTTCCAGAAAAACATCTATTTCAGCTTTATTGACTATGCCAAAGTCTTTGACTCTGTGGATCACAATACACTGTGGAAAACTCTTAAAGAGATGGGAATACCAGGCCACCTGACCTGCCTCCTGAGAAATCTGTATTCCGGTCAAGAAGCAACAGTTAGAACTGGACATGGAACAACAGACTGGTTCCAAATCAGGAAAGGAGTACATCAAGGCTGTATATTGTTACCCTGCTTATTTAACTTATATGCAGAGTACATCATGTGAAATGCAGGGCTGGATGAAGCACAAGCTGGAATCAAGATTGCCAGGAGAAATATCAATAACCTCAGACATGCAGATGACACCACCCTTATGGCAGAAAGCAAAGAACTAAAGAGACTTTTGTTGAAAGTGAAAGAGGAGAGAGAAAAAGTAGGCTTAAAATTCAACATTTAGAAAACTAAGATCCTGGCATCTGGTCCCATCACTTCATGGCAAATAGATGGGGAAACAATAGAAACAGTGACAGACTTTGTTTTTTTGGGCCCCAGAATCACTGCAGATGGTGACTGCAGCCATGAAATTATAAGACACTTGCTCCTTGGAAGAAAAGCTATGACCAACCTAGACAGCATATTAAAAAGTAGAGACATTACTTTGCCAACAAAGGTCCATCTAATCAAAGCTATGGTTTTTCCAGTAGTCACATATGGATGTGAGAGCTGGACCATAAAGAAGGCTGAGCATCGAAGAATTGATGCTTTTGAACTGTGTTGTTGGAGAAGACTCTTGAGAGTTCCTTGGACTGTATGGAGATCAAACCAGTCCATCCTAAAGGAAAGCAGTCCTGAATATTCATTGAAAGGACTGATGCTGAAGCTGAAACTCCAATACTTTGGCCACCTGATGAGAAGGGCTGACTTATTAGAAAAGACCCTGATGCTGGGCAGGATTGAAGGCAGGAGGAGAAGGGGACGACAGAGGATGAGATGGTTGGATGGCATCACTGATTCGATGGACATGAGTTTGAGCAAGCTCTGGGAGTTGGTGAATGACAGGGAAGCCTGGCGTGCTGCAATCCATGGGGTCACAAAAAGTTGGACATGACTGAATGACTGAACTGAACTGAACTGATGATAATTTGTTGGGTTTTGCCATGTAGGAGATTTTTTATCTTTATCTTTTCTTTTATGCCTTTGGATTTTAAGTCAAAACTGTTCCCCTTTCCAGAGTTATGAAGGAGCTCTGTTATGGAAGAGTGCTTCAGGGTTTTCTTCTAGAACATTCTTCGGTTTTAAATCCTTGGTTCCTTTGGGTTTCGATATGGTGTTCATGTGGGGTATGGAGATATATGCTTTTGAAAAGTGTATTTACTTTTTTCCATGGTAATACAAGCTCATGGTTTAGTTACCTCCCAACTTATAAATAGTAACTCACACTGCTCTGTGTTCACTCTGTTGATTTAAGTTTGTTTTTCTACGTTACATGAGAATTTAAGTCCTGTGTCTCCACTCCACATCCTTTGTTCACAAATGCCCATCAGATCTGTCTACTAGGCGGTGGACCCTGGGATATGACCATGTTCTATTCCTCTCCTTTTAAAAATGAATTAACTTTTCATTTTTTAGTAAGTGATCTTATTTAGTCATTATGACCCCCTTTTCAAAAATATGTAAACTAGACGGATTTGGGGTTAAACTGCGTGGGATGGAGGAACTCCTCATTTTCTTCTGCAACACATTTTCTTCCAAAAAATTTTCTCCTCACACAATCTTGGGAAGCTTCCCCAGTGGCTCAGCAGTAAAGAATCCACCTGCCAATGCAGGAGATGCAGGAGACGTGGGTTCTATCCCTGGGTTGGGAAGATACCCTAAGGAGGAAATGGCAACCCACTCCAGTATTCTTGCCTGGAGAATCCCATGGACAGAGGAGCCTGGCGGGCTGCAGTCCATGGGGTCACAAAGAGTTGGACATAACTAAGCACGCATGAGTACACACTATTATCGTTTGAAATAGCTGGTTACATTTGTGTCTGAGTAAGTTACAGCCTGGTGTTTGTTTTCTTGACTTGAGTACTTTCAACCTAGCATCAGAGCAACCCTAAGAGTCATCTGCAAATATTCCACGTGGTTTTCCCATGTCAAGTGCTGGGGGATACAACTGTGAATGACACAGACTCAGCCCAGACTCTCTGGAGCTCACATTCTGATGCACTAGGAAGAAAAGTAGAGTGGGGAGAGAGGCGGGTGGGCTGGTGAGAGCAGGTACTGCTCTAGGAAGGATGATCGGAGAAAGGCTCTGTGAGGAGGTGACGAGAGTTTGAATCAATACCTGGAAGATATGAAAGGGAGCCTGATGAAAACGGGGAGGAGGGGTGGACAGACTGGGAGCAGCCTGTGCAAAGGCCCTGTGGCAGGAACATGCTGGTTGTGTGTGGGTGGGGGCAGATGTGTGTGTATCTGTGTCTGTGTGTTTGTGTTGGGAGCATACCAGGGGGCCAGTGTGAGCAGCAGAACATGGAAGCAACTGTCTAGAAGAGGGAGGGAGGTGAGAACCTCCCAGCCTGATCAGAAGTAACTGGAGGGTTGGGAAGATGGTCTGACTTACTCTCCTAAACATTCTTTTTGGAAGTCCAGCAGAGATGTGACTGTGGTGGGACAAGAGTGTAGTAGAGATAAAATGATAAAGCCTGGTGAGGAGGTCAGGTGAGCATGTGGGAGCTCAGACAGGATGACAGCAGGGAAGATGGACAGGAGGAGGGGGTTTCCAGCAGAGCTGACACGTGCTCCAGCCTGCTGTGGGAGAGGGATCTTGGATGACAGCGGGCAGGCATGTGAGCCGGGCATCTGCTAACCCTGGTGCCACCGGCTGAGCTGGAGGAGACTGGCGGGGGTGGGGGTGGGTGGGGGTTGGCGGGAACCCAGGGAGGCGGGGTCAGAGTCAGGCTCAGGTGCCTTTTCAACATCTAAGAAGAGAAGTTGAGTGGACAAGAAAACAGTCATCCCGAGCCCAAGAGAAAAGACAGAGAAGACACCTGAAGGAGGATGGTTCCTGGTCCTCTAACACGTAGCCACCGGGGAGGCCGAGGGCATCTCGGAAGCCAGCATTTGGGGAAGGAGAAAGTGATGAACAAACACTGCCGAGAGGCTGAGTAAGATGGGTGAGCACTGAGAACAGACCCTGGTTGTGGTGAGACAAGCATAGGTGTTGTGAGTTGACAGGGCCTGCGGGACCATGGGCTGGAGGTGGGAGTCGGGACACAGGAGGAAGTGGAGGCCGAGACCTCTGCTGTGAAGGGGACACAGGGCAGGCTGCAGGAAGTGACATGAAATGGGGAGAGATGTCACTGTCATCCTGTTTTCTCCCTGAAGGGTGGAAGGATATGGCCCATTTTCCTGCTTGTGGGATCAGTCTGGAGCAGGGGTCAGCGAGGGGAGCAGGCTCTCAGGTAGCAGGGCCGGGGTGTCCATAAGGACGTGCACAGAACTGGGGTAGGGGGTGAGCGGCTGTGAAATCCCGCACAAGCTCCAGGCGCCTGTGTGCGGAGGCATAGCAGTGGCTATTTGCCCATCTGGGTGGACACATGTTTGTTTTCACAGCTGGTGCAGCTGGATGAGGGCCCAGGAGCTGAGTGTCAGGTGTGGGGTGGGGGTCTTGCACAGGAAATGGGCTGGGAGGGGGCTGTGCACAGCTG
Organism: Bison bison bison; assembly: GCF_000754665.1. Taxonomy (NCBI): domain Eukaryota; kingdom Metazoa; phylum Chordata; class Mammalia; order Artiodactyla; family Bovidae; genus Bison; species Bison bison. The sequence continues at coordinate 9,789,953 of NW_011494752.1, forward strand.
AAGCTGATGTCCTGAAGCCAATCCAGGTGCCGCTGGTGACTGTGAGGCAGGCTCACAGGGCCAGCGTGGTTCAGGAGGCTGGAGAGGCGCATGTGGGCCAGGATGTGGGCCAGGGAGACAGGCAGAGGGGTTCACAGAAAGGCAGTGTTGGAGCCACCAGGAACGGCAACACTGGGGCGAAAAAGGCAGGGATGGGGAAGAAACTTCCTGGAAGTGGGCTGAGCACCGGGGAGCAGGGGGTGAGCAGGTGACCACAGAGAGAAATGGCTCCCAACTGTGGAGGAGGGGAGCTCAGACGTGAGCCCCACATGTCCCCCCTCCTCAGGGAGTCTGGCGGAAGCCTCAGGAGTCTAGGGGGACACAGCTGGGGCCCTGCCAGCAGGACGGCAATGGACGTTCAGAGAAGAGGTGAGGATTTGCAGTGTTTTCTGGTGATGCCACGAGTTCAACGCCTGGTAGAGATGTGGGATCGGGAGGAAGTGGACTCTGAAGTCAGATGAGGGGATATTCGGCTGATGGGGGACAACCGTGGGAACATGAGGTGGACTCCAGCCAGATCCTGAGAGTCAAGAGCACCTCCTGGAGGAATCAGAGGGGTGGACCCTCAGGAGGGCCCAGGGGCCTGGGGCGGATCCCAAGACGACCCCGGCCTGCCCTGCACCCCAAGGAAGATACACGCGGACATGTGGATCTCTGCCCTTGCCCTGTGCAGGAGGCCAAGAGTCATTTCCGCACCTCCTTCCATCCTGTCTCAGCAGCCGCTGTGGTGTGCACCCACCCCTGGTCCAGCAGCCCCAGCACTGCAGGCAGGAGGTCTGTCCACACAGCGAGGAGCGTCCAGCCTTAAAAAGGGAGGAAGCCTTGACACGTGAACAACATGGATGAGCCGGGTGGACACCGTGCTGCATGAACTGACCAGTCACAAAAGGACCAGTACTGTATGATTCTGCTTCCACGAGGTCCCTGGAGTCACTGGGTCCATGCAGAGTGGGGCAGTGGTTCCCAGGGCTGGCGGAGCGGGAGGGGCCGTTATTTAACCGGTTGTGAGTTTCGGGTTTGCAGGGTGAAGCAGCTCTGGAGGTGGATGGTGGTGACAGCTGCACCACGATGTGGACGCACTTAGTGCCACAGAAGTGCGTGCACTTGGCTGTGGTTAGAATGGCTCAAGAGGAAAGTCGACGTGGGGGAACCGAGGCTGCCCTGTGAGCTCTGGGCTGTACGTCGGACCAGAATCTGGCTCCGGATCGTGGCGCCCAGAGGGAGGAGGAATGGGATGGGCAGTGACTCAGGTGCTGAGTGCCCGGGGGCTCCCTGGAGACACCTGGGTCACCAGGGTGGTAGCTGCAGTGGGCAGGGGCACCTCTAAGCAGCAAGCGGATGTCACAACAGCAGGCCCAGCCTGTGGGCTCTCCCTGACTCCAGCCTCCATGCTGGATCTCAGAGCTATTGTTAAAATGGCCTGACTTCCCTTCAGAGAAAATAGGGTCTGCTGAGCTCCATACACTCACCTGAGCATCTGTGCCACTCGGCTGGGGCCCCGCAGTGCTTGATGGGAACCCGAGTCTGACCCACAGAGCCGAGGAGGCCAAGAAAATTCTGAACAACAAGGGAAGATCTATACTAAGACACCGTCAAGTCAGCGCTTTTCGAAAGTATGGCATCAGCTGGGGAGAGAGCAGTGATTGCTGCATCAGAGTGGAGTCCAGAGGTGCTGCGGCTCAGGGTGGCTGCCCACGCCCTGAGCTCAGGGAAGAGGATGCCCTGCGGTGGGCGCCTGGCCACTGTGTCATGATGAGGGGCAGGTTGGATCCTTCCTCCCCGAGGGAGAAACAGCTCCCAGTTCAGAGACTGGCCTGCTTCACCACATAATATGAAAAGCTTCTGTTCAACAGAAGACATTGTAAACAAAATTAAGAGATTAAAGACAGACTGAGGGGGGAACGGAGAAGGCAATGGCACCCCACTCCAGTACTCTTGCCTGGAAAATCCCATGGACCGAGGAGCCTGGTAGGCTGCAGTCCATGGGGTCGCTAAGAGTCGGACACTACTGAGCAACTTCACTTTCACTTTTCACTTTCATGCATTGGCGAAGGAAATGGCAACCCACTCCAGGTTCTTGCCTGGAGAATCCCAGGGACGGGGGAGCCTGGTGGGCTGCCGTCTATGGGGTCGCACAGAGTTGGACACGACTGAAGTGACTTAGCAGCAGCAGCAGCAGGGCGGGGGGGAAACAGGCTGAGAAAAATATCTGCAGTACATCACCGGCAATACCCAACATTCGGTAATAACTGTAACACAAAGAGCTCCTAAAAATAGAGAAGACAAACAATCCCAACAAAGGAAAGATTCATAGCCAACACTTAGGAAAAAATGCAAAATATTAGTAAGAATGAAGGGAAGCTTGCCTTCAGCAGAAAGCCATGTGAAATAAAGCAACGGTGATGGAGTAGGAAATAGCAACCCACTCCAGTATTCTTGCCTGGAAAATTTCATGGACAGAGGAGCCTGGAAGACTACAGTCCATGGGGTCATAAAGAGTCAGATGTGACAGAGCACACACACATACAGAGAAAAGTGATAAATTCCTTCAATTGAGATATCTGGTTTTCCTTTCATTAAAAATAATCTTTTGACATTCAGACTACCTGTTCTTTGTTGTACAACTTCTATATAATCTGGCTCTCCACCCCTCCTTGGAACATTTCTCTCAGGGTTCTTTGAGATGCTGCTTCCTGGGCTTGAAGTTCTAAAATTTCTCACCAAATACAGCATAACTCTCAACTTAAAAAAAATAAATAAAGCAACGGTGATATCAACATTTCCTTACCCAGTAGGGAAAAGCAAAAAATGTTGATAACATTCGGGTTTGGCACAATTATGCAAAAATGGATGTTCTCATGTACTGTTGCTGAAGGATTGATAAACTATCTTTCTGGAAAGTGATTTGGTGATGTTAGTGTGTTAAATGTTTACATTAAATGTTAAATAAGTAATTTAATACAGTGTTCCCACTTCTGGAAATTTAGCCCAGAAAGTACTCACGGATATTCAGGAAGAGCTAGCAGCAAGAGTAACAGCAAAAATAATGGGAATAAAGTAGGAATTTCCATAAATAGAAGAGTGATAAAAACTAAACTGTGTGTGTCCAGTAGTATGGAATACTGGGCAGCTTCGAGAAAGACGGATGAATGTGCTTTTTGAAAGATGTCCGTGAGATAGTTGTTAGAAACAGGTTTCTTGACCATCTGGGTGGGTGGGGTAAGTCTGTTGTTTAGTTACTAAGTTGTGTCCCCAACTCTTTTGTGACACCATAGACTGTAGCCTCCCAGGCTCCTCTGTCCATGGGATTAGCAAGAATACAGGAGTGGGTTGCCATTTCCTACTTCAGGGGATCTTCCTGACCCAGGGATAGAACCCACATCTCCTGAATTGGCAGACAGATTCTTTACCACTGAGCCACCAGGGTAGCCTGGGCGAAGTCTACTTTTATTTAAAACAAAAATATGTGTATATGCACACACACACACACACACACACACACACACATATGCCCAGTTCACTAATTCCAGGTTGCGTGCCTTTTTCATAGGATATGTCATCACTGACATCTTTGATTCTATAACATATGGCTCCATGTTTATATAAGCACAGAAACATGTCCGGAACAATACTCAAATCTGTGCACCCCAATGCGGGGGTGTAGGATTAGGGAGATTGGCGAGAGCACTTTTCCTGTCTTAAACATGTCTGTGAGTTTAAATTTGTAATATGATCCCCTGTCATTTTTGCCATGTGTGAAAACAACACATCAACAACAGGTACCAGACCTGGATGTGGTCACCAGAGCTGCTGGAGGGCCAGTTTTACTTTTCCACCCTGGACAACGTTTATTCTTAAGGGGGTGACGATTCTCCTTTCATAACTTTTTCATATTTCCCCAGAATCCAAGCTGTCACCTCTGACACCAGAAAGAACGGAGCAGGAGCCGAGCTGAGTCTAGAGCGGGGGCTAGCTGCCCACTGTGTCTGTGGCCAGTGCAGAGTTAGGGCTTCTGTCCTGGACTCTGATTGACAGGAGGTTAGAGAGAGAAATGAAGTTAGAGGTCACTGAATTCAGTTTTCTCATTTCACGATTTCATCATTGAGGAAACAGAGGTTCAGAGACATGAAGCAGTGGTCGTAGTCCTGCAGGGAGAGCTCGCCCTGCCCTGGAGACTAGGCTATGGGGTCCAGCTGTCGTCCTGCCCCATTGGGTTCTGTCTCAACGGGTGAGCCAAGAACTAAGATCCCCCTGAACCAATAACTGTGTAGCTCTGAATTCTGTGGCATGCTTTGCCAAGAGTTCCAGAAAACATGCCCAATGGTGGAAACATTTGTGGGGTTATTGAACAAGAAATCCAGAGGGAGCTGTTGCTGGAGTTGGTTGTGCTGCTCAAAGATGTGATCAAGAACACAAGCCCTTCCTCCATCTTTCCTCCATCACCTTCTGTATGTTGATTTTCACATCCTGGACTAGGATGTGATATCCATATTCTTTGTCATGTGTGGCAATTGAAGTCTCTACTCAGTTTGGTGGTCAACTCACTATTGGACATAGATTTCTGCAAGTACCTTGACCCTATAGGTCCCCCCGCTCCTGCAGAAGGGCTTCTGTGTGTGTCGGCCTGGCTTTCAATGCTCTGGTAGACAGTTTACAACTCTGCCTTAGCCTTCATTTCCTGCTTCCTCAAAGTCAGCCAGAAGTGAGAGATTATTTTTTCAGGTCTCCTCTGGGCATATGCAAACCTATGTAGCTTTCTATATTCTAAGGAATGAGTCGGAGCTTTTTAAAGCTCCTTATGGACATCTCATTTTCTGATGTTTGTAAGTTTTCAGGGACCCTCTTTTTAGCCTCAGGGGTACTGTACTCAGGCAGCTGCACTGTTTCTCCTCCCCTCTTTCTGAATACACACATTTCTCCACCTCCAATGGCCAATTCCTCTATAAAGCTTTATCACAATTTTTCATTAAGCCAATATTTAGTTTTGAGTCAGAATTTCTCAATGAGGGCAACATTGGTATTGGCATTTTGCTGGGACAGTTCTCCATTGGAAAGGGCATTTAACATTCCTGGCATCTGCTCCCAATGCCAGCTGTGGTTACACAAAAGAGGGAACCAAAGACATGCACAGATTTCTAAACACTGGAATTCAGGGGTCAGTGTCACTTGGGTTAAGACCCTCTACTTCTCAGAAATGTGACTATCACTATGAGATACCTATGTACTATTATTACATTTATATAGAGAGAGTTAACCTCTCTGATGACATCTCAGAGTGCTGTACCTACTCTAGGGCCATCTTAATGCCACCTGGATTCTGCTCTTACGGCTGAGGCAGGACACGGGGAGGGAAGTGGGAGGCTGGGGGCCAGGCTTCTGGAAGAAGGTCAGCTGGTTCACAGAATACATCTTCCACCATCACTAGTTAAGACCCACTCTGGTTTGTATGGTTCTGGCCCTAATTTATCCACATGTTCCCATCACAGCAAGAGTTTGCAAGGAGCCTGGATCCCACTACAGGCGACCACATGGCATATGGATCCTTCTGCCCCCTTTCAGCCCAACGCCTATGAGGTAGGTGTTGCTATTTCATCTTATGCACAAGAAACCATGTCTTAGAGATACCAATTAACTTGTCCAGGGTCAGTCTCAGAACTGGGCATCAAACCTGTGGTCCCTGCTGCTGAGACCTGGGCTCTGTTCACTGAACCCCCAATTGCTTTCAAGACTAAACCTCAAGACCTCCCCCAGACTCCTCCCTTTCTCCTTTGTTTTCTCAACAATAACTGCCCATTGAAGTTACTGCCACCCCGGTGGGTCCAGTTCAGATCCCAACGTGAGTTCTGGGATAGACAGCCAGGATCACTGAATTCATTTCCGGTAAACTTGGTAGAGAGGGGTAGGCAGCAGGGTGAGTGGAAGGGCATGTGTGAGCTGGGGACTACAGTGGAAGAGGACAGAGGAAGAGGCTTTGCTGGGGGTCCAGCGTGGACCCCTGTCGCATGGAATTTGGCAGGCTGCATGGAAGGCAGGCTGTGGGGTTAGGGTTCCTGCTTCAGTGATTCAAGGAAGGTTTCTTAAAGGAAGTCAGCCTTGGAAAGGGGACCCGGGGATTCCAGGCACAGCAAACCACACCCTGGGCAGAGCACAGCGACCAGCTGGCTTCCGGCTCCCTCCTGTGCCAGTGCTCCAGCCACCCCGCTCTGATGGTCGGCGCCCAGCTCAGAGGCTTCCTAGGGCTGGTGTCCAGCACCTCCAGTGGAGCCCTAGCATGCTCCCCAGCGAGGCGGGCCTCCTGTCTCTGCCCTCCCCGCAACCCCGTGTGACTGTCCGTGAGCCAGCACCCGCCCCACCCCCCCCCAGGCACG
>NW_011494752.1:9796459-9797769 GCF_000754665.1 Bison bison bison
CGGTGCCCCGACCCGGCTGCCTCCCCACTGCTCAGTGCTGCCCAGAAAGCCGGCCCCCCAGCTCTCCCCGCTCCTCCCCGCAGGAAGCGCTGACCTCTCTGCGGTTCTGGTTATGCTTCAGCCGTTGGTCGGTATGCCAACAGCGTTTGAGTTAAGTGCGGCGGATGTGGGCGGGGGAGGGAGCGCGTCTGAACTTGGGCCGGTGTGGAGCTTGTGGGGCCTCCAGTGTTTTAGCACAAAACCAAGCTATCTTGACAGAAGTAACACCACCACATGGAAACTAGAGAGAAAGCGCCGGTCACAAGCTCGCCCAGCCGGGCCCTCTTCTGTGGGTGCGTCCCAGACCCGGTTCCTCTGGTGAAATTCGGCAGGTGGTACCGGTCGTGCTGATGGGGACTGCGGGGCTGTGGTCACCGGCTGCGCTGAGAGAGGGTTTCCGCGCCATCAGTCATGAGTTTAAAGAGGGCACGGCCATAGTTGTTCCCTCTGTTCAAAGAGTTTGCAACCATCCCCGCACGTAGAATATTTTCATCACCCCAAAGGAAATCCTCTGTCCTTTTATCAGGCAGCTCCATCTTTTATTTTCTGCTTGACGTTATTTCACAAGTATCTTAACAACCTTGTCAGGTGACTGCCAGCAAGGGATGTGGGATGAATGGTGCTGTAGACTCCGGACCAGGAGCTTCCCGGAGAGGAGTGGGGACCCGGGGCAGTGATGGGGGCTGGAGGATGGTGAGAGCCGGCAGTGAGGGACGACCCCCAGCGGGACTGGGGTGCAGAGAAGCTCTGGAAGCGGGATGGGCAGCACCGCGAACGGATGTGGCCGCAGAGACGGTGTCCTCCCGGGGCAGGCGAACTGGGGCCGGGGGTGAGATCAGTCACTGAGTCCGGGGAGTGGGGGCGGGCAGGGCCTGGGCAGGGCTGAGGATAGACTTGGTCTTTGGCCTGCTGGGCTTGGGCCGGGTTCTCCTCGGGAGTCCGATAGGCGGCAGGGGGCGCAGGGCAAGAATCTGGGGTTCAGCTTGGGGACTGAGCTCAACCGGGGTGACCAGGGAGCCGAGGGAGCGTTGGGAGGGAGAGGCCGTGAAGACGCGGTGTTGGGGGGGGGGGGTGTGGTCGGCAGGCCAGCGTTCGGAGGCCGAGGGCAGCTGCCCGGACAGCGGTGAGGGATGAGGAGCTCCCCCGAGGGACAGGCGGGGAGGAGCGAGCGGCCAGTCCGGTCCCGAGTCCCCAGCGCCCGGTGGCCAGACGGTGAGACCGCTCCGACCGCCCCACCGGCTAGGGCGCAGGGAGCGCGGGAAGCGCGGCTC
>NW_011494752.1:9797912-9811375 GCF_000754665.1 Bison bison bison
CCGGGCTCAGACGCGGAGGGGCGAGCGCGGGCCGGGCGCTCCGGGAAGCCAGGTGGGGCGAGCCCGAGGCGGGCCGGGCGGCGATGCCGCTGGAGGCTCAGGACGCGGTGTACGTGGCGCTGGAGCTGGCTCTGGCCGCGCTGTCGGTGACCGGCAACGTGTTGGTGTGCGCGGCGGTGGGCACCTCGAGCGCGCTGCAGACGCCCACCAACTACTTTTTGGTGTCGCTGGCCGCGGCCGACGTGGCCGTGGGGCTGTTCGCCATCCCCTTCGCCGTCACCATCAGCCTGGGCTTCTGCACCGACTTCCACAGCTGCCTCTTCCTCGCCTGCTTTGTGCTGGTGCTCACGCAGAGCTCCATCTTCAGCCTCCTGGCCGTGGCCGTCGACAGATACCTGGCCGTGCGCGTCCCGCTCAGGTGAGGCTCCTGCCCCCGGGAACCCAAACCCTTCCGGCGGCGGGCGCGAGGCACGCGAGTTCGGGCCGGCAGCCTCCCGACCCACGTGCGCCGCGCCAGACCCTCTGGGCGCCTCGGGCGCGCGTCTCCTTTCCGGAGCCCGAGTAGGGACTGCCCTGGGCCCCGGGGGCGCAGCCTGGCGGGGCAGCTCCGGGAGGGCTCCCGGCGCACAGGTGGGCGCCCGCATTCCCTGGGTTTGGTGGGGCCCTGGAGGCTCCAGGACAACCGTGGACGCTGGGACGCGCGGGGCAGAATGACGGGGCTCACGGCCAGACCGGGCGGCACCGACCCGAGGGAGGTGCCAGTTAACTTTGGGGAGCCCTGCGTGCTGCGCGCGGACTCTAATCACTCCCTTATACTTTAAAGAATTAGAAGGTTTCCCGGCTCGCTAAGACCGACAGCCTGAGAGCCTCGTGCTTTGTGTAACCTTGTCCCAGCCGCTGGGAAGGTGCCACCAGCGTTTGCAAACACCGGAGGACTTGAGGGTTGCTCTTGGTCCCACACTCCGAAGATGCAGGATTCGGGGATGGAGCGCAGCGGCAAGGGGAGTACAGCCTCATGTGCAGCTGCGAGCTTGAGAGCCCGGGTGTTACGCGGGGCTGAATTGAAAGCACTTTCTCTGCCTCTGGTGCCTGGATGCCGTTTGGCGTTTCTGAGTTGGGTGAGCTTGGGATCTCTTTGGACTAAGAACTGAGACAGGGAAACTGAGTCATGGGGTAGGTGGGACAGGAAGGAGTTAATCGCTGTCTGCCAAGTCTATGAGGTACTTTAAACTCCTATCCTTTAATCCCAGCAGTAATTCCTGAGGTGGGTACCTGCGTCCTGTCGGGGAGGGAGGAGGCTCAGAATGGCAGCTCTGGAGCAAGTGAGGGAGCAGGACCCGTTCAGCGCTGGGCCCCCGCATTCCCAGGCGTGCCTGCCTGCTGCGTCCTGCTCTCCACCGGGGCAGAAAGCGGATTCTGCCTGCAGTGAGTCGGCGGTTATAAGGGAAACCTATTTGAGGGGAATTGACAAGGAATAACAAACACTCTCCCAGCAGGCTCACGTGTCAAGCCTGGTCCCTGTGCCCTGTATCTGGGTCCCAGCGGGAGCAGGAACCTCCTGCTTGGTGGGCTGTGAGCCTCCTGTCTGTCCGGGCCTTTCCACTTGCTGCCCCTTGGCCTGCGACCAGGACGCCCCTTCCTCAGGTGTGACAGAGCCCAGGAATTTCCGAGGTCCGGGGCTCACAGCACACTCTTTTCGTAGAGGTCCCTTTCCCACCTCCTGGTCCTCATGTTGGTTACTTGGTGCCCTTCTGGACTTTATGCACCCAGCAGGCAGCCACAGGCACCAGCCTCAACTGCCGGAAGCCCTTTGGGCTTGGCCCTGACGGAGGTCCAGAGAGACCTCTGCTCAAGCTTCAGAAAGCATCCCCCACGCCTGTGCAGCAGGAAGTTCCATGGGAGTTTGAATCTGTCAGTTCTTGTCCTGGTCTCTGCTGGGCGGCTTGAAAGAATGGGTGTGGGTGTGTTAAGAGGAAAGAACTGTGAATCACAGCCCCTGAGTTCCCCTTTGTATCTGTAGAGGGCGGGAGGCAGGTGTGGGGAGGGCAGAGCAGCCCGTCCCACCCTGTCCCACTCCTGCCCTCCTGGCTGGCCTGCGTGAGGTGTGTGTGACCCATCCAGGCAAGGGGTGCCTCTCTTCCCCCCACCCTTCCCTCCCACCCCCTACTTCCCCACGTGGCACTAAGCCCACTCTCACAGGCTGGAGAGGTCCTCCTGGCTCCTGTTTCAGCACTTCCTGGCCCCTTGAGCTAAAATGGAGATTACAGGGCCCCACCGGGCCCTCCTGACTCAGAATCCATGGGGTGGGGTGTATCACCCCATGATTCCAGTATCAGAATTCACTGGGGACTTCTGGACCCACCAAAGTTTGAGAACCTCGGGGAGTCAGGGAGACTGGGAGCTCTCCCTTGTTCACTAGCCCGGCTCCCACGCAGCTCTGAGGCTCTCCCTAGGGTCACGGGTCATGGGAGTGAGGTTGGAAGTGAGCCGGCGAGGGAGGTGTCTCCTGTAGAGGCGGCAGGAGCCAGGTGAGGGCCAGGAGCTCAGGCCCGTGTCTTACCTGGGCAAGAACAGTGTTTGGACTCACCCTCAGTGCCAGGTCACTGGTGGCCCAAGGCTCTGAGTGAGGCCCACATGGCTATGGTGGGTACAACTCAAGAGTACAGAGCCCACAGTCCCATAGCCACCCAGTTGTCAAGGCAGATACTGACCAGGGAGGGTTGCAGGAAAGGGGAGTCAAGAAGATGCTGGACACAAAGATGAGGCGGCCTCAGAGTGAGGGGCGCCTACACACAGGAGACTGTCCTAACTCAAGTCTGCGTGGTTCCTGATGCCTGCCCTGGCACAGGGTCCAGGCACAGTGGTGCCCAGGGGACAGCAGGGAGGGGGTTCGGGGTGGGTGTGTCTGCCCGCAGCTGCTGGCTCTCACTTCACCCTGGGGCCATTTCTGGCTGGAGCACTTCCTCCTCCCTGATCTGGTTCCCCGCAAGCCACACCCCAGGCCATTGCAGGACTGAGTGGTCCCCTCTGCCTGCCTGGAGGCCTGCCTCCCTGCTTCTGGACACTGTTTCCCCAAGCTCCGCTGCTGAAGGAGGGTGTTGCCAGGAGCACTGGGTTGGCTGGGTCGGTCAGCAGGATGGAAGGGTCTGTCTGTCTGTCCCTGGACCCTCCTGCCCACTTTGCCATGTGGCGGCATCTGTTTTTCTGGGAGCCTCACATGTCCAATCTGGGAGGGAGGCGTTGGGGAGTCTTAGCAAGACTACGTCTCTGGTGGAAAGGTGACATCCTCGGAGCTCCTTTTAAATGACTGAACTGTAAGTTTTCGGCAGGGCATTCTGAGTGGCTTTTTGTCTTGTTTACATTTTTTTCCTTTTTTAAAATTGAGCTTTGTTGTTCTTGTTTAGTCACTCAATCGTGTCCGACTCTTTGTGACCGCATGGACTGCAACACACCAGGCTTCCCTGTCCTTCACTGTCTCCCAGAGTTTGCTCAAACTCATGTCCATTGAGTCGGTGATGCCATCCATCTGTCTCATCCTCTGTCGCCCCTTCTCTTCCTGCCTTCAGTCTTTCCCAGCATCAAGGTCTTTACCAAAGAGTCGGTCGGCTCTTTGCATCAGGTGGCCACAGTATTAGAGCTTCCGCCTCAGTTCTTCCAATAAATATTCAGGACTGATTTCCTTAAGGATTGACTGGTTTGAGCTCCTTGCTGCCCAAGGGACTCTGAAGAGTCTTCTCCAGCACCACAGTTCAAAAGCGTCAGTTCTTTGGTGTTCAGCCTTCTTTATTGAGCTACAGTTCCCATATAGTAAAATTCAACTGTAATGTTGTGTTTTTTTTTATCTTTAGTATTTATTTTTGTCTATTTTATTTATTTGTGCCAGATCTTAGTTGCAGCACATGGGATCCTTAGTTGCAAACTCTCATTTGGGGCATGTGGGATCTAGTTCCCTGACCACAGATTGAATCTGGGCCCCCTTCATTGGGAGCATGGAGTCTTAGCCCCTGGACCACCATGGAAGTCCCTATGATGTTTTGAAATACGGCTGGGAAAGAAGGTTTCAGTTCTGGGTGCCCCCAGCCCCACCTTTCCAAGGACCCCAGCCTTGGGTCCTTCCTTCTTCCACAACAGGGCCGTCTTTTTTTCCCAGATCATTCCCACTGCGGTGGGTTCAATGGGGGCTCCCAGAAGGATGTCCGCATCCTAATCCCCAGAGCCTTAGATGGGAAAGTGTGAACATCAGCTCATGTAGGACTTCAGGGAGGAGCTTATCCAGGATGACCTGGCTCCTGAGTACAGTCCCATCCCCATGAAATAGACAAGCAGGGAGAAGCAGGGGCGTGTGGGGATGGAGGCAGAGACTGGAGTGATGCTGGGCCTCCAGAACCCGACCTCCCCAAAGCCTCTGAGCTCTGAGTGCAGCCCTGCCCACACCATGATTCCAGACTCTGGCCTCCAGAACCATAGGGAGTGAATGTTCTTGACCACCGTGTAAGTTTGTGGTGCTTTGTTACGTGGCCCCAGGAAACCCGTGTCCCTACGCGAAAGTGCGAGACCCCGAGTCCCTCATTGCTCCCCCAACCCACGTGCTGGCCGCTCCACATTTCCTCCCCAAGAAGCTTCTCCACCACAACCCGCCACCAGGCTCTCGGCTTCCGTGTCCCACGTCACCATGGCGCCACCAAGTCATTCCTGTCGAGTCACCCTTCCTGGGCCCGCCCCTTCTCAGTCGAATCTGAGGGTCCCTCCTGTGCCTCGTTGCCCATATCCCTCAGCAGCTCTTTACTGGCTCCTGGGGGACCCCCACCCCACCTCCTCCCGCTCCCCTCCAGCCATCTCCAATCCGGAGGGTGCCGGGGTCCTGTCCTCTCGCTGCAGGTAGCGTGCGAGCAGTTGGACAGTTGTGTAGGAGCCCCTGGGGCTGCAAGGCAAGAGGAGCCCCGAGAATCCGGGGTGGGGAGGAGAGGGGGCTGCCCCCAACTTAGGCTGCCCTGAACCATGGTGACCGGCAGGCAGACCCTCAGCAGAGGAGGGACAGTGTGCTTGGCTGCAGGGTTTCAGCAGCATTTGCACTAGACTCTGGAAAGCGCAGGTCACCTTTGATGATGTAGAGAACGAGCGTGTGTAAAGGGGTGAGGTTAACTGCATTCTCGTGAGCTGTGACTACAGCTGTCTGCAGTGCCCTGGGTCACCCTCATACCAGCTCACCTGCTGGCCATGGTCACGGCAGAGGGACACGGACAGACACGGGGGGACAGGTGTGGTCCAGACATCGAACAGGAACATGGTTGTGAGAGGCAGCTGCTCTTTTAACCCTTTCCAAGTGCTGGGTCCCCTGTGTGCCTCCTCTGGGTGAGTCCTTACAGCAGCCTTCTGGGCGCCATCCTGTCAGCCCCTCCTCCACAGATGGGGCCACCAGGGCTCCATCCATCCAGGGCACATGGCCAGGATGGGGTGAGCCTGTGTCCCCGGAGGGAGTGGGTGCGGGTGGGCTGTCAGAGGATTCCCCTCACAGAGCGGTCCCTTCTAGGAGTGGACGAGATTGCCAAGACAGAGAGGACCCTGTGGCTGAGGGAGGGGGAGCCGGCTGTGCCTTGGCCGGCCTTCGACCCGTCACAGAAGGTGACTCAGCTGCTGGGACCCACGGGGGCATCTCGATCACCTTCCCCTTCCTCAGAGGCAGGAAGCAAGGCCCAGTCTTTCCTGATGCTTCTGGTTCATTACCCTCAGGAACTGGGCTTCCCCGTGCTTCTCCCTGTCACCCCGCCCCTCCTCCCCACCCCGGAAACCCATTAAGAGGTTGTGCTCTTGACCTCAGAGGCTGGCAGGCTGGAGACACTGCCCTGGGCAGCAGGAACTGAGCGGCAAGAAGCAAATGTCCCTTTTTGAAAAAGTTGGGAACAGACTGAGTGTGGCCTTCCAACTCACCAGGCTGACAAGGGGAGCAGTGCTATTTCTGGAGGGCAGAGGCTGGAGTTTCCTGCGGGGGACAGATGGGAGGCTGGAGTGTTTTGAGCTGTGGTGGGGCCTGTGCCAGAGCAGCGGGGCTGCCGGGCTTCGGGGTAGGGGTCCCAGCTCAGCAGGTCCAGGGGAGCCCCGAGCTTGCCTACAAGCTTGGATTTTGTCCTCAAGGCACCATAAGTCCATGAAGGACTTGGTTCTGTTTGTTTTGTGTTAGAAATCAACCAGTGTGAAGAAGTCAGCGTTCAGAAGCACAGAGGGCTCAAAAGGCAAGCCCCCCCCAGCCACTCTGCCTGGGCGGCCCTCCCACCCGGGTGCCCCCTCTGCGGTGACCACTGGGTTTGTGCTGCCTCCTTTAACAGAACCTGTTGACTGTCTCCCACGCAACCCAAGCCCTCTTCCCTGCCACGTTCCCTTCAATTTCTGTTACATTTTGATTTTCTCCTGTGGATCATATTTCAGCCTCTGTTTCTAACGCCATCACTTGTAGGCAGTATGTGTTCGCTGTCGAGAAAAAGAAGGAAAAGTGTTCCTCCCCCGTCTCTCTGCCCCTGCTGGCGCCCCATCTCTACCTCCCTTTGAGCAGGTATGTGGTTTCGCCTGCTTGATAGAGGTTTCATTTTCAAAAGGTGATCCCTGCTGTAGTAAAGAGATTGAAACTGTGTAAGAGGGTAAATTGTGGGAAGTCAGTCACCCAGTCTGACCTTTGGTTTCCCACTTTGCCTGTCAGACAGCTCCACTGCTTCTTAGATTTTTTTCTACAGAAATTACGTATTGAATACGTTTATACTATACTAATGTTTTTACACTGTCAATGTTAATACCTTCTGCGTTTTATTCCACACCTGTGGTAAAGTTCCCTGCACTTTGTGGAGAAGTTCCGAAAGGTGGGAACAGGTATCTGGCATGTATAATATGTTCTGCTCATGTGTTTCTCACTCATCCTGAGCAGAGCATTCGACTGGAGCAGAAATGCACACCTGTCACTAACCCATCTTCTCCAGGTGCGTGCTCAGTCACTAAGTCCGTCTGACTCTACAACCCCATGGACTGTAGCCCGCCAGGCCCCTCTGTCCGTGGGGTTTCCTAGGCAAGAATACTGGAGTGGGTTGCTGTTTGAGACGGTTCTAAAGGTGGGTCACTCAGGTTCTGTTTGTGGGTGCCTCCCACTGCTCAGAATGATGTCAGATTTTAGTCTGCCCCGTGTTTGGACCATGAGCTTCCCATTTGGAAATTAAAAGACAGCCTGGCTCCCGCACGTCCTCATGGTGGAGGGTGCTGGTGCCATGTGGGTGTCGCAGGGGTTCTGCCATTTCTTGCCGCCGCCATATCTGCTTTCCTCTTTCTGGGATCCCACGTGTGTGTCTGTGTGCCGCCCGTAGGGGTCATTTTTAGGACCTGGGTTCTTCCGTGCCAAAAACATGGTTTCTTTTCATATGTGGTTGGCAGTTGGACTGGGTGTGGTCACAGGCTAGAAGGCGTTGCTTTGACACCCAGGGTTGCTCAAGAAATCTGACGTGGGTGTGGGTGTGGTTCTTCTTTGTAACTCATGTTTCCTTGGAAGCCTTTGGGATCCTTTGCTTTGCTTGGTGTCCTGAAATTGCATGAAGTCAAAGTGTTAGTTCCTTTGTCCATGGAATTCTCCAGGCTTGCTACTGGAGTGGGTTGCCATTTCCTTCTCCAGGGGATCTTCCCGACCCAGGGATCCAATGTGGGTCTCCCGCATTGCAGGTGGATTCTTCACAATCTGAGCCACCAGGGAAGCCCATGAGGTTGGCTCTAAATACTCACTTTTCAACTCTTCTGTTTCCTCGGAGGATGATATCTTTCCAGTCTGAAGACTGAGGTTTTCTGTCAGCTCTGAAATCTTACAAGAGAAGTTTTCTAGATTATTTTCTTATGTCCATTCCCTGTTTGTCCTTCTGGGATTCTTGATAGGTGGAGACTTGCCCTCCTTGACTGATTTTGTCTCTTAGATGTCCTCTTACACATAAGATTCCAACGCTTACCTCTTCATTCTCCCCTGGACGAGTTCCTTGACTTCCCCCACCCCAGTTCTTCTTCTTTTTAATTTTAGCATTCATATTTTTTCTTTTGATTTAAGGTTAAGTTTCTGGACTTGACTTTGAAAGGCCGGTTTTGGATTCACATGATTGAAATTCTTGCTGTGGCATGGACTATATATATAATCAAAACTCTCCCCTCCCCCCCAACCCTATCCTCTGTCGCTGGGTCTGGAGCTTCAGCTGGAAGGGAGGGTGAAGTGTCAAGGGATATGTGCCCAGCACAGAGGGAGTGGGGTGAGGCTGCCCCAGGCTGGCCAGCAAGCCTTTGCCTTGACCTCCGCTCCTTCTCTAAATCCTGTCTGGATACTGCTGTCCGCGAGGTTGGAGCCTCTTGTGCCAGCCACCCTGTTTCTGATTCAAGGCTCCGTGCCCCTCCCGACAATCCCATCTGCCCTCTGGCTTCTGGAAACTCACCAGATTCTCTGGCTTGCTGGGCATCTCCTTCCACTTATACTTTTAGGAGGGTTTTGAGTTTACTTCCTTTCTGCTGCCCTTAAACATGGTTTTCTGAGAGGTGACAATTAGGTGGGACCTGGAAGGCCGGGAGGGACTTTTAATCAGGAGTTTGTTGAGGTTGGGTTTGCATTACTGAACAGCCACTCTGGCGGACTGCAGGGGCATGGACTGGAGGGCAGCCCACTGTCATTGGGTGAGAAGGAAGGAGTGTGGCTGGCGCAGAGGCCACGGAGATGGAGACAGAGTCTAGGGATCCTCGAGGCGGGCAGCGTCTGGACTTCTCCACCTGGAAGAAGGCTGATGCCAAAGGCAGCCAGGTCAGCAGAGTCCAGAGCAGAGGGGTTGCCAGGCCAATTGGACATCTGGACAGGAGAGGACCCTGAGGCCAGAGGTGGGCCCTGGGGTGGCAGTCAGTGAACAGGGCCAGAGACATGGCTGGTCAGGGCCAGATGGCCATGGACTCACTCTCTATGTTTTTTTTTAATATGGAGACTGTAAATATTAAATTTTGGTGTTGGAGAAGACTCTTGAGAGTCCCTTGGACAGCATGGAGATCAAAGCAGTCAATCCTAAAGGAAATAAACCCTGAATATTCATTGGAAGGACTGATACTGAAGCTCCAATACTTTGGCCAACTGATACAAAAAGCCGCCTCATTGGAAAAGACCCTGATGCTGGGCAAGGCTGAGGGCAGGAGGAGAAGGGGGTGACAGAGGATGAGATGGTTGGATGGCATCACTGACTCAGTGGACATGAGTTTGAGCAAACTCTAGGAGATACTGAAGAACAGGAAAGCCTGGCATGGTGCAGTTGAGGTTGCAAAGAGTTGGACATGACTGAGCGACTGAACAACAACAAATCTCTATTGAAAGGCATCACAGACAGGTGCTGCAGGCTGCACCTGCCCCCACCCCCAGCCAGGTCTCTTCGGTGGCTCCTCTGCTTCCGCCCTGTTCCCGACACCAGCTCTGCACCCATGCTTTGACCTGATGCTCCCCGCGGCTTCTGGGGCTGAGGCCGGCCTCCCACCAGTTCTGGTCTCTCCTCCAGCCTTCCACCCCCTGCCATCCCGCCTCCCCCTTTATGTGTCTGCTCTGCTTCTCAGGAACTGCCTCGGTTCCCTGGCTGAGGTCAGGCCTTTGCACCTGCCATTCCCCTGCCTGGCGCATTCTGTACCTGCGGGCTCTTCCTGATTCTCATGGCACTCTCTCTGCGAGGCACCCTCACAGCTTCTGTACACGTGGGACATTTTCTAGATGATTCGTCTGTTAATGCAGAGCTCGTGCTGCTCCCTCAGCCTCCCCAGGAGGCAGCCCAGTGACTAGCCTGTGTGCTTGCGTGTGCACACATGTGTGCTGGGGGACCTGCCCTGATAGGTGTGGACCAGCCTGTGGCCGAGACACGATGAGCCCATGGAAGGTGTCTTCAGGAAAAAGCAGGGTAGAGCGGGAGTCCTGGGGCGACCCACAAGGAAAGGAAGGAGAAAAACAAGGTTGTGTTTCCAAGGGGAGACTTAACTCTTAAGTTTGGCATTTTATAAAATCATTAGAAATGTAGTTTTTTAATAGCAGGGACTTTTAAAAAATTACACGATGAATGTGTGTGTGTGTGTGTGTGCATACATACACGAGCACACATATACTGCACCCATTCTGAAATTTTTAAAAAATCCCTGCTATTAATGGATGTGTGTATGTCTCTGTACCTATATCTGTGTGTATGTGTATACACACATATTTGTATCCATCTGACTCATCTGGTCTGTGGTTTCAGAAAGAATGAGTCATTCTGAACTAGTGTGTTTTTTTCACAACTTCTAAATTGCAAAACGAATACAAATCCCTAATTGCTTACATTTTTCCTACCTTTGCTTCCTCTGTCTTACACCCACCCACACGCACAGTTACACTCAGGAGCTTTAGGATTGACACAGTCTATGGTCAGATGTCCCAATTGCCCTGATCACGTTCTTCACAGTTTAAAAAAAAAATAATCCAGGTTTCCAGTAAAAGGTCACGTGCGCATCTAATATGTTCTTTTGGCTTTGTTTATTTGTTTGGAAACATTTATTTATTTGCCTGTACTGGGCTTAGTTGT
The DNA here is from genome assembly GCF_000754665.1 of Bison bison bison. NCBI lineage: Eukaryota > Metazoa > Chordata > Mammalia > Artiodactyla > Bovidae > Bison > Bison bison. The sequence goes on from NW_011494752.1 coordinate 9,808,493, forward strand.
GGCACATGGGATCTCTTAGTTGTGGCATGTGGGATCTAGTCCCCCTGCCAGGGATCACACACAGGCCCCCTGCAGTGGGAGCCCAGAATCTTAGCCACTGGACCACCAGGGAAGTCCTGATTTTCTTTCTTCAGGAAAGTTCCTCAGCCTTTTTTCCTTCTCTTTCAATACACTGTTTTTGGTTTGGTTGTTTTCTTACGATTAGATTAGAGTTTCTGGTGGGAACACGGCCTGCTTGATGTTGTGTCCATTTCCACCTGTCACAAAGGAAGGCACTCGGGGTCCATCTGCCCACTGCTGTCACGTTAAAGCTCGCTTAGTTACAGCTGTGGCCGCCGGGGTTCACCACAGTGAAGGTCTGCTTTCCCCAGCAATGATTCTTCTCGGGTCAGTTATCACCCTGTCAGGTGGTAATTTTATTTTTTCTCAGTTGTTTTACTGTATCAGTTGGCTTTCTTCTATAGGGAAGAGGTTGCCTTTTCTTTGCTGTTCCTTATATTACTTTTTTACACACAGTGGACTTAGGGAATGTTATTTGCACGCATTGTGTTACCGTCCATTGCTGCCCAGGTTTGGAGGATGGGAGCCCATTCAAGCTGACTTCCGCCTGAGCGTCCCCATTGAGTTTTTGAGCACGTCTTATGTTCTGGCACAGAAAGGTTTCTCAGGCTCCGTTGCGTGTTCTAGCATCGGAATCAGCCGTTTCTCCAAGGAGCCCTGTTTCCTTTCAGTGGAGAATGATGTCTAGGAGCCAAGACCTGGCTGGTGTGCTCATGGATGCTGGAGCATCGTCTCTTCTGGCCCTTGAGATGAGCAGAGCGAGGAGAACTTTGTTTTGTTTTGTTAGATAACCACTTGGAAGAACTCTCACTGTCTCATTAATGAGCAGGATGATGGAGTTAATAAGCAGGTCATCATTGGGCAGCTGTCAGCGTAGTAACCGGTTCAGGCAAGAATAGTCAATAGGTGATAAAACTTACTGATGGAACTTAAAGGAGGGCCAAGATACTCACCTCGTGGACTCAGCTCGCCAGGCTTCTCTGTCCATAAGATTCCCCAGGCAAGAATACTGGAATGGTTTGCCATTCTCTTCTCCAGGGGATCTTCCCAACCCAGGGATTAAACCCAGGTCTCCTGCATTGCAGGTGGATTGTTTACCATCTGAGCCACCAGGGAAGTCCAGATATATTTACAAAATCTTAAAGTACATATACCACAAGATACAACTCATCATAAATGGAGGAGAAGTTATAGTGGAAAAGCCTGATGGACACTCCAATGACCACTTCACATCAAGGTTACTGTCACCAGGATCCACATGCCTCTTGGTGTCTAACCGGTCAAGTGCATGGTGACCAATGTGTTTGATAATTAATGTGACAGCTGTCCTTCCCCAGGCGGGGGTTCCTGTCATGTGAATGGGAGCACGTGTGCTGGGTGAACAGAAAGGTACTGGGGCAATGCAGGTGTTGTCTTGGTGGTGTTAACATCACTGGTTTCAGCAGGAGAGGAAAGACCCCTCAGTGTGACTGCTGTGCGGCCCAGAGGGGCCAAGGAGAGTAAAGCAGGACCCAGGCAAAGCAGAGAGGTTGGGGCCTCTCTGCCTGCTGGCTACCCTGCACCCCCACCCCTACCCCGCTGGCACCCAGTGCAGTCACGGTCCCACTCACTCGTACCTCCTCATCCAGCTACATCGTCTTGGCACCCGTCAGCCTTGCTCTCATCGCAGTTTTGCCAGGATTTCCATTAGACTTCCTGGTACATTGTTAATATTCACCGTGGCAGCTCTACCCCGAGAGACCTACCCGCTGGGTGGTGAGAGTTACTTTGTTAGTGCTCTAGTTACAGCGCTTGGTAGGTTTTGAGAGGTCTGTCCTCGCCCCTTGTCATGCAAGTCCTGTTGTTATTTGTGTGTGGTTTTAGAAGATGAGAAATTTTCTAAGGATTATACATTGCTTCAGAGCAGAAGTATTTCTGTTACAGAGGAATGAAACTTGTGAGTGAGACTGAACGTAAAGAAAAAAGACGCTGAGCGAACAATCAGCAATTTTAAGAAGCAGGACAGAACTCCGTGTGTGTTTACTTAGTGACCTGCCTGCAGAAAGTGCTTCGTGCACATGATGTCTGGGATCAAAGGCCAGGCAGCAGCCGGGCGGGTTCCGCTGCCACCAAGGGCCCCATTTTTCTGAGAGCAGAGCTCAGACTCCCCCTGTCTGGACTCAGTGTCACTGCCAGGGACAGCTGCCCTTGGGGATCCGCTGAACTCAGAGCTCCCTGAGCGCTGGGAATCCTGAGACAGTGGCTGGTCTGAGCTGGCTGCAGGGGAAGAGGAGCCCTGCCCCAGAAATAGGCCAGTGCTGGTTCAGCCGTGCCCGGCGAGCCCTCTTTCATGACTAACCCAGTGTCCACACTGCTTGTTCCTTTCTGTTGACTCCGGCCATGTGACTGTCTTGATCCGGCTCGTCCGTGGTGGTAGGGGCAGGGGGGTGGGGAGGGTGTCCAGCACAGCAAGGGTTCAGCCACTTCCCAGAGCTGGACACCCCCAGGACATCCTTCTGTGTGGCTGGACCCAGTCCTGCTTGTTCGGAATAGGGAAGGCACCTAAGTGTCCTCTATCCATCACCTTCCACTTACTTGCCCTGCACTCAAGGCAGATGTAGGAAAGGACATGTTGCCTGCCTTTCAGGAATGGTTTGGGGACACATGAGGATGTTCTGAGACCAGAGGTGCACAGGGAGGAGTGAGGGGTGGGCAGGGTGGAAGCCAGGCATTCCAGAGAGGACAGGGGCCTAGCCGGAAGTGGGAGATGGGAGGGGACATGGGAGGAGGGGAGCGGAGCCCCCATGAGATGCCAGGGCTGCTGGGGGTCGTCCCTGCAGCCTT
>NW_011494752.1:9811475-9811857 GCF_000754665.1 Bison bison bison
GTGTCACTAGCAGAAAAGTCTTTCTGCCACCTTTTAAGGACTGCCTACTGAGAGAGCATCAGAGGCCTCTGCCAGTTCCCACGTGGCTGCCCGTGGAGTCGGGGGCGGGGAACCCCTGGCACCAGCAGCAGCTTTGGCAAGAGCAGAGGGCGGCTGAGCTGGGCTTGGCTGCACCTACACTGGGCCCGTGGCTGGGTGAGCAGGTAGGTGGGGTGTGGGCAGGAGCTGGGATCGGGGGAAGAACCACAGGGTCCTGAGCAGGACAATACCTGCCTTGAACATAAGTGGAATCAGATTGGATGAGTGGCTTTGTATTCTCACTGTGGCTTCGGAGCTGCAGGCCAGTGTCCACCTCTGTGAGCCGGAAGTGGCGGGGGGGGGA
>NW_011494752.1:9811957-9814448 GCF_000754665.1 Bison bison bison
TGGCGGTGATGACCTTGGGCACCGGCTGAGAGGGACGCGCAGGCCTGCAGGTGGTGCCGCGCTCAGGTGGGGGAGGCCGTGTTTCTGATGTGCTCTGTGCAGCTGGTGGGGGGCGGTCTGCAGGGACGTGTCTCCAGGACAGGGTGTCTGGCCGTGAGATTCAGAGGCTGCTCCGGTGGGGGTATCTGTGTGTTCAGTCCTTGCTGTCACCCTGCTCCACGCCAGTGTCTTCTCTCAAGTCAACCACTGAAAGTTTCCTAACTGCCCTGCTTGCCTTTTTGCTCCGCTAAACTCCATCTCTGCAGGGATCTCTATACCAGCACAGCATGCCTTGGGGCCCAGCCCTCCATCCCCTGGCTCCCCACTGCTCTGGGGCAGCTGAGTGTCACACTTTGCCCCTCCCTGTAGCCTGGGGACGCCCCGCCTTGCTTGAGGTTCATTCATATTCCCTCCTGCTTCTCTGGGAGAGTGAAATCCCTTCCTGTCTGGAAGCCTCACACATTCTGTTCTCTCTGCTTCTTGTTGAGTTGCTCAGTTGTGTCCGACTCTGTGACCCCATGGACTGCAGCAACACAGGCTCCCCTGTCCTTCACTATCTCCCTGCCGCTGCTGCTAAGTCGCTTCAGCCATGTCCGACTCTGTGCGACCCCACAGACAGCAGCCCACCAGGCTCCCCCGTCCCTGGGATTCTCCAGGCAAGAGTATTGGAGTGGGTTGCCATTGCCTTCTCCATACTATCTCCCTAAGCTTGCTCAAACTCATGTCCATTGAGTCAGTGATGCCATCCAGCCATCTCATCCTCTGTTATCCCCTTCTCTTCCTGTTTTCAGTCTTTCCCAGCATCAGGGTCTTTTCCAGTGAGTCAGCTCTTCACATCAGGTGGCCAAAGTATTGGAGCTTTAGCTTCAGCATCAGGCCTTCCAATGAATATTCAGGGTTGATTTCCTTTAGGATTGACTGGTTGGATCTCCTTGCAGTCCAAGGGACTCTCAAGAGTCTTCTCCAACATCACAGTTCAAAACCATCAATTCTTAGGTGCTCAGCCTTTTTTATGGTCCAACTCTCACATCCATACATGACTACTGGAAAAACCACAGCTTTGACTATACAGGCACTTGTGGGCAAAGTGATCTCTACTTTTTAATACACTGTCTAGTTTGTCATAGCTTTTCTTCCAAGGAGCAAGCATCTTTTAATTCCATGTCTGTAGTCACTGTTTCCTCTGCTTAGAAAGCCACTCTTCCGTTTCCAGACCCTTCTCTCCTTCTCTGCCACTGTCTTAGAGGCTTCCCTAATGCCGTGTCTGAGCTCTTCCTGGCTTTCTCTTATCTGTACCCTGTTCATTTTGATTTGGCAAATTCCTTCTGACTTGTATGTTTGTGTGTTTACCTGTTTATTTTCTGTCTGTTCCATTAGCTCTATCATCCACGAGGGCTGTGATTCTGTTTGCTGTGCCAGCAGAGTGCATGGCTCAAAGGGAGAACTCTGAATGAAATAATGAACCATTAGAGGAGACAGGCCGTGATGGAGTTCACAGAGAAGGCTGTGACCAGCGGCTCCCCAGATGAAATTAGCTGCTTTTCCTCATCTAAGACAACTGAGCATGAAAGTTATTTTTCACAGGCAGGATCCAGCAGTTGTGAGAAGTTCAGATGTGGTTGCGTTCCAGTTGTTTTGAACTCCGGCAGGAAACCCCACCCCCACCCCTGGGACCCTTTTGTGTACAGAGGACTCTAATGTTGCTCAGACACAAGTGAAGTTAAAAAAGCAGCATAATGTGGTGCGAGGAACAGGGGCCTCAAGTCTGAACTTAGCTTTGGTCTTTGGTTCTTATGTTCTTATTCTTATATTGCCTTTGTTACCTAAAAACTTTGTATCTCTATTTCCTCATTTGTAAAATAGAGAAGTTGGACTAGACAGGATAAAGATCCCTTCCAGTTTATATAAGCATGCTTTTAGCTGCAGGTAACAGTGACTTTTAAGCAGTCAAGACTATCGATTCTCTCTTGAGCTAGAATGTGGAACCATGGTGGTGCTAGACTTGGTGTAGGGGTTAAAACACACCATTGAGAACCTGGACTCTTTCCTTACTTCTGCTTTGCCATTAGCCTTGTTTTTCAGGCTCCTGCCTCATGGTCACAGGATGGCTGCTGCAGCTCTGGGCTTCACAGCCTCCCGGAAGAGTAGAAACGCATGGGCATGGGGGAGGAACTCTCCTCATGGGTCTCCTGTTACCATGTAAAGTCTCTCTTGGAAGTATTCTAGCAGACTTCCTTTGTCTCATTGGCTACAACCACCTCCTGTAGCCACCCCAGTCCATGACTGAGAGAGAATTTGCTTGCCCTGATCTAATTCACCCCCGGGGCTGGTCTGCACTCAGCTGTATGAACTTCAGAAAGGCAGAGGCGTGACAGCAGGGCCGCTGCAGAGGCTGCCTCGTGGGTCTAAGGTTCTGTGACTAGAGTTGTGTCTGCAGGAGGCGGCCCTGTTG
>NW_011494752.1:9814691-9815127 GCF_000754665.1 Bison bison bison
CTGAATGGCAGCTGCGCCCACAGGTCCTTTGCCATCAAGGCCCCTCAGCTGAGCTGCCTGTTGCTGGGAGCAGAGATGAAAGAATGTAGCCGACGGGAGGCAAGACCAGTTCTGCTGCCCGTCCAGGCCCCAGCATTGGGCGTTCCTAAGGAGCAGGCTCTCTAAAGCTGTCTGGTAACAAGTTGGAATATGTGTGTGTGTGAGCTCACTACTAATGTGCCAGGCACTTTGCTAGCTCCTGGGGATGCTGATGCAAAGGGATGAGGTCCGAGTCCTTAAGAGGCTGGATGTTCTAGTCGAAGGGCAGACACCTGTAACGTAAACAAAGCCCTGTGACAGGTGTGTGTCAGGGGGCGGAGAGTGGGCATGGCCCCCTTCACTGTGAGCTGAGCCGGAAAGGAGGTGACCTTTGAGACAGCAGCTGGGCTCAGTCGTG
>NW_011494752.1:9815423-9816282 GCF_000754665.1 Bison bison bison
GTGAGCTGGGCTCAGTCGTGTCCAGCTCTTTGCGACCCCATGAACCATAGCATGCCAGGCCTCCCTGTCCATCACCAACACCTGGAGTCCACCCAAACCCATGTCCATTGACTCACTGATGCCATCCAACCATCTCATCCTCTGTCGTCCCCTTCTCCTCCTGCCTTCAATCTTTCCCAGCATCAGGGTCTTTTCAAATGAGTCAGGTCTTCGCATCAGGTGGCCAAAGTATTGGAGTTTCAGCTTCAACATCAGTCTTTTCAATGAACATCCAGGACTGATCTCCTTTAGGATGGACTGGATGGATCTCCTTGAAGTCCAAGGGACTCTCAAGAGTCTTCTCCAACATCACAGTTCAAAAGCATCAATTCTTCGGTGCTCAGCTTTCTTTATAATCCAACTTTCACATCCATACATGACCACTGGAAAAACCATAGCCTTGACTAGACGGACCTTTGCTGACAAAGTAATGTCTCTGCTTTTGATTATGCTGTCTAGGTTGGTCATAACTTTCCTTCCAAGGAGTAAGCATCTTTTAATTTCATGGCTGCAATCACCATCTGCAGTGATTTTGGAGCCCCCAAAATAAAGTCAGCCACTGTTTCCCCATCTGTTTGCCATGAAGTGATGGGACCAGATGCCGTGATCTTTGTTTTCTGAATGTTGACCTTTAAGCCAACTTTTTCACTCTCCTCTTTCATCAAGAGGCTTTTTAGTTCCTCTTCACTTTCTGCCATTAGGGTGGTGTCATCTGCATACCTGAGGTTATTGATATTTCTCCCGGCAATCTCGATTCCAGCTTGTGCTTCATCCAACCCAGCATTTCTCATGATGTACTCTGCATATAAGTTAAATAAGC
>NW_011494752.1:9816382-9817814 GCF_000754665.1 Bison bison bison
GGACGTACTCCTTTTCCTATTTGGAACCAGTCTGTTGTTCCATGTCCAGTTCTAACTGTTGCTTCCTGATCTGCATACAGGTTTCTCAAGAGGCAGGTCAGGTGGTCTGGTATTCCCATCTCCTTCAGAATTTTCCAGTTTATTGTGATTCACACAGTCAAAGGCTTTGGCATAGTCAGTAAAGCAGAAATAAACGTTTTTCTGAAACTCTCTTGTTTTTTCGATGATCCAGCAGATGTTGGCAATTTGATCTCTGGTTCCCCTTTTTCTAAAACCAGCTTGAACACCTGGAAGTTCACGGTTCATGTATTGCTGAAGCCTGGCTTGGAGAATTTTGAGCATTACTTTACTAGCATGTGAGATGAGTGCAATTGTGTAGTAGCTTGAGCATTCTTTGGCATTGCCTTTCTTTGGGATTGGAATGAAAACTGCCCTTTTCCAGTCCTGTGGCCACTGCTGTTTTCCAAATTTGCTGGCATATTGAGTGCAGCACTTTCACAGCCTCATCTTTCAGGATTTGAAATAGCTCAACTGGAATTCCATCACCTCCACTAGCTTTGTTCATAGTGATGCTTCCAAAGGCCCACTTGACTTCGCATTCCCGGAAGTCTGGCTGTAGGTAAGTGTGAGTGATCACACCATCATGATTATCTGGGTGATGAAGATCTTTTATGTACAGTTCTTCTGTGTTTTCTTGCCACCTCTTCTTAATATCTTCTGCTTCTGTTAGGTCCATACCATTTCTGTCCTTTATTGAGTCCATCTTTGCATGAAATGTTCCCTTGGTATCCTGCATACTGCAACTGAAAGATCCTGACTGCTGCAACCAAGAGCTGGCGCAGCCAAACAAATGTTTTCTTTTTTTAAAAGAATTTGCTACTTGCTCTCCTTGACCATGATTTATCATCAGAGGTGAGTTAGTAAGAATGAAAATCTTGTTGAAGCAAAGCTGCTTATACATTTGACTGTCGTCAGCATTGCAGACAAAAGCCCCTAGTGCCCTATGAATGTGGACCTGAGGCTGCTGGAGTCAAGTCCTGGCACAGAAAGCAGGGATGGTGGGGTGCTCTGAGTTTGCTGTAACAGACCATGTCCTTTTGAACAGGTATAAGAGTCTGGTCACTGGGGCCCGAGCGAGAGGAGTCATTGCTGCCCTCTGGGTCCTGGCCTTTGGCATTGGCCTGACACCGTTCTTGGGGTGGAATGACAGAAAAATTGCCACCAACTGCACGGAGCCGGGGGATGCAGCCATGAACGTGAGCTGCTGCCTCATCAGGTGTCTCTTCGAAAACGTGGTGCCCATGAGCTACATGGTGTACTTCAACTTCTTCGGCTGCGTCCTGCCCCCACTGCTCATCATGCTGGTCATCTACGTCAAGATCTTCCTGGTGGCCTGCAGGCAGCTACAGCGCACAGAGCTCATGGATCACTC
>NW_011494752.1:9817914-9828846 GCF_000754665.1 Bison bison bison
CACTCGAGGACCATCCTCCAGCGGGAGATCCACGCGGCCAAGTCCCTGGCCTTGATTGTTGGCATCTTCGCCCTGTGCTGGCTGCCAGTCCACACCATCAACTGTGCCTCACTCTTCCAGCCAACCTGGGCCAAGGTGAAGCCCAAGTGGGCGATAAACATAGCCATCCTCCTGTCGCATGCCAACTCGGCTGTCAACCCCATCGTCTACGCCTACCGGAACCGAGACTTCCGCTACACTTTTCACAAAATCATTTCCAGGTACATCCTCTGCCGGACGGACATCATCAAGAGTGGGGAGGGGCAGGTGGGGTCGCAGCCCACTCTCCACCTGGGCCTATGACCCAGGCTCTGGCCTCTTCCAGGAGAAGGCTCAGTAACAAAAGGACGGGGCATGCTTGGCCAGTTCTCACTGGAAAGACAGCAACCCTCACAGGCCAGCTGGCTGCCTCTTCTGAGCGCTTCCCTGGAGGTTCCAAGTACCTCGTTAACATGTGACTACTACTTCCTGAGGTTGACAAATCTATTTATGGTTCTCTGGCTGCTTTGTGTGGATGATGCTGATGGTATGAATGGATTGTAAAAGTACGTTTTGCTTTTTTTTAAGAGTCTGCCTCTTTTATAGTAGAAAATGATCAGAACTATTTTACCGTGACATACTGTGAACTATTATAATACAAATATTTTTTTAACTTGGAGGCAATGGGAAAGGTTGGGCATGTTAAAAATAATACCTATTCTGAGGAAGGTTACCAGGAAAAGTAAAAGTATGAATATTCAACCAAGAGACTGCTGTTTTAGGGAAATAGGCTTATAAGTTCTTACGTAGAACATCATGGCAGGCTCGACAACATTCTGCTCCATGTATAGCACCCCACCCCGGAAGAAGCAGCTGGAGAAGCGGGTCCTCCACTACCAGGCTCCGATCCCCTTCCAGAGCTAGGTGGTGATTTTTACATCTCTCCCAAGTTCAAGTTTGGCCATGATGCTGGACCCCAAAGTGAAAATTTTACTAAGGTGGGTTATGTAACTGTGTTTCTGTATGAGGTGAAATAAAAATAAAAACTTAACAAAAGTTCTGGGTGTTGTGCCAGCTTGCTGCAGAGCTCACCTACCTTCTGTTCCGTATCCTAAAATAAGTTCACACCCAGGCCCATTTCCTGAGTAGAGCCTTGACAGGTTTTATTTGCCGCACCACGGCCTAGGAGACGGCTGTGCCAACCACAGAAGCTTGCGCCGTTGTGACCTTCCACACATTCATTCCTTAGCACCTCCTGTTTCAGGGGTACAGGGTTGGGAGTACCTAGGCTGCAAGACCATTTACTTCGCCTGTCTGGTGGCTAGCTCAGCTCCTCCTGCAGTAACCCTGCAAGGACGTGAAGCCCCAGAGAGACGGGGAAAGCCTGTCCTAGGACCCTGTTCAGCTGTGGATGATTGTCCCTGAGGGAGGTGCCTGTCCTGTCTCAGCTCCGTCTTGTGTTCATTTCCTTCCATCACAGCTCCTTTGCTCTCTCTTGGGGTCCAAACGAGTCCCATTCCTCCCCTGCCTCACAGCCTCTGGAGATCTGCCTTTTCTCACTCAGCCTGGAACACCCGGCAACATCTCTGGCTGCTACGAGTCTCAGAAATGCTCCCCCCGACCTGCCCTTCCTTGTTCTAGGTGCTGCCTTTCCAACAGCACAGCCTATTTAAGCAACTGTTTTGGCCTCAACACTGCAAAAGTCTGGAGCCTGCTGAAACCAGCACCCCAACGTCTCTTTGTATCTGCTGCTGTTGTAGCCACATCCCTGCTCTGACCTTTTACTGCAGAAAGACCTTCTGGGCCCAAGAAAAAGGACTAACGCTTGCGCGTCTAAACCATCATACTGTCCCCTCTCCCATTCTAGCCTCTTAAGAAGGACTAGGACTTTGGTTGGTTGAAAATCTCACTCACTGTGGATGCGACTTGATGTTAGGCTTTGGAAGCTAAGATGCTTGATAACATCTGGAAATTTTTTACTCATGGGGCCTGGAAACTGGATTTTTCGCGAGGGATTCACACTGTATACATGTCCTGGCTCTCAAGTCCAGGGCGGAAGGGGACACTAACGTGAAGTCTGGTCCATGTCTTCTCCACGTGAACCACGCGTGACAGGGCACGTGTGTCTCTGGACGGGACTTTACTTTGAAAGATGGTCAGTGATGCTCCGTCTGCACTTTTATGCTTCCTGTGTCTTCTCCACTGACAGTATGTCAGTCAGTTGCTTGTCAGAGACACTCAGCTGCTGACAGGTCCTTGTGATCTGACTCAGGTAAACTGCCAAGAGGTGCTTGCACTGGAACACACAATACACAAGCCAGTTAGAAACAAGGAGGGCCAGGCTTCACAGAGCAGGAAAGGAGCGGGGCACACACATCAGGGGCCCGCAACCCACTGCCTAGAACCACAGACCAAGGTTAGATAGGACAAGGAGGTTTTATCAATACTTGGCCTGCTGTTTGGGGCAACAGTGTAGATCCAGCAGGAACAGGTGAAACCAAGTGAAAACCAAGACAGGCTCTTTATGTCAGTCCTAAATTATACTACTTTCTTCCTTGCCCTCAGAAAGCTGTTAACAGCAGTGGCTAAGGTTCTTCAAGGTACAGTGTTGCTAAGAGCATCTCAAAGATTATCTCATTTATATCTGACAGCCCCGTGGGGAACAGGGCTTATCTTCATTTTACACATGTGCACCGAGTCTACATAGGGGGGCTAGTCCTTAACCACTGGACGGCCAGAGCAGGGACGGCGGGACCCTCACTGTCTCTCCTGTCCCTCTCCGAGGCATGATCTGTGCTGGACCTGACACCAAGGGGCACACACCACTCTAACCCTGGACCTCACACTGCGGGGCACACCACTTGGGTTGCTGAGGACCTGGCTCCAACCCTGTCATTTTTCAGGTAAGATCACTGAGTTGAGGCTCCCTGTCAATGGGAAAACCCGCTTGCCACCTGCTTCCTGCCAGGTGTGACAACTGTGTAAAGATGGGGCGGATGCTGTAATTTTCTTCCTTGGCAAGACTGGAAAGATCGCTCCCCGCCCTCAGGTGGGGTAATGGTTCTCCTGTGGACTCAGGATGGATGTGAGGAGGTCTCGTTCATGGGCTCTTGTGAGATCGGCCGAGGCACCAACATGCTTTGCTGCCCCCGGTGAAAGTCAAGCAAGGCTGAGCACCACGCTGTCTGCGGGCAGTGGGAGAAGCGCCTCGTGGCTGGAGGTGGGGGCACACACAGTTGCCAGTGTCCAGTTTGGCTCATGTTTTTACTGGGCCTGATAACTGCCCAGGTGCCAACTCTGGGGATTACCTGCTGCCTTCCTGAAGCTTCATCTCTGACCTTTTAAATTAAAATGGGAAACTGGCATAGTTCTAAAAATGCCCCTGCGTTTTGGGAGGGTAAAGCCAGAATAGCTGACTGACTGAAGTCAAGGACAATGAACTACCGTCTGTTTCCACACAGAGTAAACTCCATGTAGGGCGCAGAGTGAGGCTCCCAGCGCCCCCTGCCCTGCCACCAGCTCAGCCATGGCTGAGGCCCACCCGTCCTCACCAGGAGGCTGTCCCCCTTCCGCAGCACGGAGAAGGCGAATGCAGGGCACGAGCAGTAGTGGCAGGAAGCCAGACATGTGTACGTTCTCCCGGAGCTTCCAAGCACCTGGAAAAGGGAGGACAGGTGGAGTCAGGCCTGGAAAGGTGGGTGGGAAACCGCTATTCCCCTTGAGTGCACCTGTGTGAAGGTGCAGGGCTGTTCTCTGAGGGCCTGCCTGCCCACGGGACCCTCCTGCTGCCTCACTGCCCTGCCCTGACACCTCCACACGCAAAACAGAAGCGTCTCAGATGGGCTGAGCCCTCCACACGAACTGCTGTTTCTCCGCCTGGGGATTCAGAGGGTTGACTAGAGAGACAAGAAGGCTCCCCGCGCCATGCTTGTTGTTTCTCAGCCTTTGTAGTCGTTTCCCAGCATGTGTGTGAATGTCTAAAGCCTCCACCACACTCCTAGCAGGAGTCTGAGGACACGAAAGGCCCAGTGGGGAGTGGGAGGAACACGTGGAACAGAGACTCCTGTAACGGGGTGACTCAGCTGCCGTGGGGAGTGGCAAGCCCAGGTCTGCCCGCTCACCTAGCAGGACGGAATGAGGGCATGGACTTGGGAGGGCCGGCAGGAGGCCACGTTCAGAGCCAACGGCCTTGCTGTCAGTCAGGGCACACGGGGGACCCTGTGTTTGGAGGGTGGCTGGACAGACCTGGAGAAATGGCTTGTCTCCGTCCTCACCCCCAGGTGCCAGAGACAGGAAGAGGAGTGCTTTGTTCCTACTGTCCCAGTGGAGTAAAGTTACTATCCCAGGGACCTAGAGACCCCCTGCAGTGGGTCAGTGACAGGGAACTGCCCGTGGGGGACGTGCCCCAGGGCCTCACGTTTGTTTCAAGCTCTGAGACGACAATCTACATGGAGAAAAGGAACGTCAGTGCTCCTAGAATTGTTTCCTGTTTTCCTCACACAGGTAAGACTTCCACTGAAAAATAGCAGTGTTGAGTCAGGTGTTGTCTCTCTAGCATTTCGCCTGGTGCAGGCATGTCGCTATGGGTCTTTTTTGCCAAGTCAGGAGGACTCCTTGGGGGCTGCAGGATGACCAGAAGTGGCCAGTGACTGGGTAACAGGACGCCTACTGAACCCATTACACATTTCAGCCCCATTACAAACCGGACATTAAGAAAGTCACACCACACGTTTCCAGTCCTGAGACGCTGATGTGTTGTAACTGGTGAGCGCTGGGGGTGCGAGAAGGAGCTGCCCTTTGCCGAGGAGAGAGCGTGAGAGCAGACTGGATCCCACTCAGTCCCGCAAGAAAACCCACCAACGTCTGGCAGGGACACCAACAATTCTTGGGTCTCTAAACCATTACCAATGGTTTCTTCTTCTCTCTAGATTTATGGTTAATTAGGCATAAGCCTCTGGGATTCCACACAGACTACTTCCTCCTTATGCTGGGTCCCCAGCCAATTACTCTCTGCCTGAGGCCAAGTAAGTGCCTGGCCACTCAAGGGTGGGGAGAAATTCTGCAGAAGTTCCCTGGCTGGGACTCAGGACATGCAGCTGCCCAGGGCGGTGAATACGGTAAAGAGAGTCACTTCTCAGTTGCCTTCTCTATCTAGCAGTGGACGACTAATGAACCTGATAATCGGGCAGAGATCTGAGTCAGATCTGTTTGGAGCTGGAAACTGACCTCAGGGACTGTCTAATTCACCCTTTGTGGAAAAAACCACCTCCTCTTACAGGAAGTGCTCCAAGCGCGCTCACTCGGAGCCAGGAGTGTCAGTCCCAGAGGGGAGCCTTTACAAAAGTAATGTAGGCAGGATGATACTCAGACCCAGGCTGGACTTGCCCACACCTCCTTGGGAGGAGTCTGCTGCGGCTGCAGTGAGGCTCTAAGGAGACTGGCCCACTGGACGGTCATCCACCCACAAGCAGTTTACTTTATGGCTGTTCCAAGCCCTCAGCATCCACCACAGTGATGAACTGTATACGATTCACTGTTCCCTGAGTTCAGTGCCTCTCGGAAAAAGGCTGATATGTCCCTGCCCTGTTACATATAGGCTGACTATGTGACCTGCTTTAGCCGGTAAAGTGTGACTGGCCAGGCAGAAACGTTCAACAACATGGATACCTACGATATCCTGACTTCTCTCTGCTATGAGATCCACAGTGTCCCAGACACAGGCTGCTCCATCGCCTGGGATCCTGGGCCACGAGGTTCTGGATCAAAGCTGCAACTGACTCTTGATGGAGATGGACAGGGAGTGAGACATAAATCTGTAGCTTTTAAATTTAGGGGTCATTGTTACAAATGTAACTTGGCCTCTTCTGACTGATCCAAATGTAACTTGGCATCCCCCTTCCTAGGAGGACTGAAGTTTATCAAAAAGTGACTCAGGTGACAACATGAGTGTGACTTCAGGGTAATTACCACCACATCCGGAGGAGGTGAGAATGTTAGATGGTCAACCTATGGAACGATAACAAGGCAACATCGGACTCAACCTTTATCATCTCACAGAACCTCTGAATTAAGCCGAATTCTTTCCATATTACTATATACAGTGAAACCACTGCGGTTAATTGGAGGATGTCTGTAAGGTTTCTAAAAACTCATTTAATTCAAAGTCCAACACAATTCTAAGAACTTTGCATTTTTATGATAAATAAAGCAACATGACGTAAGGCAGAATGTGAATGATGAAAACTAAAACAAGTCACGGTGATCGTGGGAGGAATAATAAGTCAACAATAACTGAAATATTTCCAACACAGTCTTTGAGATTTTAACAGCAAGATCATGCTTGTGTGGGTCAAGTGTTCTGCTGATGTTGGAACTGAGACAAGAGAATCTGAAACTAAAAGACATGGGAAAACTCAGAAGCCCTTTCTGACAAGGGTATGTTAGCTACATAAAACCCAAAAATAAATACACTAGGAAAGAAAATGGAAATCCTTCCTCAGGTACAAACAACATCACTTAAGAGTTCTGATTCTTAATCTATGATGTTCACCAAAAGAAAATTCTAATAAGCAGCCTCTTCTGAGTAAATACAATGCAGAAGTTCTAACTGTAGCACTCGGCACTCATCACCCCAGCTTACTTCAGGCAGAAACGCAGAAAGCAGGACGTGCCAGCTGGCTGCACCATCCTATGCATGGAAAAGTGAGTTCATGGGCCAAGCCATCCATGTGCCTGAGAGGCTTTGCTCAGTCACTTGCTAAAAATGAATCAACACAGTCTCAACTCTGAGACAGTCATCATAAGTAAACCAGAACCCAAATGCTCAAAAGTTCCACCTTTCCTGGTCTTCAACAATGCCTAGATATCATACAAGAGCTGATGGCCTCTGCTTCTACCCCTTCCACACACAAAATTTTGGAGACCACTGCCAACATTTTTATTTCATTCACAAGATCCCCTTCTCTGAATCCCAGCTGGCTTACCACATCTAACATGGCTAAACTTGGGGTTTGGGGGGTGGAGGGTCTGGCCCGCTGTTGACATAGAGACAGGCAGGACTGTCTGCCAGCTATACAACCCTGCTGCCGTAGGGGGCTGTTAATTTTCTGCATCTCAGTTTTCAGCAAAATAAATATCTTTCCGGGCTTTTGGTGAGAATTAGCAATACATGAAAGTAATTCAGAGTCTGACAGGAGTCTGATTTGTACTTTACAAACCTGCCTACCTTAAGGTCCGCTTGAACTAAGGTCCAAGTAAACTGCCCACATTGAGCACAGTGTGGCCTTCGTGAATGCTTCCAACAACAGTTCTGACAGATCGTTTCTGTTAGATGAACCTTGACATGTGAAAGGACCTTAAAATGCATTTTGGCTTTTGCTTGTAAGCAAGAGACAAGGAACAGGGTGATCCCTGTAGTGTCAAATGACAGAAAGGGAAAGTTGGCTGTGACTATCAGACCTGGGCAAAGAGCCTCTCTGGATCATTGCTGGTTCCACATGCTGCTCCCAGGTGGGGTTAACCGGCCACATCTTTCTGATTCTAACTATTCACACTCTCATTTCACTAAGTTGGGTCAAGTCCTTTCAACTGTCCACCAGCTTTCATACAGATTCATGAAAACGTTTGTCCTAAGGGGATCTGGTTGAGATTACTCCACCTCCGGGTTTCTACCTGGTAAACACGCCTCCCGCTGGGCGAGGATATTAAGGTGACAGACCGGCGGTCAACTAGGTCCAAGGCCTGGACGGCTGATGAGCCGAAGACAAATTTCAGCCTGGGAAGGAGAGGAGCCTCAGGTCAGATGATGGACTGAAGCCACCGCTCTGACTCGACCCGAAGGATTACCATCAGCAGCTTCTGAAAATTTATTTTAATTCGGAAAAAAACGTAATACAGCAAAATCCCACATAATCAACCGCCCAGAATAAATGTTAACATGTTGTTTATAAAGAAGCCTCTTTATATGTCAGAGGTCTTCCTGTTCTTCCTCAATTTCTTCATCCCCAAGGCAACCATATGCATTTCATATTAATGTTTTTATATTTTACTGTACATAGTACATACGTGTATGTGCATACACACACACACATACATATATACATATGGTGATGTTTTCTAAGTTTAAAATATGAACAGTATATTCTGGGCTTTTTGGGCAACTTTTTTTCCCATTCAGTGTGCTTCTGAGAATGATGCACATATACACGTGTGTGTGTGCTCACGTATATGTATGTACATACACAAATATATATTTTAAAATTTAACTTTTGGATAATATTCTAGTGTATGTACCTAGTACATCTTCTTTCTTAAATACTCTTAGCCTCTCACTCAGGAAACAGGCTCCCCTGAGCACTGCATGTGTAAGAGTTGTTGTTCAAGGGCCAAATGTCCTTCTCTTTCCATGTGTTACTAGTGTAAGAGCTACACCTTTTAGAACGATGTCAAAATACAGTGGCACTTAGCACAATAAGGGAGTGCCTTGTACTGTCAAGTACAGTGCTGGTTATTCACTTGAGACAGATTTTTAACAATCACATCAATAAACTATTGTTCCTAGCTTAGTAAGAATATTTTCTAAAAAAAAAAGAGTTGATGTTGAAAGAACTGGCCTTTAAAAACACACATTAGTAGTTTATAAAGAATCCCAAATACAAAAGGATATATACTTACGATAACAGATGCTCATCGGGAACTGTAAAACAGGAATGGAAAGTAAGTGAATTGTGTTAAACCAGTGACCAGAGACAAAAACATTTTTAAAAGGCTTTTATAGCCAAAAAGACTTATGTGTATGATGGTGAACTGAACCTACTCATCAAATTTTACTCCTCAATATTCCACTAAACAATAATAAAAGAATTTTCTAAAATGCATAAACTCTCAAGGATGAGGACAGGGAGAAACACAGCTAAGACGTGTTTGAAAATTATTTACAAGACCTGAGAAAACTGAAACTTAAGCTAGTAATAGGAGAGCCAAGCAACATCCTGATTTACACTTCAGACTCTAGTACCCTCACTCCCTAAAAAAACAAAAAAAACCCTCCTCCAGAAATTGGTGGCACCAGATGGCTCTGGAGTGGGAATGAAGCAGGAGGGCTAAAATAAGACTCTGTGAAAGTAAGTTTAAGAAGTTGGAAGGTAGTAGAATAATACTTTAAGATGTCTGAGGAAATATTTCCAACATATAATTCAGTAACACCTAGCCAAACTATTAAGTCTCAGGACAGGAGAATATGTGCTCTATAAAATAAGACAGTAAACTGAGAAAAAGAAAATTGTATGGTATACTAAACATTAAGGCCCAAAGTAGGTTAAGGGAATTCCCCAGATAGTAATGGTGGGGGGAGATCTCAGGAGAGCACCCTGGAAGCTCTAGGAGAGGAAAATGAAATGGACAAAACACCTCAGCATCTTGAGTAGAGGATTTAGAACACTGGTAAGAGTTTGAAGTTGAATTATGGATGTGTGTGACTAACACTTAGCCGTGTTTGACTCTTTGTGACCCCTATGGACTGTAGCCTGCCAGGCTCCTGTCCATGGAATTCTCCAGGCAGGACTACTGGAGTGGGTTGCCATTTCCTTCTCTAGGGGATCTTCCTGACCCAGGGATCAAACCTGGGTCTCCTGCATTGCTGACAGATTCTTTACCATCTGAGCTATAAAGAAGTTATTGAACTAGGAATAAACATATAGAAAAGTAAACAACCAAACAAATGCAATCATGAGTTTTGAGAGGAAGCAAAAAGTTACAGTAAAGGAGAAGCAGTCATCACTTCCTACATGGCTCAGCTGTGACTAGATTTTTACATCATCATACAAGTGTAAACTCAGAATACTGATCTAAAGCAAATTATCGTCGGAGGAGGGGGCTCAGGAAGAGTGTATGACTGTCTAAGAACAAACATTTTTAAATAGCAGAAAATGGCTCTGAAAAACGTGAATAGGTGATAGTGGTCTCTATGAGCCCCAAGCCTCAGGGGCGCCCCCTTCAAGACTCTCACACTGTCCTCTTCACACACAGCCCTTTCTGGCAACCACTGTTTGAGCTGTCAACAGACTGGCTTTCCCCCCAAGCTTTTTGGGATTAGAGGATGTTCGGATACCTGGCTCGTCTCATCTTTTAAGCACATGTACTGCTTTAGATTTAACTGAAATGAGAAAAGTTGGCTTCCTGCTCTCAATTCTTAAAAAACAATAAGTCAAGGTAAATCCTTTTCAAAGTGCGGTCCTTTGCAAACAAACGCCGCCCAAGTGAACCAGCAGGGGCAGTCCTGAGGCCTAACCGATGTATTCGATGGTCGTTCAGATGCCGGTGGCGCAGCTCAACGAGGACGCGCTCTGGGCCCGTGCGTTTGCGGCCAGGGAATGCGGGAGCCTGGTCACAGAGCATCCTCTGCTGGTCAGAGGAATAAAGGCACAGCCACAGCGTCCGGACCCCTCAAGTCCTGTGTCTGCGGCCCTGAAACAGTCACTCGTGCACAGAGGTAAGGAGGGGAACCGTTTGGAACAAACACAGACGGCGGGAAGGAAGGGCTACAAGCGAGTAGAGAGGGTGGAGACCTCCCCAGTGGGCCCGGACCCCCAAACCCCGTCCCGCCGGCGCTGCCTCCCGCGCCCCCGCCCGTACTCGGCGCGCCGTCCCGCACAGCCGCCGCCATCTCGCTCAGCAGCTCCTCCACCACGGCTGGTAGCGTGAGAGGACCAGTAGGAGCCGCCATGGCCAGGTCCCCCGTTCGTCCGGGGCGGGGGAGGAGGGCGAGGTGACGTAGACTAGCGTCCCGGCGCATGCGGGCGGCCCGGCCAATCGGCGGGCGTTCGGCGCCAGGGGCGGGACTTCCGGAGCCCGTGGCCGCAGTGCGCAGAGGACGCGCGGGCGGCCATGTACCGGCTTCTGGCTGTGGGTCTGGCC
>NW_011494752.1:9829255-9843744 GCF_000754665.1 Bison bison bison
CGGGCGCAGGTAGAGGCGGCGCTGCGGGCTGCGAGGTTGCTAGCGCGGGGAGAAGTGCGCACAGGCTGAGGGGAGCGGGGCGGGCCTCCTCTTCCTGAACGTTTTCTCCTTTTCCCGGGGTACCGGGCCTCCTTCTTTGGGCTGACCACCGCCTCATGCCCGACGCGTCCACCCGAGTGCCCACACACGGCGGGTGCGGCCCGCGTGCCAACTCTGTTTGAGGCTTCAGCTGACCCAAACGAACCTGTGGTCTTAGGCATCTCTCCGACCCCTTCCCTCAGTACCTCTTTTCTGTAGTCTGCCCCGTTTTCCTGCCTGGACGCTCCATAGTCATTCTGAGAACTTGTGGTACCTAACTACCACCTCCCATATACCGAGAATCCAGCAACGAATTTTTGGATTTTGCCACCAAATCCAAAATACTTCTCAAACCTGTCGCCTCTTCTGTGTCTCCTGAGTCACCCTGGCCACGCTGCTACAGCCTGCAGTCTTGTCTGCCCTGTTGCCCCCTGCCATCCAGGTTTGACAGCAACTGGAGCGATCATTTAAATGTAAATCAGCTGGTGTCATCCCGTGCCCACAAGCCTTGATTGACCCGTCACAGCGTTTGTGGTAGAACCCAGACTCCTTGCCCTGGCTGGTGAGACCTGTGGTCCTACCCCCATTGCCTCCCTGCTTGGCAGTAACAGTCACCATCCTCAGTTCACATCTGTTCACTTTCATTGTTTGAGTGGTTCTTGAAGATCCGTCATCTTCAGCCTGTAGCACCTTCGGTCATTCCCTGCTCTCTGGGTCAGTTTCCCCCCACAGTTCCTTACTTAGTTGGCTGTTTCTCTTCCTTTTTACCTCTGTTTAACTGTCTTGACTCCCATTTGAAGGAAACCCCTTGTTCCTTTCTCTTGCTTTCCTTCACAGCCTGTATCATTGGTTGTGATTGAGCCCACCTGTCCTGCAGGAAAGAGCGGAGGAGGATGTAGGGCCAGCAGCTCCGTTATAAGAGTTCATGAAAAGTGCTCACGATCCTGCTGCCTATGTCTGTCAGCCAGTGTGCTATATCTGTGGCCATGCGGAGCTGCAGGGGAGCCCCTCTCCAGTCACCACTGCAGACACCATAGCTTTGCACAGCAGGGATTCAATAAGTGTTCGAGGAATGAATGACTAGCTTCCCTCTGTGTACTGGGACACGTAGCCGTACTTGTTTCTGTCTGGTGGTGCGTGTCTCTGTTCTTTTCGTGTTTCAGTTTCTTTTATTTTGTTTTCTCTTTTCAGTTGTGCATCATGAAAGATGAGCCAGAAGAGGCAGAGCTTATTTTGCATGACGCTCTTCATCTTGCCCACAAGAGTCACAACACAAAGGCCATCGCTTACACTTATGACTTGGTAACTCCTCTGACCAGTCTGAGCCGCCGCCAGTGGTGCAGGAGAAGGGCTGTTAGTGTTCCTGATTAGTATTTCTGACCTGCAGGATGTCTTTCTGGGTTTTGTTTTTACTAAGTTTTCTTTAGCTTTCAATTTTTATTACCCTTGGACTGTCATGTATAAGAAACCTCAACCCCAGACCGAAAAGAAACAATTATCATTAATATTTGTGTTCTCAGTGAAGAGTGGATCTAGAATTGTTACCATCAAAGTCTGCGTGTACTCTCACCCCATTGCTGGACTTTGCTTCTAGCAGATTAGCGACAGTTCCTGGCCTGTTTTTTTTAGATAGAAGGTGAAAGCAAAGGGGAGTTTTCAGTGTAAAGATTTTGAAGTAAGTGGAAACACAATGCTTTAAACTGAAAAAACAACTTATAATCTGCTTTCAGATGGCGAACTTAGCATTTATAAGGGGTCAGCTTGAAAATGTAAGTAAATCATGTTGTAATGTTGTGAATTTGTGAATGGCTAGCCTCTAGACCTCTGCTAGCTAGACCTCTGCACATAAGGGTACAGGCAAAGCTTCTGTAACAAAGAGACCCCAAGATAAAGTGACTGAAATAAGAGGGAAGCGTATCCGTTTAATGCATTAATCCAGAGGCGGCTGAACCCTGAAGAGGGGTGAGCACTTATACCCCATGAAGTGACCCAGGAGCCCAGGTTCCTTCTAAGATGTGTTCTCGCCTGAGTACGAGCACTGGCTCATCTCCAGCTGTGGGCAGGAAGAGGGACGGAGGGCCAGCAGAGTCCTTGTGAAGTACGCTGTTGAAGCTGTTCGTGTAAACTGCGTGCATCTCTTGGCCGCAGCCTCCTCATATGATCACACATGAAGTGCAAAGGAAGGACCCTTGACCTAATGGAAACTGAGGAGACTGTACCGGAAAAGATGGAGAGGAGAGTGACTGTTAGGGCTAGTTTGCAGTCTCTGCCACAGTGGGTTTAGGTGGGAAGTTGATCTCTGAAGCTGGTTCTACACATCACAGAGTAGTTTTCAAGGTGCCCAGGGGATGTGGGGTCCCAGTATTTTAGTCTGTTTTTCCAACAAAAGGTTACCTTTCTCTCTATGTGTGTTTTTCAAGGAATGCTGCCTTAGACTAGTACTTAGAATGTAGGGTCATTTAGATATGGGGCCCAAATAAAAGAAAAATCTCTTCCTTATGCTTTTAGGCAGAAAAACTTTTTAAAGCAACAATGAGTTACCTGCTTGGAGGGGGCATGCAACAGGTAAGGACATTACATAGTATTGCACCCTAGCTGAGGAAGTTTTCAAAATAGCCCCCACATGTGTTTTGACCAAAAAGTTGGGATTTTCCTCCCTAAGACCAGTATAAAAATTGCCAGTCTTTCACTCATGCAAAAGCGTGATGCCTGATTCCTCCAAAAGCATCAAGACTATGGCTTTCAGGGTGTAGTCAGTCTAGAAATTAATCTGAAATACTTCATGTGGAAATTTTATTTGTTATGAACTTCCTTTTTCTTTTCCCAACAGGAAGACAATGCAATCATAGAGATCTCCCTAAAGCTGGCCACTATTTACGCTGCTCAGAGTAGGTAAGTGTAGTCGGAGTCTGGGTGTGGGAGCAGCGGTGGGTGAGGGCTGTGGGTCAGAAACTGACCCTGGGGTGTCACAGTTTTCATCCTACTAATCACCTGGGTATCTAAAATCTCGGTTGTCACACTCCTGGTGTCCCATCTCTCATCTTTGAGATCTTGAGCCTTTTCCAGTCTTGCCCCTCCTGAGTCCATTAGCGTGCCCGGTGGGGCCTGCAGCCCTCATCCCTGTGGCTGCACTGTGACAGGCCTGGTCATGTGTTCTGTTCCTGATTGAACTGGGAAGTCGTTAGAACCTTAGTTTTGCTCTTCCTAGGAGAGCTGGGTGGAGAAGGAAATGGCAACCCACTCCAGTATTCTTGCCTGGAGAATCCCAGGGACGGGGGAGCCTGTTGGGCTGCCGTCTATGGGGTCACACAGAGTCGGACACAATGGACGCGACTTAGCAGCAGCAGCAGGAGAGCTGGGAGCAATGCAAGAGTGGCTGGGGGTGGCATATTTTGCTGGTGGAAGTATCAACAAAGCGGGAAGTTAGGTACAGGTTATGTGATGAGAGAGTTGCTGTGAGAGGGTGTCACTGGCTCGTCCGGTGGGCGGTTTTAAGGCTGTAGAGGTGATGGGGTGGCTAGGTTGTATCAAGGAGGCACTGAGGCATGGGGCAGAGGCCTTTGGACGAGTGGGACAGGAAAGCAGTGCTACTATAAAGTATTGGATGAGTCTAGATTCTTACACAGAAGGAAAAGTCTGCCAGGCACATAGGAAAGGCTTTGGGAAACATTTTAGATGTGTGCCAGAGGTCAGGGACATAGACAGAGGGGCCTGGTGCCCTTCACTCTCTAGGTGAAAACTCAGAGGATGTAAGAGGACTCCTGGAGGGTTAATTTGGGGTAAATTTAAGGGAAGGCTTGACTTCTCCTTAGCCCTTGAGTTGCTGCAGAAATTGGGTACTGCAAGTTTTGAATGGTACCTAGCCCAGTGCTGTAGGAGGAGTGCTCACTGCAGCCAGAGACCCTGGCACTGGCACTTGCAGCCCGAGTGGTCCGCTCCTTTGTTTTTTGGGGGACCCGGTCCATCTCCTGGCATTTGGCTGGACACTGGATGGACCAGAGCCTCAGGGCCTCTGATTCCAAGTCTATAGAGAAACTTTGAGGTTGGTTCATGCCAGGGAGCATTGCAGCCGGGTTAGTCTCTCTGGACGGGTTACAGACAGGACCACATGTTGGTGGGTGTGGCCCCCTGGGTTAAGGAGAAGCCCGGAGATGGTAACACTGGACAGTGAGACACGCCCACGCTCTCTCAAGAGGTGAAAGCTGTGCGGTACCTACAGTAATTAGCCCATAAGTTACCCTGCTCAGAAGCGTTCTCTCTTGATGACTGAGAACGTCTCGTGGGCAGCCTCCCCTGCTCCACGCCCTGCTTGGATGAGGTCCCTGCTGCTGCCGAGGTTTGGCTCGGGGAAAGCTGCTCCTCTTCTGAGAATGGAGTAGAGAGGGGTTGTCTGGCCAAGCCCAGAGGAGAGGTAAGCTTGTTTAGTGCTGCTTCCAGTGAGGAGCTGAGAGCCAGAGTGGAGGAGCAAAGACCAGGACAGATGGATGCTCTGTGGTGCTCACCGTATCTCAGATGCCAGCAGGCAGCCCTCTTTCTGTCCAGAGTCGGCCTGCTGGCCGCTTGGGCGTCCTCACTGGTGACTGAGGGTCCCCAGACTGGGGCCAAATGCCTTTTAGCACCCTGGTTGGGACTTCCATTTCTGTAAAAGAAACTTGTGTTGGAGACCTGCAGCTTGAGAGGAGTGGTGAGCTGATACACCCTCCAGAAATGGACGAGGTCAGCAGTCAGAATTCTGCCATGAGCCCAGGCCTCCTCTGGCGCTGCTCTTGGGTTGACCAGGCGTCAGATGCTCTCGCAGGAGGAGGAGCTGGCCCCTTGGCTCTGCTAGTGGGAAGGAGGGAGCGCTGGTTTTGTGGGTTACTGAAACCCCAGCAGCACTCCAAGATGACGAAAAACAAACTTCTGACAGAGGAGAAGTTGACACCCCTTAGGGACTCGAAACCGAGTTCCCATCCGTCTTAACACTAGATGATGCAAACCCGAGGCGGAAGACAGGACAACTGATTTATCCTCTTTGCTTTATAGGCAGGAACTGGCTCTTGCTGGCTATGAATTCTGCATTTCAACTCTTGAGGAGAAAATTGAACGAGAAAGGGAATTATCGGAAGACGTTCTGTCAGGTAGGAAACCTGGCTATTTTTTTGGCCTTCCTTTGCCGCCGAGGGCTTGGCTGTCAGGCTGCACTGCAGGACATAGAGGTGTGTCAGTCAGGAGAGGGGGATTACCGTTAGGTTAACTGTGGCTGTTCCTAAGGTCTCAGAGGGTTTGGAGTAAGATTTTCTTTAAATGACTCGATCACCGGTTTGCTTTGTTTTGTTTTTAACCCCATGGTGATATGTTCATAGTATGTCGTTGACATTTAGAGTCTCTGGAAAACTTGGGGGGAGAAGGGACGTATTTTCTCTGGTCTCTTGGTTCAGCCGCGGTCACAATACACATTAAGTCGCTTAGCTCCGGTGTCCACGAGGGTGAGAGAGAGCAGTGCAGAGTCTGTCCGTCCCTGTCGAGAAGGTGTGACGTCGTGTGGGATGGGCAGGGGGCTCTGGCTCTCCGCCATTCCGGTGTCTTTTTTTTTTTTTTTTAATTGAAGTAGTTGGTTTACAGTGCGATGCCAATCTTTGCTGTACAGCAGTGATTCAGTTTCACACATACATACCTTCTGTTTTAAATATTCTTTTCCGCTACGGTTTATCATAGGATATTGGGTCTAGTTCCCTGTGCTGTACAGTAGGGCCTTCTTGTTTCTCAGTTCTAAATGTCATAGTTTGCATCTAAAACCCCACATGCCCAGTCCTCCTCCCTCCTCTTGGTAACCACAAGTCTGTTCTCTGTCCTTGAGTCTGCTTCTGTTCTGTAGATAAGTTCATCTGTGCTGTACTTTATTTTTTATAATTTTATTTTATGTATTTTTGGCTGCCCTGGGTCTTCACTGCTGCGGGCGGCCTTTTCTAGCTGGGGTGAGTGGGGCCTGCTTGCTAGTTGGGATTCGGGGGCTTCTCTCTGCGGTGGCTTCTTGTTGTGGAGTTTGGGCTCAGTGGTTGTGCATGGGCTGAGTTGCTCTGAGGCATGCAGAATCTTCCTGGACCAGGAATTGAGCCTGTGTCTCCGGCACTGGTTAGTGGATTCTTAGCCACTGGACCACCAGGGAAGCCCTGTGCCATTATTTTAAATTCTGCATATAAGTGACATCATGATATTTGTCTTCCTCCGTCTGATTTACTTCACTTAGTGTGGGGATCTCTAGTTGCGTCCGTGCTGCTGCAGATAGTGTTATTTTGTTCTTTTTTGTGGTTGAGCGGTAGTGCATTGTGTGTAGGTGCCGCTTGTGTTTTATCCAGTCATCTGTTGATGGACAGGCAGGTTGCTTCCCTGTCTTGGCTGTTGTGAATAGTGCTTCTGTGAACATACAGTGCGTGTGTCATTTTGAATTACGGTTTTGTCTGGGTTTACGCCTAGGAGTGGGCTTGGTAACTCTCGTTTCCTGAGGAGCCTCCATACTGTGGTCCATAGGTTGCGCCAGCTTTCCTCTCGCCAGTAGTGTAGGAGGTTCCCTGTTCTCCACACCTCTTCCAGAGGTTATATACTTTCCGATGGCTATTCTGACTGCTGTCAGGTGTTATTTCATTATAGTTTTTATTTGCATTTCTCTTAATAATTAGGGATGTTGAGCATCTTTTCATGTGCATTTGGGGTTTGATTCCTTTTAATTATTTTATTTTGCTCTCGTTGTGGCAGGTGGGTACTACTCTTTGTCTCGGGGCTTCTTGTTGCGGAGCATGGGCTCTAGAGCGCAGGCTCAGTAGTTACGGTGCACAAGTTTAGTTGCTCTGAGGCATGTGGGATCTAGTTCCCTGACCAGGGATAAAACCCATGTCGGCTGCATTGGCCGGTGGATTCTTAACCACTGGGCCACCAGGGAAGTCCTTGCATTCAGATTTCTTACTGTGGGTTGAAATATTGGGAATCTTCAGATTGACGTTCGTTCGGTGACTCTTGATTTCACACTTCTCTTTGCTGGGCGCTTGCACGATGATGGAGGTGGAGCACAGCTCTGGTATCTCTGAAGGCAGTACATGTGGCTTCAGGGAGGTGTCTGTCCTCCGTGGTCTTAACAGTTTTCCCTGGAACAAAACTCAATTTTCCTCCATTAGCTCTGCTGAAGCTCCCCGCATCAAGGTCAGCAGCTCCTCCCTGGCAGCTCAGCCCAGTGATCACCATCTCCTGCTGGAAACACTTTACTGGACTTCAAGGCCACCTCCCTGGTCACTCGTGCTGGCTGGGTCACCTCTCTCGTGGGCCTCTGCGCTGTCTGGGCCACTCCCCTCTCTGCCCCTGCACCCTGGGAGGCAACCGTGAGGCCTGTGCTTCCAGTACTGGCTCCACATCTTCAGCGCAGCCTGTGAGGGAGCTTGTCTACCTGACATCTTGACCGGAATGCCTCATGATCATCTCACACTTCATATGTTCCACATGAGTCTCTCTGTTTTCCTGCGTTGATCTAGTTTTTCTTACTGAAGTGTAGTTGACGTGTGTTATATGTTACAGGTGGACAGTACAGTGATTCCATTTTTAAAGGTTGTCTTCCATTTATAGTTACTGTAAAATATTTGCTACAGTCCCTGTGTTGTGCCCTATATCATTGTAGCTTATTTGACATCAAAAGAGTTTGTCCTTCTTACGCCCTCGTGTATATTGTACACCCCCACCCCACCCCTGTAAATGGATCTCTTGATTTCCACCCCTCACAATTGCTTCTCACCAGGCAGCCTGTTTTGTAACTGGCACCACCATTTACCTGGTGCTTTGGTGCCATCTGTGATTCTTCCTTACTTCCTGCTTGTAGCTCACCAGCAAGCTGTACTGAAACTGCCGTGGCAGTACATCCACGTCACAGCCGTCAGGCCCTCCTGCCCCGTTGTGGTCCAGGCCCCTGTGCTTCTTGCCTGGGCGCCTGTGGTGGTTCCCTCCCAGGGGTCCCTGCTCCCTCATTCCCTAGGGAAGGCATTCCCGCCCACCTGCCCTCTCAGGCCCGCCTCCGCCTGCAGCCCCAGCTCCTCTCTCAGAGGCTCCAAGAGCATTGCCTTCTCCAGCCTTGTCCCTGCTCTTCTCTCTGAAGTCTTTCTGCCTCCGCTTGGTCTTTGATCCTCTTTCTCTGCAGGTTTGATAAAAGTCTGTTATCAAAAGGAGAACTTAAAGGAGACAAAATTTCCAGTCTTGCATTAGTTTATCTAACAGTCCATTTACTTAGTTAACTTCAGTCTAAATTTCATTAATCGTGACTATGCATAAAACTTTCCTCAAGGTTCCTCCTCGTAATCTCTCATCATTTTTTGTATTCAACCTTTCATTTTTCATCTAAATAAAATTAACCAGCTCATTTATTTTTTACCAAGATGTAATTTCATTTCTCATATCTCCTTTACTGAAAACATACATTGTATCTTTTACCGTATTTTGAAAAGTTACTGTATTGTTTCTCATAGCTTTAATTACATGTTTAAATTAGAATCCTCAACTCTTAAAACATTAATTTTGGTGAAACTAAGAAGTAAATAATTAGGTTCTGTCTTTACATTGGCATTTTATAAATTGGTGCGCTTAAACATCAGTGATAATTTTAAAAAACATTTATTTTCTTAATGTGTGTGTTGGTTCCTCAGTCGTGTCTGACTCTTTGCAACTCCATGGACTGTAGCCCACCAGGCTCCTCTGTCCGTGGAATACTCCAGGCAGGAATACTGGAATGGGTTGCCATTTCCTTCTCTAGGTGGTCGTCCCAACCCAGGGATGGAACCCAGCTCTCTTGCATTGTAGGCAGATTCTTTACCATCTGAAACCCTGTTTTCTTATACAGAACATTTTAGGTGATACCAAACGTTTTCATTAATATTTTCAGATACTTAAAAATTTTTTTTCTAGAAATTGATGACTTATAGTAACCTTAGTATCTTTTAGGTAAACTTTCATCATGTAGCTTAAATTGGCACAGCTTTAGAATCTTAAGTTATTAAACATCTGGAAAGATCACGTTAAGTAGACATTTCTAAAATAATATTTAAAGCTTTTGTCCCAAAGTTTTTATCTCATTTACCTTGAAGTTTCATCATGTGCAGTCATTTTCTTGCAAGAGATAGTAAGGTCTTATTTATTAAACCTAAATACAATAAAATGTTATACTTAATTTAGATGACTCTTTTGTTCTCCAGTCTCTCAGTTGTGTCCAACTCTGCAGCCCCATGGACTGCAGCACTCCAGGCTTCCCTGTCCTTCACTGTCACCCGGAGCTTGCTCAAACTCATGTCCATTGAGTCAGTGATGCCATCCAACCATCTCATCCACTGTTGCCCCCTTTTCCTCCAGTGAGTCAGCTCTTTGCATCAGGTGGCCAAAGTATTGGAGCTTCAGCATCTTCCATTGAATATTCAGGGTTGATTTCCTCTAGGATTGATGGTTTCATCTCCTTGCTGTCCATGGGACTTTCAAAAGTCTTGTCCAGCACTGCAGTTGAAAAGCATCGATTCTTTGACACTCAGCCTTCTTTATGTTCCAACTCTCAACATCCATACATGACTATTGGCAAAACCATAGCTTTGACTATGTGGATCTTTGTCAGCATAGTTGACGTCTTTGCTTTTTAATACACTGTCTAGGTTCATCATAGCTTTTCTTCCAAGGAGCAAATGTCTTTTCATTTCATGGCTGCAGTCACCATCGCAGTGATTTTGGAGCCCAAGAAGATAAAGTCTGTCAGTGTTTCCCTTTTTTCCCCCATCTGTTTGCCATGAAGTGATGGGACCAGATGCCATGATCATCGTTCTTTGAATGTTGAGTCTTGAGCCAACTTTCTCACTCTCTTCTTTCACCTTCATCAAGAGGTTCTTTAGTTCTCTTCCCTTTCTGCCATTAGGGTGTCATCTACATATCTGAGGTTATTGATATTTCTCCGTGCAGTGTTGATTCCAGCTTGTACTTCATCAGCTGGCATTTCACATGATGTACTCTGCATCAGTTCAGTTCAGTCGCTCAGTCGTGTCCGACTCTTTGCGAGCCCATGAATTGCAGCACACCAGGCCTCCCTGTCCATCACCAACTCCCGGAGTTCACCCAAACTCACGTCCATTGAGTTGGTGATGCCATCAGCCATCTCAGCCTCTGTCGTCCCCTTCTCCTCCTGCCCCCAATCCCTCCCGGCATCAGACTCTTTTCCAGTGAGTCAACTCTGCATGAGGTGGCCAGAGTACTGGAGTTTCAGCTTTAGCATCATTCCCTCCAAAGAACACCCAGGACTGATCTCCTTCAGAATGGACTGGTTGGATCTCCTTGCTGTCCAAGGGACTCTCAAGAGTCTTCTCCAACACCACAGTTCAAAAGCATCAATTCTTTGGCGCTCAGCTTTTTTCACAGTCCAACTCTCACATCCATACGTGACCACTGGAAAAACCATAGCCTTGATGAGATGGACCTTTGTAGGCAAAGTAATGTCTCTGCTTTTTAATATACTGTCTAGGTTGGTCATAACTTTCCTTCCAAGGAGTAAGTGTCTTTTAATTTCATGGCTGCAGTCACCATCTGCAGTGATTTTGGAGCCCCCAAAAATAAAGTCTGACACTGTTTCCACTGTTTCCCCACCGATTTCCCATGAAGTGATGGGACCAGATGCCATGATCTTCGTTTTCTGAATGTTGAGCTTTAAGCCAACTTTTTCACTCTCACTCTTTCACTTTCATCAAGAGGCTTTTTAGTTCCTCTTCACTTTCTGCCATAAGGGTGGTGTCATCTGCATATCTGAGGTTACTGATATTTCTCCCGGCAGTCTTGATTCCCAGCTTCTGCTTCTTCCAGCCCAGCGTTTCTCATGATGTACTCTGCATATAAGTTAAATAAGCAGGGTGACAATATACAGCCTTGATGTACTCCTTTTCCTATTTGGAACCAGTCTGTTGTTCCATGTCCAGTTCTAACTGTTGCTTCCTGACCTGCATATAGGTTTCTCAAGAGGGAGGTCAGGTGATCTGGTATTCCCATCTCTTTAAGAATTTTCCAGCTTGTTTTGATCCACACAGTCTAAGGCTGTAGTCAGTGAAGCAGAAGTAGATGTTTTTCTGGAATTCCCTTGCTTTTTAAATGATCCATCGTATGTTGGGAGTTTTATCTCTGGTTCCTTTTCTTTTTCTAAATCAAGTTTGTACAACTGGAAGTTTTCTGTTCGTGTACTGTTGAAGCCTGGCTTGGAGAATTTTTAGTGTTACTAAAAATGCTAGCATGTGAAATGACTGCAGTTGTGCAGTAGTTTGAACACTCTTTGGCATTGCCCTTTTCTGGGATTTGAATGAAAGCTGGCCGTTCCCAGTCCTGTTGGCACTGCCGAGTTTTCCAAGTTTGCTGGCATGTTGAATGTAGCACTTTAACAGCATCATCATCTTTTAGGATTTGAAATAGCTCAGCTGAAATTCGATCACCTCCAGTAGCTTTGTTGGTAGTGATGCTTCCTAAGGCCCACTTGCCTTCCAGGATGTCTAACTCTAGGTGAGTGATCACACCATTGTGGTTATCCGGGTCATTAAGACCTTTTCTGTGCAGTTTCTTCTATGTGTTCTTGCCACCTCTTCTTAATGATGATTCTTAAATGGCGTCTTTAAACTTAAACATTAATCTCAGATATTAACTTAATATTGAGTATTTCCCACTTCATGTGAACCTGAAAATCATCTTGGCCAGTTTTCTTTAATGTAGGCACTTTTTATTAAAATTAAGTAGCACTCCTTATAAATCCTGTTCTAATAATACCTTTTAGAAGTAGAAGCATCTTCTATGTGTATACAGACATAAGCTATAGGGATCTCATGGCTTTACCAGGTATTACAATATAAACTTACTGGTTAACAAACAGTTGGAATACCTTAAAGTTGCTTGTTTACATGATTAAGGCATACTATCTGTAAGATTTTGCTGAGGGAACATTCTCAGCAGTTTAGATTTAAAACTGCCACTTTTTTTTTTTTCTTGATTTCCCAGTCGTGCCTGCTTAATTGGGCTTAGTCTCAGCTCTTTGAGGCCTGTATTCATATTCTGGTTTAGACATTTGCAAGACAAAAGGCCGTTGGTTAGTTATTTTAAAAGATGGTTTTGTCGCCTAAAGATACTAAAATCAGTGGCAGGATATTTATCAAACTGAAATGTAATTTACAAAGTTCTATGTTATAAGGCATTTAGCAAAGACCTTTCTGAGTTTATTAATTAAAGCCAAGGAAAATCACTTTAAAAAATTAACCCTTCCATGTCAGTTCCCTGTTTACTCCTTTTGTATCACTCAGGTAACTATTAGTTTTCTCAGTGCGTTTAGTTAATATTTTCTTAGTGGCAATCTATATGCCTTGTTTATCCCACAATGTAATTAAATAAGAGCTTTAACACCTTATATAAAGCCCATTTAAATATACCAACTTACATACATTTTTTTGGGCTTCCTTCCTAGCTCAGTTGATTAAGAATCTGCCTGCAGTGCAGGAGACATGGGTTCGATTCCTATATCGGGAATATCCCCTAGAGAAGGAAATGGCAACCCACTCCAGTATTCTTGCCTGGAGAATCCCATGGACAGAGGAACCTGGTGAGCTACAGTCCATGGTTTCACAACAATCGGACACGACTGAGTGACTTTCACTACTACTACATACATTTTTATTAACTCAGTGGACTTGAGTTTGAGCAAGCTCCGGGAGTTGGTGATGGCCAGGGAAGCCTGGCATGCTGCAGTCCATGGGGTCGCAAAGAGTTGGACACGACCTAGCGACTGAACTGAAATTGTGCCAGCTTCTATACCTTTAGCTTAAGTTTTCATCAGTATCCAATCAACAAGTTTTGTCTTGAGGGAGAGTTTAGAAGGCTTTTTCTTTCTGTTCCCTGTCTATTTTACCTACTTTAATGTAAAAGGCTCTGGGTAAAAGGCATATATGTCTGTTTTATTTATCCCATTTTAAATAACCATCCAAAGAACTTTTTATTCATTTGACATAACTCCTTTTTTTTTTAATATTTTTTTACCTCATCGAAATAATAACTAGACCTCCCCCTAGTTCAGTTCAGTCGGTCAGTCATGTCCAGCTCTTTGCGACCCCATGAATTGCAGCATGCCAGGCCTCCCTGTCCATCACCAACTCCTGGAGTTCACTCAGACTCACGTCCATCGAGTCGGTGATGCCATCCAGCCATCTCATCCTCTGTCATCCCCTTCTCCTCCCGACCCCAATCCCTCCCAGCATTAGAGTCTTTTCCAATGAGTCAACGCTTCGCATGAGGTGGCCAAAGTACTGGAGTTTCAGCTTTAGCATCATTCCTTCCAAAGAACACCCAGGACTGATCTCCTTTAGAATGGACTGGTTGGATCTCCTTGCAGTCCAAGGGCCTCTCAAGAGTCTTCTCCAACACCACAGTTCAAAAGCATCAATTCTTCGGTGCTCAGCTTTCTTCACAGTCCAACTCTCACATCCATACATGACCACTGGAAAAACCATAGCCTTGACTAGACAGACCTTTGTTGGCAAAGTAATGTCTCTGCTTTTTAATATGCTATCTAGGTTGGTCATAAGACCTCCCCCCATCCCCCTGTTTTTTGTTGATATTCTTAATTGCTTTTATTAGCATTTGTAGGGCTTCCATGGTAGCTCAGCTGGTAAGAATCCATCTGCAATGCAGGAATGAAAGTGAAAGTTGCTTAGTTGTGTCCAGCTCTTTAGGACCCCATGTCTCCCACATTGCAACTTGATTTTTTACCAACCGAGCTTTCAGGGAAGCCTGCAATGCAGGAGACCCCGGTTCAGTTCCTAGGTCAGGAAGATCCCCTGGAGAAGGAATAGGCTACCCACTCCAGTAATCTTGCCTAGAGAATCCCCATGGACAGAGGAGCCTGGCACGCCATAGTCCATGGGTCACAAAGTTTCCCACATGACTGAGCGACTGACACACTCTCTGGCCTGTCTATAAGGGAAGCATGGTTGGCCTGCTGAGTTGGTCGCCAGATTGTGATTTGTGTGTGTGAAGCCAGCTTTTAATTTTTAACTGCGTACCTATTAAAGAGCTCCCTCAGTGGCTCAGCTGGTGAAGAAACTGCCTGCGATGTGAGAGACCTGGGTTTGATCCCTGGGTTGGGAAGATCCTCTGGAGAAGGGACAGGCTATCCACTCCAGTATTCTGGCCTGGAGAATTCCGTGGACTGTATAGTCTATGGGGTCATAAAGAGTCGGACACGACTGAGTGACTTTCACTTTTTGATATTTAGGATGGGATTTAATTTGTCTAGTTAACTAGGTACTTGCAAGTCTGAGCTCCGTTCCTTATGTCTTTCTACAATTGAGCCACCTCAGTGTCTTTCAGCCAGACCCTGGGTATTTCTTGGTAAAAACTGAGCCTGC
>NW_011494752.1:9843844-9860672 GCF_000754665.1 Bison bison bison
CCCACCTGTGCCTTTCTCCTGGGTGGGAATTCTCTCAGGATCTTCCAACCAAGCTCCACCCAGTTTCTAGACCCTGGGTGGGTATTTCCAGGTGTCTTCTCATCCCCACAGAATTTAGCGTGCAAAATTAAGCATGGAAAAATGCAAACCTCTGGGCTTACTGAATTCATTCCTTTCATATGCACCTCAGCTGCCTGGGGCCAGTCCTGTTTCCTTGCATCACCCCCTCCCCCCATAGTCACCATGGGGAGGCGGCAGCACCTGAGGTTTTGGGAGCCCTCATTCACATTCGCAGGCTAGAAATCGCTGATGGCTGTGACATTTCTTGTTTATTGATATGAAAGGAGGTATTTTCATTTCACAGAATAAAATTTCAAACAGCATTAAGAAGAAAATAAAGATCACTTATAATCATGCCAAGAATTCTTATTTATTTTTCGGTGTCTGTCTTTTAGGTTTGTTTTGCCCACTGCCGTTCACATTTTAGCAAGGAAGTGAGGGATCACACTGTACTTTGTAACCTGATTTAAAAAAAAAAAATGTAGTGTATGGGGAAAGCACCTTTTTTCTAGTTGAAAGGAGTCTTGTCAGAGCAAATTAATTTCTCTTGTAAATGTGATTTATCTTTTTCTCAGGAAATACATTCCCTCAGTTTTAAACAAAGCAAATCCATTATCACATTCGTGTGCTTTCAATTGACATGACTAACTTCATCCCAGGAATATATTACTTCAGATCAAAACTTGTTTTCTAATTACAGAGGAAATGCCCTAACAAATTAAGTGAAAACAATATAGTTAGGAGCAGTCTTAATTTTTTACAATACAGAGATTAAATGTAAGTATAGAACACAGGCTGAAATGATACCAAAATCTCTCTGGCTGAAAGGCTTCATGGGGGATTTATATTTTATTTGTGCTTTTCTGGATATTTTTCTTTTAAAAATTACTTTCTAATATTACCTGAATAATATAAAAAATCAAAGAATATTACAACTTAATTTAAAAATAGCAATTTCAAAATAAACATCATTTTCTTTGCCCCGCTTGTTCCTAGTCATTTTGAACTCTTAACCAATTTCTTCTGGTATTTTATTTCTAAATAACATAAAATTATTATTTCTTAATTTAGTTTTAGAATCTAGTGGCTTGGAAGTGAGGATTTATCACAGATTTGAGGCGTGCACACTATGAATACAATATAAGCGCGTTAACTGCTGAGCCGACAGGGCTGTAAATTGTAGTTTCTTTTGTGTACAGCCTTTGTTTTCCTCCAAAGCCAGTAGGTGACTGGATTTGCTAGGTGTTTTTGTTCTTGATTTTTAATTGGAAAATAATTACAATATTGTGCTGGTCTCTGCCGCCCATCAACGTGAATCAGCCACAGGTGTACACATGTGCCCTACCCCCCAGCCTCCCTCTCACCTCTGTTACCTGTCTTTTATGAATATGGCAAACTCTTCTAACTGGGCTGCTTGCTTTACTCCAGATCCCCTTCCTCTCAGTCTCTCCTGGGGCTGTCGTGTGAGTGAGGGAGTGGAGTATAACCCTGTGGGTCCAGTCCAGGCGGGGTGGCCCAGCCTTCCGCTACTGAACGTAAGGCAGTGTTCAGAGCTGACTCCTCCGGGTGGTTTTGCAGTGACATTGCAGGTCAGTCAGCACATATCAAGGTTGTTGATGAATACTGCACGATTGCTTTAGAAAGGACTGTATTAATTTACATTTTCTGTTTCTGTTAATGTATTGCTTTGTGACTTTGGTCAAATCTCTATTTTTAATCTGCAGAATGGGATTAAGAGTAATATTTTCTCTTGGGACTGTTAAAAGAATTACACGTAAAGCACTTAGGACAGTATGTACTAATGCATACTAGGTACTCAGAAAGTATTAAGCATTATCCTTTTAAAAATAATTTCATTTATTTTCGACCCTGCTGGTTCCTTGTTGCTGCACAGGCTTTTCTCTAGTTTCGGCGAGTGGGTGCTAGCTGCTGTTCGTTGCAGTACACAGGCTTCTCATTGCAGTGGCTTCTCTTGTTGGGGAGCTCGGCTCTAGGCGCGTGGGCCCAATAGCTGCAGCTCCTGGGCACCGGAGCACAGGCTTAGTAGTTGCGGCGAATGAGCTTAGTTGCTTTACAGCATGCGGGAGCCCCCGGACCAGGGATCGAACCCATGTCACCCACATTGGCAGACGGACTCTCAACCACTGAACCACGGGGGAAGGGCTCCCATTTGGCTTTTCCCTTAATTTTCACATGAATTTTAGATCATTTTGTCAGGTTCCCAAAGTGCTTTGAGACTGAATTTTAAGATACTAGTTTGGGGAGATTGCCATCTGAATAAGTTAGCATTTGACTACTAACAGAAAAAAAAATTCAACTAAATTGAGTTAAATAATGAGGACACGATTATGTGTCTGGCAGTTCAGCCAAGGGCGCTCTTCCCACCGGCCCTCGCTGACATTCTCAGTGCACTGGCTTTCTCCTTGCGCTTTCCTGTGGGTGAAAAGTGACTGTCAGGTCCCAGGAACCTCGCCCAGAAACAGCAGCGTCCAGAGGAAAAGGGAGACTCCTCGGATGTTTCTCTTAGAGGCCAGGTTGTCTCCGCTGGAATCTTTCCCCACCCCGGGGATTTACCGTTACTCCTTTTGGCTGGGGTGGGTCATGTGGCATTTCTAACCCAGTACTTGGCAAACCAAAGGGGATTACCATGACTGGTTAAAACTGGTCAGGATCCATTCCTGACAGGGTTCAGAATCCCTCTTCTTGAATCACATGAGAGAGTGGCTCCTGACATGAATGAATGGCATCCCTGCTGGCAGACGGCACTCTGGGCACATCCTCCCCCACTCACGGCTGCGGGCTGATTTCTTCACAGATGTGATGCTGTTCTGTCACATCTGATTCTCAGTGGACACCTTACTAAACTGTTTGGTTTCAGTTGATATTCACACTATTTCCAGATGCAGAATGAACTATTTGGGAAGTCATAGTTCTACTCCTGTGTCCCTTACCCCCCCCCCCCGCCCTTGTTAAATTTAGTTCATTGGCCATAGTCTCAGAATGTTAAGTAACAGCCGTGCTGGACAACTTTGTCTTAAATCTAATTTGGTGTCAAACTGCATGAGTAGATGTACTGTATCAAGCTTGCTAGTACTGCTGGATAATATTTAATGCTGATATTTTATTTAGACATTTGCATTTATTTTCTCATGTGAAATCCGTAGTTGATTTCCCGAGCTTGTCATCACAGGATTGTATTAATGTAATAAAATGGGTTGGCATGTTCTCTGTGTTTCCTGGAGTAGGTGTGAGGCATTACTCGGAGTGACCTAGTCCTTGGAAATCGTAGCATCTGTGAAACCATGTGGGTCAGATCTCCTTTAGTTATTTTCTGGCACCCTTTTTTCTTCCTTCCTTGGTTCCTTATGCATTTAAGGTGGTTCTGTTTTCTTGAGTTGCTTTCAGTACCTGGGACAGTAAGTGAACGCATGGATGAAAGAATTTTATAATTTTTTTTTCTGTATTTTCCTGGAAGAAATTTTCTTAGAAATTATATTTATAAAGCATAACTTAACAATATTCTGTTATGTATTCAAGATCATATTCCTTCCCCAGATTTTCATATTTTAAGTAAAACATTTTTGGAAAGTTGGAGTATTTCTGGTGGCATATTTGGTTTCATGAATTCTTTGAATTGAGCCAGGTTGGAATTCTGGCTTCTCCACTTAGAACAGCAGTGGGACCTCATCCATGGAAATGACTGGAGAGCCTTCCTCGTGGAGTTGTGGGGGTGAGATGCTCTAGCATTGTGGCCGGGCTCATCAGGGACTATCAGAGAGTTTGTTAACCTGTCAATTAAGTTTAGCTCTTCTTGTTAGGTTTACCCCTCTGAGTTACGAAAGACTTTCCTGACTATACTTGTTTCTTTTTGGTTTTTGTCAGTTTTCTTGACCTTGTCAAAGAGCCAACTTTTGGTTTCATTTTCTAATTTTGTTCGTTTGTTTTCTACCTCATTTGTTTCCATTCTAATCTTTTATATCTCTTCTGCTAGCCATGGGTTTATTTTGCTCTTTTTCTAGTTTCTTAGGTAGAGGATCAGGTTGTTGATTTAAGATTTTTTTTTAATTGCAGGATAATTGCTCTGTAACGTGGTTTCTCCTGTACATCAATCCTAATCACACACACACACACACACACACACACACACACACACACGTCTGCTTCCCAAGACCTTTCTTTCTTTTTTAATGTAGCCATTTACAACTAAAAATGTTCCTCTATTATATTAGCTACATCCCATGAATTTTGGTGTGTTGTGTTTTTATTTTCATGTATCTCAAAATATTTTCTAACTTTTCTTGTGATTTCTTTTGAGATCTCTTGGATATTTTGGAGAGTGTTGATTAATCTACATGTATTTCTGTTGATTTTTAGGTTTGTTCCATTATGATCAGAAAACATGCTTTGTATGATTTCAGTCCTTTTACATTTTATCAAGATTTGTTTCATGGCCTGGTACATGATTTATCCAGGCTTCCCTGGTGGCTCAGTGGTAAAGAATCCTGCTAATGCAGGAGACACGGAAGACAAGAGTTTGTAGATTCCTGGGTTGGGAAGATCCCTTGGAGAAGGGAACGGCAATCCACTCCAGTATTCTTGCCTGGAGAATCCCATGGACAGAAGAGTCCATGGGGTTGCAAAGAGTCGGACATGACTGAGCAGCTAAACAACAGCAACATGGTTTATCTGGGGGTGTTGCGTGTGCATCTGAGAGGAGGCGTACTCTGTAGATGTGTGTCGGCTTTAGTTGGTTTATAGAGTTGTTCAGGCTTCTGTACCCTTGCTGACATTGTGTAGTTGTAGACAATATTTATGTTTTTGTGATTTTTTTCTTTATATATCTATGCTGTTTAGAGTCCCAGATTTTATACACACACACACACACACACACACACACACAGCTTCATTATGAATTATCCTTTCATCAGAAAAGTGATTCTTTTTTGTCCTACTTAAGGTATTTGTCACAAATTTTAGTTTCACATTGTTGACTGTATCTTACTCTTAAAATTTGAGTTATTTTGTTTTCAGTATGTTTTGGGGTTTTTTTGGCTGTGCTGTGTCTTCCTTGCTGCAAGGGCATCTCTCTAGTTGGGAGGCTCTCTTTGGGTACGTGGACTTCTCACTGTGGTGGCTTCTCTAGTGGAGCACTGGCTCCAGGTGCGAGGGGTCAGTAGTTGCAACTCGTGGGCTTTAGAGCGAGTGCTCAGTGGTTGTGACCCATGGACTTAGTTGCCTGTGGCACGTGGGATCTTTCTGGACCAGGGATCAAACCTGTGTTCTCTGAATCTGCAGCCCAATTCTTAACCACCAGGGCTTCCCTCAGTATGTCTTTTGTAGAAGGCTATGTTTGGATCTTTTATTTTTTTTAAGCTGAGTATTGTTGCCTTGTGATAATAAAACCTACTTAAATCTAGAATTGAAAGTGGTATTTGGTCTAAATTTTTGCACTAAAAGCTTTCCATTTTTGTTATTTCTTGTGTTTTCAAGTCCCTCTTAAAGGGTTGTTTTCCTCACTAAATGTCCTTTTATATTTTGGAAGGAAGGCACATAATACGGTTCTCAGTTCTGTTAAGAGCAACCTAAAATTTCTTCAAGATGTATTTGACTCAGAAAAAAATTTTTTATTTTCAGTTTCCTGTGTAAGATGAGATGACTACAGGGTAATAAATCTGCTACTTTTCCCTAGTTCTCTGCGATCTGGAATTTTGCACCTGGTGGGATTTTTCTGCAGAGAATGCGGAAGCCAACTTGTTCACCTTCTTTTGTAAATAACCTGTTTTCTCCTGCCTGGTTACTTTGTAGGCATTGGAAGCTCTTTAGCATAATAAGGTTAGGGGTTGGTCTCTCTGAATTCTGCCTTGTCTTTGGTGAACCTTTCTGGGTTTTTTTGGGACGTGCTGGGTCTCATTGCTGCGTGTGGGCTCTAGCTCGTTGCTGTGGGCAGGGGCTACTCAGTAGTTGTGGTGCTCAGGCTTCTCTTGTACATGGGCTCCAAGTTGGCCTGAGGCATGTGGGATCTTAGTTCCCAGACCAGGGATGGAACTCGGGTCCCCTGCATCAGCAGGTGGATTCCTATCCTCTGGACCACCAGGATAGTCCTGGCCTCCCTCTTTTCTTGTTCTATAGTATATAAATATATTGTCTCCTCTTTTCCACTGTGTATTCTGTATTACTGACTTATCCAGAAAAGTCAGTACTATATCTTTCTTCTTAAAGATTTTACACAAAAATAGTGGAAACTTTAATAGATACCTGTATGCTTTCAAACCCTTAGCTTTGGCAAGTCTTAGGTATTATTCGTTCGGGTTTTTCATCCCATCTTACAGAAAAGCCTGAACAAACCTTTCGGCCAACCCAGTATTTTACCTGGTCTGGGGAAGTTTAAAACCCTTGGTACTTCTGCTTGATGTAACTGTAATCCTGGATTTGGTTTTGGTGTTTATGAGTCTTCTGCCTGTTTATACTTGTATACATCAGTAAACTATGGGACTAAAATGTTTTTAAACTTTATATGAACAGTGTCTTACTGTACCATTGTTTCTGCAGTTTATTTCTTCACTCATCATATTGCTGAGCTTTTATCCACGTTGATACTTAAAATATTTTTCGCACAAAGGCCCTATTTGCTTGTCAGGCTGCATGTCTGTTCAGAAGAGGTGACTTCCCGTGATTGTTCCTGGGTCGGGGCGGCGGGGGGTTCGCCTTTTTTCCATCCTCCAGAGGAGAGATGCAGGCTAGTGGAGGCCCTGATCCTCCGCTGTGGACATGTGCTCACTTCGCCCGTCGGTGGACATGGAGGTCCTGCCTCTCTTGCTGTGGGAGTAATGCTGGGACCTGCGTCTCTGTGGACACGCCAGTCTGTTCCCCAGGGGCGTACCGAGGAGTGGGACTGCTGGCCTGCCACACTAGACATTACCGAACACTTAGCACTGTGCTTTTACCGCTTTATATTTTCGTCGGCGATGTGTTGGCGTTCTTATTGTGCTATATTTCATTTTAAAATTTTTCCCTTATTTTTTGAAGGGTGTTTTTCTTTTCTTCCTCAATGATTTGTAAATAATTCTTAATATATTTAACCATCTTTTTTTTTTTTTTCCTGAGCATCTATTTTGTTGGTTACATTCTCTCTTTGTGGTCTTGTCTTTTCACTTTAGGGCATTTGACAGATTAGAGAATCTTTTGGTATTTTCCTTTATGGTTTGTGCTTTCCGAGTCTTGTTTAATAAAAGCCTCCACTTTCTAAGGTCAGAAAAATAGTCTCTTGTAAAGACTTGGCTTCTACCCGGCACCTTAGGGTGATAGTTTGGTTGTTATAGCTGGGGTCGGAGGGGAGGTGGACATCTAATGGGTATCTGACTAAATTTAAGTTAAACACTGTAATTCACAGAAATTATCTGTCAAAATATCAGTAGCCAAAAGTGACACTGTTTGGAAACCATGATCTCCACACATCGCTTTGACAGTGGTTAGGTGTCCAGATACCTGCAAAATGACTGAAAAATTAGAGAATGCTGGTGTGTCATGATGGGGTCGTGTGTACGGACCTCAGAGGTAAATTTTGCCATTTTTCTTTTTATCTTTTCCTAATGGAGCTTCATAATAATTCTTTGATACTCCATCAACCAGGAATCAACAATAATCCAGAGGAAACCAGTTAACATGCTAATAATAATCCACAAGTAAATAAGTACTTGGTTCTTTTCCACTGAGTCTTTCATTACCTGGAATTTGTTTTTACTGTGGTGTAAGACAATGCTGTTATGTTTTCCTCCCCCAGACTGGGTTTTAACTTAGGGCTGCTTTATTAGTGAGTCCCTTTCTCGCTGGTGTGTAATGACACCTCTATGTTGAGCTTCCAGAGATTCACGTCCTGCTCCTGTGACTTCTGTAGGTAAAATTAATGTTTGGTGTCATCATACCTCCCGTGTATAGTTCATACCTTCTTTTTTCTCTTTCGTTCATTCAACCAGTCAGGAAACACTGGGATGCACGTTAGATATAGCTGTAAGTAACACCTGGTCAGTTTCTAGTGGAGGAAAAACAGCAAACATCCACTGAAGTCGTTGCATATCTGAAGATGGCTGAAGAATGGGGATGTAAGCTGAGGGATGAGGGCCAGAGGGGCCGGCGCAGGGCTCGTAGGTGGAGCCCCTGACCTCTGAGGAAGAGTTCCAGCCGGGGTCACTCAGTTATCTTCAGGGGAGGCCTCCTCTTACCATCCTCTTGATTCCCACCTGAGCTGTCTCCATGTTTACGTACTCGGGTTACAGACTCTTCAGCGGCTTTGAGAAATGAGTCTCTGGCCTGGCTTTGTTCTTCCAGACTCTCAGGTCCGAGCCTGGGGAAGGGATGACTTGGATTTAGACATCAAATCAAGCATGGTGGGGTGGGGGGTGTCTGTGATGGGTTTCCATGTGGTCCCTGTCCCCCTGTAGCCTCTGGGGTCATCCTAGCTTTATAGGGAGTTCAGATCTACTTCTGTGTCCTGTGTGAGATGAAGAACCCAATTCTGGATTCAGAGACACCCAGGCCACCACACAACCAGCCAGAACTGGGCCCTGTTTCGTGTTCTCCCCTTTGGGTTTTAGCTCCTTTGTAATTGCTGGCCCTCAGGATTTCCTTCTCTCAGGAGGTCAGCTGTGCAAGTAAAAAGGTATGTGTTATGATTTATCTAATATTTGAAGCAGAAGGGTTTTCAGATTATCTGTCATGTTACTGGAACCAAAACTCCTTCCACTGCCACCATTAGTGGTCTCGGAAAGCACCAGGGTCATTAGTCAGGTGATGAGATGCAGCCTGGCATGTCAAGGACGTTCCTGGAGCATGAGCAGCAAATGCCTTTAGCTTCAAAGACCCTGTAGCCTCTCCCAGATTATTATTGCTGGGTACCTGTGCTTGAGTTCTCCCAAATCACTGATGGAGACTCTGCATTTATGCAAGCCTGATTTGGTGCAGATAGAGTACACCGAGTCATTCTCAGCATTCCTGGAATAAAAGCTGCTTGGTGCATTTATCCTTAGTGCATTTGAAAATTCAGGTTGCTTGTATTTTGACTAAAGATTTCTGTGGTGAATCTTTTTCATAGACTGATTTTAGGTTGCCTCATCTTTTTCTCCTAGGAATGATTTGTGATAAAGAATTACTTATAATTAAAGTCTGAAGAGATAAATACACTTCCCTCCCCTCAGATCTGAATAGCCTTTGGGGGTGGCGGTTTCTCTGCTGTCAGTAGGTTTCTTTGGTGTGTGACTTCTAGTGGTGTTTGTTTATATTGGTATTTCAAAGCAGCATGTTTTAATTGTTATTAGAAAAAGGAACTCTGGTACTTTACTGAGGTATGAACTTAGCAGTGTGCTGATGGTCTCACTATGGAGTCTTTATTTCTCCCTTTGTCCTATATTTAGAGATATATGTTAAAAATTTTATGTTACTGTGATTAGAATGTACTGTGAATTTAAAATGTATTTTCTTAATAATGAAATATTAACAGCTAAAATTTACCTCATCAGTTAATTCCTTCTAAAAAGCTTTATCTTTTCTGCCATTCTAGTTTAATTACCGTTACTGGTATCAGGGGTAATAATTTTCCACTAGAATTACTTGTCACCTCATTCTTATATTTTTGAGTTACAGTATTGAACATATATTCTAATTTTAAAGTATACAGAGTATACTTTTTTTAATGTAGAAATATTTAGAGAGAAGTAGCACATGTTTCAGTAATGAGTCAGCAGTCATTCTTGAAACAGTTTTCAGAACTGGAATAACGTAGACGTTATTTTGTGATGGTTTCGATATGTGGTAAACATCTTTGTCTTGTTCTCCAGGAGTGCAGATCTTAGTGTCTGCAGGTGTTGTGACTCTTCAGCCTCCTGGGACCTGTGTCAGTACCTGGGGGGCACAGAGCTTCTCTGCCTGGGCCTTTCTCCACGCTGTTATCCCCCAATAGTGTGGATCTTAAACTGCTAATTTTACAAGCTTTTTGCTCAGCATTTAAAGAGTGTTCCTAGTGAGATCTATTTTTATTGCTTCAGCATTTCCTTTTAATACAGAAAAATGGTATCTTAAGTGATATTTATTTGGTGCCATCTTATGTTTTGCTTTTTTATATTAGTTATATTTATCCATGAATTTTTATGTGCTTTTTGTTTAAAAATAATTTAAAATTTGTAAGGTGATCTATTTAAAACTTGGTTTGGTTTTTATCATTTGCCTTTTATATAATTAGAAGAACTTTGGGTTTTTACTAGAAGCAAAGTTTTATTTTCACTTTTACCTTCTGAGATTATTTTTATAGATTATTTGTATTGTTCTATTTAAACTATCCCCTCAGTAACTGATCATAGGGTTATTTGGCAACATCGTCATCTTTAAAGTCTATGCACCATTTAAACTTGGAAGATAGGGAAGGAGTTGTATTCAGTGTGGTGATCCCTTTGTTGGTAAACAGACCCGTCTGCACCCCTTCACGTGGGCATCCAGTAATCGTGCTCTGTGAGGTTATCCGAGGGAACCTCTGAGTCCTTCATGTGAACGTTCCCCTCCGCCAAAGCTGTCTGCACAGTGTCCTTTCCACTGGCTCACCACCACTTGTGTGCTGTTTGTGTCGTGGCTCCAAGGCCTTTACTTGGCCGACT
Source organism: Bison bison bison (assembly GCF_000754665.1). Classification (NCBI taxonomy): domain Eukaryota; kingdom Metazoa; phylum Chordata; class Mammalia; order Artiodactyla; family Bovidae; genus Bison; species Bison bison. The sequence goes on from NW_011494752.1 coordinate 9,854,545, forward strand.
GCTGTTAGCTGCTGGTACCCAGCCCTGCTGTCTGGCTCTTTTTTTCCAGATATGGTACGTTGGAAGCTGCCATACATTGCAGCCTTTATTACTGTTCTTCAAAAAACAGATTAGCTGTTCTTTAAATTGGGTTATGATGCTCCATCCCAGGATTCTGAGTGTTCTCTGGTTCCTTTGTGTGCTGTTTTCATACCAGAAAATTTTATTGGCCCTAGGCTTTTTGTTGTTGTTCTAGGAGTTTATCTTCACCTGGTTCATGCTAGATAATACTAGTTTCAAACTAAAAATAATACTCAAAAGGTATGGAAAAGTTCATTACTTATGTTACAATAATTGTGACTTACAAGAAATATCTATTTGGTCATTCAGATGATGAAAATGTCTCATACATTATTGGTCTTTGTTCATCATAGTTCCTGCCTCAGAACTCCCCATATCCTTTACATTTTCCCGAGTGTGGAGTATGATTTAGCTTATTGTTAAAGCACAGGGGCTGGTTGCCAGTGGAGCCAACCATGTGGTTGGAGGGTTGGAGCCTTCAGTCTTACCCCTGACTGGGATGGAAGGTGACTCAGCTGCCAGCGCTTTAATAAAGGCGCCACCATCAACACCCCAGGGGATGGGGCCTGGGGCTCTTGTGGAGGGCACAGGGACAGTGGCACCTGGAGAGGGCAGGAAGCCCCTCCCCCACACCTCACCTGTTCCTGAGTTGTATCCTTATAAAAACAGGTGATCTGTGAGCCACCCTAGCAAACTGATTGAACCTGAGGGGAGGAGTCCTGGGAACCTCTCATCTCCAGGTGACACCCTGGACCGGTGTCTGGAGTGGGGTGGGGGCTTACCTGGGGACTCTGGGTAGGTGGTGTCAGGGGAGTTGAATTCTTGGATACACCTACTTGTTGGTTTGGCAAATCCCCCTTCCCCACACAAACTTGGGTCCAAGAGCCAGTGTAGATGTTAATCACCTTGTGTAAAAGGATAGGTCAGGAGGACTGGTTTAGTGACTGTGTTCAGAGCACTTGCCCCGCCTTCTGGTTGTTGCTCGTTGCACCCAGCATTGCTCGCGTTTCCTTCTCAGCCGATGACAAGGCCAACACACAGCTCCTTCTGGGCATGTGTCTGGACACCTACGCGCGCTACCTGCTCTTCTCCCAGCAGCCATCTCAGGCACAGAGGATGTATGAAAAAGCTCTGCGGATTTCTGAGGAAATACTTGGAGAAAGACACCCACAGGTAAGGGGGGGCGTCTAAGACGAAGATTTCAGAATCCAGAATAGGAAATGTGGACAGACCCTCAGCAGAAGGCCCTGTTGCATCCACTCCCCCCACCCTCCGTTTTAGGAAGGGTTTGAGGCTGCCAGGGAGGTACTGGATCTGCCCAGAGGTCTCCGTGCGCACTGGTTTGCCATAGGACGGGTCACATCCTGTCACTACTTTTTGCTATGTTTATTTGCTGCTGCTTTTTTGACAAATTAATAAGTAATATTCATCCTGCTACCTAGTTTCCAGGTTTGTATCATTTTCCAGAGGGTCAGATTGCTGCTGTGCAGTGTGAATGATAAATGCACCTGACTTACAGAGGCAGACACCTGCCCCCAAGGGGCGCCGCTAGAAAAGACAGCCCTTCAGGGCATCCACAGAACACCAGACACTAGGGCTATGGAAAGTGAAGAGTTGCTCAGTCACGTCTGACTCTTTGCAAACCCCATAGACAAGTCTATGGAATTCTTCAGGCCAGAATACTAGAGTGGGATGCCATTCCCTTCTCCAGGGGATCTTCCCACCCAGGGATTGAACCCCAGGTCTCCTGCACTGCAGGTGGATTCTTTACCAGCTGAGCCACCAGGGAAGCCCAAGAATACTGGCATGGGTAGCTGTTGTCTTCTCCAGCGAATCTTCATTTGCAAGCAGCAGCTGTTTTCTCCCGTGTAGACCATCGTGCTGCTGAATGACCTGGCCACTACCCTGGACACACAGGGCCGCACTGACGAGGCCTGTGTTCACGCACAGAGGGCATCAGACCTGGCGAGGCAGGTGGAACACCCTGAACTGCATGTGCTGCTCAGCAATCTGGCTGCAGTCCTGACGCACAGAGGTGCGGGGTGCCCATCAGTGGGTCAGGAACTTGGGTGGTGGGCTGAGGGTGGGCAGTGAGGCCATGGTCCCTTGTTTCTGGAGTGCTCTGCAGGCTCCTCGTTGGCATGTGGACAGCTCGATGTGTCCTCACGAAGCTCTGCCCTCTGCTCAGAAACCTGCAGGGACAGGTCCCTTACCCGAACCTCTATCAGGGAAGGGCTCCCTGAGGTCCCGGTGTCCCATGGTCATAGCTTGTCTCACACCAGGTCTCACGCCGTGAACTAGAGCTGTCCTATCGCACGTGCTTTCTCTTCAGAACATTTCAGAATCACGATGAAACATGCATTTTCTCCCTTCTCTCGGGCTGTTCCAGAACTGTACGCACAAGCAGAAGAGACCTATAGGGAAGCACTGAGGCAAGCGGAGCTGAAGAGAGACGAGGCTTCTGTGCAGCACATCAGGGAAGAGCTGGCCGAGCTGGCAAGAAAAAGCAGACCTTTGTCATGACTACTGATACCTCTGTTCCAGTCCTGGCGGCTCCCAGTGGCTTAAATTCTCTCTGTGACACGCACGTCCCCTCAACTAAGCCTCGGTGGAGGACAAGCTGTGCTGTTTGTTTTGGACACCCCCCACCCCCCTCCCCTGACTGTTTCTAAGGATCGTTGTCAGGCAGTGCTCTGTTTTAATGGATGGTTGGGGAGGTGCTGAACCGTGCCAGGATAAGAGGGGCCAGTGTTCGTCTGGCGTGGGGGCATCTCTACTATAAGGTTTTGGTTCATTGATTTGCTGCTATGTCTTATTTTATCAAGACCTGGCAGAACAGAGCTACCAATCTCATGATGGTGAGTTGCTTTCTCTTATTCTCTATCTCATGATGACCACTGTGGGATTTAATGCATAAAAGAGTAGTATCTTGGTTGCTACAAAGCATTAGACATGAAGCTTTAAAGTGGGAATCAGGCACTTGGAAGTAGTAGCGTGCCCTTTATTTAGATTATACATAAAAGTGGACTGCGTGTTGTTGTACGTATCTGGTTGTAGACCACTGTGAAAAAAAGAAGAAAAGGAATGACAATTCCTACGGTCCCTCCCCTCTGAGCATGCACCCCTCTGGACCAAGTCACAGGGCAGAGCTGTCTGAGGGCTGCCAAGTCCCCTGACTCAGAGGGGAACCCTGGGGGTATTGTACTGACAGTAATGGGGCCATAGAGGAAGCACTGCCTGGACCCCAGCCCTAGCTCTCAGTCTGAATTTTGCTTCTCAGTCTCCCCGTGGGGGTCTTTGGACTCTTTCAGCCCTGGGAGAAGGTCAGTGTGGCCTAACCTGGATGGTGTGTCGAGAGCGTTGTCCCTGCCTTGGGGCAGTCCTGCAGTCCCTCTGGTGTGGGGGTGGGGAGGATGAACTAGTGCCTTTGGCTCCTGTGTACACGAGGAGGATCCATTCCTAATAAACCAGGAGATGCCACGACAGTATTGTATGTATTCAATACTGAAGTCTTTTGAGTTTCTCATAAAAAGTCATTGACTCTTTAGAATTAAAAATACAGGAATTAGGCTCAAATCAGAATCTATTAGAATAATCTTCTATTTTGCTGATGTAAGCATCTTCTCATTGTCTCACCAGGTTAATTCCTTTAATCAAGTTTCAGTGCAGCCTGGTTGTAACTACTCACCTTGAGCATCTATGTGCGTTTACCTTTTCACAGCTGCATGAGTTGCTGAAAGGGAGGTATTCTTTGCTTCGCATGTTTTACTGAGGAATTTCTCCCCCTCAGTGACACGGTCGAGTTTGCAGAGAGCCTGTCTGTACGGTTCCCTGCACTGAGGCCCCAGAGCAAGGAGGACTAACCACCGACTGGGCTGAAGTCAGAGGCCAGCTGCCCAGGCAGTGGTGCCCTGACCACCCCACCCGAAGCTTATTTTGAGCTCACTTACATGTGGGTGCAGCCACAGGCCTCAAGAGGTGTTAGCTAGCATTCCTGTCCTTCTTGCTTTTTTAAAACATGGGCAAAATTCTGAACCTGCGTCCACACCTATTAAACAGGGACTAGATGCCAAGGGATGGGAGGGTCTCAGTCACTACAAAGGAGGCTTGAGGACTAATGTTGAAAAACTCAGGTCTAGTTTGGAGTCTGTAAAGTCCTAGGGTTTATCATCTTGAGAGATCGCTTTCCTTTCTAAACACCTCCCCAAACCATTAGCATCCATGCGCTGCAGAAGGATGCGCCAGTGCTATGCTTGAGTGTATGAAAAGAATTTAATTCAACAAGCAGTTACTAATGAAGATTAAGACTGGTCCTCCAGTACCAGTCTTTTAAATTATTTGCTCCTTGAGATTCAGTGAAATGAAAACATTTGATGACAAACACTTGCCCACAAGGAATCCAAGTGAAAGTATAAGCACGAGGCAGCATGCAGCGGAAGGGCCGTCTGCTTCTCCTAAGCCCAGGAGAGCCGAGACACACAGCCGAGAGGCTCCATACCGGGTGTCACCTTCCAGCTCGGCCAGTGACACATCAGCTAACCTGAGACACCAAAGCCTTCAGTCACAATCATCTACTATAGCTATGGACAGGTGGATAGGGCAGTCAGATTTATTTCCAAACCAAAAGCTTTGCTGCATCAAATGCAGGCAAATACCCAAGGTGGGTTAATTACCAGTGTGCGTAACAGGGAGGTACGTACACCTCAAATAAGCCTTTAAAATGTTAGAAACTGAACTAGAACAATATCCATGCAGTACTGTTTTCGGTGCTTCTAATTTAAAAAAAAAGCCTGCCCTGGAAATTTACAATATGGCAGAATTGTTTCTCCCTTAGACCCTAATACGTTAATGTACAGATTTTATGGCAGCGTCTGTTAAAAATCTAAACATCTCCACAAGATTTTAAACATCACCGGGAATCTGAGCTTAGAAGGAGACAAAATTGGATAAAAGTACAGTGCCCCTGACAGCCAACACCATGGAACTGGGCTGTATGACGTTGTTTGGAAGGCAAGGGTTAAAAAGGTAGACAAGAGATTTCTTAAAAATCACCCCCAAGTTGATGTGCTGATTGAACATAAGTACACCAGATACTACAGCGCGGGGAACACTGCAAAAAAGGTCCTCTATTTACAGAGTGATTAGAGACATCATGGTTTCTTTACAAACAGATGTAAGAACAGGAATTATCCACTTTTTAAAAACTCTACATGTCGACCCTCCACTATTACTATAATCCACAGAACTGCCTGTATCAAGGCAGAGTTCTCCAAACCTCATTTGACCCCAAAATGAATTTCCATTGTCTCTTTACCGTCCATGGTCCAGGCTCTCCAGAAAGGTCTCTGGGCATAAATCCTAGGCGGGCAGGCATCAGGCCTGCAGTTAGAAAGGAAGCCACCAGAAACTGGAGCCCCCCCCCACCCTGGGACCCCTGCCCACAGGTCAGTCGTCGCTGTCAGACAGCGTCTCGTACTGTGCGGACAGCAGCGGGGCTGGCTCCCGCTCCCAGATCCTGCTCGGCTGGTGTGGGGCAGCTGGGTTGGCCGAGGTGGGAGTGCAGGCGACGGGCGCGGGGGGCGTGCTGCTGAGCATCCGCATGGTCAGGGGGTTGTAGGGGAACTGTGTCGAGCCTGTGGAGAGAGGTGAGCACATCTGAGCGGGGCGCAGGGTCAGGGCAGAACAGACCTCCCTGCTGTGCCGTTCCCAAGCAACCAACCATCCAGAAGGACCACAAAGCCAGTGAGTACTCAAGGCTGGGCTGCTGCTGAATCCAAGTGGAACTCCTGGATTTTTGGCTCAAACTAAGACTCTGGTAACACAGGAGGAAGCAGGAAGTTTGGGGACAAGGGCCCAGCTCGTCAGGGGCAGACAGACCCAGGGACAGGCTTCAGAGGGGGACACACACACAAGCCTCACAATAGCACCACACCTCCTGCCAATGCCTAGACTGTGTCATTGTCTCCAGGAAGCCACCTACAATCTAAGAAATGCTAAAACCAGAGCACATACCACAGCATCAGAGACAAAAAAAAAGGAGTCATTGGCCTAGGAAGTTTTCAAACCAG
>NW_011494752.1:9860782-9878801 GCF_000754665.1 Bison bison bison
AATTTGAATTGTGCCCTCCTTTAACTAGATTTTTTCATTGCTCTGTTTGTGGAGTTAATTCCTCTGAAAAGCACAGATGAAACTCTAAAATCCACAGCAACTATCCCAGTTTTACTTTAAAAAATTGTTCAAGATGACCGTTATAGTGGAAGTGTTCATTACTCAGTCATGTCCGACTCTTTGTGACCCCATGGACTATAGCCCACTAGTCTCTGTCCATGGTATTCTCCAGGCAAGAATACTGGTGTAGGTAACCATTCTCTTCTCCAAGGGACATTCCCGACCCAGAGATCGGAAAACCTGAGTTTCCTGCATTGTAGGCGGGTTCTTCACAGTCTGAGCTACCGGGGAAGCCCACCATTATTATCATGGGTTATTCGTAATTTTTAAAAGGTTACAAAATGGGGACTTGCCTGGTGGACCAGTGGTTTAAGAACCTGCTTCCAATGCAGGGGATTCAGGTTTGATCCCTGGTCAGGGAGCAAAGATGCCATAGGTCAACCAAGTATGTGCAGCCCAACTGCTGAGAGCAGGCAACAGCTAGACAGGCTGCTATACCGCAATAGGAAGCCCTGCACTGCAGCAATGAGAGGAGTCCAAGCACCACAACCAGGACCCAGTGCAGCCAAAGAGAAACAAAGCTTGTAAGTAGTCATAAAAGGGCAAACGTTAAAAATATCCTAGAGTTTTGTTTTTGTCTGTAAAGACAGCCTACAGAGGGGTGCCAGCTTTCTTCCGTGTTTGGCTTCAGTTCCCATTAGCTCCTAAGAACTTTCTCCGAGGACATCTGTGCAGAAGGTGTGGGAGAGCTGAAGCCACAGGCCCCAGCCACGCACCTGCGTCAGGTGCCGCTGCCGGCTCTCCACAGGTGCAAGGGGCCTGAGGGCAGCTGTGCTCACAGCTCTTCTCTGCTGGTAATCAAATTTGCATTCTTAAAATTTTTTAGATTGTGTAAATTCAGTTTCTGTTAAGAACAGTGGAACCCTTTAACCATACCATAATGGAAAGCATTTTCCTAACAGAGCATCTGATTTTAGGAGCATCACTAACCAAGGCCCTGACGTCAGCTGCATGCAGACCTGCACTCTGGCAGCAGCCCCTCACCTGTCGAGGAAGGTCTGTCCTCCCAGGCCCAGCCCGGCGTTTGCCTGTGGTAGTCCCCTTCTGAGTGCACAGAGGAGACCGATGAGGGCCGCTCCGCTCCCAGGTAGCCCTGCCCCGGGACAGGTGATTTCGATTTCCTGCTGTTAGCCTTGCCGAGCAGCTTTGGTTTACAAACTCCTCCTGAAAGTAGAATAAACTGTCATTAATGACACATAGTAGTCACAGTCACAAACTGAAAGTGCACCCCAGTGCTGCTGATCATCTGCTGCAAGAGAAAGCAGGGTGGGAGCATGAAGAATCCAGACCCTGGTAACATAGGAGAAAGAGCCAGAACTCACTCGCAGCAACTAAATTCAAAGGGGCAATGTCCGTCCTCATGCCATAAACTCAGAAACAGGTAACCAAGAAACTAACATTTCTGAAACATCATTTCTTTCTTGGCCTTAGAGCACAAAACTGCTAAGAAAATGAAAACTGTTTGACAAAAATCTTAAATCCTCACTATCTCTGCCCTCATCAATCTACAGAAGAGTGAAGAGAGGAAGGAGAAAATCTGCACAAGAGAAGCCCCTTCAAGCTGTTGGACATCAGCTGGGCTGGGCAAGTCAAGGAAGCCCTTTCTGCTTCTCCAGGCTGTTTAGTTGGTTTGCAGGCCTGGGAAGCCCCAACTGGGCGCTCACACAGAACATTAAAAGGATCTCAGAAGAGATCAGAGCCCAGGTCAGCAGCCCCAGCAGCATGGTTTCACCCTGCCCCCAATCCTTGGGGTACAGAAAAAAGGGAGAAAAAGCATTTTCTACCACTCTGTCTGGAGAGAGAAGAAATGCAAGTCCTTGGTGATAAAGAGGACGATATAACACAACAGAAAATGGGGGTTGGGTGTACTTCAAACACTGGGGAACACTTGACAATACATGATGGCCATTTACAAAAGAAGCTCAAAGAAGAGATCACCAAAATGAATGAGGCTTATGAAAAGGCTTATTAGGAAGTCAAGCCATGAAGGACAAGGCGACACTGGTGCAAAGGAAAAATTTGAGAGTGAAAGCAACAGATAAAGGATCAAGATGATTAAAACAATGAGAAGGTAACAGAGTACAAAGACTATCCAGCAAAAAGGCAACTTTCTCAAATGGGAGAAAATAACTAAGGAACATGTGATAGAATTTTTTCCCCTGTACACAGAAACTGGGAAGGTACACATACCCTCTGATGATCAGGGAATTGACACAGGCTGAAGAACACTAACACACTGATGGTACTTACTGAAGTTGAGGAAAAAAGGATTCTTTGGGCAGATAAAATGTCATCACTAAAAAAAAGGGGAGGTGGTGGCGGAATCTAGTCTTACTTCTTACACAACAATGAACACCAGAAGAAATACAACCATGTTTACAGGAGGTTTTGAGAAAAGTATGTGTCTTAATAGTAGGTTGGTGCAAACGTAATTGCAGCTTCAGACCGTGAATTTTAAATCATTATAACTAAGCTCAAACAGATCTTTATTAATTAAAATAGGAATCCTTACAATCAACACATTTTTGCCATTGAGAAGTAAGTTTATTTCTGTAGCGTAAAAATCTGTACTTTGTGATTCAATGAACTCTTGGAAAGCATTTTCTGCATCTTGCTGGTTGTGGAAGCCTTTTCCCTGCAAAAAGTTATCAGGATGCTTGAAGAAGTGGTAGTCAGTGGGCGAGAGGTCGGGCAAATATGCAGATGAGACAAAACTTCATAGCCCAATTCGCACGTCACAGAACCAAAGCTTCAGAAGCTGAACAGGCTCTGTTTACCACTGCCAGTTGCAGGTGCTGCAGTTTTCGGTGCATCTCATCGATTTTCTGAGCGTACTTCTCAAATGTAATGGTTTCACCGGAACTCAAAGCTGTAGTGGATAAGACGGACAGCAGACCATCAGTGACCAGGACCTTTTTTTGGGTGCAAGTTTGGCTTTGGGAAGTGCTTTTGGAGCTGCTTCTTCCAACCACTTAGCTGGTTGTTACTGGCTGTCATATAAAACCCACTTTTCATGTCACAATCCAAGAAATGGTTCATTGTTGTATCGAATAAGAGAAGACAACACTTTAAAACAATTTTTTTGCAGCTCCTATGGCACCCACTTATCCAGCATTTTCACTTTTCTAATTTGCTTCAAATAGATGTAGAATGGTCAACACTGAGTTCTTTGGCAACTCCTTGTGTGCTTGTGAGAGGATTAGCTTTGATGATGGCTCTCACTTGGTTGTTGTCAACTTGGAGTGGCTGGCCACGATGTTCTTTATCTTGAAGGCTCTCATCTCCTTTGCAAAACTTCTTGAACCACCACTTATACTGTATATTCATTAGCAGTTCCTGGGCCAAATTCATTGTTGTGAGTTGTCTCCACTGCTTTATGACCCATTTTGAACTCGAATAAGAAAATCGCTTGAATTTGCTTTTTGTCTAACACCATTTCCATAGTCTAAAATAAACAGCAAGTAACAAGTCATTAGCAAAAAAACATAAGTGTGCATTAAAATGATGTACAACGTAACCACATTTAAGAAAGTACTCCAATATAGAACAGCAAATTTCAGCCATACAAAAACTAATTACTTTTGCACCAACCTAGTATTGTAATACCTGCCAAACCGTTAAACAAAGGCAGCCAAGACGACCTTCTCGAGCAGGAAGGACCTCAGGACACAGCCTTTTTGAAAAAACAGGATATGAAACCTCACCACCAAGAAATGCCATGATAAAAAGACTACACAACAAGGAGAACTCTGTAAATCACCAATATTATAACTTAAAACACACACACACATACACACACACATTTAAATCAATAAAACTTGAAGGTTAGAGCAGAAATTAGAAGACAAGTGCCTCATCTTTGAGCAGGAAGTGAATTTATATTGTCCTAATGTTAACATATATAGGGAAAAACAAAACCACTCATCTCTTTAATCATTTTCTTATCCTTAGTGAAATCTTTTGTGTGACCATAACAGTGTGACCGTAACAGGAGAACAAACCTGAAATGTTGCTGACCTTCAGTTTATTTTTAAGGCATAAGAGAGATTCTCAACAGATTAAGAAAAAAGGTTATATATTAACATAAAGCAGAGTCATCGTTTTTTGTGTGCTTGTAACAGGATGTGTAATGACCTCATTCCAATAAGCTACCCTTTTTAACATTAGCTTTCTATACAATGTGATCGGAAGGATTTTTTTCCCCTTACTTTTTTCTGCAGCTTAAAATTCTTTTATATGGGGCCTGTCACTTTTATTACAATAGCAAGTCACTTTGATTCAAAAGCAAAATATGCAATTGCATCAGTATTACAATTACAATGTATGCACACAGGTAAGGACTAGATGAAAACAAAAACACTGATACACTGGAGGGTGACATTCTGGGTAGAAATTTTCATCCTTAATTTTATGTCACTTACAACATGTCTGAAGAAGTTGAAAAAACACTGAGCTGACTGAGCACATAAATGAAATCTCTTCATGACCCATAAGAACCTGAGGTATGGACTGGCTTTTTCTTGGGAGACATGGGGAAGAGCACAAAAATGAGCCCCTTACCTGAGTGAGGTGATGGGTCCCCTTCCTCCCTCCGGGTCTCGCCGCTGGTCACCACTGAGGTGCTGGCGCCCCCAGGCCCCACTGCCACCGGCTGGGGTATGACCACCCCGTGATCCTCCACTTTGTCGTCAAAGCTCCCCATGAGCGCCTTCCGGATGATATCCTCCAGCCCGAGGTTACTGGCAGGGTCAGCAAAGGAGTGGCCTCTGGAGCTCACGGAGCCTGCAGGAGACGGCACAGCACCTGCCTGACTCTGAGGGAGGACGGGAGCAGGAACCGCCCAGGACACACGGCCCGGCAGTGTTGACAGCACAGCCCCACAGAGGCGGCTAATCCCCTGAGAGCATGCGCTTTCCTGTGTTAAATCAGGTACCTGGTTGGTGTGAAAGTTGCTTGACGGTTTTCTTCTCTACATTTTAGCTCTATAGTTTTGATTCTCTGTTCATTTATGTTTTCAACAAGTACTTGCTGCTGCTAAGTCACTTCAGTCGTGTCCGACTCTGTGCGACCCCATAGATGGCAGCCCACCAGGCTCCCCCGTCCCTGGGATTCTCCAGGCAAGAACACTGGCGTGGGTTGCCACTTCCTTCTCCAATGCATGAAAGTGAAAAGTGAAAGTGAAGTCGCTCGGTCGGGTCTGACTCTTAGCGACCCCGTGGACTGCAGCCTACCAGGCTCCTCCATCCGTGGGATTTTCCAGGCAAGGGTACTGGAGTGGGGTGCCATCGCCTTCTCCACAACAAGTACTTACTGACCCTCAATTCACTTTTTACTGTGACTGCCTCCGTGTCCCCCCCCCCCCCCCGAATAAATGATGTTCCTGGCATGCAGCCATTACGCAATGCCTATTTGCTGGACTGACTGCTACTGTATGAGTTTTCTGAATCTTACCTGAGGTGGTGACTGCTGGCAGATTAAAGATCTCAGTTCCTGGCTGAGCAGCTGCTGTATTTAAAACAAACATTCAAGTTAATTAACTGAGATGTGATGATCACGTACATGGAAAAAGAGAAAGTCTCCAAAAAAATTCTACGGTAAATTAACCTTATTTTCCATGATCAACTTTATTTTCTACCCATTAAGTGAAGGTAAAGAGAAATAATTACTTTTTTAAGGAAATCAGAACAGGAGTAATACAGCCCAGGAAGGAAAGGACCTTTTGCAGAGCTAGAGAAACACACATAGGAAAAAGCTGGCCTCAGGACAGGAACCCAAGCTTCCAGGGAAGAGTCCCTGCCAACAGCCAGGTGTGAGATTAGATCCTGGGGAGAATGCCCCCGTGAAAGGAACGAACATGACCATGTGTCTCTGCTGCAGTTGCCAGGGTGAGGCAGAGATCCTGCCTGTCGGTTCTGTTCATTTCTGCTAACTGTGCAGTCTGTCATTTGCTCAATTTGAATGACAGCAGCTTGGACAACCTGGGAACTACTTGTAAAGCACTGTGCCCAAAATGGAAGAAGTTTGGGAACAGAAACCGTGTTTCTATCATGCCTTCCAACTCAAGGTTGAGAACTTGAAAGAAAAAAAATCCAGGAAGTAAGTTAGTAGCCAGACAAACAAGTGTCCCAGAGAAGAGCGGCCCTGCACCAGGGAGAAGGCCTGTCCACGCAGATTGGGGTGAGGGGGCCTGGATGCTGACTCCTGGGACAGGGAGACAGGGGGGTGGGGAGGAGGCGCCTGACTTATGGATCAGCGAACAGTAAACCGACTGATCCTGAAATAGCACAAGGGGGTAAGGAGGGCCTTGTAGTTCTCGTAGAAACCTGGAGTACAGGACTTATTCATTTCACAAATACATACCATTATTTGTGAAATGATACAAGCCATTACAAGCCATACAAATACAAGCCATTATTTGGCTGAATAATAAAATCATGTTCTTATTGGTCAAAAATGGTCAGGTGAAGACAATTTCATGTTGTTCAACCAACAATAACATACTGGACTTAAATACACCCTGTGGGGTTCAGGTTAGGAGGTACTTCCTGAGGCCCTCAGAGCAGAAATCATCTGGGAGCTGAGTGAAATGCCTTCCCAGATCCCCGCATTGCTCAGGACCGACAGGAGTGTAAGACAGGCTTACTAGAGGACATGATCGTTCCTCAGAGGTGGGGAAAGGCAGTTCTATAGTGCTGGAGGCAAACCAACATCTCAGAGGCCTGCTGAGCAAGACCGGGCTTCTGAGGAGACACAAAAATCAACCAAAGAAGCAGAGGAAGAAACTGGAAACAGCAGTATTGAAAACCAAGGGAACAGGGCATTTCTGGAAGGGGTAAGTTGTTCACTAGTGTTAACAACAGCAGGGAGGAAAGAGTCGCTAAGTTTAGAGCGTGAAGGCTTCTGCAGAGTAAAAGCACTGATGTCCTCAGTGGGAACCCTGAGCTGAAGCAAAGCCATCTCGGTTGCCGAGGGCTTGGACTTCTCGAATCTAGTAATTAAGAGCTGGGATAACTACACAAACAACATGTGACACTAGGCTCATCCTTTCTCCTCTGGGACTTTCAATCTTTGTTAATCACCATGTCACAGATCCAAACATAACTCCACCTGGCAGTTTCTAGTTGGCAGGGTTTACTGATGGTAGAAACCCTGGGTTCTGCAGGGCTTCCCCAGAGCCTTGGATCGCTGGATACATGTAAAGAGAAGGGGACGAGGGAACCTGGTTGATGGCGTGAGTGTGAAAACAGTAGGCAAGGAAGGTTCCAGCCCAGCTGTTCAGAATTCTGTCCTTGTGGGCATTTATGGGCAGCCCTGGTGAGGGTGTTGCGTGCAGAACTACTGGAGGCATGGACTCTGGAGCTGGCATCCATGAGTCTGAACCACAGCCCCATCACCTCAAGAGTCACTAAACCCAAGCCTCAGTGTCCTCATTTACAAAGTGGAGATGATGCCAACATGTGGCATGGAGAGTGTTGTGAAGGTGACAGGAGATAATACACATTCACGCTGACAACAGGGCCTAGAGCAGGCAGTGGTGCCCAGACCATCTGCTGCCGCTGCCTTGAGGCCGGCACCATCCTCAGTTGTGGGAGGTGCGCTTTGAAGGTAATCCACAAAGACTGGTAGAGCAGAGAAAGGCGCAAACAAGTACACACATCGACACAGGACAGCAGGGAGAGGTATGGGCCGTGGGCAGCTCGTCGCAGGAGGCTGGTATTGGTACCAACACTAAGTCACTGGAACTGAACACAGGTCATGGAAACACCCAGTGTGGTCCCAGACCCTCTTAAGATGATGAATTGGGATGGGTCCTACCACAGTACTCAGAACCGACTGAAAGGCTAACTGAATGAAAGGTTTTTAGTGACCAGCACCTGGGATGGTAGGAATGCTTAGAGCTGGCTGCCTGCGCACATCCACATTGGAAAGACAACTACAGGAGCACGACCTTGTCTGCAGACAGCTGGATGGTCTACCCAAATGAGGGGTAGACCAGGGGGTAAACACTGGAGAGCCAATCCAGCCCCATGTAAGACACACACTTCTGAGACCCACACTTGTTCGAAGAGAAAATGGGTAGCTGCACACGTGCTGGGTGGGGCTCCCTCACAGAAAGCCCCCAGGCAGAGCCAATGGAGGCCTGTGGAGGAGTTCATATCACATGTGGTTGGACCGGCCTGCCAGAGCCTCATACTCAAGGGTTACGTGAGAGGCAACATGGAGCTATCATTATTTATGCACATTTTATGGGAGTTCATGAAAGAAATCCCACTTACCCATATCAGAGTCACCTCCACCAGAGGAGTTCAACTTACGAAAAATCTCTTGCTTCTTTGACTTCACCATGGGGGATGTGCTCTCGAGCTTGGTAAAGAATGAAGGCAGGTAGCTTATGCTGCCTGGTGAGCGGGAGTCATTCCTGCTGGGAACAGTCATGTGTTACCACCACACACTCCTACTCCCCTCCCTGTCCCACCCCTACCCCCAACTCCCCCACCCCTGACGAGTGCCAGGCCCAAGGCCCTCTCTGTCTGAGCACTGACATATCTGGGGCCAAGAGGATGTCAGAAAAGGAGCCCTGGAGTGGAGACGGTCTAGAACCAAGAGAGCAAACAGGTGGTAACAGGAGCCCTCAAAACAGCTTGGCATGCTCCTGTCTTCTCTGCAGCACAGACCCTGGTGTACTGAGGGTGACCACATAATCTGGGGACCGTTTAACCAGCAACATTACTTTGAAGTAACAGTAAGACTGTAACTACTAGCATACCTGCCTATAGAATAGCAAGCACTCACACCTAAGCGGTAGACAATTAGACCTAACAGCACAGCGACAATGCAGAAATAAAACTGCGTATTTGTTAGAATCTCTCCAGGCCTGCATGAGTGGAGTATCATGTAAAGGCTTTCACATTTCATCTGCAGCTTCCTATGCTAACACATTTAAAAACACAAGTCTCCTCAACTAGCTCAGGGCTACCCAGGAGCCAACTAGTGCCAGAGACGGTAACAGAGAACACATGAAAGGTGCTGATAAACTAATTGGGTCCATCACTCGAACATGACAAAGAAGGTAACAGAAAAATGACTTAAGATGTTGTCTCTGTCCTCAAAAACTCACAAGCTTAGGGGAAAACACGTAAACATATAACTGAAGTTACCATCACTCCCTTTCCAAAACAGGATTTCTTCCTCATTTCACTGAAAGGTACCAACACCTATTTGGGTGCCTGTGAATTGTATAGGGGCCAAACTAAAAGCGTCTAAACCCAATAGAATAAATATCTACTAATTCACAGGGTGGGGGTAAGGGTTAGAAACTGGTGAGAAAACAGCAAGCAGTGCTCACTGCAACCTTCTACACACTGCACATGACACCAGGTGCCTGGCGGGCACTTGAGGTTCTCAATGTCCACACAGACAAAAAGGTTTTAAAAAAGATCCAGAAGGAATTAATTTCAAGGAGAATAATGAACAATTATTTTCTATCATCTACTTAAATATTAGAATTTCTTCAGTAAAATCCACTAGCATTTGATCACTAGGAAAACAAAGTGATTCTCCTGACATGTGATCGAGAGAGAAAAAAGTGCACTGACTTCAGGAAAACGGAAGGCACCAAGTGCGAGCATGCACATGCGTGCACGCGCACGCATAGCCACGCGGCCTACCCCTACGCACCTCTGCTCCGCGGGCTCGGCTCCACGCTGGGCCAGCAGCAGCACACTGTCCTGCTTCTCATGCACAACAGGAGCCTGAGGCGGGGAGATGGGCTCATAGGGCTCTGAAGAGATGTGACTCCTCTCTGGGGACTTTCCGGGCCTGATGCTGCAACATATGAAATGTGAGACTGTCTTCTCAGGGCTCACCTTGGCTCACCCTACACACACACAGACACTGGTTAGCTGGTTACTTCAGTCATTTCAGAGAACAAAAGTTGACACTGAATATTAGAAAAAAGTCACCTCAAATACTGTGAACTATTAATAAATCCCACTTATCACAACTAAAGATCCCGAGTGCCACAATTAAAACCCAGCACAGCCAAATATTTTTTTTAAAAAAATGAATAAAAGCCATCAGTGACCTTTAACATTATGCTTTCAATACCATTATAGGTTAGTATCGTTTGTCATTTCTTTTCCCAATCTACCCCATCCAATTAGAGGTGGCCATTTTTTACCATTTCTTTTAGCTCTTTGATTATTTAGATGATTTAGAGGTAACTACCAATCTTAGGCTTCCCTTGGGGCTCAGCTGGTAAAGAATCCGCCTGCAATGTGGGATCGAGACCTGGGTTCAATCCCTGGATTGGGAAGATGCCCTGGAGAAGGGAAAGGCTACCCACATTCCAGTATTCTGGCCTAGAGAATTCCATGGACTGTATATAGTCTGTGAGGTTGCAAAGAGTTGGACATGACTGAGTGACTTTCACACTTTACCAATGGTATATACCTTTCTTGGTGTATCAAAACTTGAAACAGTAGCTATCAGTCTTACCACAAAAGATGAAGGACTTGACTATCTTCTCTCTATTGATTTTAATCTTTAGCTTGTCTACTTTATATAGCCTGCTCAGCCATTTTTATATGATTTACAGCATTTACATTGTTCCAGAACTCTAGAGCAACTCCTCTGTGTTTTGCTCATAAGTTGAAAAATCAGTTAATGGTATTTTATAACAGTACGGATTATATAAATATTTTAAATTATAAAACCAGGTAATCTGAAAGAAATGTAACATTCCTCATTCAAAAGCAAGGTACGATGATGTGGAAATTACAAGTGAAAAAATCAAAATGATTTGTTTCTCATAAATGGCTATCAACTGTTCAAAATCTACATAGCACTTTGTATGAAGAATGTATCATGAATGACATAACTTTCTGTTCTTCTTTGATAACTGAGGCTCTTTTTTGTTAAAAGAGAATGCTTTCATCATGTCCTTAAGATCATCCAGCTGCTTGAGATGTCTTATGTCATTTGCAATTTACTTCAGAACACTCCAGTCTGAGGTGGGGATAATGAAACTCATGGGGCCTGTACTGGGTGCTGGCATGTTACACTTTCTCTACTTCTATATGTTCAAAAAAATCCCACAATAAAGTTTTTTCCCAAAGGAGTATCGTTCATCTTATTAAATACACTGTTCTTACTCCTTTATGTTCTCTGCTAACTTAGGGGTTGGCAGGCAGGCTGGAGAACCAGGCCTGCTACAAAATCAACTGCTGCTTCCCACTGCCCTGGTCCATCCACCTGCCATGTGTCTCCAGATATTTGCAGAGTCTTTGACCTGCTGAACCCCAGACTCGTTCTCAGCATCTTTATGAACTTGACAAATCTGTGCTGCTTGCTCTCCATCAACTAACATGAGCACCAACATGCAGTCCACTACATTCAACTTCCAAGTGCAGAGCACTGGCGAGAACACTGGAGAGAGCCCTGTACTGAGCAGCCTCACATTATTCAACGCCAGCTTCCTAAACATCTGAACACACTGTGATTCTGAAGACCCAGGCCGTGTCCCAACATTACCACCCAACCATCCATGCCACAGCACTGTCTGCAAACCCACAGAGGACAGCAATCAACTTGTGGACACATAATAAAAACATATAGGACCAACTGCCCAGACAGTAGACATTCCAAGAATAATACACAAAGGAAAAACTATCATTTACACTTTCCAGGGAATTAAGGTAAAGAAACTTTACCTTAAGGTAAGAAATGAATCCCCTAACGTGAAGGTAGAGTACGACTGTTTCACTGCTGGGGAACCTACGTGTGGCCAAGGGAGACCATACCTGGCCCTGGATTTGTCCACTAGAGTTTCTGGAGAGACTCTTGAGCCTGGTCTCTGATGGTGAGCAGATTGAGACTGAGATTCTGGGCTGTAGCGGTTTGATGTTTTCGTTCTCACAGGTGTAGACACCAAGGCAGACGGTGAGCTCTGGAATGTAGAAGTGGAAGGCTGCTGGGGAGGCTGCGAGGAAACTTGATTTCTAGCAAAATCTTGTGTGATAATTTGCTGTGAATGAGAAAAAGAGGAACTGGTTAAATCCATTGAGCACTTGCCAAAAAAAGGTGTAACATAAAAAAATCTAGATATCTTTATTGTGATTCTATGTGAAACGTGCCCTGTGTGATTGTGTACAAAGACCCCACTAACTAGTAAGAGTAGTGAGAAACTCACGCAGATGTGGTCAGCAAGTGTGATGAGCCGGTGTGTCCGGGGCACTTGCCCCGCCCCCTCGGCTTGTGAGGGTGGGGGCGGCGGCTGCTGCGGGGACGGGGACTCCTGCTGCGGCCGGTAGTGATGCAGTGGTCCTTCGTACTGTCTGGGGGCTTCGTCTAACAGGGGACAGACAGACGTCTTACTGCAGGGAGGCCCACCTTTCACTCATGAGCAAAGATTAAACATAGCTCAGAGAAACACAGGAAGGGGAATTCATATCTTAATTTTGAAGAAAAAATATTTATTCACTGAGAGACATCAGAAGATTAGCATAGACTAAAATGTGAAAGCACAAGTGGGCAAACAAAATTAACATCAACTATTTTCAATATCATTAAAACATATTTAAAAAGTCATCAATGACTTAAAAATAGTATTCCATTGAAGTGAAGTCGCTCAGTCGTGTCCGACTCTTTGCGACCCCATGGACTTAGCCTGCCAGGCTCCTGTCCATGGGATTTTCCAGGCAATAGTACTGGAGTAGATTGCCATCTAGACTCATAGAAGATTACTCTAAAACAAAACTAACAAAATGAGCTATTTCTGAACACGCCCTGGACAGACAACAGGAAGCACATGTGAAGACACAGGAGACCCACTTTCTGCCTGGCTCGCCTTCACGACCTCCGGCTGGTAGGCCGTCAGCCTCTCCTGGGGCGGTGCGGGAGAGCTGGCGGGGCTTATCACCTCAATAGCATCGCCAGGTGTTTCATACCGGTGAGAAGATACTTGAAGAAAAGAAAAGAATCTATTTTAAAACTAATCTTATGTCAAGCTCAGAAGTCCCAAGCTCTTCAAATCTATTTGCATATTTTCAGTTTTTACTCGTCAGAAGTGCTCAATGGCACCTCAGGTTAATGAAAAAACAAACAAGGAGTTCAATGCATTGTGGCAAAGGTCAGTTAATCGCTTCCTCAGGCTCCTCATCTTGGCAAGGTACAGAGTTTCCTGAAAATCTGCAGGCTCTAAAACCTTGAGGTGAAGCAGATCAGAAACAGAGCTCGACCTTCTCCTGGGGGCTGAAAAAGAAAATCACCAGGAAATTCATCACAAGAGATTAAACCAACGAGAGGAGACCTCAACAGTACATACTTCCAAGTCACTTCCATCCCGGATAGTCTGCTCTTCTTCACCAGGACAACTTCAACGCTGTGGATTAACATCACGTAATAATTTTCTCAAATCACTGAGTGCTCCTGACAAAAATGACTCCCATTTTTAGCCCCATGTTACACCATGAACGTGAACAGAGGTGGCGGTGAATGTCTGCAGGGAGGAAGGGAGCACGCGCCGTCACAGCCGGGCCCTCCAAGAGACGGTGCCCTTGGGAACTGAGGGTCTAAGCAGTGGGGGTCCAGGCGCTTTCCTCAGTCCTGCCAGGGCCTCAGACTCAAAAACAGGGGAGCTGCTGGGGAGGGATGTGACCTCCTGCTCAGGACCCTTCTGACTCAAGAGTGCTGTGCGCACTTTTGGGTGCACTGAAGCATCTGAGGAAATGATCAGCGACCCAAAGAGTATGTGACCCTGGCTAGATCAGCAAGCGTGGTCAGGTCCTGGACACAGGGTAGAGGGTGGGAAGAACCCCACTACTAGTGCACCACCCACTGCTCCAATGGCAACTCTGCAGCCCTCTCCCGCCCCACCAGGCCATGGAAGCCGCAAGGACCTGGCTCTAGTATACTCAGGACAGAGACCTGGTAATGGGTGGAAATTAGCTTTGGAAACTAAAATATGTCACTATATGCAAACTAACTGGTACTACTTTGGGAAGGGCACCAATCACTGTTCACTGTTTGCGTGCTGCTCCCAAACTCTGCTCCCCAAGGCAGCACAGGCGGCAGGAGGCCTGGTGCTCCTGGGAGCTCAGTGCTCTTGATGTCTTGGGCGGGGGCCAGGAAGAGGGGGCTTGAGGAAGAACTGAAAGCCACGCTGGGTAATCGGGAGGACCCTGGGCGCTTCACACAAGGAATGGAGTCAGTGATGAAAATAAAACTATGCTCAGAGACATAAACCATCAGAAAAGCAGCCAGACTGCTTGCAGACATTCTGTGACGCAAAAAGGAAGTGATGTCAGGTAGTTAGCAAGTGTTCCACAAGCCCCAGGATGGTTACCACGCGTGTGCCAGTAACTTCCCGCCAGACGGCCCAGTCACACAACTAGAGACTGTCTCAATTCTCTGTAGGTACAGCACCGATTTTGCAGATTTCCACAGTCCAGGCTAACAGATATCTTTCATGGACACATAGGACTACCAAGCTTCTCTCCAGACCTCAGCCATGGGGCTATTTATTTATCCAAACAAGTCAGGATCAGGAGCAGACTAGCCAGAACCTTGTATTGCATGCCAGGCAGTGCACAGGACCCCACTGGTCACGGTCTCTGACTCTACTCGATTCACGAATGGAAATGAGAGGTTACTATGTGTAGTTACATTACTTCAATACTAAGGGATATGTGTTTAAATACTTGCCTTCAGAAATTCAATAGAGAATTTAGGATGTAGTTAAAAATACATTTAAAACAACTTTTCTAGCATTTTACTGTAGTCTGCTGAATTCTTACACTTGCTCAAAATCCAACTTATAAGAAATACCAATTACCAATAACCATAATTATCAATAAGGCGGTCTTTTAAAAATATCTATATCTTAGAAAAAGGTTACTAGTGGCTTTGGGGCACCACCCTAGACCCTGATGCATGCCTTAGGAGGGTCTCCTGAGGAATGAGGTCTCGAAGCGTGGAGCGTGTGACACACCCATTTGCAGAACCTGAAATGTGAGCGGCTCTACCTCTGTCTGCCTCCCTGTGACTTCATCCCCAGAAAGGCCAAGTTCCTCAAGGAAACACGTGACAGTGCACTTAAGATGCTCAGATACTTAAAGGCGTAACAGCAGGAGAGACTTTCGTGCACCACTAACCCACACCACCTCTCCATGACATTCACACCGTGTGCTTCGCTTCCCCTGGAGTCAGGTGACTCCATGTGTGGCCCCGTGGGGCGGGCTCGGGCCGAGATACATACAGCTACTGGAAGAGTCTGAGCTCTGGGAGCCACGGTCCCTGCTGTCCTTGTCCGAGGCAATCTGCCGGGTGATGATCACGTCTATGAAGTTAGCTGCGGTAATGGTGGTCTTCCCTCGAGTCCTTAGCTCTTCCTCATATCTGGACTTGGGAGGAGGCCCTTTCTCTTTCCCAGCCTCAGAGTAAATTACTGCAGAGTGAGGCTGGGGCTTGCCACTCGGCAGGGCTGAAGAGGTGTACAGACACTGACCGGCTCTCTTCTCCGCCTCCAGGCTTTTCTGCTCTAGCTGCTGCTCACTGACTGCTGCCCTGCTCCTCACATTCTCTTCTAACCTGGTGGCGTCGTGCTTACTCTCTTTCGTTTTGGACACATCCATCTGGGGAGCAGATGCAGCAGCGTCCACAAGAGCAGCCAGGGCATCCGCAGCGGTGTTGTAACGGGAGGCTGGCAGGCCCTGGCTGATGGAAGGGCCCCCGGCAGGCAGTGGCCTGAAAAGAAAACCAAAGCACAAGTCTGTGATGGGGAGACTCTCCCAGTGTGTTGGGGTGTCAGGAGGACAGACTGCGGTGAGCACAGTGTGCAGTGCTACTGCAGTCACATGCTGATGAGCATGTGACACATGCAGCAGACAGCACGTCTGGTCCAAGTGCACTCGGAGGCTTACATGATCCGCAACTGCGCGCTAGGGTCCAGTGGGGTGATCACGCTGGTCCCGTTGGTTCCCTGGAAGACGCTGGGTCTCTGCTGCAGCAGGGTCTCCTGAGCTCTGACTGATGGGGATGGGGAGCGCACGTAGCCGTGGCTGCTGGGCCGGCCAGGCTGCTCCGAGCCTGCGGGGCAGAGGGATGCAGGGACGAGCCATCAGGAAGAGGCTGGATGGCAGCACAGAGGGTCGCTGACTTCCTCACATTCCCAAATAGAAGAAAGGAAAGCAGGTGGAGAAACTCACTACCCTGCTTTCTGGCCTTTCAAGAAATCAATGCTTTAAGAGTTTTCCAATAAAGATGCAATAAAACCACACTAGTAACTTGAAACAAAATGGTCAGCTACCACTTTACTCTCGTTCCCATTCCTGTGACAAGTCTCTATCTTGATTCCAAAGAGAAACAAAAAACCACCAATACCGGAGCACTAATACAAATCAGGAAGTTTGTCTCTGACTTTTCCTCAAACTCTGGTGTGTTTCTTATTTCCAAAATCAAGCCTGGAACAACTGTCTCTGAATCACAATGCAAATGATGAGCTTCTGCTGCAGCAGGGCCCAAGGCTGCCCGGCCCGCAGCTCCGTGGCTCCTCCACTTGACCATGGCTCCCACAGCAAAGCTCCTTCACTCGCAGGACCTCAAGTTCCTTTTCCTCACTCTCTCCTCCACCTCCTCGGGCTCTCAGACTCACTCTTTCTCACTTGAGCTGGCAGTTCTAGCAAACAGCCATATTTTTTTTTCAGAGCACATACCACTTAGCACAGCCATTCAGCGATTCCCTCCCGTCTGACCACGCAGCAGTTTATGTGAGCGTTCCCACAGGAGTGCATTCCTAGGACTGGATTATTGCTCATATTTTTATGTCTCTGAAAAGGTTATCCCTGTTTATACTACCACTGACAGTGTGTAAGAGGCAGTGTTTCCTCAAACACCACAATACTATCAAACTTTCAAATGTTTGATGGAGAAAAGTTATGTTTGATGGACTTAAAGCTGCATGTTATTCATCAGTGGGATCACAAGCATTTTTAAAACATAATTCCTACAGACATTATGTAGGATTTGTACCTGGCTTTCTTCAGTTAAGTCAATTTCTGCAGTTTCTATACAATCAACATACAATCAATATTATGGTGCTAGTTCATGATCCACTTCCCAGGTGGCTCAGTGGTCAAGAATCCACCAGCCAATGCAGGAGATGCAAGACACGCGGGTTCAATTCCTGGGTAGGAAAATCCCCTGAAGAAGGAAATGGCAACCCACTCCAGTATTCTTGCCTGGAGAACCCCAAGGATGGCAGGCTACAGTCCATGGGGACACAGAGAGCAGGACACAATTGAGTGATTAAACGACAAGAACAGCTCATGATTCATTAAAGCACCTCCTACAGTCAGACACTGAGGGATTTCTTTTACATTAATCAGACAACCTTCTAAGCACACTGCATCCTCCCTTTACACGCCAACCCAAATGCCACACCTATCTTCAAGAATCTTCTGTGAGCCTCTGCTGGATGGCTTCAGCTTTAATGAGCTCTGAGCCCAGCGTTTTCAGACCCAACTGGTATTGCTAAATCCAAATGCCACCGTCCCCATGACAACACCACTGCCTCCGCCCTGCCTGGCAGCTCAGCAGCCTACACACGCAAGGGCCCCACTGTCTGAGGGCATCCCACCCTGAGCACGAGGCTAGTGCCTCCACCCACCCGGCCGCAGGTAGAGGTCCGAGGAGGCCGTGGCAAGGCGCTCCCGCTCCTTTTCCCGCTCCCGCTCTCTCTCAGCACTGGCCGCGGCTGCAAGGTGTGTCGAGTGTCCTGGAAAACACACAAACCTGCAGCCTGAGGACAATAACACCAACCTGGCAAGTGCATCAAACAAGCTTTACCTTCTCAAGTGACTGAACATTTTTCAGAAAGCTCCAAATCTGAGCGGTAGGAAGT
>NW_011494752.1:9878901-9896360 GCF_000754665.1 Bison bison bison
TCAATGATATTGGAGCATAACACGAGCTCCCAGGAGCTCTCAAGAGGATCTAGGGACAGACATTGTGGAGGACCCATGACTAGACAGTAAACGAAAAACAGCAGACTGGGGAAAAGTGCCCAAAACACCCATAGAGGGTGTGCTGGCAACACGGGAGCACAATGCTCCCAGCAGAGAGGGGCATGAGCAGACCCACCTGGACTCACGGACGCGGAGCTGTAAGGTCTGGGCGGGAAGGTGATCTGTGTACCAGGAATATATGTGATTCTGTCCATGGGGGGGGTGCTCGTCCCCCCGGGGTGAGGCACTAAAATTGCTGGAGGCATGTTGGTCAGGTCAATGATTCCTGTTCAAAAGAAAAAACAAAATTATGTTTAAAGGGTTATTCTAAAGATAAAGAACTGCACATGGCTCTTGGGTTTCTCTAACCCCAAAATAATTTGCATACAGGACAAAAAAAGTGCTTAAGTTCAGCATGACTCTGAAAGACCTGCTTCATCAGAGTAACAGACGAACACTGCCCCACCCCCAATCCCCACCCTGTACGTGGGGGGAGAGTGTGAAGCTGGCCAGACCACGGGTTCCAACCTCAAGGACATCGATCTGGCCTCGTTATTCCAGTGCTGCCAAAACAGCCTGTTTCGATGCATCATCCTGTCTGCCTTCAAGGCTAACGGCTACAGAGCCTGCTTTTCCTTCCTCCTATCATCCGCCCACCAAGCACTAGTCCTGGGCACAGACACACACCCCTGGTCGCTGGGTACGGGAGCCCCAGCTGCTGCTCTCGGGGAGACAGCCCCCTGGCTACGTCAGGCCGCAGGCCCACTTGCATCTGCTGGGAGGTGATGTAGTCATTGAGAATGGTCTGGCGCGTGTTCTCCATTGCGTAGAGCTGGTACTGACTGGGGTAGCCGGGGGTCGGTGACAGCTGCCTCTGGAACAGGTAAGCAGCGGCTGCTGATGGAGAGAGCAGAGACAGGCATGTAGTTGAGTCTGTGCAGAATCCACTTGCTAAACATCACCCACAGAAAGAGTAAGGAAAAGAACCATCTGCTGAGCTACTGAGCACAATCAGCTTCTACCAACCTCAGGGTTGGGGCAGGGGGAGGGGGACACAGGATTACGGCAGATTCCTTTTGGACCTTGACAGAGCAGTAGTGTGAATATAAACATCCTAATGTCAGATGTAACGAAAACCAGGATGACAGATCAGACAAAACAAAAGTATTAACCTTTACCACCAGAACAGCAGCTAAAACCTACTCTCAAGTAGTTTCACTTTCAGTCTTTGACATGTAACTTTATTAGATTTTTCACCTGAAGTTTCCAAAGAAATGGAAAAATTTGTAACAAATGGTAACTTTATTTTTTTGGGGGGGAGGGTGCTGAAAATGAACTGTCCATGGGCATTTAATCAGTATGTGCGTGTACAGCAGAGATTAGTCAAAGGGCCAGATGGTCAATATGTGAGGATTTGTGGACACTATGGCTCTGTCACACTGACTCAACTCTGCCATTACAGTGTAAAAACCGCCACAGACAAAACAAACAAGCAGGCATGGCTTGTATTCTAATAAAACTTTATTTGCACCAACAGGCAGCAGCAGGACCAGGCCCCCATGACACAGGTGCTTGAACACTGTAGGTGCGGTCATGAGCTGAGCACACACAGTGAACTTTATGCAGTGCCGGAGGTCCACTACATCCCAACAAAACTGCAACAGGAGATGATGCCTCTATCCTCAAAATACTGATAATCCAGCTCAAGCTCAACAATGACAAGCAAAGAAAACTGCTATAAAATAAAGGATTATGATACACACTAAATGAAAGCATAAACATTCACTTCTGTCTGAGAGTTTGAGTGATATAGTTTATGAACACATTTTCTCCTGAGAAGAACAAATGACAGACTCTCGGAGTGTCTGCTCCCCCTTCCTCTAGCCCTCCCAGTGGGGTCTCTCAGCCGACAGTGGGGGGTAGGGGTGAGGCTCCCGCCCCAGCTCTGGGGACAGGCCCTGAACAATCAGGCATGTGTGGGCGCCTCAGGGACCTGACGTTTTCAGGTGACAGACAATGTGATGGTACTGACCTCACACAGTCCAGCAGAGATGCTCCACCACCTGTGGACAGGAAGCCCTTTCCTGGGCAGAGCCCACTGTCCCGGGCCCCGCAGGCAGCACTGCTGTGCCAGGGAAGCCCACCCTCCAGAAAACCTACATGCTTCTACACCTACTAAGACCATGTTCACTGACGGTCAGTGGTATCTGTTCAAAAGTTCCTTCCAGCTGTACTTGCTACTACAATAATGAAACAATGAAAAAATGACGCTGCTGTTTTGGAAAGACTCAATATAGAATCTGAATTAGGTATGGACTAGATAATTTTAAAAGATGAGGAAAAAAATCTAGAAGGATACTGTATTTATTGACAGATTCCTTTGGTGTGTTTTTAAACTTCAACTTCACTTAAAAAGACAAACCTGGAGATGTATCATCTGCATAAGGAAGAACTGTGAGGTGTAACCAGTGCCCTGACTAGAGATCAGAACACTGGTGAAGAAAGGCTATGTTGTAAACTAAAATGTATGAAGTATGCCTGTGTTATTTAAAAACAGTTCTTCACATGAACCCACTTTCCAATCAAATGCCACACACAAGAGGGCTTTCCACATACCCAGTATTTTAATTCTTTAAGGGGTGCTGGTAATATTCTGTGTCTTGATTTGGGGGCTTGAGCTGTAGAGTTTGTGAAAATCCACTAAACTGTATCCTAATAACACACGTGACTGCCTGCATTCTGTACAGAACGTCTAAAGAGGCACACAGCCGTGTTACTGCTCTGCCTTCAGTTTTCACTGAGCACTGTGCTTACCAGGATCCAGAGCCCGGTGAAAGGGCATGGCTGGGTCCAAGTGTGCCGGCAGGTGGCTCCGGTACACCTCCCCGGGGGTGCCGCCCCTGTGGTGCGGCTCAAAGGGGCTGTGGCTCACTGCAGGGTCCACGCCAGGCACCGGAGACTTGGCTGCGATGCTCTCCCTCTGGGTAGGGGTCAGGGTTGACTTCCTCTCATGATTAGCAGACTTGCCAGAAGAAATTGTAACTAGAAAAAAACAGCCAACACCACAAATCCTTAAGCAAGCTTGTTAAGTAGGATAATGTTAATCTATTTCTCAACCATTCCAATACAGACCATATACATATATCTCTTTGATCTTCTCTTTCTACTAAACATGAAACAATCAATCTTGCAGAACATGCAGGCACCTCTGGGTTGGGAGACTGACCCCTTTCAGGTCACAGCCCGGTTTATCACCTAAAATTACGAATGAAAGTCGACGCTCAGTGCTTTGTCATCTCTGACCTGATAGGCTAATGCCTCCAGACCCTGCCCACACCAAGCCTCCACCCTCTCTCTGCCTGGCTGCCTGGCTCCTTGCTGGGTCACACAGTGTTCCCTGCTCTGTGCTTCCACACAGACTTCCTCACCAGCATTGGCCTCCTCCCTGCTCCAGCTTCTTCTTCTCTACAGGACATTATTCAGAAGTTTCATTATCTCATTAGTTCTACTGAGTCCAAACGAAAACCCTACCAGCCATCACCTTCCACTGTTTCAGTAACTGTGGTGAAACAGAGGATAAAATTTACAAGTTTGGCCATTTCATAGGGTATACTTCAACAACAGTAATACACAACACCGTGCAACCATGAGCACCATCTAATTACTATTTTGATAATATCGACTTTGCTGTGATCACACAAACCTACGTGTGGAAGCCAAGAAATCATGCTGGTTTATCACCTCCCTTCCCTGCCGCAGCTCGCTCTAACAGGCAGAGCCTCTCCCTCTGCAGGGCAATTCTCCTCCTTCAAGACCAGAACCAACAGGATGTAGGTTTACACCATGGCCCTAGACGGCCATTTCCCTCTTCTACTCCCTCTGTGTGGCCCCTCCAACCGCCCACGGGAGTCTGCACATAAGCCCTCGATAAACGAGTATTGCAATACAATCTAAAACGCTCAGTGGAAATACTTCTAAGGGCCTCAGATTGTTCACAGACCACCTGGTAAAAATCCATGCCTCTCATCCCCCAGATGTCTCTGCAGCAGCATGAACCCCTAGGAGGGGTGGGTTCTGGTCATAAAACAGAACCGACAGTAATAACAGTTCACAGTTACCGAGTTCTTCCCACACTCTGTGCACTATTCTGCCAAAGTCCTTTCAACATATCACCTCACTTTATCTGCATAGCAATCCTATGAGGCCAGCCTTGGTATTACACCACCAGTTCACAGATGAGGACACTAGAGCACAAAAAAGCTAAGGAATGTGTCCAACTCAGTACAGTAAGAACCTCGATTCACCCTAAGCAGCCAGCCCCATGACCTGAGCACTCAGACAGCAGACACACAGCAGACAGTGAAGAGAGCTGACCATCCAGACCAACTTCCAGAAATTCTCACGGCCTAGCTGAAAATCCATGCCCAAGCATGACCTGTTCCACCATTTCTGGACTGCAGTGCACCCTGCACTTAATGAGAACATTAGACATTTTACTTGCAATGATGCCTATTTTCATGGGCAGCCAGTCTCCCAGAGCACAGCAGACAGGCTGCAAGCCCCTGGAACCAACGCTGGGCCACGTGCTGCGGTGGACAGCATGAATGGTCAGACAGCATATGAGAGCAACACACCTTCGGAAGCTCTGCTCAGCATGGGCGAGCCCCGGGACACGGTGCTGGCGTAGCTCCCTGGCGTGCGCCGTGCGCTGGCGTCCTCATAAATCCCCGGGCTCAGCTGTGCTTTGGGAGCTTCGTGGAGAGTGGACCTGAGGACTGAGGGGCCGGAGCTCACCACCGATGTGTGCCGGGACCGCACGGGCTCTCCTGCCTTCACGTCCTCATACTTGCCCCTTTCTACCACTTTCACGTTCTCGGGCACAATTTCCAGTGGAGGCATCCCACGGGGCAGTTTGCTAGGCCCCGTGATCAGGGACTTGACATTGTGTTTGATGGCAGATTGACCCGAGCTGCTGTCGAATTTGATGGGTGTGCCCTGTGGGTCAAGAGACAAGTGTTACAGGCAACCCTGCAGCCCGGCTCCATCTCAGGTTCCACAGTGGCGTGTGCCAGGGAAGGACTGCTGAGTGCCCATGCCGCACATGCTCCCAGACCAGAACTGAGGTCACAGAGACCTCCACATTTACTTTCAGGAGACCTGATGTTTAAAATGATCTAGAACCACCGATAACTACTGCTGCACTGCGGTCCAAAGCGGATGGTACCTGGGAGATGGAGCCCTCAATGACGGGCCGAGCGCTCGGCACCACCTCGGGGGTTTTCCGACTCTCCTGAGCCAACACATCCTGCCGGGGGATCTCGTGAACGGAGCGCCCCATCTCTTTGATGGTGGTGATGCCATCATAGGGCTTTCCTTTGGTGATGGCACCTTCAAAAGCTCGGATGGGTGGACTCTCCCTTTTAATCTGTTTGGGGTACTTAAGGCCATCCTCGAAACTTTCAGTTGTCGCTCTTGGTGTGCCTTCAAAGAAGGATTCAAGAAACACACATGGTAAATTAATGCCACTGAACTATACACTTAAAAACTGTTTTAACAGTAAATTTTGTTGCATATAAATTACCACAATATAAAGAAATTAATGCCTTGCTGTTTGCAGTTTCTAATCAGTTTTCTGTTTACAGTAAGATCCTTATGTAAATATTCACTGGCCATTATTTGGCGGGGGGTGGGGGGAGAGTTGTTCAAGACTTAATATATCATTCAGCACAATCAAGAGTAGTTCTTACATAATGAAGATGTCTGTATTAAAAGATTAAGCAACTATCATCTTGAAATAAACTATGAACCTCAGAGAAGAGTTATAGTTAGGGTTTAAATACCTAACATGTCAAAAGGGAAGATACCTTGAAAAACAGGCTTCACATCCTGCACGTTAATTTCAAACTACTTCGCCCCTGAGACAGTTGTGAACAGAAGCAAACAAGCAGAGAGTTACCATGCATGATGGACCCAGACAGCACGGTCCTGTCCTTGAGGTCAGAGTGAGGGCTCCCCCTGGGCAGTGCACGGCAGATGAGCCCTTTCAAAACAAGCAGGCGGTTCTGGTGTTAGATACAGCACAGGTGTCAACTCAGGCACACAACTAACTGTTCTAAGAGGACACACTTCTGACATAAGCTCCATGGAAAAAGGTGAACCGTTTTGGATTTGCAAACTATTCAGAAGAACATCATGGAAAAAACAGTAAAAGCTGGAAGTATCCACTTTTAAAACCGTTTCTTTTCAAACATTTTTGCAAACAGAAAATGGCCAAGGAAGACATCTAAGTCAAAGCCTAGAGAACAACACTTTCAGGGCCAAGTCTAAATTCTCAGTGCTTTTTTATCAAGGTGAGAGAAAATACAGAGGGTTAGGGTTAGGAAATCACTGTTAAGTTCTGAAGAGAAAAACATGAAAGATGGATACCTCAAAAACAGATAAAATACACTAAAGATGCAAACCAAAACAAAAGTAAATAACCTTTTCAGAAGTTTCATGTTACATTGCCAACAAATTTGAATCGAGGAAAGTAAGAATTTTTTTTTAACTACAGAGAAAATTCAGCTCTTAGAAAATTTCAACAGGCCTTCAAGACTGAGGAATTCTTACCCTGTTTCCCATTTCTCATCTAGATTAAAACAGAACAGTTGAGTCAGGTTAAGACTTAAGGAAAGTGAACCATTCACAAAACAAACCATGGTGATCGTGTGATGAAGGCAATGCCACATGATCAGCACAGGGCTGCACAGCTGTCTCTCTTCCTTACATGACTGCAGGTACAAGCCCTCAGCTGACAGAGCAAGAGATGGGCACAGACAGACGCACCAGGAAAGAGCGAGATTCAAACACGTCTCTGCTCTGTACGTTATATACCACTCTGCCGGCCCCACAATAAAAACAAATGCTCATGATGAACTTCACATTTTTAAACTCACTTAAACAGGATCAATCTACAAATTACATGAGCATTCTAACAGTTACCTATGATAAGATCAATTTTGTCTTTACTTCCCCCTTCACTGTCATGTACTGCTTGATTTATATGTAGAGATGAACATGAATTTAAATGTTTACTAATACAACTTTCATATTAGTATATTAATTACTATTATACATTTTATACTACATGATATGTTTCATTTATAGATTGATATAAATTTCAGGTAGAAATGACAGATATTAAATGAAACCTAACCCAACAATGCAAACTGGCTGTACAGAATTAAATGTATCTAAACAGAGCTCTGGAAACACTTTACCCTCCAGCGGTGCTGATACGGGAGACTCCCTCATGGACAACCCTTGCTTTATATTTCCTTCCACTGATTCATAGCTTCTTTTGAGACTGATTTCATGAGCTGTTCTCGGACTCCTTGTCCCTTCTCGGGCATTCTTAATATCTGCAGAACACAGACACAAGCACTGCTCGGATAGAGCCCAAGGCCTATTAGCCCAAGGCCTAAAAAAGTTACTTTAACCTCATGATCTCATGATCTCATGAAGGTAATATAAAAACTGGTCTTAATCTACTACATACCTACCTCTATGTAGATGATATTTATAAAAATGTTTTCATTCATTCAAATATATTTACTGGTCAGGCATAAACCAGGATTGCAGATATAGGGTGTAAATTAGGTCCTTTCCCTCAAGGAACTTAACAATAGTGATGGGTCCAGGTTAACTAATGGCAGTTACCACTAACAGGTACTACAGACAGCAGGCGATCAAACTGCTGAAAAGGGATCTGGGCACATGAAATTTCAGGTAAAGGTCACTGGACACAGCAATGCGACTGATGATAGTCATCGCCAGCTGAGCCAGGGTGGACACAGTGGAAAAAGGGGAGACGCATGTCTGGGCAGGACAGTGCGATTTCAGCACACTGCTCATAACAGTGGGCAAGCTGAAACTTAAACTCATGAACACATCTAAAGATGAATGTTTAGAGACAGGCATTAAAACAATTACATTTAAGGTGAATTTAAATTCAGTACTCTTTCTAGGATGATCAGACTACTATCTACTCCTTAACAAGTAAAACTGGCATTCCTTTAAAATAGAAGGGGGTCAAATAGCATTCACAGGGACTTGTTTTTGCTGAGCAGACATTTAGCTGTGGTTCTATTAAACAGAGATTCTTTTCCTAGGCTAACTCTAATGACCACAGCTGGCAGTGGGGAGCCACCACTCAGGGGACACTTACTCTGGGCTCCGCGCTCTTAAGCACTTTTCACTGACTGACTCAGTTAATTTTTCACCAAAGTTTCAAGAGAAGTACTCACGTTAACCCTTTTTACATTACAGAGAGGAAACCTGGGCTTGGGGAAAGAAAACTCACTTTCCCAAAGCCAGCAGGTAATGAGCCAGCCCCACACCCCTGTCACATGTGACAGCACCAGCCTTGGAGTGGAGAGGCGATACTTACTATCATAGGATAAGATGTGTCCACTTTTGCCTTCGTAAATAACATGGCCTTTGGAGGCGGCTTCCTCCCGGCCTTTCTCAGGACTGCTCTCTTCAATGGACAGTCTAGAAACAGGTCCCTTCACCAATGCCTCAGTGGGTATGCCAGCCTGGGACAGAGCTGGGGTCCCCTGCCATTCAATCAGACACAGGCAGCATGAGCATCACTTCAGTTGACAGGACACAAATGCTCAGAAAATGTCACCTGCCACACCAAGCATCAGATCAAGCCATGACCTCAAATAAGAAAGGCCAGCACATGATGGGAAACCGGACATGTTTTATAAAGGAAGACTGTACCTTGGTCCTTGAACCCTCCATGCAAAACTTCCTAAAATGCCAACAGGTATATGAACTGAGTCAGCCTTCTTCCCCACCTCAAGGTCAAACCACTATGAAAGCACTTAACTCTCAGAAACAAAATTTGTCTTAAGGCCTAAACTCATGCAAATGGAGTCAAGTTTTTTCAAAATTTGTAAGAAAAAGACGACAAGTTGTAAAAGCAAGCAAACAATTTATGATTTTCCTCTCAATTTCTGTTTAAGCTGAACACATGTTAAAAGCTTTGCCAGGCAGAGTTGCATCAATTATAACTTGTTTTTTCTGACAATCTGCAAATAATCCACCTTTTTCAATGAAACACAGTATAGATGATTTGGCTTGTGGTTTATCATCTGAGGTTTATCACAGGTTTATCACTGAGACCTGTCCCAAATCCCAGAACAATGAACAACTTTGTCACAAAATTTGTGCTAGAATGGCCAACCCACTTGAGACTTCACTTCTGGTTTTCTCACCAGCTGTGGTTTGGGTCTTGGGAAGGAGAACAACTGACCTGGGTGATGGAACCTCGGAGGGATGGGATGCTTTCCACAGAGAGTTTGCTAGAGGGTGTTCCCCGAGTTATGCTTCCTTCTTGAATGGTTCCTGAGGTACCTGGATAACAACAGAATCATCAGCCAATCACACCCCCACACCTAGAAGAAAAACAGGCCAACAAAACCAGCCCCTGCTTGGGAGAGACGAGAAAAAAAGGGGAACAGCAGCACAAAAGGAACAGTGTTTTATTGAAACATACTTTAAAAATAATTTCACAATTTTTAAAAAGCACTGCAGAAACACAAAATTTCAAAGTTTTAAAATGATTTTTATATGGAAAGAAAATTTAAAGGCTCTAATTTAAGAGCCCATCTTTAAAACATATTACTGACTTCCCTTAACCCATTTACTGGGGACCAGAGTATATTTCTGCCCTACAGTGTGTCTTACCTCTGACCACCCCTTCGTGCTGGGCTCTGACCAGTAAACCCTCAGGCTGTGAGTTCTGGCTTCGGGGAGAGAACTCCTCCTGCTTGATGTAGGGCACTGTGGCTGTGGGCCAGAGCAAGACAGAATGAGCTCAAGTGCCAAGTCCCCGACTGGTGCGCCACAAAAGCGGCCACGGTCCCCCCCTCCTCACTGACCTGGCTTGGTGGCCTCCTGCTGCCGCGGCAGTCCCAGAGAGATGGAGCCTGCTGAGGGCTTCGCTGCCTCGGGGGCGTAGGAGGCCTGATTAGGAGAAGGCAAGTAAGTGCCGGGTGTTCCCTAAAAATAATGTTAAAGGACTAGAATAACACTTTCTCTTCACAAGGTCAACTCTAGAGTTAAGGTACACATTTCTGTTTAGAAAACCTACCACCCATCCACCCCCCACACCAAAACTAAGAATAAGTATACATAAAGCAAGAAAATCCTCGTCGCAGATTGGTTAAATTTTAAAAGCTTTTAAAAGGAGCAAGACATCTTCCAAAATCACCCTAAATTTTAGGTAGATTGATGTGTATTATTAACAAATTACATAACTGAAAACACTTAACCATACCCTCAGATGTAGCTATTATTATTAACTGCATTTATTATTAACTGCATTTATCCCTTGAAAAAATGGTGGAGGAAGAACTTCCAAAGACCCTCCTCCACAAACGCAACCAAACCAGAAAACTAGCAGGAAGGTTAAGAATCAGCCCTTTAAGAACTCTTTTCCAACTCTATAACCAAAGACCTATAGAAATCTGGGAGCATTTATTCAGGAAAACGGCGAACTCCGGTGAGAACTGTGAGCTCTGTGACCTGTGAACTTGCTCTGCTGACCCCCATTGCCGGTCTGCTTCAGCCCTTAGAACCCACAGCTCTGGTCACATGAAAGTACGGGGGGTCAGTCTCAGGTGACTGTCATTATCAGACTGGCTGAGCGGTTCTCTAAGAGACCCCACTTGCAAAGCTGTCTTGATCTGGCCTGACGGGGTGGGGAAGCAGGTGTAGGCTTGTCAGAAACAATTAGAGTCAATGGATTAACTTCTCCCCTGGCCGAGGCAGTCAGAGCAAACAATCAGGCTAACCATAAACTGTAAGAGGGACGTCCCTAGTGGTCCAGTGGTTAAGACTCCATGTTTCCACGGCAAAGGGTGAGGGTTCCATCCCTGGTCAGGGAACTAAGATCCTGCATCCTCTGAGGTAGACCCCACACCTCCCCACAAAAAGGACAAGCTAAAGAACGAGATGTCCACAGGGGTCTGCAGAGGTCCAGCATCTCCCTGGGGACCTAGAAGGCCATACACGTGTGCAGGCTGCACACCGGCCAGGGGAGACTCCAGAAGGCCGTGTGTCCTCACCATGTGTGGTCCCACCTCAAGGCTCTGTGATAGCAGGAAGTGAGGAGGAAGGCAGTGTTGTCGGCTGCCTGGATGATAAGCCCCTTGGTAAAGACTGGGGAATTTAAGTCCTTCGGGCACAGAGCTCCCTGATCATTAGCTGACCACTGATTAAGCAGACAGAGATCTGAGTGGCCACATGACACACTCACTCAATTTGGGGACCTAACTCGAACAAACCTGCATGTGCCATGGAAGACAAAGCGACTGCTGCATTTTTAAGTCAATGTCTCGTCATAAATAGATTTTCATTTAGACTCTGACAAATAAATATGGGAGGGAGGGAAAATCTTTACAAAACAGTAACCAACAGAGAATCTCCTGGGAAGAGAAGCCCTCTTACCTGCGAGATGGAGCCTCCCAGTAAAAACGATGGTTTCTCGGAAGCCACTGTGGTTTTCGATGACGGGATGAGAGGAGGCGGCGGCCGAGTGGGCCGAGTTGTTGGAAGCCGAACCCCTTCAGGGAGGTTAGTTATCACCTGATGTGGAGCAGGCTGGAGGACTTTTAAAAGGAAGAAAAAAATTATTCGAAATAGTCAATTTCCTAGTTTGTGATGTTCCCACCTATCCCAATTATTTCTTCAATCACAATTCAATTGTAAGTGCAAGATGAATTCACTTAGATTAAATCTGTATCCATACTCAGGTCACAAATGGTATCTGTGACACTGAAATACTCAACTCCCTGTCAAACCAGAGCTTTCAGACTGATGTCCATTTCAGACTATTTCTGTTCAGCTTATGCAAATGGCAATCTTTAGTGATTTTTTCTCTCTTTGCACCACTCCTTGAACCTCACACAGGAGGTGAAAAGAAGGGTATTTCTTAGGGACAGCTGATATTACAACTCTAGAAAATATACAGATATGACTGACAGCCAGTTATATGTCCTCTTTGCATCTTGCATAATTTGAGAAACACTGATTCTGACTCTCATAGACACTGGAATATTTTTTAGCAGGGGGTGGATCTCAAGATTTTCACAAAGTACATGTACTCATAGGAGAACAGGCAGTCAACGTCACAGTATACAGGTATGAACACAAACCTCCCAGTGGCCCAGTGAATCTCAACTGAATACAACTGAAGATGGGATGCAGAGAAACAAGAAAGGAATTCTGAAATAGCAGGGACATGTCCTGGGAGCAAACCACCCCTGCCAGCAGTGTAGGTGGATGGCCAGCAGCCACGGCAGGAGGATCGGTATTTACCTGGCGGGCCACTAGAACGGACTGCACCCACACCGGGCTGCGGAGAGAGCCTACACGGTGACGCTGACCTGGCCGCGGTACTGTGCATCTGTGCCTCCTGCTCTAGAGCACGTGTGGCCTCAGCATAGGGCATATAGGCGACTGATTTTCCTATGGAAGTTAAAGTTACCAACATAAGGGAAGAACCCCAGATTGAAATAGCAAGTGTGACAGGACCAGCCCACACTGTCCAGAGGCAGATCCAACTCTATACTACTATAGAGGTCTAGGTTACAAAACCCTACACATCCAAATCTTCTGTGTAAGCACCAGTACTCTGACCTAATGAAATCCACAAAAATCCGATGACAATTTCTTCTTTCAAAGCACAAAGAACTTCTCTGTCCTCTTATTAGGAGAATCAAGTCTTTTCATATGCAATAAAGATCACAACAGGCAAACAACGGATTATCCAGCCATTCTATGAATTCAAGTATACCCTGAATTAGAGACCAGAATGCTGAGGATTTTGACTTTTATAATTAGCCTCTTGAAGCCCACTGCTTAGTATTAGAGAAATAAATGCAATCAAGAAACGGAAGAAGGATTTCAAAAGATGCAGATCAAAATCATTTTGAATGGCTATGCAAGCTTATGAATTTTACTATAACAATGCTAATGAAAATTATTCTACTAATTTACCTCCACATGAAGTATAAAAATAAACTTTAAGCATTTCA
Organism: Bison bison bison; assembly: GCF_000754665.1. NCBI lineage: Eukaryota > Metazoa > Chordata > Mammalia > Artiodactyla > Bovidae > Bison > Bison bison. The sequence continues at coordinate 9,892,050 of NW_011494752.1, forward strand.
AGGGCATATCAGATATGCAGTCATATTAAGAAAAAACACAAATATATATAATTATATAATCTTCTACATTATATATATATCATCTTTTCTTTTTTTAAAGGAAGTAAAATTGACATACTATAATTTTAGAAAAGAAAGTAAAAATCATCTGTAACCTAAACCACTTTAAACTGTGGCATTTTAACGTTTGCCAGAACAAATTCCCATTCATCTTTTATTCTTTTGCTTACCTAGTTTTATCCACTTGTTCTTTCAGATAAATCTAAATTTAAATCATTTTGAGTACTTTCTCCCCAGTGTATCACTGGAATTTTCACTGGATGTATACTTACAGGAGACTTGACATTTTATACTGAGTTTTCCAATTGAGGAACGTTGATTTTTTCATACAGGTCATTTTTCATAATTTCATAAAATTTTAATAGATGTTTTTTATTTTGTTGTGAGGAAAACCATCTGTTTAGTATTTATATTTAGTATAAATATATATATATATCTGATTTCTGCAGATACAAGAAAGATAAATACAAATCTCTGTATATCAATTTTTTCTGAGAAACTTAATGAACTTTCCTCTTAGCTCTAATAACTTCTCAGTTAATTCTTCAGGCTTCCTAGGTGGATAATGTTCCCCTGTGAAAAATAACTTGCCTTCTCCCTCAACAATAGCCCTCTTGCTTGATTCCTTTCTCCCTTAACTGCAGTGACATGGCATCTTCACAGGTCCTTTCTAAAGAGAAGGTCTCCCGCCTCTCATTGTGAAGTGGAAGGTTTGTGACTGGTTTCAAGTAGAGAATTGACTAGCACAATTAAAATGTTCTTGAGCTTATTAAGGTATTTTTTAAAAACCGGAAACACTGAAAGTAACATCAGCTAATAGGAATCTGTACTATGGGCAGAGCACTGAAGACTACAGGAAGTATCTCGTTAAGCTCTCAGGACTGAGATCATTAAGACCGTTTGACAGAGGAGGCAACTGAGGCTCAAAAGACTCACACCCTAACTGCCCAACCAAGGCTGGAGACTTTCCTGCAGCAGTGCAGTTCCTGGCCTGAGCTCTGAGCCGCAGTGCAGTGATGGCTTCCTGAGCACTGGGTGCAGAAATTTCAGATGCCTCTGGGGACACCATCAGGATGATGCTACCCATTCCTTCTCTGACTGATTAATAAGTGTCCTAATACTGTGCAGATTTACAAAATAAACCAACTACAAAAAAAAATGTCTCCCTTTCTAGACAATTTAACGTGAGAGCACATTATATATATATATATTCAGTGAAGGATGGCTTTATAAGTTTATAAACATGCATAAAAATAAATATACTTGTCATAATAGTGTTAAATAAAAAGATGAAATTTTAGATGGTTCTAAATACAACCATTTAAGTCATCACGTACTCAGTTGAAAAAATAAAAAAGATAAACTAGATTCAGTTGCACAGAAGCATTAACTCTTATTTTGGTTGGATTTTGTTAAAACCTGCATTAGAACTTCACTTCATTAGAAGTGAAGTTCTGCCTTTACATATGTCAAGTCTGAGTTCTTTCACTGCAGAAAAAAGGTTTCCAACTAAAGCAGGAGTCAACTTGTATAAATGTTACTAGAAAATGAGAACAACTTTTCTCTGAGGCTTTTTCAAGCTTTTCTACAAATGGAAAGGCTTAAACCGCCTGTCTCATAAAGAGAAGGTGAACACAATCCAACAGGTGGACAACAGGTGCTGCCTATTACCTTCTAAATGAGCCCGTGAAAGAAAAAGCCAGAACTGTGTTCCTACCTCACATGGACAACACCAGTTGGTAATGGTTTATATGTTAGAACTCATTCTCACTGTATTTACCATTCTATAAACTATTCTATGATGCTGCACTGAAAATATTCCTATCAAACACTCTACATACAAGTGAGTTAATTGCAAACATATAAATGTTATTTGGGAGATTATCCTTTAAGCAAACTACAAAATAGCTATAAATTCAGGAGAGCCTTCAGCACTTGTTAAACGAATTACTGGATGAACATACTAGCTAGATTAGCTAAAACAAAACTTAACCTTAGAATAAAATGTAATCAACCACCCCAGTTTGTAGAGTCACCTTGAACCAAAGTGATGTCATATTAACAAACACTTTGGTGTCATACTGATCACATAAATAATGACAGTTTGGGTTTAACACCACTGTATCACTATTCAAAAAAGGATACCATTCAGATCTAAACCACATGGATTAATGTGACTGATCATGGAGAAATGCAATTCACAGTCTGAAGTCTCAGAACTTGGGGCTGCCAATATAACCCACTTGTAACGGAGATAAAGAAAAGAGCCTCAGTTCTTAAAACAATTATACAGACATATTAGAATGATTCAGATGTTGTCAGCTGAAAAATGCTAAGCTTTAGCATAAGTTCAGAAAACACTATTTGAATGTTAGTTTTTCCACATTTTAATTCTGTTTAAAAAAATTTATTCTAAATCATTTATGTAAGGGATAGATCAAAAGACTTATTCTATAATTTATAATTTTCATACTGACAGATTTTTCTCATCATTGGAATCCTCAAAAGACAAGTACTTCTGCTAAATCCATTTTTATCCTACTCCATTTAAATCATTCCTTTAACATGTAATTGCTGAGTACACATTATGTCAATTACTGAGTTAGGGATTAAGGATTCTCTAGAGGCAATATACTAAAAGCTCACAAGTTAACAATATTTTTTCTACTTTCATTCAAGAAATATTCATTTAGCACCTATTATACATATAGCCATGGTGGGTATTAATCTGGTTCCCATTTTTAATAGCTTAAGATTTATATTTAAAACACTAGCAATCTTATATGTAAAACTCCGACACAGGACGTTCAGTAACTAACCGTTTACTCCTGGTGGGACAGGGACAAGGAGTCAGCAGGGTCAGTTAAGCACCACAGTTCCACTTTTATGTTAAACAGTCCTTGAAATGCATGGCGTTCTATAGCTAACAGCCCTTATCTTATACAAGGTACTACCAACAGTCTACTGAATCATTACAAAAAATGAAACCATAGTCAGAGAAGACTTTAATGGTCTCATATTCTAAGTGTGTTGTACTAGGCAGTCCATCAGTTACTATCAACCAGACTACTACTACAGACTACTGACTACTAGGTGCCGTTTTCTAACCATAACAGAAGAATTAACTAAAATTTAGTAATGGCTCCCTTTCTTCTTGTTTTAAAAGAAACTAAGTGTATCATGCACCAACTAAAAAGAACATGCACAACTCAAATCTGTCACTTGAAGTAACAACAGTGACACAAAGGATAACAGCACTCTTCAAGGTGTCTACTACACTATGCATGTGCTAATATACTACTGCTGTAAATTATCATACTGTATGTAAAATAATGCTGAACCACACGTTATAAAACAATACTGAATGTGCATTCGTTTTCAGAAAGGCAGAGATATAGCTAGATTAGACAGACAGATGTATTATTTGCACTTTACTAAAGCTGAGAAGGTCAAGTGGCTTGCCCACGACCATAGTGAGGGGTAAGTCAAGGTCTGATCGACTATGCTACACCAAGTTGATCTCATCATATCAGAGGTTTAGAATATTTCCCTGACTTGCTTGGAGGACAGGTAATTCTCACTGACTCTGAAAACTCAGATGAACGCAGCAGAAAGAACAGCCAGTACACAATCATCAGCAGTAAAGTGAACATCACAAAATTCACATTAACAAGAAGTCTACTGAAAACATCACCGCCATCCTTCAGTGATCAAAAACACTGACATCCCTTGACAGTCTAACGGAGGTTAAGGTAAGGAACTTTATCTGTTCAGGACAGCGCCATTAGGTTTCAAATGCAGCTCTGTTTCCCACCACCTGCACCTGTGTCCTGGGCGGTGCGCACACTACCCACCTTCCCAGTCTCTGCCGGGGCTCCGGGCGGCACCGCATGGGCTGGTGGAGCTCCGACACTCTAGGTCCAGCTGCTCCTGCCGTTGCCGCTGTTCCTCCAGGAGTGCCGACTCATGCATGGCTTTGATGTGCCGCTGGTAGAGGGCATAGCCGCTCACAGGGGTCCCGATCGGGATGTTACACGGGGTGCAGGAAACCTACAGGGAGGAAAAAATCTAAATACGCCAGACACCAACAAAGTAGCCATTTTACCATCTGTTGCAAGTAACCCTTATTTCTATATAATCTGACTACTTGAAGTGGTTTTACCATTTTTTTAATCAAAGAAATCTTCAAGCTTTATGCTTAAAATGCTAAACAATTACTTTCAGATTTGAACACGATATAAATCCCAAACC
>NW_011494752.1:9896460-9911981 GCF_000754665.1 Bison bison bison
CCCAAACCTGTGTTGCTGCTGCTGCTGCTAAATCACCTCACAGTCATGTCTGACTCCGTGTGCCCCATAGACAGCAGCCCACCAGGCTCCCCCAGGCCCCTGGGTTCTCCAGGCAAGAACACTGGAGTGGGTTGCCATTTCCTTCTCCAATGCATGAAAGGGAAAAGTGAAAGTGAAGTCGCTCAGTCATGTCCAACTCCTAGCGACCCCATGGACTGCAGCCTACCAGGCTCCTCCATCCATGGGATTTTCCAGGCAAGAGTACTGGAGTGGGGTGCCATTGCCTTCTCCGAAAGTTGTGTTAAGAGAAATCAAAGTCAGAAATCACAGTATTTCCATCTGCTTTTAACTTAAGACGTTGAGCCCCTGGTGGCTCAGGTCTGGCCCACCCTCTTCCTGACCCTCATAGGTGCTCACACCCACTCCTGTGGATTTAAATGTCACCTCTACGTTAATGGCTCATAAGCAAATATTTCTGAGACATTTTTCTCCAAGTTCCACAGTCACTGCCCTTAACAACTCCACTCGGCTATCTCAAAGCACCTCAAAACTCACATTCAAAATGGAGCTTCTCATTTGCTACACTGAACACTTCTCTGGCTTCTCGTACAAAGCAGAACCCCAGCAGCTTCAGCCAGAAGTCTGGCAGCCACCATGGCCTCACCCATCTCCTCCCCTCCACCACCAACTTCATAAGATGCGGTTCTCTTCAGGCAGGCCAGCCCCACCATCCAACGCCACACTGCCATCCCTCCTGCCTTCCCTCTTGCTGCCGCCTGCTCCGCTCTCACGGTGCACATCACTGACACAACGGGCAACTTAGACTCCTGTTTTCTCTGTCTTCTGTCTCTCCCACCTCATAAAGAAAAGAATCCAAGCTGCTCTGGCATGAATATGCGCATCCTGGGACTAGCAGAGAGCAGATCCTTTTACAACCTGTGACCTAAAGACCCACAGTTTTTTCCACTGCTGTAGGTAGGATTTTTCACTGCACTCATAATACACACATAATTTTCTTGCCTTTGGGTTTTAGCTTATATGTAAATGTGCCTTCTCCTTCTTTTACTATAAATATAAAGCAAAATGAACTGCGTTGGTCCAATCAAAACATTATTTCCTATGAAGAGTTTTTAAGTGTCTCTTTAACCAGGAAGTACTCCTTCCTCTGAATTGCTCATAGTATATTTTTCAACCTAACAGAGCATCACATTTTAATTCTTTTAAATTTTTATTGTGCAGAGGGGACATACGTACACCTATGGCTGATCCATGTTGATGTATGGCAGAAACCAACACAACATTGCAATTATCCTCCAATTATAATAAATGAATTTCTAAAAACTGAGGCAGAACAAGAAACAGGATTTGCTTCTATGTCTTATTATCAAGACCAATCTCTAAATTTTCTGAAGTCAGAGATTATGACATTCCACAAAACATAAGAAAAATGTTACCTTGAACTCGGCAGACCCTCAATTTATGTCCATTTGGGTAAATCAACGAATGAACAAATGTTTAATGATTTTTTTGGTGAGCCTATTTATCAGAGGCACACACTTAACTTTTATGTATTGTCATGTGACCTAGGGAACAAATTTTTATCCTCTGAAATAAAGAGCTAGAACATAACTAAGGATCAATACCCAATACCAGAATTCAGGATCAAAAGGGAGTCAAATTCACAGAGATTAATAAGATAATATGCAAATAAAACTAGGTTTGGAACTGTATACTAAAGCTAACCATAACCTCTATAATTTATTCTAAACATTCAACATCTAGATACACTATTTATATTTACTATTATCTTATAGCAAAACAAAACAAACACAAAACTCAGTAACATTTATGGCTAGAGCACCACATTTCTCTTTTTAACTTAACTGGAAATGGATCATTTCAATCAATTCTCACATGAATTCATTTGAAAAAGCAATGCATTCAACAGATGAATGGATAAATCAAATGTGGTCTATACACACAGTCTTAAGATAGAAGGAGAATCAACATGTGCCACAATATGAATAATCTTCAGAACATTAGGCGAAGTGAAATAAAACAGCCACAAAAAAACACAAACACTGTATTATGAGCCCACTTCTGTAGGTAGCGAAATTCATAAAACAGACAGTAAAAAGGTGTAGGTTGCTGGGGGCAGGGGAGAGTGATGGTTTAATAGATATACTTAACCCTACTGAACAGCACACGTAAGAGTTAAGATGTAAATTTCATGTTATATGATTTTTACTACAATTAAAAAAAAAAATCAAGCACTGATTAAAGAAGAAATGTCTCTAAAGGTCTTTGTTTTCAACTCTACTTTTCTTACTCACGTTGAAAACTTACCATTGGTGGGATGACAGCAGCTCGATGCTGAAGCTGAGGCAGGTCCAGTGGGTTTGGTTTTATGGGTGATGAGACCAGTATAGACCCAGCGGGATTTAACAACGAAGGCTTGGAATCCATAGGAAACATTCTGAAAATGCAATTAAAAATGACTAATCAATATATTCTTATTCAAGACTTTAAACATACAATCACCATAATTCCTTGTAAGTTAACATGTACACACACACACATACATAACATTAACCTTACATATTTGAATAGTAAGGAAAAAATCTACAAGGCTAAATTTTCAGGTAAAGAAATCTAATGTTAATTTATAGGTTGATACTCATCTGCATCTAACCAACAGAACAATCTGAACAAGGGCCATTAGAGAATGTCAGGTCCTAATTTACCATTAACATAGGTTACAAACTAGTGTTTTGCTAAGATGAGAGAGTATTTTTAAAACATCTGAATAAACCACCATCATTTTAAAATCAAGAATTTCACCCAGGGACTTCCCTGGTGGTCCAGTGGTAAAGAGTCCACTTGTCAATACAGGGGACGTGGGTTCCATTCCTGGTCCACGAAGACCCCACATGCCACAGGGCAACTAAGCCCACGAGCACCACAACTACCAAAGCCTGAGCCTAGAGCCTGAGCTCCACAAGAGAAGCCACCTCACTGAGAAGCCCACGCATTGCAACAGAGAGCAGGCCTAACTCATCACAACTAGAGAAAACAAGCCTGCACACAGCAACAAAGACCCAGCAACACCAAAAAAAAAAAGAAATAGAAACAACAAAAAAATTTCACCCATAATTCCAGACTCCTGGTTTCTCATGAAAACTGGGGAGAAACGGCACCACAGAGGCAGCACTCCCACGAGGCAACAGCAGGTTGAGCTCACATGGCTGCCCGCGCTCCCCACCCAGCCCGTGCTCCCGCTCACCCTCTGCCACCGCACACTGCACCACTTCACTTAGTTTCAGGACCCACACTTGAGTAAAGGATGTCCAGAAGAGGAACTGGAACACAATACCTTACAGGCGCCATCATATTTCCCAGTGTTGTCAGTTACCGGGAAAGGTGAACATTTGAAAAGGTATAAATGTGTAGGAAAACAGGAATGTGTAAAAGAAAACAACTTTTTACACAAAGAATCAAGATATTATTAAAGATACAAACAACAGAAAGTGTCATTTTGCCAGCTTGGAAGCAAAGTGAACTAGAGGATCATCCACAGAGTACCATGTGCTGATAAGGAACGTCAGAACTTCATGACCACTATCACAGTCAGCCCTCAGGTGCTCCTCCCCTTTATGATTACTGCCATCCTAATTTTCCCTTCACTCATAAATTTATAAATAAGTCACTAAAGCCAACAGCACAGAACACATGACTCTTATTTTAGATGACATATTTCAGTAAAACATGCTTAAAAAGGGACCATACAGCTTGAATCCATTTATGTTTAAAGTTTGGAACAGTTAAAATCCACAGTATTGAGACATGAGAAGAAGAATGCTAGAACCTTCAATTTTCTGAAAAACCATGGTTAAGTAGGAGCCCTATATTATTTCTATTTTTGCTGATTAAAATTCTATTATCTACCACATAAAAATCTCCTTGGAGATATCATGATTGTTATGTTCAATACCATTCTAGTATCAAGTCCCATTCTTTAGTATATAAGATGTACAATACACTGTAAACGGACCGAAAGCACAATGACACCAGGACACACTATAGAAGCAGAGCTCTGAGGAGAATCTGGCTGTCTCCTGAGAGCCTCTTTCTTATTAAAAAGGGGGAACATAGAAAAAAAGAGCTGAGTTGGGTTTCTGGTCAAATGACATTTTGGTCTAATTCATTCTACAGTTTGCACCAATCAATTCAACATGGTACAAATGATTCTAGGTACTGTGATTCTAGGTGACTGCATTTCTTTCAGGGAAAAGTAAACACCCAAGAAACTGAGTATACTAAAGAAGGTAGTATCTACTCCTATAAAAATTTATTTTTTTTACAGCAAATGTTATAAAAACCATAAAGATTGTATTTCTATAATATTAATTTGACTAAAAGTACGTAAGTTAATTTGTATCATACTGTACTTTAAATTACAAATATGAATAATCTACCGTTTTAAGTGATACAAAAAGGTGACCATTACAATCACCACCAACTTGAATCAGATTATGCTTTCTAACACACTTTTCCTCCAGTCCCCATTTTTGCCCTCAGCATCTCTCACATCTCACACGTAGGCACTGTGGCCTCGCTCCGAGGCCATTCCATCCGAGGGCAGAGCTGGGGCCCCCGCCTCCCGCCTGCCCCTTCACCACCACGTCACATGGCTCGGCCACCACAGCAGCAGGCAACTGCGGTTCTGGTCACAGCTCTGGGAGCTGACCGCCATTCTCTGCTATCATATGGGATGTACCTAACAATTGATACGGAAAGAAGTTAAAGTCTTTTTCTTTAAAAAATAACGACCACACAGTTCTTTTTGGTTAATCAGGTGACTAGCATCAGAACCCAACAGTAAAAGCAGACAGACTCTCTCACTGGCCAGTATTTACACAGGAGCAACCTTGGCAGCCAGCACCACCCCGGGTTCAGTCTGCGACCAGCAGAATAAAGACGGGGGAGGTCAAGGAGGGAGCCTCACCGCTGCCTCTCGGGCTCCCCGTCCACGTCCTCGTCTGCACTGCAAGTGGCGCTGGAATCGTGGTCGGACAGGGGCTCGGGCCTCGGGGCACTCAGCTGCTGGGCCACCCCTAGATCGTCTTCTCCAGGCTCCGGCTTCTCGCCACTCCTCTGCAGGTCTCTGTCTTTGGGGTCCCCTTCGACTCTGGATGGACTGCTTTCTGGCACCCGCATTTCAACATCCACAGCATCGGCCTTGGCGGCAGAGGGGAGGTCAAGAGCAGAAGTGCCTTCAGCCCCGTGCTCCTCATGCTCCACTTCCATCGGCTCGGCCGTGTCCACTGTGATGCTATCATTCGCCGGAGCTTCCACACTGTCATCCTCGGCCACTTTTGTGCTCGCAGCTGCCGGCGAGGGAGAAGGCCTGGGCACGGCATCAGGGGTGGCCTCCAGCTCGGCCGCGGCCTCAGCAGTCCCTCGAGGAGGCGCATTTTCAGTGCTGTCTTCGCCAGGCTTGACAGCTTCAACTGGTGAAGGAGAAGGAGCACTTTCTGTATCAGAACTATTTTCAGCACCTTAAAGATAATGATACAGCATAAAAATCTGATAATGAACATGTGTCAGGTGGTGACAGAAGCCATGCTTGAAAGTACTTGTTTAGGATGAGTTATCCTCCTGTGATGACCTCCCTTGAAGTACCACAGCACTGGGAAAACAAGTTTTCTAAAAAGTACGAAAGGGAAAGCTCAAATTGCCTCAGTCTTTGGAAACAGAAAGCATAAAAGCTTTTAATGTCCAAAAATAATTCATACAAAATTTGAAAAAGATAGATTAAAAAATAAAACTAAATCAAAAACATTTCCATAAAAGATGACATTCTGATTTATTTCTACCAGTCCTGTCTCTGCTTTTTTTAACCCAGGAGAGGTGACATTAGAACAGCACCATCCAAAGAGGAACCTAATGCACATTACATCTGTAATTTTAATTTTTCTTGAGGCCACGTTAAAAAAGTAAGAAGAGAGACAGGTAAAATTAACTTCAACAATAATTTTATTTAACCCAATATGTGCAAAATATTACCATTTTAAACATAACCAACATAGAAACCTAGTAACAAGGTGTTTTACCTTTTTTTAGTACTAAGTCTTCAAAATTTGCTATTTCACATTTCGGCACATCTCAACTTTCTCGACAGCTGTCCCTTGGTGTCTGGAGGGGACTGATTCCAGGAAAACCCCCACACTCCACCACAGATACCAAAATCCACGGGTGCTCAAGTCCCTTGTATAAAAGGGCGTAGTGTTTGCATACAACCTATGCATATCCTCCAGTACTCTTCACATCATCTCGAGATGACTTATGATACCTAATAAAACTTCTGTCTGAAGAGCTGTACGAACAATGCAAATGCTGTGTAAATAGTTGCCATAGTGTGGAATTCTGCTTTGGGGCACCTTCTGGGTTTTTTTTTTTTTTTAATATTTTGGACCCGCAGCTGGTTGAACCCGCATATGCAGGATCCTCAGGTGGAGGGAAGATTGCAATCACATTTTAAGAACTCAACCACCACACGGGTGTCCAGTGGCTACCTCACTGGATAGCAAAGCTCTAGGACAATATTACATAGGTTCTGTCATTTAATTTGTTGTAACACTGGTCTTTCCCACCATTTGTTCCATCTCATACATGTACTTTTAATGCTTTTACCTAGATGTCACAAAGGAATTACAAATTCTCTGTGTCTTACTCTGGACTGGTATTCAACTCTCCCAAGTCTCAAATCAAGCTCTTTTTTAGAGTTTAGTATCCAGCAAACAAGCTAGGAACCCAGGAGTCATCTTTCACACGCTCCTCTCATTTATCTCCAGATTCTGCACCTTGATGAGTTATAGATTTCTCTCTAAAAATATCCCTCAAATCCAGCCATTTCTATTCAATTTCACAACTGCCATTTGACTCCAGAAACGACTCTTCTCACCACCACCCCAGACTCCTCTCTACCACAAAGCCAGAGTGAATTTAAAAGCCAAATCTTACCAAAACTCACTCCCACTCTCTCCCGCTTAAAACATCTCCAGGAGCCTTGCTGCTCCCAGGATCCAGTCCCAAGCTGCTGGGTGTGGCCATTCTTGCGAGCTGCCCGCTCTCTCTCCAGCCCCGCCTCCTCTGTGGTCTTCTTTCAGTTCTTTGAAGGTCCATGCATCCCTTACCACTGACTACACACATTCTGATGGCTTTCATCTACTCTTTCCTTTGGATATTAGATCAACTACCACATGCTTTAAAAAAACGCCTTCTCTGATTACCTCAACAAAGCTGAACTTTGCTGCTGATGGCTTCCACAGCACATGTACTGACTGCAGCTACAATTTTACTTTTGTTCACAATTACGTGACCCCTGGCTGTTGCTCCCATGAGCCTGTGAACACCATACGGGTAAGGATTACACATTTCGCTTTTCATTTAGTCCTAGTGACCAGCACAAGGCCAAGGTCCTGGCACAGAGCGGGCTCACATACCTGATGCGGTGTGAAATGAATGAGTGGCTGTGAACATGTCTTTAAGTTTATGTCACCTTTCCTCTATTACTGAACCCTTGGGCTACTTTCAACGCGACACTGCTATGAACAGGACACAGAGATACTCACTTCAACATTATGTTTTCGATTATTTTCTTAAAATAGATTACAAGACAACACAAAAAATTTACATCTCCCTAAAATTAATACATATAACTCCAATGAGAATCCCAAAGGTGTGTAAGATCAATTTATAATTTATGTGAAAAAATAAGTCCCTGAGAAAATTTAAGAAAATTAGAAAATGTTACCAGCATGGGAGAGACTTACTCCTCAGACACTTAAACTCACTACAAAGTCAATGTATTACGACACGTTTGGGGCTGCCCCAGAGACAGACAAGACAAACCAGTGGTACAGAAGAGAAGGTCAGGAACAGGTCCTGATGGACGTGAGGAACTGATACATGCCAGAGCCAGTGCTCTAAATCTCTGAGGCAGGATAACAGCTAATGAGTGCGATTTCTCAGAACTGGTCCTTTGGTGGGAGAAAAACACGAATGCTGCCTTACATAATGCAGAAAAAGAATTCCAAATGGGATAAATCCTTTTAAAACTCTTAAGAAGATAATCTACTACGAAATACAAATAACCTCAAGAGATATGCAGAAATATTTTAAGCAAAATAGGAAACTCTGATGCCATAAATGTATCATTTTTATATAAAAAACAGTAAAAATAAAAACTTAAATGATCATATGAGAACAAATACTTTTCACACATAACATAATTTTTAATAACTCGACAAATTCATGCTTTCATTCATTCAAATATGTGCCTAACACCTGCCATGTAAGAAGCTGTTTGAGGTCCTGGTAACCCAGCCATGGGAGAAGAAATCCTAGGGTGAAACAGGGAATGAGCAATAAACACTTGACACATCAGGTAGTAATAAACGCAGTGAATATGGAACTCACTGAGAGCCAGTGGGTACAGAGGCATGAGAGCACTCACATGACATCGCCAGAGGCCCAAAGGAAGTGGGGAAGCGCATGCCAGGAAGAAATGAGCACGCGGAAAAGCCCCTCACCTGGGGTTGTCAGCTTGGGCGCAGCAATGAGGACAGTGGGCAAACAGAGGGAGTGGCGCCTCACACCTGCCAGTGCCATCATCACAAAGACAAGCAGTGCCAACAGCTGGGGGGACGTGGAGAAAGGGGGCCCTTAACGCACTGCTGGTAGGAAGGGAACTGGTGCAGCCACTATGAAAAAGAGTATGGAGCTTCCTCAAAAAATTAAAAACAGGACTACCATATGACCCAGCAATTCTATGCCTGGGTATTATCTGAAGGGGGAAAAAAAACACTAACTTGAAAAAATATATGCACTCCAACATTCACTGGAGCACTATTTACAATAACCTAGATATGGAAGCAAGCTAAGTGTCTGTCAATGGATGAAAGGATTCAGAAAATGTGGTATGTATATACACACACACACATATATGTAAACATATATAAATATATGTCTTGTCATTTCTGACAACACAGATGGAACTTGAGGGCACTGTGCTAAGTGAAATAAGTCAGACAGAGAAGGACACTGGATGATCTCACTCACATGTGGAATCTTTAAAAAGAAAACAGCACCAATAGAGAGAATACACTGGTGGTTGTCAGAGGCAGGAGCTGAGGAGTAGGCAAAAGGGATGAATGTGTCAAAAGACTCAAACACCTAGTTATAAAATAACTAAATCCTGTGGATGTGACGTACGGCATAATGACTACAGTTAATTACACTGTGTTGTAAATCTGAAAGTTGCCAAGAAGTAGACATTAAAAATTCTCATCACAAGAAAAGTAACTATGCAATGATGAAAGTTAACCAGACTTACTGGATGATGAACTAGATTATTTCATAATGTACAAGTACTGAATCATTATGTTGTTCACCTGAAACTAGTGTAACATTATATGTCAATTTTATCTCATTTAACCACAGTAAAAAAGAACAGAGTGAGTAACAGAAGGGGCCGCCAGAGGCCAGAGACGTAAGAAGGGCCAGTGCCTACAGGGAGGCTGCACGCCTCACTGCAGGCCTCCAGCTTTGATTCTGAATGAGATGGGAGAAGCATCACAGGATGTGGAGCAGAGAGACCTGACCTGATTTGTATTTTACAAGGTTCACTCGGGCTGCTCTCTGGAGGAAAAAAAATATAATGGAACAAACAGCAGCAAGCAGACCAATCCAGAGGCCACTGAAGGAAGGGACAGTGGCTCTAAGTGGGGTGGCAGCAATGGAGGAGGGGAGATCTAAGGAGATGCACCCACGCACCCAGGGGGAGACTGGAGGGAAAGGGAGGTGTGGAGGTGAGAGACACAGGTCGGTTTCGGATGCTGTTAACCCTTAGGTGCCCAAATACAAAGGTTATACAGGCAGTTAGATGTGTGAGCCTGGACTCAGATAACAGCTCAAGTCTCAACAACAAAAACAAAATCAAAAGACAAAAGCTCAGAAGAGCACCTCATGTGTTATAAGGTCTAATGGACAGCAGCAATTATGGTTGGTGAAAGATGCTACCAGTGTTGAAAGGCAGACAAAAAGCCAGACTTCATCCTCATTTCCGGAGAGGGCAATGGCACCCCATTCCAGTACTCTTGCCTGGAGAATCCCATGGACGGAGAAGCCTGGTGGGCTGCAGTCCATGGGGTCCCGAAGAGTTGGACACAACTGAGAGACTTCACATTCAATTTCAATTTCATGCATTGGAGAGGGAAATGGCAACACACTTTGGTATTCTTGACTGGAGAATCCCAGAGACAGTGGAGCCTGGTGGGCTGCCGTCTATGGGGTTGCACAGAGTCAGACACGACTGAAGCAACTTAGCAGTGGCAGCAGCAGCATCATTTCTATTCACACAGTGATGGAAGCCAAGTTCGAGGACAAACTAACAAGTCATTTCTCCTCCAAAGCCTGGAGGACACGTCAGTGATTATGCAGATGACATCATCTGGCATAAGCACTCCTTCAGTTATCTTCTTCTTTCAAGTCTCAGTGCTTTACCAAGCACCAGCCAAGTGTGAGTGTCTTTTTCTTTCCCCCTCAGAACACCTCAAAGAATGATTCAGACCAAGAGAAAATCTAAATTACAACAAAGGTTTGGTCCTTCTGATGTAACTCATCGAATTACGAAAGATACTCATATGGTCAGACGCCCATTCAGGAAGCCAACATGGAGACTTGGCCTCTAGCAGCTATCTCCACTCACCCGAGCGCAAGAGCCTGAGGGCACAAACCCATGTGGCTTCAGGGTCTCCCTGAACTGAGCAGTTAAGACCAATCAGGGCTCATGGAAAACGCACTGTGCTTGCTGCTCTTCTCTGACAAGTGAAATTAAGTCAAAGGAACTGGAGACCCCACCATTCTGGTGGCAAGTTCATTTCCTACTAATAGGAAACCATTCCAGATGTCATCATTCCAAGGATCTCCCTCATAGCTCAGTCGGTAAAGAATCTGCATGCAATGCAGGATACATGGGTTCAATTCCTGGGTTGGGAGGAAGACCTGGAGAAGGAAATGGCAACCCACTCCAGTATTCTCGCCTAGAGAATCCCATGGACAGACGAGCCTGGCGGGCTACACCAGAGTGGGTTGCAAGAGTCAGACATGACTTAGCGACTAAACCAGCACCACCAGACGTCACAACACACACACACGTACAAATGGCATGATGTGACCAGGCCAGTCCACACTAGAGCCCACGGAAGCATTGCTGTAATACCAGGTTGTAATTAACCTGACAACCTCATTTGACAGTTTGGAAAAAGCTTCACACAAAGACAAAGAAACAGGAAGAAAAGAGAAGGAAAAAAGTCATTTCGTGGTGTTCAATTTTTAAGAGTATGTCAGCCCATGCAACAGGATTCCATGTTCTGAAATAAACATACATATGACAAATAGACTTGGCCCTTGTTATGCACTGAACTGTGTCCCACCCCACCCCCAAATTTATGTTAAAGCCCTAACCCTCAATGTGACTATATTTGGAAATAATGCCCTTAAAAGGAGATAATAAAGGTTAGATGAGGTCATAAAAATTGGACCCTAATTTAAAGGGCTTCCCTGGTGGCTCAAATGGTAAAGAATCTGCCTATAATGCAGAAGAGACCAGGTTCGATCCCTGGGCGGGAAAGACCCCCTGGACAAAGAAATGGCAACTCACTCCAGTATTCTTGCCTGGAGAATCCCATGAACAGAGAAGCCTTCTGGGCTAAAGTTCCTGAGGTCACAAAGAGTTGGACATGACTGAGTGACTAAGCACTAATACAATAGATAAGTTTCTATTGTTTAAGCCACCCAGTCTTGTGAAATAAAAGCTTCATGTACATTTATAACCCAGGCAATACTGGCTACCAGTTACAACCCTATTGAAGTCAGCAAACTCTGAGGACCTCTTTCCAAATGCCAGCCACCCCTTCAGACTGCTTGCAGCCCCTCAGCTCGCCCCAGGCAAGCCTGCTCCAGTGGTCTCTCCATTTTGGCAATACCCTGGGATTTCTTTGGAAGGGATGATGCTCAAGCGGAAACTCCAGTACTTTGGCCACCTCATGCGAACAGTTGACTCATTGGAAAAGACTCTGATGCTGGGAGGGATTTGGGGCAGGAGGAGAAGGGGACGACAGAGGATGAGATGGCTGGATGGCATCACTGACTCGATGGACGTGAGTCTGAGTGAACTCTGAGAGTTGGTGATGGACAGGGAGGCCTGGCGTGCTGCGATTCATGGGGTTGCAAAGAGTCGGACACGACTGAGCGACTGAACTGAAGTGACCTGACCTCGGTTTTCACAAAACCTCACAGAATAAAGTTCACTTATTGCTCAAAGTCAAAACCCATTTCAAGATAAATTTTAAGTTTAAAACCCAATGACAACAATTTGTAGAAAAACCAGAATTTAGTATTTCTAAAACTCCTGGAAGGTGTAGAACCTTTTAAGCTTAAAACATAAGCGCCTACAAAGGAAAATGCAAACAGCTCTAATTACCTGCAAAGCTTTAATTCTGGTAATTTAAAGATAAAAAGCAAATGAGATAGAGAAAATATTTGCATACATAAAACATGAATACATTTAAGATATAACATATTAAAAGCTACTGGAATCACTGTGAAAATCCCCACTTGGGAAGAGGACAGTTAAAAGAAATTCACAGAAACTTTAATAGTAATGTAAACTAAATTAGGTACCTTTTTTAATTCGAAAAAAATCAAGAAAACATTTACTTTTTGAGGAAGTTGTCACTAATTTTTCAAAAGCATAAAGGATTTTATTTAAGTTTCTTGACATTTCTTTGGCCAACGCCTCTGGGACATTAATACATTTTTTTCATGAAAACATCAATACGACATGTTCAGCTTTATAAATGCTGAAATAAATCAAGCTCGATAAAATAAAGAAAGAGGAAAATGAAACTGAAGGTACTGACTGAACCAACATGTGTGGCAACGATAGAGACACAGTGACAGCTTATGGACGTCGGCACTTAGTGCCTCAGGTAGGACTGCCATCCTTCAAGACCTTTCAATTGCAGCACCTGGACCGTCTCAGGAGCTACATAAATACACGTGTGATTGAATGATAAATACGCTGTGCTCTCGTTTCCTGAATGAAGCAATCCCTAGACAGCCAAACAACTAAGGCACCCATCACGCATGTGGGCCAGCAGACGCCACAACCAGACGGAAGAGTGGTGGTACCTTCACTGTCCTCGGGGTTCTCCTCTTCGTTAGAGGCCTCAATGTCCTCATCCTCCTGTGCCGAGACGGTGGAGGCCACGCTTTCACACTGAGACACGTCTCGCTCTTCACGGGGCTTCCGTGAGGCCTAGAAGAGTAAAACTACTGTTACTTGGGATTTACATAACTGAAAGGAAATAAGCAAGCCTTCTCACAGCTGAGCTGAGGCAGAAGGTGTACTCTAGACCAGCAGCTGCCTGTCTGACAAGCACCCTGGCTGGGGGCAGGCAGTCCCTTCAGGGACCACTAACAGGCCTTGTGTGCAGATAGATCGCTTTTATCAGAATGATCAAAAGTCACATCCAAACTATTTTCGGAACTACTTATCACTCTACATGGACAAACAGCCAAAGCCTGAAAGACTCCTGTTCTTCTCCCCCTCCAAAAAATGTTATTTTTCTAATAAAAATAACATACACATTTATTTTCTAGTAAAAATAATGTCATGGAATGTGGAAGACAGAAAATTATGTTAAGAAAAATAAAAATTGCTCATAATGCTAGCAGCTAGAGAGTCTCATCAGAAAAGTCTTTGAGTAGTGTGAAGATGTTAAGCTCATGGTGAGAGACACACATTTACCAAAATTTTAATTTTTGCCTAAGAGCTGGAAATTTAAAAATGGCAACCAATATTAATGGATGTTTTCTTTCAAGACAGGCTCATTCATTTTCAAGAAAATGTCTGCAAACTTTCAGGTCTGAAAAGCCGGGTTTTTCTGTCATGCTTTTAATTAAAAATGACATTCCATGACAAAGGCGAGGTTTGTTTAGCTTGGAGCTCAAACAACCCCAGTGTGCCTTTCCTTGAGTGCTACCCTGGCCCAAGACAGTACAGAGGGCTCTCTGCCCCGCCCATCATTATACAGACACGTGTGCAAGGCTCAAGGTTTACCAAAGCCAAGTTTTATTTGCTTCACCAAGGGCACGAAGTGAAACTGCCGTTTTACAAAAACAAAGCTGCAACTGCCTGGAGATGAAGAGTGCACTGAGCTTGGCGGTGCCACCAAGGTCCACACCAGCGTACCAGCACTCTCACTCACAGCTTCTCTGACCCCATGGATGCAAATGTCCACACAGTGGGAAAGGGAACAGCTTAATATTCTTATGAAAACAAAATATTCATGGAGCCCTCAAAGAGCTCTGTAGACTCTGAGAACACTGGAATTTCCTTGTTAACGCATTTTCAATAATCTCTCATAATCTTTAAATAATTTTTTCCGTAACACTTCAAAACTTGCTGGTTTTTAGTCTTTACCCCATGGAGTCTCTGAGAAAACGTCTTTTTTCATAAGCCAGATCAACTCATTCAATATGGTCAACAGAACTCTGAAGTTTTCAATTCAAACTCCAAAATGCTTATATTTTTCAAATCCAGTTTACAGTAATTCAAAAGTACTGCACTGCCATTACTACTAACAGAAATTTTTTTCTCCGGGCAATAAACAGAGTCAACTTGTGCCAAGAAACTAGCATATCCTTTATAGGTAAGGCTACAAAAAAGTTTTCTTCAAGAGCAATCTTTGAAGCGCAAAAAAACCCCCAAAAAACAGTAAGTAAAAGATTCACCACCTCTGATACACTCACTTTCTGTTTATGCTGCTGCAAAAGGTTGTCAAGGTTGTGCCTCCGTTTATAGTTAAAATAGAAGTTTTTACATTGGGCTTCACTTTTAGTTCCCACCATCTTGGCAATTGCTGCCCAGTTACGACCATGTTCCACTAGACCTGTATTTTAAAAACAAACCAAACATTAACTGAATAGTCACCTGATACAGCAAACAAGAAAAATAATACAATACCCCTAATCCTTGCACTCACCATCATTAACACTGTGTTTTCAGTTATTTATTGATACATTTCAATGCTTATTGAAATGTGATTGACACAAATTCATTAACAGCTCTATTTTTCTATCCAAAGTTCAAACATGCTCAATATTGGAAGAATGTGACCCTGTCCTTGTTGTGTTATCTCCCAGAGGACCAGGACAATGCAGACACACAGGGAGGGAGAGCCCAGACACTGTCAACTGCGTGGTTAGGTACTTCTAGATCCTGGGGAACACTGTATCAGCACAAAGTTAATAAGGCAATCAAATGTGAGTGACTAACACCAAGTAAAGACACATACTTGAGGCTCCAGGTATAATCAACATGTCCCCAGTCCATTTCCAATCAAGGATCCCCTCAAAAATATCAACCAGGTTTTCTTTTTTTTGTTGTTTTT
>NW_011494752.1:9912081-9918066 GCF_000754665.1 Bison bison bison
TTTTTGAATTTTTAAAACTTTACATAATTGTATTAGTTTTGCCAAATATCAAAATGAATCCGCCACAGGTATACATGTGTTCCCCATCCTGAACCCCCCTCCCTCCTCCCTCCCCATACCATCCTTCTGGGCCGTCCCAGTGCACTGGCCCCAAGCATCCAGTATGGTGCATCGAACCTGGACTGGCGTCTCGTTTCATACATGATATTTTACATGTTTCAATGCCATTCTCCCAAATCTTCCCACCCTCTCCCTCTCCCATAAGAGTCCATAAGACTGTTCTATACATCAGTGTCTCTTTTTCAACCAGGTTTTCTTAAACCTTCTGTAACACAATGCATCACAGGAACCTATGCAATCTGACTTCCTTCCAACAAATGACACACATATGCACACAGAAACATATGTGCATGAAATATGGGCATATAAATGCATAAACAGAGATGTACATTAGACATAGGTGTATCCAAACAGGAATTTCTAGTGCAAATTCAACAATTGGCGGGGAAAACATCAACTTTTCAAGGTTAACACCAGTAGACTCCTTCACAATGAAAACTGAAGATCACCTCCAGTTTCTGCCAGCATATGACAAAAGCTGAAAGGAAGGGGCAGGAGCAGTTGGGTGTGGGGATGTGCCTCGGACCAGACCACACTGTGGCCACGTGGGCATCCATTTACTGCGCTGTGACGGTCAGATGACAGCAATGCATATGAGTACAACTGTCACAGCAAACACACCTCAAATAAAAATATTCTCAGGACAGAACACTCTAAACTGCTGTATTTTAGGCAAAGTTTACATGATTCTTAAATGTGTTACTCATTACCAGCTAAATAGAAAATAAATCTGAAATGTGTCACTAAAAGGTCAAGCTATTTGTACTAATTTCTCTTTGGAACTGCAAGGTAAATCCTTAACCCTCAAAAGAATTGGCTAAATTTTCTCAAAATTATTTTACTTAAAAAGAATTTATTTATAAACCAATTATTTATCCTTTTAGAAATTTTAGCTAATTTCTAACTGTATGACCTGTACTTTATACAGGTCATTTATAAGCAAGAACAGAAGAACAAAAGACCCATAGTGTTCCAGAGTAAAATGAAGGCCATATGCTACACAAGTATCAGAGGCAGAACTCAATCCTTCATCTGTCTGGCTGTAAAGTCCATGCTCTCATCTCTTGAATCACAGCACAATTTCTTAGCAATTTGTAATCAAACTTAGCCTTACTAAATGCAAACTGAGGAAATAGTTATCATTCTATTAAATGCAACTTTTAAATAAGAGACTTTTTCTATCAAATACCTTCCAAAACAACATTAATTGCATTTAATCACAACTCTTCTGTAAAACTGAAAGGGCTTACCTGCTCTCTAACAAGACATTCAAAATAAAATGAGAGAGAATGTTAAATCCCTCAAAAGTGGGTCCCTCAAACAAGACACACTGGGGTATGTTACAGAGCAGGATACTGTCAAAAAAAACCTTCTAAGTGTACTTCTAAATTCTGCTTCCATTGTGGAAGAACTTTTTTTTTTTGATTAAAAAGGAATTAGTTCCATATCACTCATTACTAATAACCCTAAAAACAAACAAAAACAAACCCGAAGAACCTGAACTACTATCATTTACCTTTTTTAGCAACTTCCATTTCTTCTTCTGTCCATCGAGAGGTTTCTACAGGTTCCGTAGAAACTGAAACAAAGGTAGAACTCAGTAAGTCAGAGAAAAGTCATCCACAGATTATACAGCACCAAGCATATAATCTGTTAACTCCAAACACACCTCCACGCTCTCACCAGTTATCTTTCTAAAGCACCAATCTAATTACAACACTCATCTATTTAAAAATCTTTGTTTTGTAAGCAAAGCAGAATATAGTCAAAACAAAGCCCACCATGATCTGTCCCCATTCGCCTGTCTAAATTATTTCATTTTATCCTTGTCATTCCCAGAACTTGCACTTTCTTCATATCAATACTTCATGTAATAATAAACTTGGTACCACCGAGCCACCAGTGACAGGACTCGTCATTAATATGATCCTTTTATAAACTAATGAAGATAGTTCCTAATAAGAGAGAAAAATGCCTATGCTTAGACCCAGTATTTCCTTGTCTAAGAATTTATTCCTATGAAAGTCAATTTAACAGAAAGAAAATGCCAGGTGAATACAGTTTTTTTCATTACAGTGCCATCTATGTTAGCTTTAAAGGGGGAAGAGATGGCCAACATTTCACAGCTACCAAAAGTGATAATAAAGATCACTCAGAAACTAGAAGACATTCGTGACACGTGCCTAGTTAAAACCTTAGAAAACAAGGGGGCACGCACACTAGGATTACAACTAAGTACAAAGGAAACCCACAGTCTTAGGGTAGTGAGGTCAGGGCCGGTGCTCTTTTTCAGAAGACTTTGATATTTCAGTCTAACAAATGTAAAGGCCAGAGTTTTAGATCAGGATTTCTACGCTGCCCATATCAGATGTCCCTCCTGCGGCACCCCAGCACTGAAACGGAACCCCAAACAAAATTGTGGCCCATTCGCTCCAGCCCTGTCCACTCACCGGGCTCTGGCGGTGGTGGCAGAGGTGGCGGGGGCTCCTCAGTGGCCGCGGCCGCAGCAGCACTGGCCGCCGCAGCCTCACTGGTCATGGACCTGGTGATCCGGCCCTTCCGACGGCCCTGGCTATTGGCGGTCTTCCGGCCCCGGGGTGTGGCCTGCTCTCTCTCCTCAGTTTCTTCTGCTGTTCCCTCTGTCTTATCCTTTTCCTTGGTATTTTCTCTAGAAACAGTGGCCAAAGAACATTTTGTGTGATTTAAAAGTATACATACACCAAAAAGATTAAAGCTTTCAAAATTCTTCAGACAGAAACTGAACAAACTGCCCCCCTCACCCCCAAACTCTCAGTTACCTGGAATAACCATTTGGGCTTCTCATCAACACAAACTCAATTTACCCAAAGACATGCCCACTCACCCTCCCTGCTTCCTGCTCCCTCGGCCCCAACTACCTGCTGTTGACAAAACCAGCACGCTCACCATCACCCAGTTTACAGACCTGATCGCGCCTGCAGCTCTCTCCCATACTCGTCACTCCCCATCAGTGAACCTTCCATCTCACTAACATTTCTCCCACCACCTGTGCTTCTTTCACCGCTGCACATGTCCAGAGCCCCAGCAGCCTAGCCCCAGCCTTTCACGCCTGCCTGCCTGCCTCCCACCTCTCCGTTCATCCTAAACTGCTCACAGAGCCACATTCTAGTGGAAGACCTGTGGCAGGAAATCATTTCAGCCATGCTAAGCCTACCTTTTCCCAAACAGAGCCATACCACTCCCTGAGTGAAGTCCACATTTGAGATTTAAGGCTTTACATATCGAACCCCAACCTCCTTCTACTTTTCTCCTGAGGCGTCTGATGTCCCAGTCTAATGAAACCACTATCTGCCGTTTCCCAAGGAGGCCTGTCCATCCACGCTACACCCTCTATTGTACCCACACTGACCACTAGCTCCTGCATGAAGTCCTCTAGACTATACAGATGGAAGAAAATCTCAAGCTCTTCTCAGTCTCCCAGCTTCTGCACATGCCTTCCAGGCCATTTTCTTCTCCTCCCTTGGATCTTGCCTAATTCCCCTCCTGGCTTATAAACTGCCCGAAAAGAGCACATGTCATGCAGGTCTCTGTACCCTCCAGAAGACTGAGCTCTCAGAAGCAGCGTATGCGCGCTCATTAAACAAACCAGGGATTTTAAGAACAAAGTCAAAACGAGATGTGGCAGTAACTTATGAGCACTTATGAGTAACTTATAACCACTGACCACGTGGTGAGGACAAATGTTTTATCTGAATAAGTAAAAAAAAAAAAAACAAAACTATAGGTTTCATCTTCCTAAAGTACAAAATTAGAATGGCCTGAGTATCTAACACTTTAAAAACCATGACAAATGATTTAGGCTGCTTTAACTGCCTCAAAATCAGACAAACCTTCAGTATTTCCAAGATTAGAGAAATAACAAAATAAATATTAAAAAGAAATGAACAACTACACAAGCAACAACTACTTGTGTATTATTTAGTCCATCCCTTCTGAAACAGACTAGGTCATATCTGGCAAGTAAGTCCATCAATCCAAAAGTTATACTTACTAGAATATTCCACCCCTTAATTATGTCAAATAATTACTAGGTGACAAAACACATATCCCATTTATTTTTCTAAAATCTAAAACTTTATACCTTCAATAGATTCAATCTCATTATTTTCAAATGACAATAATATTTAACTAACTCACTTAGAGTCCTCCTTTTCATCTTTTTCTTCTTCATCTTTCTTTTCCTCCTCTTTTTTTTCTGTTTTTTCTGCTTTATCCTCTTCCTTTTCTTCTACTTTTTCTTCTTGTGAGGGTCGGGCAATTTGCTGCTAGAATGAACCATCATTTGTAAAGTTGGAAAGTTAAAAGAAATAGCTCCTCAAATTGTAATAATAAATATCTATGCAACAAATTAAACTTATTAATTAATCCTCCACAATGTAACTAGGGGTCATGTGTTAAAAATCATCTGAAAGCTCTTTAATGTAGTCTGTATGTATTGCTTACAAGGGTACATACACACACATGCTCCTTGTGTTTGGATCCAGAGAGGTGACAATGTTAGGATTCCACTCAGAAATCTGAGGTTGATACTCTTAATTCCAACATCTAATCTGTCAAACATTTCAATTCTGCTGTGAAATTTGATAAACTATAATTTATCAAACCATTGTCCCTAGTATTAAATATTTAATATGCTGCCAATTTTTTCATCATTATGGATAATACTACAAGAAACCTCTTTATGTTGTTTGTCTTTGGGGGAAACATTCATTTATCAGAATAGTAGACAGTCAGGGTCATTATCAAGAATGAAGCAATTTGGAAAAATACTATGGATACAACAAAGTGAAAAGTAAACACTCAAATATATCTAAGCTGTAATTACAACTAAGTGACTGTAAATAAGCATATAACAAAGACTGGGAGAGATAAGATATACACCCTTGTATCTCTGATATATCGAGTACTAGAATTGTGATTCTGAGAGAAAAGTAAAATTAAGTTTGTGTTGAGTCCTATTACGTTTGTTTATTGAAGAAATCCAACGGCCTAACCAAACAGGACCATCCCAGGCATAGTACCTCTTTCCAGTCTCTGCTCCTTCCCAAAGGGTCTGTGCTCAGGCTACCCTCAGCACACCCAACATTTTCATGCCTTTGCCCAGAACAAAGCAAAATTTTCCTTAATTTTTGATGGAATCTCAAAGTCTTTTTACCAACTCCCCAAAACTACCATTAGCTTTTTCCTTAAGATAAATTTCTCTTCGGTCTTCTCCAGAAAATGTCCTACACTATGCCTCCTTCCAACCCAGGTGGAAAGAAGAATCAGAACCCGTCTTGTTCCCAACCGCCCCTTCTAGAACACTGTTCAACCATGGTGTTTAAAATCTTTTTACAAATTTCAGAAAGTCTACCTATGACACCTTTCTTCATCATTTAGTATTAAGGATCGACTCTCAAAGTCTCCCAGGAACACAGAGATGACTTCATCACATGGCTCATTCAGTTCAGTTCCGTTCAGTCACTCAGTCGTGTCCAGCTCTTTGCAACCCCATGAATCGAAGCACGCCAGGCCTCCCTCTCCATCACCAACTCCCAGAGTTCACTCAGACTCACGTCCATCGAGTCAGTGATGCCATCCAGCCATCTCATCCTCTGTCATCCCCTTCTCCTCCTGTCCCCAATCCCTCCCAGCATCAGAGTCTTTTCCAATGAGTCAACTCTTCGCATGAGGTAGCCAAAGTACTGGAGTTTCAGCTTCAGCATCATTCCCTCCAAAGAAATCCCAGGGCTGATCTCTTTCAGAATGGACTGGTTGGATCTCCTTGCTGTCCAAGGGACTCTCAAGAGTCTTCTCCAACACCACAGTTCAAAAGCATCAATTCTT
>NW_011494752.1:9918166-9956980 GCF_000754665.1 Bison bison bison
CAACCCCACAGTTCAAAAGCATCAATTCTTCGGCGCTCAGCTTTCTTCACAGTCCAACACTCACATCCATACATGACCACTGGAAAAACCATAGCCTTGACTAGACGGACCTTTGTTGGCAAAGTAATGTCTCTGCTTTTCAATATGCTATCTAGGTTGGTCATAACTTTTCTTCCAAGGAGTAAGCATCTTTTAATTTCATGGCTGCAGTCACCATCTGCAGAGATTTTGGAGCCCCAAAAAATAAAAGTCTGACACTGTTTCCAAATCTACTTCCCATGAACTGATGGGACCAGATGCCATGATCTTCGTTTTCTGAATATTGAGCTTTAAGCCAACTTTTTCACTCTCCACTTTCACTTTCATCAAGAGGCTTTTTAGTTCTTTTTCACTTTCTGCCATAAGGGTGGTAGCATCTGTATATCTGAGGTTATTGATATTTCTCCCGGCAATCTTGATTCCAGCTTGTGCTTCTTCCAGACCAGCATTTCTCATGGGCCATTAGGCCTTGTCATTATTCTTCAGATTCAAGATGCTAGTCACTGCCTTTTCTATCAACATGATATCCTGTGTGTGAAATACTTTCAGGTCATACCCATCAAAACCTCCCACAGGGCATCACCACCACCATCTTCAGTGGGCATGCGTCACCTCCAGGACTCTGCAATCTATTCATGTGCCCAGCCCTCCACATCCCATCTTTCCACTGTTGCCAATCCTGCTTTCTGTCCTCATGATCTTGATTCTATGAAATTTCCACAATTCATCAAGAATGGAATCCACTCTTCCACTCTGGGCCTTTGGCTAGATTGTTTCACTATCACAACTCCCTGCTGGCCTTATCTGACCTTCACAGCTTCACACCCTTTTAATTGCAAGTTTCATTTTCTTTTGAGTATGCATTATCACCTTAGAGAAAACTAAGAAATCGGGAAGATTTTCAAATGCATACTCTCCAATTGTGACTAGTTCTGCTTTACAACTGGGAATGTTTCATTCACCCCAACTCACGAGTATGCCACAGTGGTCACAAGACCTGTTTCAAATGCTAGTAACCTCACCCTGTACCCCACAAAGGTAGCATTCGTCATCTGAACCAACAAGATGGCACACCAATGACAAACTCAGCCATCTGCCTAGCAAGCAGGCTGCATAACCCAGAAACGGTTTACAGCCCCGAAAAGTCATGGGGAAGTGTCAACTCAGCTCAAGACAAGGAAAGAGGTCCACTGTCCTCAGGTTTGAACAACACATGTTCCCCCAATACTCTTCT
The DNA here is from genome assembly GCF_000754665.1 of Bison bison bison. Taxonomy (NCBI): domain Eukaryota; kingdom Metazoa; phylum Chordata; class Mammalia; order Artiodactyla; family Bovidae; genus Bison; species Bison bison. The sequence continues at coordinate 9,919,440 of NW_011494752.1, forward strand.
GCCCCTAATATCAACCAGGGTCTTCAGGTAAGCAAACACCCCCACATGCCCTGCTACCTGAAACCAGCCCACAGCAGAACCTTACAAGCAAAGGGACATCTGTGCTCTGCACACACCACCCACCGATGCCCCTCACTTACTAGGATCTCAGTCCTGGCCCCTCACCCCACTGTGGCTTCCCCAACCTCCAGCAGCCTTTACGCAGCTGACTCCTCAAATACTCTATACTTTTCTTGACCAAAAAACACTGCTTCTGAAGTCTGTGAGACCACATCCCAAAAGGTGGCATTGCTCTGGAGGAAACAATGACACAGAACACACAAGACACTTCCGACCACACATCATGAGGGAACCTGTATCTGGAGATCAGCATGACCAGGGAAGGCAGGCGGGGGCTGTGGAGAACAAAGCACTTCAGAACACTCATGACAGCAGTAGCCGTCGTGTTCACAGGTGCCACCATCCTGAGTGGTCTCAGGGCATGTGGCACACAGAAGAGCAGGAGGGAGCTGTGGCGGCAGCTGACCAGCTATTCGAAGGAAAAGAGCTTCTAAAGTTCTGAACTGCCACTGTGAACACACTGCACTGCATTAGACACAATCCTCTGACATCGAGTGCTCCAACCCCAGAATTGAAGCTAACCTGAAACAATCAGGTTCTAAGTATTTTAGCAAACAACCCTTGACTCTATAGTCACCTTGCTCTACCTGTCCCCTTCACAGACCAAAGGACTGGAAAGGGTGGTGTATTCATTAAGATATCACAGTGCTTGTGTTTAATTATATTACAATTGTTAACTCTGACGTGCACAATTTCAGTATCATGAAAATATAAAACTTCTCATTAATTTTGGTATGCCAGAAACTTAAAATGCATTCAAAATAGAAAATGCAACACATTAAATATAGATTAACTTCAAAATAATCAAAGCATGTTCATAACTTTCTAATTAATTTGATAGAAAGGTCAATGCCTAAAGTATAATACAGAGAAAGCCCCTATTATAAAATTTTTCATCTTTATAGTCCACCAACCTTGAAATAGTTTCCATATGATAATGAAACATACCTGGTTTCTCCCTCTGCGTTTTCCATAGTTCCTTCTTACTAGGGCTTTATAATTCTCATTTTTCTTGGTTAAGTAGTAATATAAAACACAATCGGGAACACTCTATAAAAAAAATTGAGGATCCAATGAGATTGAATTAAAAAAAAAAATCAAGCAACATCTTCAAGGAAAATCTCTAGTGTTCTCAAAATATAAACTGGAGAAAAACACAAATGGCTAGCTCTTTAAGGCATATCTAGGCTGTAAAATATACATATATATAGTATCTACTATTTTGATGGACAATTACAGCTGTCTTAACACAAATTATGTAAAAGATACCAGGAACTATCAGAAGCATTCAAGCACTTTCTTATTAACCAGTAACTAAATTCTCTTTCTTCCTCTATATAAGTAAATATTCAAAATGTCTCTTTAAATATTTTGTTCATAAACCCAACATGCAATAATACACTGTCGAACAAATTCAGGGAAAACCAGGACTCTGAAATTTTAATTAGAAGTTTAATGATGTTCAGAAAAACACTGTAACCTGTGTGTTTTTAGGGAAACATAGTATCAGGTCATTTTCATTAACCATGAAAATTAGTCTGTGTTGTACTTAGAATCATCATCATATGACTGTAAACACCACTATATTATTCACATAAGAATCTTTTCTATGTCAAGCCCTTTGCAAAAACTATTTAACTACTTCTGTGCTTTAGCACACAAAACTTTCAAAGCAGCAACCAACCCAAATCTATCAACAATCTCAGTGTAAACCACTTCCTACCTTCCTTTCCAAGTAAGATGCAATCAGTCCAAAGTTTTTTGGATGCTGGATAAACCTGAGTAAAACAAGAACAACACACACACACACTTTAACAACTTAAAAAGAGGTGGGGGAAGCCCTTGGGAATACAAATATAATGTAGACTAATTCCTAGTGACTCCTAAAGGCCAATGTCCTCTTAAAGGGCATAGGTTCCTGAGCACAGTCCACCAGGAACTGACTGGATTGGGATACAGTATTGCACAGATATCTGTAGCTTTCAAATGCACCCCCAGTGATTCTGACACCACTCAGGTTTGGGTACCACTCTTAAAATGCCTCCACAACTCTGTTCTAAGCTGGTACCTATATTTCCAGCTATAAATTTACAGGAAGGTTGCATCCTATCTGTCTTCTCTGCCTCCCACGTTATTCAAATGCCAAAATGGGGCCATGTTTTGGGGGAAACAGTTCAATTTACAAGTAAATGCCAATATTTTTCACTAACTCATATAAGCTTCTATTAGAGAATAATTTAAAATTTAAATTACTTGTCTTTAAAGATCTCCTTCTCATGGTCAGTCCAAACATTCATGAACTGCCTATCTTTATAAACCTTCATAGGGTCCTCCATGAGCCCATTCATGTTAATGAACTTGACCCGTCTCTGTTCAGCATCAAACATCATAGGTGGGATCACAGAGAGCTGTCGCATTTGTTTCTCATTATTCTGAAGGAAAACAAAGAAGAAATGCAATGTACATAGAATTAAACTTAAAGAGGGCCACAGACTATCTTAACAGACACTGAAACACCACATATGCACTTTAATGACAATGGCAGTGGTACCATAACATCTAACATATGGTCATTATATACGAATCTAATAAATACTCATTGTATGAATAACAGAGGCAGAGAGGCAGAAAGTACATGTACTTTTTTAAATCCACCACTACAATGTGAGAAGAGTTCTTTCCTTAAACGCAGCAGATGGATCTTAGACCTAAAGGACACACAATGATGTCAGATCACTGAAGAAATGACCTTATGAAGCACTTATTAACATTAATATTGCCTCATTTTAAAAAGTCTCAACATCATTTTATAGAATAATAAAATAGAAAAATACGCAGATAGGAACCAAAATCTTAAGGTCATTGTTTTTAGATTAACTAAACTTACTCGAGTATCAAACACTTCTTGCTAAACTTACATAATCTTTCCACTGCAAATTTAAGACTATCATCCTTCGAATTTCAACTAAAACTTGGTTTCAGTTATATAATTTATCTTCCCAAAGCTTAAGCCAGTAAGTTTATAAGCACAAACTTCCATGAGAAAACTTGTACCAAAAATTATAACTACTGACCCCAACACAAGGCTAGGTCTTCTTCTAAAACTCTTCTAGCAGTGGACATTGCCTTAGTCAATTCCTGACAGAGTTTCTCATTTTACAGGGACTCTCAAGTGGTAAAGAACCCACCTGTCAATGCAGGAGACATAAGGGACATGGGTTTGATACCTGGGTCAGGAAGATCCCCTGGAGGAGAAAATGGCAACCCACTCTAGTATTCTTGCTGGAGAATTCCATGGACAGAGGACCCTGGAGGGCTACAGTCCACGGGGTCGCAAAGAGTCGGAAACGACTGGAGCGACTTAGCACATTCTACCTCAGTCTGTCTAAACACCAAAATGTGGTTTGGGACAGACACACTAGCTTGACATTCACCTTGACATTCACTAGCTTCACATTTAGCTAGTATTCACCTAATACTAGCTTGGGTTGCTTACAGATGCCCCCCTCCCCCCGCCCTTATAGAATCAGTTCAAACAGTAAGCAAAGAAATTAAATGCAGAGTTAGTCATCACTGCAGAGATCACAGCCACAAACCCTGAAATGTACAGGAATATAATAATTGTCTTTGATTATTACTTAAGAGGACCACCACTTCAGAATTGAGAGATGAGGTTTTCAAAAAGCCATATTTTCAAACCAAAACTAGCAAAAGTTAATACATGGCTTTCGGACCAAACTTCAGAGAGTATGAACCCAGCCATGAAGACTCAGTGCTAGGAATTGAAATTTATTCTTATTCAGAACTGATTTATTAACATCATATCGATCTCTCCCAGGCTCGGCTGGCTAGAAATCACACTCTAGACATCACCCCCCACTCCACCCCCAATGAACCTCAGGTCCACAACCCAACACACAAACACCTGCTCCTTTGCTCTTTCAGGAAAACGGCAGCAGCAGCCCATCCTCTAACCTGCTCGTCTTTTCCCCCAACTCCTGTCCTACCCATTCTGCCTTCTACTCATCTGTCCTATAAGGCCCCTCTTAACACATTTCTACCACTGTCACCCTGATTCAGGCCCTTATTTTTAATCGTAACAGCGTCCTCACCTCTTTCCAGGCCTCCCTGCTGCCGAAGCCATCTTCATAAAACGCCAATAAGATCTCAGGGCAGCCTTGTTTAAAACCTTCTATGGTAGGCCATGTACTTTGGAAAAATCCATATGCCGTAAGCTTTCTCTCATATATATACAAATAAACCCTTAGTTCATGGGGTATGACACTAAAATGCCTAATCAATTAACATGAATTAATTAAGTGTCTTACCTCCTGTTCAGAGAGCCCATCAATAATTTCAGAAATCTCATGTTCACTCCTAGCAATGGTGGCTGAAAGACCAGCTCCCCTCTGCCCAACTCTAAATATGAGGGAGAAATTACATATATATTTAAAGGCCTTTTATAAAGAAGTATCAATTAATTACTTTTACATCAATTTGCTTTCTGAGTGGGACTAGAAGTCAGGGGAAAAAAACCTAAAATGCTATTGAGTAACTACTTTTAAGCAATATGTTTAAGTCATTTATCTATAAAATTAGGAACAATTTAAATGCTAAGATTTCTTTTTAAAGGTTACAAGTCTAAATTCAAATGGCAGAACTATTTGCAGGAAACATCTGGAAAACTAGTTATTGGTGTCATTTTCATTTCAAATAGCAGTCTTTTGTCTGCCTTCCACAGCACAGGATAGCAGACTTAGAAAAATTCATAAAACATTTTTAAAGGGAGGGGAACAAAAATCCAATCATCACTCCTCACAACAACTTAACTGTGGTTACCAGGGCTTTCATGACTCACGTACATGAGACAGCAGAAAAGGCAACTAAAGATTCTACCTTTGCAAAGCACTTGTCCTCTAAAGTAAAAACAAATCAGAAACTACATACCAATAACAGAGAATTTCTTAATTAGCAAACAATTTAATAAGACTTTTGATTATGCTGAAGGGTAGCGAAGGACCATGAAACACTGTCTTATTCTTACTGTCATTTCAAAAGGAATGAGCATTTTCAAGAACTGAAGAGTTAATTTCAACATATTCACTTAAATTTAGATTCAACAGCATGATTAAATATAAAAAGTTATTAGATTCACCAAGACATAAACATTGCTAATTGATAACCAAGTTTTATATTCAAAATAAAAGTTCTTAGACTCATAAACGTAGAGAAGAGATTTGTGATTGCCAAGGGGTGGGGGAGGGATAGATTGGGAGTTTGGGATTAGCAGATGCAAACTATTATATATAGGATGGATAAGCAACAAGGTCCCACTGTATAACATAAGGAACTATATTCAATATCCTGGGATAAATCATAATGGAAAAGAATATTTAAAAAGGAAGGTATGTACGTGTAAAACTGAGTCACTCTGCTATACAGCAGAGACTGGTACAACACTGTAAATCAACTATATTTGATTTATTTAAAAAAAGGAAAAACATAACAAAATTCTTTATGAACCTTCTTAATGGTTAGATTCAGGTGACAATAAATATTGTGAAAAATTAAAAATATGATTCACAGAAAAACATCAAACCACTTACCGCTGAAACCGTTCTTGCTGTTCTCTCTGTTTTCGAATCTCTGGAAATTGCTTTTCATAGTACTCTCTTGTTTTGCTTTCTTTAGCTTTCCTCCGAGGGTTATTTTCTATTCTGTCCACTTTTTTCTCCCATGCCTCCATGAGCTGATCATAACGTTGGCAGATTTTTTGTTCCTATTAAATACCCGTAGCAAATTAATAATTAAACTAAACTCTGTGATTCTGACAAACCTAATACTTTTAAAAGAACAGGTTACTTCTTAAGGCTAAGTCAGAAGGACATTTGGCCTATGACTCAACTGTGAATGAAAAGGTGTCCTTGATCTGAAAGAAGAGAAAGACAGGGAGCTGTTTTCTATGAAAGATCCACACACAGAGCCTATCATGGCTGGATTTCTTAGTCAACATTAAGACTACACAAATCAACAAACTACATGCTGAGCCACTCTGATAACAATTAAGTCTTCATTGTCAGGAAAATAAGAAATAGAATATGTAAATAGTTTGTAATCCCAAAGGCAAGCAGATTAACATTTTGTTGTCACCTTTCCATCAGTCAAAGAAAACACTCAAACTTAGACCACCCTCCTACTGTTGGAAGTTCTGGTTAGTTGCAATTTTTTCTTACTATAAATAATGCCATATAATGAACATTTTTACAGTCTGGAAAAGGCAGAAATTGGTTGTACTCTATGACAAAAAGAAATCCAGTAAACTACATGAAATCAAGAATGAATGCTTTTAGAGAAATGAATGTGTGACTTCATTCTTTAAACAGAGAAGAAAGAACCCTGTACTGTGGGCACAGGACCGTTGGTACAAAACAACAGAAAAGTGTGAAAGGGCTCAAGATGGCCCAGGAAGGGAAGAGAGGGAAAGCGCTGTCCCCCATACTCCCTCTGTCTCCTTGACACCCGTCCGCCTCCTGGGCCTGAATCTACCTTCATTCGGCTCTACCGCCAAGTCACCCCCTTGCCTCCTTCCTACACGACTCCCACGCACCCTGAGGTGTAACTAGATGCACATTCCCTTCCTCAGCTTAAACATTTCACAGATGACCTCAGCATCTGACCTCAAGCCCCCTCCTGACCCTCAGGCCATGCACAACCTGGCCTGGCTCCCCTGCCCTGTCATGCTCCCTCCACTTCCCAGCCCTTCCCAAGCTTGTACAAGTTGGCAGACAGCTGGTTTTCCTGGGGTCCACCATGTGCCAGCTGTCCCCTACGTGCTCTCAGTCATCTGGACGTCCTGAACCACAAGATGACCACAATACAGTAATCGCCCGTGCCCTCATCTGCCCTGTTCCTCCTTAGACTCCCGAGGGCTAAAGCCACGTGGCTATCTACTCCCTTGGTAGAATAATACATGGGTTCATTTTCAATTATTACATTCAATTATAAGGCAAATATTACTTTTAAGTTATAATTACACTGTTACTGATTCTCCTTACGAATCCTGGTGAGATAAAACACCTTGGTTCACTCTTGGAAAAGGGGAAACTGCCAACAAGTATTTACGAAGCAAGTCAGTGAACATACAAAGTTCATCACTAAATACTCGGTGAAGTATAAGAACAAAGTCTGGACCTCTATGTTTGCCTCTTTGGATAGCAAATTTAGCAATTACCATAATTAAAACAAAATTACTGGACAGAAAAAAAACACTTTAGCTAATTTATTTATATGTGTATGTTCTTGGCCAAAAAAAAAAAAAAAAAATTCAAGACTGATAATTTAAGAAAGTATCTGAAGGCCCAGACTGCCAGATTAGAACATTAGGAGTTATATACCATATAAAAGCTGGTGACTCTTACAATTCATTAAACTAACAGGTCCTTAAATACAAGGTACAAGTTCATTTCTGATGTGAATCAAAATATATCATTTATTCAGTAAGAAACCATTCAAATGAATTAACAGTCTAAAATTATTACGAACACACTATAAAAGAACAGTGGCATCATATTTTCTGTAACTTAATTTCCATGAAGATTATAACCACAAAATTTTTAGACTGCAAGTCATAATAAATACAAAGAATACCGTGAATTTGAAAAAGCTGAACTTTAGCTAACCCAGATTCTAACAAGAAAGAACAGTGATGCCTCATCGGCATGACCATAACTTACCCAATTTGTCTGAGGTTAAGAGACTAAATGAGATCATCCTACTTCTCTTTCATATTTTTTTAAACTACTCACCATTTTCTTTATTTTGGCTAGATGAAAATGCTATACACAGATGACCAAGAGAATTTGATGATATTAAATGTGATTTATGATATCAAAATGTTACTAGACTCAGATTGATGTCTAAGTCACATTTATAGTTACAAATCAGCACCTGCTCTCAAGTGTGGTCAAGAACCGTTCTCACTAACAATGGGAAAGCGAATGCCTGAAGAAGCACGGACGGGAAAGCTGAACAAATTTCAGTGAACAAGGATAGGACCTCACCCTTTGTTTTCTTGCATGATTTCTTCTTTTAAAAAATAAAATGAGTTTTTTCCTCATCACCTGGTTTCTAGAAGAGAAAAATACGGTTGTATGACATTAAGAAAAAGTACAATTCAATAGTGCATTCACTTTGTTTTCAGAGACACTGAAAAACAAGCAAAGATCACTTAAGAATATACAATATAATCAAAGTTAAACCTAATTTTTTCACCCTGCAAAACAAGACTCCTCCAATAATTAGGACTAAATTTCCTCCCATTCTATAGTAAGGCTTTAACACAAAGAGTTCATTTTCAACTATTACATTCATAAGGCAAATATTATTTTCAAGTTATAACAATTACTGATTCTTCTTAAGAATCCTAGTGAGGTTAAGCACCCTGGTTCACTCTTGGGAGGAGGGAGGTGGAGAGGAGGCCAAGCTTTCACAGTTACCTCCTAACACAAGTCCACGCTGCCCTGCCTCCTCAGAGTGTACCAACACAGAGGGCTGACTCTGCCGTAAACAGAGGCTTTCTTCAGGCACAGAAACAACGCAGTCCACTCTAAGAAGTCATGGGGAGGGCAATGTGATAGGACAGCAAGTCCTCCCTTATAACTTAACAGTTTCACTTTTCAAATATGAAGCACTGTAACCTTCAAAAACAATGGCATGCAGGTTCAAATATAAATATTTATACCCCACCTACTTCCAGAAAGGATTTCAAGCTGATTATTCAAATATAAATACAAAGCCAAGGCAAGTAGAAGTAATTTTTTTGGTTATCTGCCACTCCGGACTAACACTGACACTGGCTCCACTTAAATAAGCATGAACAGTCAGGAGCTGGCTATATGGAAAAGGAGCCAAGAGATTAAAGAGAATTACTGAAAGGAACATTTGCTATTTCATACAAAGCAAATGATGATAATGACAGAACAGCTACTGAACGATCCGTACGGACACACGTAGCTGAGTAGACGGTACTTCACAAGATGGTGTGCAGTGGAAAGCATGGAAGCATTTCCATGTATGCAGTTTGCTCTCGCTGTAATTATGTGCTACTCAACAGCAAAAGACAATCAATAAATATAATTTACAATGGTTCCTAAGAATTTACATGAAGAACTCCTTCTCAGGATAGTGTGCTAAACACTATAGCAGGACGATAGCTAATATGAAATAAATCAGACAGGGCTGCTCTGCAGCAACTATCAGGGAAAAGACAGAACACAAACATAATGGAAGCTTTGTGGAAAAAAAAAATTATTAAAAGTAGCCAACTAGATTTTTATCCGCTATTCTCCTTTTTAAAAATGTTAGAACAGCTAAACAGTTCCAAAATAAGGTATATTTTATATGTTTTGCCTAACCTAGTTCTAAGGGTTGTCAAAGACCACAGCAGCATCTCACAGAAAAATTCTAGGTATATGACTTTTATTATAAACCACTTACTTAACAAAAGTTAAAATCATTCAAATTTCAGTTTCTGTCATGCATACTACCATGCAAATTATATTTGCCACCAGTTCTGCAAAGTAGCTAACTATTGCATATACTCTCAGTAAGAAAAAATTTTCTTAATTATATATATATATAAATATCAATGTGCTCATTAGTAACTGTACTAGTAAATAAGTATAATGTTCTGGTTATAGTTAATAAAACATAATAAAGAAGAAATATCACATTTTTGTTACAAACTAAGAATAACTCATCTAAAATTATCTTAAAATATGATAATTAAAAAAAAAAGATACCTATCTAGCTTCCTCTCTTACTTCAATCAGATCAAGAAATTAGGTTTTCTTTTCACTTATTTTCTTATTCCAAAATGTGCATCCAGAAAGGCCTGGTGTCTGGGAGGAGCAAGGCTAAGCCAGCTACATTGTGGAGCAGTCTCCGCACCCACGTGAGGGCTGAGCGCTTCCGAGGCACCAGGGCATGAAACGGCAGAAGGGTCTACAAATACCGTCATTAGCAAGAGTCATGGAAGGGATTTCCCTAGAATAGGATTTGAATAATGATAAAATGATCCGTGGCACTTCTACTTTGCAATGGCAGATGTGGCTTGGTGGGGGACGGTGTCATCACTAGTCTTAAATGAAAAAGCTTCATTATCTTACTTCATCATGCGCCTTGCAGGTACTCCACTGAAAAAAAGACAAAACAGGAGGCAAAAAATTCAAGCCTCAAGGTAAGCCATTTCAATGTTAAGTATCCACCTTTTTTACTAGCAGATCATAAAACCAGCTAGTTTTATGCAATCATTTATTTTATTTTTTGGCCTCGGAAACTCAAAGCTGTTACCCCAACCCCCAAAAAGCCAGAGGAAGATAACATATAGTAAAACGACAGCAAATTACACAAATCTAAAACACACCTACACTACATTATAGTACTATGTCAGCAGATAATGTAAAAATGGTCTCTCTATAGAATATACGGTCTTTAACTGAAGAACTCCAAAGATGATCAATACTTACGTCTTGATGTTCTCATGGTACACCTTGGTGTCTGACGGCTGGTTATAGAGTGGCTATAAAATAAACCAAACATTTATAAACAAAATGTTGTACACTTGCCTACTAAGAGACAAAGACACACTCCCTACACATCAATGGAAGCTCAGGTAAAGTACTGCTAATGGGTCTACACACAAACACTCAGCCACAACCTCCAGACTTAGCTGGCCTCTCTGAATAACTCTGTCCACCCCATCTGCTAACAATGAAATCCACTGTACCCCATAGTCGCTTCACTCATAGATTTTTTTTTTTAACTTTGAAAGACAAAGGAGGATTAAATGCCATTATTACCCTTACAAGATGATTCAAAGAGTTTTCCATTTCTGCTATTACTTCTTCCTCCTTCTACCTCAGTGATTTAACAGCTGCTCGAGCAAAAACATGATCAGGAAAATGCCTCTGCAAAGGTCCCAAGTTTGTGCATATTATTTCAAGCTTATCACCCTTACTGTCCGGCCACAGTACTCTCATCCTGAATCAAGCGACCATACTCCACCTTATCCCAAGAAAAACTGCTTCAAAAAGAGCATTAGACACGAAAAAAATTTTTAACTCACCAGTTCAACTTTTGGGCCAAGACCTTCAAATATTTTATGAGCTTCTTCCGCTTTTTTCTACAGATAAAAATATTATTATATAAGTAAAAATTACTTTACCTAAATGCAAAATTACTTCTAATTCAATAATATTTACCTAAAGGCCAATATATAGTCAAACTTATCCTTACTTCCAAATATTCTTCTTTCATATGATAGGCTAAAATACTAATTTTGTTTTCATAACTCCTTCACCAAATCAGTCAAATCTAAACATGTGTTTTGAAAGCAAAACCCAAAGAATTGCTAAGTTCTTAAAAGCAAATAGATATTACTAATAAGATTCCAAGGAGAGGAAGCAGAGATTCACTATTAGAAATGAATCCCTCAAACATGTTTAAAACTTCAACTCTTAATATCTTTAAAGATGATTTAAAAACACAAAATAACATAAAGTTGGCAATCTTTACCATGGTAGGCCAAACTGGTATCTTTGAAGAAAAGCTTATAATGAGTATATTCTCTAGTTTTAAGAAAACCTTGTTAATAACAGAGAAAAACTAGTTTGAATTACTCAAAGTATTCATTAGTGAATAAATGTTGAATTATATACTTTTACATGCCTTTTGGGGCTTCCCTCATAGCTCAGTTGGTAAAGAATCTCTCTGTCTTGCAGGAGACCCCAGTTAGATTCCTGGGTCAGGAAGATCCCCTAGAGAAGGAAATGGCAACCCATTCCAGTGTTCTTACCTGGAGAAGCCCACGGACAGAGGAGCCTTGCAGGCTACAGTCCATGAGGTCTCAAGAGTCAGACACAACTTAGAGACTAAACCAACACCACATGTCTTTTTCAAAAGTTAAATCATCTAGACCAAAGTGCTATCTAGCAGAAATCTACCTTTAATAGACAAATGAAATACAACAAAATTCGACACTCAAGCTGTTTAAGCTGGAATTCTATATCCGGTAACAGTGTCAAGGTTCTCAGCTCTCTCTGCCCAGCACGTGCTCACTGGTCACAAGGGTTCCCTGTCCACTACAGACTCCCACTGTCCACACACTGCAGTTAGGAACTCTCCAGGACTTCTGATGTGAGACATCGTGGGAATGAAATTAAGAAGGATCCCCAAGTATAAAGAAAGATTTTCCCTTAAACATTCTCCTTTTCCTTTATCAGTCAATCAGTCAAAGATTTACTTAGCATATATTATGTGAAAAGAAGTATGTTTAACCAGTGTAGAAGGCTCAAACTAGTGTAATGTACTTTCTGAACTCCAAGAAACTCAAAATGTTATTGAGATGAAAAATAAACCTATCAAAAATGTCAAATACAAAACTGTAACAACCCATACAATGTGCCGCATGAACTCTATTTCTATTGACAATTTTAAGGCAGACTTATTGCCCTTGGTACCACTAACATTTTGGGCCAGATGTCTCTTTCTTATGGGGACTGCCCAGTGCATTATAAGCTACTCAGCAGTACCCCAGTCTCAATCCATTAGATGCCACCAGCACTCCACCCCGCTACAAGTTATAACAATCAAAAAAGCCTGCAGTTGAGAACAACTGTTCTCAAAAAGCCAAACGTACATACCAGAAAATTCAAATTTACTAACTATAAGGCATGTATTAAATAACACACAAATAACATAATCACAGGTCATAAATTTGGAAATATCTAGCACCTTCAATGATAATCTCTCTAGATAATCTACACTTGCCAGTTTTTTAATTTGCCTTCTAGAGGCACTCCACCACTATACAGTCTACAGCCTGTTCTTCAACCAAGAACAAGCTGGCCAAGTGGAACTGTAAAACAAATAATACTGGTAAACAAGGGGGAAATTATGTTATGGCAAATATTTACTGGTATCCTATTAATTAAAAGCACTTACCTCTTCAGGATTAATTTTAGAGCTGATATTTAGAAGGTGTTTGCATATTCCAAGATTTAAGTTTTGCAAAATTTTATTAAATATTTGACTTAATGTTGGCTAAACTGCTAAGAACAGATTAACCTATCAATTGTTTGGCAGAAACATTTTAATTTAAAACCTTCACATTTACATAATATAACTTTGTTCTAAATCTACAGATAGAAGTAATTAATGCCTCAAACACACACTGAATATGTTCCATGTGACAAGCACCTGCTAGACCCTAAGCAAACAATGAATAAGACTGACTTTCTGGTGTGGAGGATAAGGAGTCCTGGAAGGCTTCACAGAGAAAATGATCCTTGCTTTGGGTCCTGAAGTGATTGCACTCGACAGATAAGACGAGCAAGACACAGGGACGCCTGGCACTGGGGCAACATTACAGGGTAAAAAGCACTGTCATCAAGGGGACACTCACACCTGTTCTGGTAGTGCTAAGAAAGGAGTCCAGGCCCGCAGGCTGGCCAGGCAGGCATGTGAGCCCTGATGAAAAGGCTGGGCTACTTGGGAGAAAGAGAGAAATAGAAACTTAGCAAAAAGTTCTATTTGGAAATCACACTGGAGGTCTCAAATATGAAGGACGGATTAGAAAGAAGACTGAAGGAAGGAAATTCAGCACCTATGTGAGGTGATGGGTTAAAATAAGCTAGTGCCAAAGGAGGAAGAGAGAAGCAACTGACCAGACCAACACTCAGGAGGCAGGACTGAGGTTCCTCATTGATTAACCAAATCTGCAGAGTAGCAGAAAGAGAGAAATAGTTTCCAGGACAATGGCCTCAGTGACCAGGGGTTATTGGCACTGAGTACGTTCTCTATTGTCAATCTCTTTCTTCTAGTGAAACTAGTGCCACAGTAACTTGCAAATCATTCAACCAAAGCATAAATGTTTCTGAAAACTACACTCCACACCCCTCTTTCAATATGTATTATAACACTGAAATTAGAGCACTGACAAATATTTTTGGGATCTACAACTGGGAAGGGTGACAGCAAATTAAACTATTAAAAATAGTTGAGAAGCGTCTGTTTAGAGAGTAAATGAATCTTGGCCTCAAGTTTAACTATGATGCAGAGCACTTGTTCTCTCACTAAGACAGTTTTAAAGCTAACCATCAGCGTGAGCAGTTTTCTGCTTCCCATTAACGTCCTAAATAAAAGAAAGAAGTCGCCTCTCAGATCATGGCCCCAGTCTCTCAAGACATGTTAGGCTGCAACCAGCATGTGCTGCTGACAAACAAGAAGGGGACGACCCCTGTCACCAACCACTGCTCTCTGCCTTCTGAGTCAAAATGAGTAAGGTCATTCATGAAAAGCACAGATAGGGCAAAGGTCTGACAAAAGGCAGCTGGTGAAGAGAAAGGTTCGGGTCAGGGTCAGGAGTAAGGAAGGCTGCATGCTCCACTTCCGCCCCGAGGACCTCCACCCTGCCCCCTGGAGACCCCTGCTACCATCTAGGACCTACTGCACAAGCACTACCACAGCAGACAACTAGCAACAGCGGATACAAAAAGAATTTGTTTTTCTGATTTTATTTTTTATTTTTATTACACATTACAAAATACAATGCATGCTACACAATATACAGCATAATCTACTAGCAGGGATAGAAGAGCATAACTGAGTTGTTCTTCATCAACCAGGAAAACATTTCCTTAATCAATGTTCTCCAAACCCATTGACACATAAACGGTTTACTCCAGAGACGCGCCTATCTCCATCAAATACCACTGATATGAATAACGGGCAACCCTTTTTTCCTTGCCCCTGTTACTGAACCTGTGGATGTGTGCGGTGGCCATTTCCGGGATGAACAAGCACACGCCCATGACGGCGATCCCGGGGAGAACCTCGAACCACATCGCAACGCCCTTCCGGAAGCCAAACACTCCCTTCCAGGTCCCTTAAAGGTGACCCGGCTTCGATCTCTTCCAGGTAAGCTCTGCCAAGAATTTGTTTTAAAAGATGATTTCTGTGGTTACTGAGTTAAAAACAATCTTCACTGTAAGTCTAATATTAACACAGATTTCAAGCTAGGTTCTTCTACACAGAATGTGTAACAAGCTGAGTGTATAAATGCTGAAGTGGCAAGAAGAGGTCCAAAAGGAGCTTTCCGGCTCTGCTGATGGGCATCGAGGAACACGTACTACACTAACTAATGAAAAAGAGCACACATATAAATCAAACACAAACCGGATTCTCTGTCACATCCTAGTCAGGCAACCGCAGAACCCACTAACACTGGAACTGTTTATTAAGCCTGTAAGAGAAGGCTAATTAAGCAATTCAATCAATTAATAAATATCACTGGATTCAACATACTTGAAAAGTAACTCATACTAAGAATTCAGTGTTTTATAAAATCCTTTTCCATCATCACCAGCTCTGATCCTTATTTACTTTACCCTTGAGTCACAAATTGACCTGAAGCCAATCAGCCCACAGAAGTGCTTTATTGTTCTAGTGTGTTTTATAAAGCAGGAGACTTTCTATAAAAGTCTACCCTCCAGGCATGCCCTGAGGGATCCTCATCACTTACTCCACCCACTGCCTTTCACCCTCACTGGACTCACCTTCACGGAAGCTGTTCTGTCCAACAAATTGGACTGATTTTGAACCCAGTCAAGAAACTGGTAATTAACCCACATTTCTGCCTCCTGGTGACAATTACCATCATCTTGAGTACTGGGTGTCTGATGACTCAGTTATCCATCTATACACACACATCCATGCACCTGACTCCAAGATCACTCGTGTAAACGCTTACTTAATGACTAGCTCACAGCTGCTTTTCTCAAAGCCATTTCCTTTAGGATCTGGGATAATACGGCTGTAGGCTGCCTGTGTAAGATGCACTGATTCTGGTGACTCCACTCACAACAGGGCAAACAACTGAAACAACAACCCCCAACTTCTGCTGATGGTAGCCTTTAGCTGACAAGCCAGTTCTCTAACACGGTACATAAAGCACGAATTCTTCCTTCAACGGGGGCTTCTGGAAGACCCATGATAAGCAGCTCTGTCACAAGGTTCTCTTCACATTAGGGGGAAGTTGGTTTTCCTTTAACTGCTAGTTCCTGGGCTGGATTCTGGTCAAAAACCAACTTCAACATCACAAAATTATTCATAGAATTGAGGTCCAGCTTTCCTAAATTCATGGACACTTTTTAATTATAAGCATGAAGAAATTGTTTTAATAGACCTAAAAAGGCAAAATTCTACCTAAAGGTCAGTGGCCTCACACTTTATAACTAAAATTCAAACTACACCCCAACTCTCAGTTCTGGATAATGCAAGTCATTCCCACATCCAATGACACATTCTCTACTACAACAGTGTACTTGGCATCAAATGTCGCTTATAAAGTGAAAAACCACAGAATGGCTGCATTGTATGCTACACACTTACTTAACACTATACAACAGGAGATTTGGCTGATAACATTATACTGTTAAAAATAAGTATTTATACCATATAACATGAATATGAAATATTAAATAATTTAAGACACAACTATCAACTTTTCTTCAGTATGTAAAGAAAAGCACCAAGCTTCAAAATTTAAGAACATTAAAAAATTATAGCAGAAAGCAGGTTTTAATACAGTTAACATTACCACAGAACAGAGACAACTGGAGAAGGTACAGCCCAGTGGTCTTCAAGCCCTGAGCTGCCACAGAATGGCGTGAACTTACCCGGTTTTCATCATAAATAATCTGGACAACACTGCGGTGCTTCTGCTCCACAGGAGGGGGGGACACAGGCTTCTCGGGCTCTGGAGGCTTCGCGGCCTCCTCTTCAAGCTGTTGCTAAGAGACCCAGAAAGGGAGAGTCAGGCATCTGCTGCACGTCAGCCCCACCAGTAATTATTCACCAGAGACAACACGTGCTTCTGAGCAACGCTTCGCTGATTCTACAGGGTAATCACTTAACCAACAAGGGTCTAAGGACCCAAAGGCCCTAATGAACCCAACCAGATTTATTTTGACTAATAACTAAACAGCATAAGTCATCTTTTGATAGATAAACCCTTTCGTATTCTGATAAATTTAAAGCAAAATAATAAGGGAATCAAATAGCAAAGAGAGATAAGAGATAAGGCCTTCTTCAATGAACAGTGCAAAGAAATAGAGATGAACAATAGAATGGGAAAGACTAGAGATCTCTTCAAGAAAATTGGGAATATCAAGGGAACATTTCATGCCAGGATGGGCATGATAAAGGACAGAAACAGTAAGGACTAACAGAGGCAGAAGAGATTAAAAAGCAGCAGCAAGAGTACATAAAACTATGCAAAAAGGGTCTTAATGACCAGGATAACCACGATGGTGTAGTTACTCACCTAGAGCCAGACAACCTGGAGTGTGAAGTCAAGTGAGCCTTAGGAAGCACTACAATAAACAAAGCTAGTGGAGGTGATGGAATTCCAGCTGAGCTATTTAAAATCCTGAAGCATGATGCTGTTAAAGTGCTGCATTCAATATGCCAGCAAATTTGGAAAACTCAGCAGTGGCCACAGGACTGGAAAAGGTCAGTTTTCATTTCAATCCCAAAGAAGCGCAATGCCAAAGAATGTTCAAACTACTGGACAACTGTGCTCATTTCACATGCTAGCTAGGCTTCAGCAGGATATGAAACGAGAACTTCCAGATGTACAAGCTTGGTTTCGAAAAGGCAGAGGAACCAGAGATCAAATTGCCAACATTCCCTGGATCACAGAGAAAGCTAAGGAATTCCAGAAAAACATCTACTTTTGTTTCATTCACTAAGCTAAAGCCTTTGACTGTGTGGATCACAACAAACTGGTAAATTCTTTAAGAGATGGGAATACCAGACCACCTTACCTGCCTCCTGAGAAACCTATATGTGGGTTAAGAAGCAATAGTTAGAACCTTACATGGAACAAGTGACTGATTCAATATTAGGAAAGGAGTACGACAAGGTTATATACTGTCACCTTGTTTATTTAGCTTATATACAAAGTATATCATGTGAAATGTTGGGCTGGCTGAATCACAAGCTGAAATCAAGATTGTTAGAAGAAATATCAATAACCTCACATATGCAGATAATACCATTCTAATGGCAGAAAGTGAAGAGGAACTAAAGAGCCTCTTGATGAAAGTAAAAGAGGAGAGTAAAAAAGTTGGCTTAAAACTCAACATTCAAAAAACTAAGATCATGGCATCTGGTCCCAGCACTTCTTGGCAAATAGATGGGGAAATAGTAGAAGCAGTGATAGATTTTGTTTTCCTGGGCTCCAAAATTACTGTGGACAGTGACTGCCACCATGAAATTAAAAGACACTTGCTCCCTAGAAGGAGAGCTATGACAGAACCTAGACAGCATATTTAAAAAGCAGAGACATCACTTTGTATAGTCAGAGCTATGGTTTTTCCAGTAGTCATTACGGATGTGAGAGCTGGACCATAAAGAAGTCTGAGTGTCGAACTGATGCTTTTGAACTGTGATGCTGGAGAAGACTCATTAAGTCCATTGGACGGCAAGGAGATCAAACCAGTCAAATCCAAAGGAAATCAACCCTGAATATTCATTGGAAGGCCTATTGCTGAAGGTGAAGGTCCAATACCTTGGCCACCTGATGCGAAAAGCCGACTCACTGGAAAAGACTCTATGCTGGAAAAAACAAGGCAGGAGGAGAAGGGAGCGGGCAGAGGATGAGAGGGTTAGATAGCGTCACTGACTCAATGGACATGAATTTGGGCAAACTCCTGGAGATAGTGAAGGACAAGGAAGCCTGGCATGCTGCAGTCCATGGAGTTGCAAAGAGTCAGACAAAACTTGGCACCTGAACCACAACTTAAGTATGAGAATCTAAATGTATGAAGGTATTGCATCTGCCTCTATCACAAGGACCCTCTGTGTCCCTGGAATAATGCTGTTCTGCCTTATAGACACACAGTACCTGCTAATGTCTGGCAGAGAGAGCATGGTAGAACACTGAAGGGTTAACCCTTAACTCAGCACAGCACCACCCTCTACCCCACTCCCCCATCAGACTTTATATTCTACAGTGAGGAGGCAGCAAAGTCAAAAGCACATGAACTGCTAGTGTGTGCAGCCACAACACAGGAGGCTGTGTGAACTACTCTGCCCAGGTTTGGCCCTAGGGTCACCCTTTACAAGGAGTTTGATCCAACGACCCTTTCTAGTTCTTACCTCAATCTGGAGCAAGTATACAAACCCCTCATATGTGAAGTGGGGATATTCATCCTACCTAACACACAGCTTTCTGAGTGGATTAAAGGACTCAGTATATGTCAAGCACAACTATAAATGGTCAGTGAGTATCACCTACTGAAGTAAGTAGGGACTGAACTTGGTTCACTGCTTTTTGTCTTCCATCACTCCAACTGATACCTAGTAAATGCTCAACAAACAGCTACATGGATATAATATAAAAGGCATTAAGGTAAAGGTGGTAAGTCTACTAAAAGCCCAGTGGAAAAAGATTACCTACATTTCCAAGTAAGACTGAGAGTCAGGTTCCTCATCATGTAAGTCAGACCACACCCAATGAAAGGATAAAAATCCTTCAAGAGGGAAGCTTTGAGTTCCACTTCCACTTTGGAACAGAAAGGACTCATGCAACCTCAAACGATCATTCTCATGTTAATGAGGTCTCCAACCATGCCCTTTTATTCCTTTGCTCAGAAGGCCTTCTTTTAGAATGTCCATTAAGTAGGTACAGAGAAAGAAATAAACAGGTTTCAGGAAATCACATTTTGTTCTTCACAGTTAAGTAGCCCTGGGACAAAACCACAGACAGACACCAGACAAGCTCATAGATTCAAACAGATTGGTGGTTGCAGGGGCAGGCAGAGATGGACCAAATGGGTGAAAGGAGTCAAAAAGTATAAGCTTCCAATTATAAAATAAGTAAGGGATGCAGATGTAAACTATAGTTGACCATAGTTTGGTGACTATACTTAACAACAGTTTATTGTATAGTTGAAAGTTGCTGAGAGAGTAGATGTTAAAAATTCTCATCAAAAGAAAAAAAAATCTGTAACCATATATAGCGAGAGATAGTTAACTAGCTTTACTGTGGAGATCATTTTGCAATGTATGTAAATATAAAATCATGATGCTATATAATGTCAATTTTACCCCAATTTTCTTTTAAACTGAGAACTACTAGGGAAAAGAGATAAATCAAAAATCCAGATATCTACTATATTTCTACATCAATACCACAAAGAACACCAAAGCCCAGAAATCAGTCCAAACCTGATTTATAATAGAGCTAAAAGTGCAGCTGGAAAAGGATGAACTTTTTAATAAATTAATAATATGGGGGAAAAAGTATTGACTTTTATCTTGAGGCAGACATAAAAATTCAACTTCTGATAGATTAAGAATAATGTGATGAGAAACTATAAAACTTCTTAAAAGATGATAAACTCTTTTAATGATCCCAGGGTAGTCACATACAAAAACTACAGAAATTCTGTTCACCAAAAATGCTGACCTAAATGTAAGAGCTAAAACTATAAAACCCAGAGAAGAAAACACAGGTATAAATCCTTGTGACCTTGGATTAGGCAATGAGGATTATGGTTCTTAGATATGACACCAAAAGCACAAGTGATGAAAGAAAAAATAAACTGCACTACATCACAGTTAAAACTGAAAGCTTTCTGCCCTGGTGTGACTCCACCTGCTCACAGCCCTCTGCAAGTACAGTCACTCACCTCTGCCCACCCTCTCTCCCACCTACAGGTGTGCCCCTGGGGCCCTGGAACCAACTTTCAGTTGTCAACTAAAGACCAACAAAGATGACTTTAAAGTGGATAATGATGAAGATGAGCAGTTATCTTGAGATAGGTCAGTTATACTCAGCTTGGACTCTGTCTCCTTTTCCTCTCTCCAGAGAGGTCAGTTCCAGGGCTGGTGCAAAGGATGAAGCGCACACTGCTAGAGCAGAGGTGGTCCCAACGAAGCAGCCCTGGCCGTGCTAATTTGTCCCTGGGGAGCTGAACGGCACCTGTGGTCCAAAAGTGGTTCAGGGCTTGTAGTTATTAGTGGACAGCTCTTAGAAGATGCAGAAGAAGACGAAGAGAAGGACGTGAAACGCTGGAGTATATCTGCAAGTGGTAGCAAGGTTCCACAGAAAACAAGCAAAACTTGCTAATGAAAAGGAAGCTGAAGAAAAAGCTCCAGTAAAGAAATCTATACAAGACACTCCAGCGAAAAAGGCACCAGATCAAACCAAAATGGAATAGATTCAAAACCATCAAACATCAGGAACAAAAGTCAAGAATCCTTCAAAACATACAGTAGCCTGCCAGACTCCTCTGTCCATGGGATTTTCCAGGCAACAATACTGGAGTGGGTTGCCATTTCCTTGTCCAGGGGACGTTCCTGACCCAGGGATCAAACCCCTATCTCCTGCATTGCAGGTGGATTCTTTACCGCTTGAGCCATCTAGGAAGCCCTCAAAACACAAACACTCACTCACAAACTTCCTAAAACACCAAAAGGATCTAGTTCTGGAGAAGACATTAAAGTAAAACTGCAGGCAAGTCTAGGAAAAAGCACGATGAACAGTCCTCATAAATTAAGACAGGGAGAGAGGAAAAGGAGACAGAGTCCGAGCTGAGTATCACTAGCAATTCAGACCAAGTTTTCTACTTTAACCTCAATTCCCTCTCCTGATTTACCCCACCACCACCCACCAGGCTGGAAGCAATCTCACTCCTGCTTCATAAAGCACTTGTGTTTGATGGCTATGATTCAGCAAATCTTATACTTTGCTTTCTATTACTTATTCATTTGATTTATCTCTTTGACCATGTTTTAATTGCTTTTATATCTCCTTAGATGCTCAATAAGAATTTGAACGAATCAGAGGAAAAAACAGTTTTGTACATCAACAAACACTATCAGGTTAGTGAAAAGACAACTCACAGAATGAGAGAAAATATTTGTACATCATATATATGAATATTCAGAATACATTAAGAACTCTTACTCAACAATAAAAAGACAACCCAGCTTTAAAAAAAAAATGGGCAAAGGATCTGAATAAACAGTTCTCTAAAGAAAATATACAAATGACCAACACGCACATAAAGAGATATTCATCACTGGTCACTAAGGAAATTAAAATTAAAACCACAATGAGATACCACTTCACATGCACTAGGATAGCTATTTAAAACACTGAAGAAGAGAGAGGGAAACCCTCCCTCAGACACTGCTAGTGGAATTTAAAATGGCACATCAACTAAAGTTAAAAATATGGAAAGTTCAACACTCTTCTTTAAGGAGACAAACATTCCGAGAACGTACTAAGCAGTAAAATCAAACACTTACTTGTTTTTTTTTCAGTTTAAGGATCTGCTGCTCTACTTTCGCAATTTCTCGATCTACACGATCCATACTCTGTATTAACTCTTCCTTTGAAAGTTTTGAAGGTGAAGCATTTTGATCATCCCCACATGGTTGCCCAGAGATTGGAGAGGAAGGAGCTTCATGTTTGACTCCAAATGCTGGGTCCTTTAAAGAAGAAAATCAAGAACAAATGGTTTCTCACTAAAGATCAATGTCAGTATCAAGAGTCTCTTAACGGGGACTTCCCTGGTGGTCCAGTGGCTCTCAATGCAGGGGGCCCGGGTTCAATCTCTGGTCGGGGAACTAGATCCCACATGCCACAACTAGAAGATCTCACGTGCTGCCACTAAGACCCAGTGCAAACAAATACATAAAACAAATAAAAATATTTTTTAAAAAGCACAATGGGTTCATTAAAAAAAGATTCTCTTAACTGAAAAAAAGTGCATTTTAAAACCTAGCAAAGCCATGTGTGCTCCCTTTCTACACAGTAGCCTATGGCAGCAATTTTCTCCCTTCTTCCCAGCCACCCTCCCTCTCTCTCACACACACACACTCACACACCACCAATGTTCACAGTTCAGACAAATCACTGAAAATCCTAAAAGCTATACAGATTGAGGTGTTTAAGTGGCCAACCAGCCTTTACTACAATACTGAGTGAGACATACAGAGAATTTCTGCAGAAATAATGATGCAATCACAACAAAGGAAGATGCCAATTCCTCAGCCATTTTGTTGTAATGTCACTCCAAAACGTCTGAACACACGCACTCTGTGTGCCCACCCAACTTAACAGCTACAAATGGCCATTCCTATCAAAAGGTTTCAGGCTTTCCAAGGGCTAATACTGATGTACAGAAGTCTGGGGAATGACCTAGAACTTTTGTTGCTTTGATCACCCTCAATAAAGAGCAACTAAGCCTGCCCGTCTCACAGAACACGTAACATCTCTCCAGCCAAATGCACCTCCTCACTCCAGCTCCATACTGAGCAGGGACTACAGTACACTGAAGGCCTCCACCCAAAACCTACCACCCTGCCAATACACACATGCACACTCGCACAGCCTACTCATCCCCAGTACAAGGTGAAGATGTGAGCAATACTGCAAAGCATATGAATTTCAGATTAAGACAATGGTTCTCTTTAGGCTGTAAGAAGTCTAGAATAAGCACAGTTCATAAGACCAGAGGGCCCTCAATGTATTAAACAACAACTAAGTAACTGTGAGGAATCAATAGCTCTAACCAAGAATGCACTTAAATATATCCAGATAGTTGTTCCAAAACACCATGGAACAGAGATTAACTAAAACATAACATGTATATTCCTGAAAAATCTGATATTCTGTAACATAATATAGCTAAATTAAGGCTTCTGGGGAAAATGGAATTATAGTTATTAAAACCTGTAAACTTTGCAAGCAGAGCATTAACAAAAGAGCAATTCTAATAAAATAATACTGTCAAAGCTCCAATACCATTTGCATTCAGACTACAGTCAATCCTTTGATAGCTGTAAACCCTGTAGTTTATGCCTCCTCTGTTAATCCTTCAGGTCATTTGCTTCCAGTTCAAAATAGCACACTTCATCATAATGTTAATAAAAATCAGATTTGCAGTATAAAGACTTTGCTGTTGTTTAGTCACTAAGTCATAGCTGACGCTTTGTGACCCCATGGACTGTAGCCCACCAGGCTCCTCTGTCCATGGGATTCTCCAGGCAAGAATACTGGAGTAGGTTGCCATTTCCTTCTCCAAGAGATGTTCCTGACCCAGGGATCAAACTCATGTCTCCTGAACTGGCAGGCAGATTAACCTTTAAAAACATAAAAGGACAGGAAAAAAGGTCTCACAGTTTCTTTTCAACATTCCAATCTTCATTAATTAGTTTAACACCGACAAGCAGAGCAGTTCTTGAATTCACTAAGCTAGCTACTACCTGCACTAAATGAAAACCACTGATAGATGCAGACTTTTCAAATCTTTTAAGGTCTTCATCTATCTAGAAGGCTAATTCCTAATTATGAAATCTTGATCTTGAGAGCTCTAAAACATTCATGTCCAACAATCATTCACCATGGATTTCCATGTTACATTAACATCATTCTCTTACATATGCATATGAGATCATTTGTGTTGCAAACACATGTAATACCAAAACAGATTACATTTCGACTCAGAAGATTTTGAAAATCCTCCTCAGGTGATCTGTCTGACCTATGCCCTAACAACTACTATTACAGATCAATATTTCCCACTGACTTCATCTCTAGTTAAATATTTAACAAAAAACAAATTCCTGTTTACAGTGCCTATCATCTGACAGGCACTAGGCAGAAAGGTAAACAAAACAGGCTTGCCATCAAGGAGTTTCTAATTTTGTGCTGGGACATTCTGTTAGCTATTTGAGGGGGGAAAGTTAAATTTCTATCCCACATATCACAACGAAAGCCAAATAATATTTATATGAGATTTATTAACAAATCACAAGTAGCCTCAAACAAAAGGTATTCATATTATACTGAGTACAGGAAAGTCAACAGCAAAAGACATTAAAAAAAGATTGATGAATCAAAATAAAGAACAATTTTCTCTTTAACAAAATAGGAATAAATTTACAAGGCAAACGGGAAAAATAATTTGCACAACGTGAACTCTAACAACTCAACATAAAATAAAAAACGCATCAACAGAAAACTAGGCAACATACGAAAAGCAATTCATAAAACAGGAAAAAAGGAAAAACAAATAAAAAATGTTAAATTTTAATAACAAGCAAATAAATGCAAGTTAAAAATTTATCATACTAACAATGATCTTTTTAAAGACAGTAAATATGGGGTTTCAGTACAGACACACAGCTACTGGGTGCCCTTACATCATGCTGTCAGCAGCAAGAACTGGTTTTCCACCTTTTCAGGGCAAACTGGATACACCCAGGAATACTTTGAAATACACTAACAGGAATTTACTTTAAGGAAGTAAATAAGAATGTAAACCAAAAAAATGAACCTAGGGAATCCCCTGGTGGCCCAGTGGCTAGGCCTCCACACTTTCTCTGCTGAGGGTACAGGTTTGATTTCTTGGTTGGGGAACTAAGATACCACAAGCTGCACACAAAAAAGAAACAAACAAAATCAAGCTAAGAAAAATATGTCATTATTCTAATGAACAAGCAGGTAACCTACATATGTGACAAGTAAGTTATTTTATATCCATATATGGAGTATGACTGAAAATACAACTGTAAACTTGAGGACACAAAATGAACGCAGAACGTATTTAAGCAAAAATAAAGTCATACACAAAGCACAAAATAAGCACAATAAAATATGCACAATTATTAACGACAAACTGGTGAGACAAACTTTTTCCTTCAAGCTTATCCAATTTCATTCTTCTATAAGTGAAGAAAAAAAACAACAAATGCTAACCCTTTCAAAATCCCAACTTCTAAAATAAAAGGAAAGTCATGACTTACACCTTAGGCGGGAAAGAAACAGGACTAGGAATCACAGGTCATTAGTTTTCATTTCAACTCAGGAAACACTACCTAGGTCACTTAGTTTTTCTTAACATCTGTCTCTCTACTATAAAATGGAAATTAGCTATACTCTCGTCTAAAACAAATGGATGAAGTTTTAAGCTCTCTGCCAAAAAAAAATCTATAGCTATAAATTACATTTGTGTTCATTTATTCAGCCTTGCAAGAAGACCTTTATTCACTTCTTTCTTTCCTTCTTTGTCAAATGCTGCAAACATTCCTTATAAACCCACATGACTATAATACAGACATGGTGAAGTGGGTCCCAATATTCCTAGAAGCTTAGTTCCTTTCTAGCTCATCACAAAGAGCTTTACCCACCCAACTTACTATTTTTAAAATTTCAAATTTACATAAGAGTTGAGAGACTAGTATAATGGATTCAATTACCCTTCATCTAGCTTCACTAACTGTAACATTTTGCTGTATTTGCTTGATCTCTCTGTATACATATACATATACCTACCTTTTTTCCCCAGTTGATCTATTTGAGAATAAAGTGCAAACATATTTATTGTTTTTTTTTTTATTTAAATCACTATTCGCTCCATAAAAACTCAAAGAAAATGTGTGGGTATTCAGTTATCTGATATCAGGGTGGAAAGGGCCACTAGCCCTAAAGGTAAACAAACATTTTTGGAAAGAGATTTAAGAACAAAAAAGCAAAGATAAAGAGATATTAATATATGATAGTAAAAGGGTTAATACTTTCTGTTAAAAAAGCATTTTAATGAATTAGGTTATTCTTTCTAAAACAAATATTTATTCTGTACCTACTAAGTGCCAGGTAATTCCTGATCTGCAGATCTAATGACAAGCAAGATAGTTAAATACAATAAAATGAAAAGTATAACACAGAAACATGCACGTCACCAAAGAAAGGCAAGTAACAATAAACAAAAAAGGAAAAGAGGTATGATCTTAATAGAACATGCTCATAAACCCACAACACATATTGTGTGAAATATCCTGAGATCACTGGAAGGACTGATGTTGAAGCTGAAACTCCAATACTTTGGCCACCAGATGCGAAGAGCTGACTCATATGAAAAGAGCCTGATGCTGGGAAAGATTGAGGGCAGGAGGAGAAGGGGACAACAGAGGATAAGATGGTTGGATGGCATCACCGACTCAATAGACATGGGTCTGGGTGGACTCCGGGAGTTGGTGTGGGACAGGGAGGCCTGGCGTGCTGCAGTTCATGGGGTCACAAAGAGTCGGACACGACTGAGTGACTGAACTGAACTGATTGCTGTTGTTTAGCCACTCAGTCATGTCCAACTCTTTTGCAACCCCATGAACTATAGCCCACCAGGATCCTCTGCCCATAGCATTTCCCAGGCAAGAATCCTGGAGTGGGTTGCCATTTCCTTTTCCAGGGGATCTTTTCCCAACCCAGAGATCGAACTGGCATCTCCTGAATTAGAAGGATTCTTTACCACTGAGCTACTGTCTGGAAGCCCGTCATGAGATTATAGCTCATATTAAAAGTAGTTATTGCTAAGAGAATAAAAATTTTTCTTTACAAAAATTATAAGCATACTTAAACCTTACCTAAAACATGTCTTCTCCCATGTAGTAAGTTAATAAACTGCAACTGAATTTAAGGGGATTATTTAAAATTCAATTTAAAAGAACTGTGACAGTCTTGAGTAGCTCTGACTACATTTTACAGCCCAGCAAGCTGGTACAAAATGCTTGAGAGTCATTCAATAGCAATTTTTCTTTACAGCAGTCCTCAGATTGTTTCTCATTTACCAAAGAGTCAAAAGTACTGACTTTAAAGTCTGGAGTATTAAGTTTGTGGCTTTTTAGTTTTGTTTAAACAAAATTTTTACTTTCCCACAGCACTAACCTTTGGTGAATGGAATAACTGGTTTTTCTTTTAGGCACTGTGCCTGAATATGGCTAAATACACATTTCAGACCGACAACTCCACAGGGTAAGAGAACAAATATTTACCTTCTTAGCATCTGCAGAAGACCTCAACCCTTCTGGCAATGTGTGCACTAAAGGTAAGACCGCAGCGCTGACCCGCTGGAAATGGGAATCAGAAAGCTGCTCCAAACGCGGTCTCTTGGAGTCCAGTGAATCATGATCCCCTGGGGAAGGGCCTGGGTGAAACTGCTCATATCCAGTTCTCCTTTCTTGAGGCCTAACACACACAGAGAAAAGAATCACTCAAAAATGTTTAAGTAATGTACAACTTCCTGCTAATACCCCTGGTTGAACTTTGAAATGAATGAGCAGTTACACTTACTTTCAAAATGAAACCACCCCCACCCCAGGAGAACACATACCTCACTATTCAGTCTTATTAAAGTTCTGATTCTAACAGAAAAGTTTCTTCTTTTCTACTAGAAAAGGGGAGGTAGGAGTAGAGGTGGTAAAGTAGCAAAAGATGCAATAGAAGATTCAACTTGCAGAAAATTTAAAAGGTGCTAAAGAATATCCATAAAATAATTATTTTTAAACCCATGCCATAACAACTGAAGTAATATAGACTAGAAGAGCCACCCTTTTCAATCAATAATAAAAGCAAGAAGGGAAAAAAAAAATCTTTCAGCAACTGCCACATGGAAAGATAAATGCCTTGAGTTGTGAGGTATTATCAAGACTTGAAAACAAGTGTCTTGAGTGGGAATACAATACTGCTTTGAACATGTAATTCTAACCCCAAAACATGCTTTCTGTCTAATTTCCCCAAGTACCTAAGTATCTTGAACGTCAGGAATCTGGTTTCAATTTCCTTACACGATATACTGTACAGAGTATTTACAAAGTATTTCCAGACGCGACATTTTACTTGTGGCCAAGGTTTAAATGAACATCTCACAAAACAACTTTCCATTTTGAAGTTAATCATGGGGTTTTGTTTTTAGTATAGGTGATAAAACAAACCCTGAGGTTGATAATTTCATTATACTTCAAAAATCTGAAATCTCATTCAAGACATAAGATCCCATTGTCTCCTTAAAATTCACAATATCACAAAAAATACTGCAATAGAAAGTTTCAGGAATAAGACAAGGAAGACAGTTTTAGCCACTTGTATTCAATATCATATTGGGAGTTCTTATCAGAATATTAGGCAAGAAAAATAAAGAAGCATCCAAATTGAAAAGGAAGAAGTCAAGTATTTCTATTCACAAATGATATGATCTCATATGTGGAAAACTCTCAAGAAACCACAAAAAATGTTAGAGCTAATAAATGAATAGGGTGAAATTATGAGATTAAAAAAAAATCAACATGTAAAAATCAGCTGTATTTCTATACATTGACAATGAATAATCTGGAAATGAAATTAAGAAAACAATTCCACGCCCCCCCCAAAAAAAATTCCATTTATAATAGCATCCAAAAGAATAAAACAGGAGTGAATTACACCATGGAGGCCCAAGACTTACACACTGAAAAATCACAAAACACTGCTGAAAGAAATTAAGGAAAATTTAAATAGTAAGACATCCCATTTTCATGCACTGAAAGACAATATTGTTAAGATAACAATACTACACAAAGCTAAGTACACATTCAACATAATCTCCAGCAAAATCCCAACAGTTTTTTTGAGACATTAAAAAAAATAATCATAAAATTCATGGAGATGGGAATTCCCTAGTGGTCCAGTCGTTGACTCAGTGTTTTCACTGTCATGGGCCCGGGTTGGATCCCTGGTCAGGGAACTAAGATTCCACAAGACAGCTGGCTCAGAAAAAAAAAATTCATGTGGAATCTCAAGGGATTGAAAACAGCCAAAACTGTAGAAAAAAATATAAAGTTGGAGAACTCACACTTTGCAATTTCAAAATTCACTACAAATATACAATAATCAAGAGCACGGTACAGCCAGAAGGGCAGACCTACAGACCAACAGAATACAACTAAGAACCTAGAAATAAACTCTCACATCTCAGTCAGCCTCACCAAGGCTGTCGAGACCCTCCCACAGGGCAAGGACAATCTCTGCAACAAAAAGTGCTGGAGAACGGAATTTCCACACGCACAACAATGAAGTTGGACTCACAATGGATTAAAAATCCAAAACTTAAAAACTCCTAGAAACAAAATATAGGGAAAATCTCCTGACCTTGGACTTAGTAGTGAATTCCTGGATATCACACCAAAGGTAAGGCAACAAAAGAAAAATGTAGACAATTGGACTTCATCAAAATAAAAAATTTTAGTACATCAAAGAACACTATCATGAGAATGAAAAGACAAACTACAGAATGGGAGGAGATATTTGAAAATCATGCATTTGATAAGGCTGCAGTATCCTGTCTGATGTCCACATTCCTTCTCCCCAGCTCGCTCTGTGACACATTCTCTCTGCTTCAGTCTATGCACCTCAAATCCACCCTCTACAGAGCAGCCAGGGGCAATCAGATAAAGGCCATGCTCCTGGATGCAGCACTGAAAACCAGGGCTGCTACTGGCCTACTTGGAGATTTTGTGTGGAACTTCTATAAGCAAATGCAACCCTCTGGGGCCCCTAGCTGCGTCCCCCCAACTGGGCACCGCTGTTCAGGACACAATCCACAAAAGCTAACTTCCAAGGATCACATTTTACCTCCAGCCACTCTGCCTGGGAGACTGACCAAAGCCAGTGGGTGAGGTGTACCCACAGCTGGAGGAGAACTCCAGGAAGACAGGGCACAGGACAATAAGAAAAACAGTACTGAAAGCTCTCACTCCATCAAGAAATCAAACTATTCCCCATTTCAGCTTGCCAATTCTTTTTACAACAAAACTACTCATGCATAAATAAATACATAATTTACCATTTAAAATTTCAGAAAAAAATTTAAATGAACTATGAAAATCTTGGTGAAAACAAATACAATTTTTTGGGAGTTAAGCATGAAACACGCATCTTTAACAAAGTACTTACCTTTTAAAAACTAATACTATATGATGGCGTGGCCACTTTGTACACAGTCTGGTAGTTTCCCAAATGGCAAACAAAAGGGGCCAGCACCTAATCCAGCAGTCCCACTCCTAGTATGTGACCAAGAAAAGGGGCATATGGAACTTCCCAGGTGGTGCTAGTGGTAAAGAACCTGCCTGCCACCGCAGGAGATGACGGAGACAGGGGTTTGATCCCTGGGTGGGGAAAATCCCCTATGCACCCCAGGATTCTTGCCTGGAGAATCCCATGGACAGAGAAGGCTGGTGGGCTACAGTCCATGGGGTCACAAAGAGTCAGACACGACTGAAGCATGCCCGTGGAGTATAAAGGGGTATATGCTGCTGCTGCTGCTAAGTCGCTTCAGTCATGTCCGACTCTGTGCGACCCCATAGACGGCAGCCCACCAGGCTCCCCTGTCCCTGGGATTCTCCAGCCAAGAACACTGGAGTGGGTTGCCATTTCCTTCTCCAATGCATGAAAGTGAAAAGTGAAAGCGAAGTCGCTCAGTCGTGTCCGACTCCTAGCGACCCCATGGACTACCAGGCTCCTCTGTCCATGGGATTTTCCAGTCAAGAGTACTGGAGTGGGGTGCCATTGCCTTCTCCAAAGGGGTATATAGACAGCCACAGAAAAATCTGTGCTTGGATGTTCACAGTAATATTATTCACAACAGTCACAAAGTGCAAACAACTCAAATAGCTATCAACTGATGAACAGAAAAATAAAATGTAGTACTTCCAAACCAACCAAAAAAAAAAAAAACCCACCAGATTTCACACTAAAATATCTCTGCAGACTCTTAAATTTAAAATTTTCTACATTTTACTGACTTTCATCATCTATTAGTACCATCTTTAAATAGCTTTAAAGCAAATTTATCAAATGGATTTTTTATTGTAATAAACCTTCACTTAGGGGTAATACAAAGTTCATAGTTATTTAAAATAATGGCCCATGAAGATCAATCAGAATTATAATTTATTGTGTTTATTCCCAGCTGAGGGAGACTCTTGTCCAAAACAAAATTAATTTCACTTAAATTTTAAAATGTATAAATATGAGTTGACCTCTGTGAATTTCTGATTCTCTGAAATTCTCTTTTACAGTATCAGAGAAATCTGATTCTCTGATTCTCTTTTATAGTATCTGAAACTACCTCAGTTGTTCTGTACCTACTTAATTAAACATCCAAATACTTTAGATGTTGTGTGTTAGTCGCTCAGTCATGTTCGACTCTTTGTAACCCCACAGACTGTAGCCCACCAGGTTTCTCTGTCCATGGAATTCTCCAGGCAAGAATACTGGAGTGGACTGCAACTCCCTTCTGGGCTAATTTTTCCAGTGAAATCTAGAAAACATGATGAATGATATTCACACAGAAATAACTCTTTTTGTGAGTGCTGTGTTTATAAAATAATAAACATTTGCTAACAAAAAAATTCCAGGAATATATTAACAGAAGTAAGTAGCAAATCACCCCAAATCCCACCACATAGCAATAGCTGTAATCAGGGGTGAGTTTCATTACCAGACATCCTTTATTTCTACATACAGATGTATGGACATACAGGTAAAAATAAAACAGAAGAATCACATAGAGTGTTTTTTAAATACAGAATATTTGGTTTATTTTTATACAGATACATATATGAGAAAAAATAAAATAAGGCTTAAAAATGGAAGGAATTACTACATTCCAGTTAAAAATTCCTTTACTGCAAGAAATCAGTTCCTTAAAAATTCTTTCTACAGGGTGAAAGTGAAAAGGGTAAGGAAAATAATTATGAAAAGCACTGAGAAGAATTTTTTTAACCCGTTTTCCTTTTTAGAAGTCATCAAATCACTCCAGGCACACTTTTCAAACACATATCTTTAAACATTCTCCCAATACTTATCGTATCTCTGATTTGGGGCACTTATATTATTTTACTTTGTCAAGATTTAGTACTAACATCCGCTAAGGAACCATGATTCCATGATTCCTGGAGATGTCTCATATGGAACCTCCACTTGAATGGGTTTATGGCTACTGTAATCCTTTGACCATGGCTTCCATTCCTTATTCAACTGGATTCCATCTCTGTGAAATTCTTCAAGAAGCTTTAAATACTCAGTGTTTTCATGTCTAAAAATGTCTGCCTATTGCTTTTAAACATGTCTGATATAATATTTTTGGATCTCAATTTCTTCTCCTCAGAACTTTGTAGCTATTACTCTGTCAGATTCTTTTCTCTTATTGAGGACTTGTTCTGCTTGCTGGATTCCTGATTATTTTACTTATCCTTAAACTTTAATAATAATTCAACCAGGATCTGTCTCAGTATTGACCATCCTGTGTAAATTTTTCCTGGAGCAAGGTATGTCCTATTAACCTACAGATTTCTTCCCTCATGTTAAAGGGGAAAAAAGGTGTTTTGTTTTTTTTTTTTAATTATGAATATCATTTTCTTTCCCTTACTAGGTCCTCCACCTAGGAAACACATGTGCTTATAACATGTTGGATGATTTTAATTTGCCCTCCGTATTTATCCACCTCTTTCTAATTGCTTTGATCTCTCTGTCCTTTTCTTCTGCCTTTACTGTGATCATCTCAAGACCTTTCTTCCAGAACAAAGGTCTGACTTTCAGCCACATCTATCTTATCCCTTGTTCCTTCTCACTTTATACACAGAATTTAAAATGTGGCCCTGGGGGCAAAGGAATGTCCAGTCTCGCTTTATCTGATACGGTTGTCTTATTTTTTTAAATACTTCATTATTAATTTTAAGTTCTTAAGTGCACAGCATTCATGGGGCATGTTCTTTGTTTTTTGTCTTCTTATACACAATGGTTTTTGTTTTTGGAACAGTGCACTGCTTGAGTCTTCCTTTCCAGGAGTATGCTTTCCTGGTTCATGGCATCCTTTACCCTCCTGCTCAGGTAGACTATGAGCAGCCTTACACAGACTCTCTCTGTGGTACAGAATGGGGGTGGGGGGTGGGGGTGCGGTTTCCTTGCTCATCTCCACCTTGCCTGGTATGCGTTTATCTACAGATGGAGGACTGGATATGGCTTTCTATATAATTCTCTACAGCCTAAGGAAACAAGAGAAATGGGGCGAGTCAGGGGAAAACTCAACTGGGGCTGTGATCCTTAGCCTTGGCTCCACCAGTCAGCCATGTAACCAGTTCTGAGGGCTCTGGCTCAGCACTTTGCAAAGTGGCACCTATAACTATCCTTACCACAGGATGGCATAATGAGGATTCCTAAGTCAACCGATCACATCACCACTTCCACTTGCATTTTCCCAAATCAGGGGGAATCATGAGAAATCCTAGGACTGTACTAACCTTTCTTTCTTCAACACTGCTTCTTTGACAGTAGAAGCAGGAATTAGGAGGCCAAGTTGTGCAAGATTCTTCTCATTCCTTCCTCGAATAACACTCTTCCAAGTTTATGGCAGTGGCTATATCCTTTCCTTCTTTATGTGCAGGGTGCATTTTTAGCCCTTTCTTAAAAAAAACTATCTTCGTATATTTGCTAGACAGCAGAGGAGAGTGATCTGATTTCTCTCCATAATCTTCGCCAAGAAATGCATTTTACAGTGATTTTAAACATGGCTGAATAATTTCAAACTTTTTACCATCTTAAAACCTAAACAATAAACATACTTTTTAAAATAGGAAATTAGGTTCTTTATAAAACTTCTAAAACGAGGACTCAAGAAAGGTGATTTACTAAAGACAGTTATTATATTTCAAGATACTTTAGATTAAGAGTGAGACTGGGAAAAAAAACATGGGGCGGGGAGGCGCGGAATTGAGTAAAAGACCGCAGAGACAGTAAGGACACTGGAGAGAATGAGTATCTGACATG
Organism: Bison bison bison; assembly: GCF_000754665.1. Taxonomy (NCBI): domain Eukaryota; kingdom Metazoa; phylum Chordata; class Mammalia; order Artiodactyla; family Bovidae; genus Bison; species Bison bison. The sequence continues at coordinate 9,954,277 of NW_011494752.1, forward strand.
GATGAGACCAACATCAGCTGACAAAATACCCACTATCCTTTGCAGACAATGCCTTGTTATCCTCATTTTTACAGGTAGAAATCTAAGGTCTGAGGAGTCTAAATCACTGACTAGCAACCCTGGCTGTGAATAAGAAAGACCTGGGCCTAATCCCCAAGACTAATTTAATTATTCTGAGATAAGATTGGGTATCAAGCTCTTCAATCTCCCCAGGTGCTCCTAATATGTAAGGTGAACAGAGAACACCAGCTTATACAATGTGACCAAGGCCCCAAGAGCTGACCAGGATTCAAATCTAGGTCTATTGGACTGCCCTCTGTACAGCATTAACTCTGAATTCTGGAAACAAGGTTTTAAGAATTTATAAACTATTACTGACAACTACTCCAAAAGGTCAACAAATATAAAAGCACTCAAAATACAACTGTAAATGACCGAGCACAATAAGACTATTAAGACTAAATTTAACACTGAATTGAAAGTAATAAAATAAATGACACACATGTGGAGTTTCCATATACTCCCCAAGTTCAGTCCTGGGTGAAAACACGAAAGAGAACCTGTTACCTGTCAGAACCCGGGTGAAACTCTGAAAGTAGGGAAGGCCTCCTGCGAAGCTGCTGCTGCTGCTGCTGCTGCTGCAAGAGCTGTGACGCCTGACTGACTTCAAGATGAGAAGAACGGTAATCAGGGACCGCAAATTCCTGGTAGTATAATAGTCACACGTTAATTATTAACCAACAAGCAAAAAGCATCATGCAACCAAACCAAGGGCAAATGTACAAAGGCAGTTATGGTCCAATAAGCATGGGAAGAAGCAGCAATGGTGATTTCAATGCTTCACTGACCTAATTCTCTTCCCATAACCTAACCACAATTAATCAACATTAATTGTGTATCACTCAAAAGAATTCAAAATGAAATTTCGTGTTCAACCTGTGTTTGATTTATTCTTCTAATAACGAATCACAGTAACTCCTAATCTGTATTATTTACTTAGTAGGATCTCAAACCCATGTGTGCAATATGAAATCCTAAAAAGTATTCCTATCTTAAATTTAAAATGGATAAGCTGGAAGGGTCACAGAAGCCATCTAGTTAAATCCATGTATAGTGACAAGTGAAGAAACAGAGGTCCAGAGATCAGCATGCTAGTTAAGAGTAACAGTTTCCCTCATTCTAGGTGGGTGTTTTTATGTTTATCTTCCTATTTTTTGAACGACACATGTAAAGGGCAAATACAAGCAAAGACAGCACTGAGGAATTTTCTCAGAACACAGTAGAGCACAAAGATATAGGAATTACAGAAGAAAAGTTAGAAATCTCAGCTACAGTAAAAGGCTCTAACATTCAATATCCATCCACAGGTGAGAGGCAATATTATAAGAAATAAAAAAGCAGCATTTCTCAGAAGTTAGAAAGGACTCAGTCCTCTCCTCAGGTTTCAAAGGGCCTAAGAGAAAAGTTGAGCATACTTTAAACATTAAACCAGAATGTTTTAAAATTAAAATTAAATTTAAAATTAAAATCAGAATTTTAGAAAACCAATGATAGAGAGAAAACTATCAGTCATGAGACAGAAAAACTTGGTTTCCTACAAAGTAAGAAGGATCATAATTGAAAAAAGACTTCTCATCAGCAACACTGACTAGAACAAAACAGACAAATACATATTCCAAGTTCAGAGGAAAACAAATCTGGAACCAAATCACCAAGGGAGTTAGAGAATGATTTCCTGAAATATGAATTTGGGTTCCCTTAAGTGCTTGGCTGAATTCCAATCTGTAATGCATAAGGAGAGCACAGTCCTGTCTTTAAAAGGCTGGACCAAGAACAACTTCCGAAGAAAGAACTATTGGAATGATAAAACAAGCAATTCCCAGAGCTCCCATAGGGCCAGTAAGAGTGAAAGTCGCTCAGTCCTGTCCGACTCTTTGCAACCCCATGGTCTGGAGCCTGCCAGGCTCCTCTGTCCATGGAATTCTCCACGCCAGAATGCTGAAGTGCGTAGCCGTCCCCTTCTCCAGGGGATCTTCCCAACCCAGGGATTGAACCAAGGTCTCCTAGATTGCAGGTGGATTCTTTACCAACTGAGCCACCAGGGAAGCCCTACACATGGCCAGAACTCATTCAAATTTCCTCCAGCCAGTGACAAGAAACCTCACTGAATACAGAAGACATTTAGTAGATACCCCAGAAGAGAAAAGTTCAGAAGTGGAGAATAGGGTTTTCCTGGTGGCTCAGTGGCAAGGAAACCACCTGCCAATATGTAGGAGACAAGGGTTCGATCCCTGGTCTGGGAAGATCCCACATGCCCCAGATCAACTGAAACCCATGCACCACAACTATTGAGTCTGTGCTCTAGAGTCTGGGAACCACAACTGCTGAGACCTCATGCCCTAGAGCCCCTGCTCCACAACAAAGAACACTGCAATGAAAAGCCTGCGCACCACCACTAGGAAGCAGCTCCCACCTGCCACAAGTAGAGGAAAGCCCACGCAGCATCAAAGACCCGGCAGAGCCCAAAATAAACAGATAAAATTAGTTTTAGTTTTTTTACAAAAAGAAAATACAGGGGGAGGGAACATTTCCCAAGCTAACACTCCTAACAGGCTGAATGCTGTCCTCTTAAGATCAGAAACCAGGCAAGAACGTCCACTCTCACCTTCTACTCAACATGGGACTCGGGGGGCTTGGGGCGGGC
>NW_011494752.1:9957080-9973494 GCF_000754665.1 Bison bison bison
AGTATCATCTACACAGTTAATCCTGGGGCATTCATAAAAAAGCAGGAAGTAACAAGTAATTTTGCAGGATACAAAATTAATATACATAGCAGCAGTGAACTGAAAACTGAAATTTAAAAAGCAGTACCAGTTACAACCCAACAAAAATACTAAATATTTAGGAATAAATGTGACAAAAGAGGTTCATGATCTGTACACTGAAAACTAAGTGACTGGACACATACACAAATTGTGGTATATCCATATCCAGCAATAAAAAGAAATTACCAAGATGTGCCAGACACAGATATATTTCAAAAATATGAGACAGAAAAGAAGCCACTGACAAAAGCGTTCATGTGAAATTCAAGACAAAGGGAATCTGTCATGATGGGAAGCAGATGGGTATCCTGGGAGCTGAGGTCTGTAGGAGGTGGGGGAGGGGGCCTGAGCTGGACAGGGAAAAAGGGAACTTCCTGGGGTGGCAGAAATGCTCTCTCTCTTCATTTTGGTGGTAGTCTTATAGGTGTATGAAGCTGTCAAAACGTACACATACAATGAAATGTTATTATATATAAACTAAACCCAAAGTTGATTTAAAAACAGCAGCAGCAACAATAAGCTAGGAAATCAGTAATCAGATGAACAGCATTGAGGCAGTAAGGACACACAACCCAAAGTCAACACCTAACCACGGTTAAGAACCTCAGCGAAGAGTAGAGAGTGACTTTCTCAACCAAAAAGGGCATCTGCAAAAAACGTGAAACTAATGACCATTTCATCTCTTCCCATCTCTTTTTTTCAAAGCTTACACCCATGGCCCTGGCCTGCTCCAAGCTGGTAATTTCATCTTTTTCACAAGGTAAAATAATCACACAAACTCATCTTCCTACTATCAAATCTCTCAAGAAGGTAGAAGTTCTTTAATAGGTCACAAATAATACCAGTAGCTACATGAACACACACATAGAAAATCTAAGCTCAAGACCTGGCTCTCACTCAAGACACCAAGTCTTCCATCCAGCTTAATGCTCAACGAGAACCTGGCACATAAACATAGGTCTTAACTTAGAAACTCTAGGTCATTGACACTCTATCAACAACTCCTACCATCAGAAGCAGAGACATGGCCAACTCCTGGAATCTGGCATAAAGCCACACTAAGAAGATAAATATAATTAATCCTTAACCTTTGAGAATGGTTCCTGCCATTAAATATATATATACACACACACACATATATATAATTGTGTTTGGTTTCTGATCAACAAATGTATTACATAGGAAAAGTAGAGAGAAACATAGAATACATGTGCAATTTGCGTGATGTCTGTTCCTTACCTGCGGGTGGCGGGTGCTGGGAAAGGTGTACTGAACAGAGTGGGGAGGATACCGACTTTGTTCTGTGCTGAATGCTCCTTGGTTGGGAGGATAACCTGAACTTGACATTATCAGTACGGATGTCCTCACCAGGTTGTGAGATCAAGTGCAACAAACAATCATGCTTCTAGGAAATCACCTGTACAGGATGGGGAAAAAACAGAAATGATAAGAACTAACTCACCAAGAGTGCTTCTAATAACTTATAACCATAGCTGCATAAACAAAACCACTATTATCAGTAAAAGCTTTCTCCCGTATATTAATACTTACTCAATATAACAGAAGTTACAAGGGCTTTAAAACCAGAAATGGGTCTTTTCCTCTATACTGAGAAGAAGGTTTTTTAACATATCACAAATAAAACCAGTAGCTACATAAAGTGAACACATAAAATCTTAGCTCAGGAGCCAGCACACAGCAGCAGCTCAGTAAATACCTTTCTTTCAATAATTATCTGAGACACAAATATTAAACATTACAAAACAAAAATCTATGGCTGTAAAACTGTAAAAAGTCAATTATTAAAAGGATTCAGGAATAGTTACAAGGTTAGGTGTTTGTGCAGAGGAAATATTGTCTTTATTCAATAATTTGGCCCCAGAATGACAGCCTAAGAAGACACTAGGGATAGAAACGCTTTCAAGGAAGAAAAACGAGAGCCTATCACTTCAAGAAAACTACTGCCCCCTTTTTTTTAAATTAGAGTTTCAAAAAAACCTGTATCCGCCACCATTAGCCTAGCAGCTTCCCCACATTTAAAGACTTTTCCAGCAAGACTGGTGGTGATATTAACAAATGTTGAGGTTTTGATATTACACAATGAAATTTAAAGATCTGCATAACTCAATGAATCAATATTTTCCAAATGACCAATACAGAATTATAAGATTATGCATAAATAAAACATTTTAAGTCAAAACATTTTACCACAATAAGTTGCAAGACAAACCAATAAATGTTTAATATGACAGAATATGAAAGGTTTACTGATATGGCTGCAAATTCTACACAGTAATAAACCTTACCACTTGTCTGGTTTGGGTATGATATCAAAGAATACCCACAGTTATCTTAAAAGGCTATCAAAATACCCTTCCCTTTTCCAAATACATATCTATATGAGGCTAGCTTTTTTTCATAAGCTTCCATCAAAACAAAGTATCACAGGACTAAAACACAGAAGAAGAAATGAGAATCAAGCAATCTTCTTTTCAGATACTGAAGAAGTCTACAAAAATGTAAAACAATGTCACTCTTCTCAAACTTTGCTTTATTTTGGAAAATACATTACATTAACATTTGGGCTTATATTATTTTTAAATAAATATCTTTTGAATTTCCCCATTTTAATAGCTAATATGGTAAATATCAACATATATAATCCACATAAGCAAAAGCTCTTTGGAGTCCCAAGTAATCTTTATGGGTATAAAAGGAGTCTTGAGACCAGCAAGTGTGATGGTCGCTGGCCTAGAGAATTAGGTCGTCTCCAGACAGACTGACAGCCACAGATGTGGGTCGCGCCAGGTCCCTGACTCCTCCTAGAGGCCCTGGCCCTGTCAAAGTGTGGCTTCAACCCAATGTTTGTGTCAAGTGAACCACTCTATGGGGCAGGGTTGTACCAATCAGATTCCCCTCCAGGTATCTGAACTGAGAAGGTCAGTTATTGCCAAGTGGTCAGAGTGGGAGTGAAGATGAGCCAAAGGACATGTCAGAGCAGTTGGAGAGGAGCGGAGGACGTCAGCCTAGACACGGGCCAGAACAGGATGCAAAGAGCAGGGGTGCCCCTGAGACACACCAGGAACTGCCTCTGACACTGTGTTCCAGAATCAGCTCCCAGGAGGAGGTACTGTGCTTCTTTCCTTCTCCCCGGATTCCTGTTCAACTGCCTACGTAGTCTCACAGTGAGTCCTCTTTGCTTAATACAGGTGGAATAAGTGTTTACATCTTAATATCACAAGATCTCAAGTCCCCAAATAACTACACAAACCTTGGAATACTCTAAATGTAAGGTCCATCAACTGATGAGGAACTGATAGATAAAATCGGGTATATTCACAAAAGGGATTATTATTCTGCCATGAAAAAAAAAAACAAAGCTTGATACATGCTATAGATTGAACAAACTCTGAAACATAACGTTAAGTATAAGACACCAATCATCAATGACTGTGATTCCTTTCATATGAAAGTCCAGAACAGCCAAATCTATAGTGACAGAAAGTAGATTAGTGGCTGCTTAGATATACTGAGATATATATATATAAGAAAATAAGAAAAAATGATCACAACAGAAATATAAAACATGAGAACATGATAGAATTATGGGATTAACAAAAGAAATAAAATTAATGAAGGCAATCTGAATAAAGATAAGAAAAGTAAAAAACAAATTGGCAAAATATTTAAAAAAATAATGCCCAGTGTTGGTGAGGGTTTGGAGGAAAAGGTAGTTTCACAACATGACTGGTGTGTTGGTAAACTGGGTACAGATTGCTTTCTAAAGAAGAATAGCAATTTGTGCAGTATCAGCCCTGAAAATATGCACATTCTCTACCACAGCAACTCGGCTTCTAGGAATTCTTTTGGTTATTCAATAGACATATCCAAGATGAATGCTTGAGGCGGTTTCTCAAGGAGCTGCCCTAAATATACAAGAGCTTAGAAAATTGTTTTGTAAGAAGTTTAACTAATGAGGGACTTCCCTGGTGGTCCAGTGGTTAAGAATCCTCCTTGCAATGCAGGAGAAGCAGGTTCAATCCCTAGTCAGGAAACTAAGATCCTACATGCCGCAGGGCTACTAAGCCCACATGCCTCAAATAGAGCCCACCTGCTGCAACTGCAGAGAGAGCGCGCCACAACCAAGACCTGACACAGTCAAAAATAAGTATTTTTTAAAGTTTAGCTAATGAAAAATTTTACTTACGTGACACAAAAAAGTTCTTATAAAAGAGAACATTTTGTTTTATAAAAGTATAATTTACATATACCACTACCACTTGATTTTTCATGTATGTCTATCATATCTTCACAAGAATTTAAGGCTAAAGGCAGAAACATCATGTACATATTCAGCAAACATCTACTGAGCTGTATACTCTGTATGTCAACACTGCTCTAAATGCGGGCACAGAACGGGACCAAGACAGGCATCTTATTTTGAGGAGACACAGACACGAAGTAACCACAAACACTATGATAAAGTGTTATAAATAAGACAGGATTGGAGAAGGGGAAGGGAGACATGCCTGGCAGGTAAAAAGCCAGGATGATCACATGCCCCAATTTTCTGAAACACCCAATTTACAACTACTGTCCCCATGCAGTTATTAACCATGTTCCATTTCCCTCTCAAGACTGTTCCAGTTTGGGTAACACATTATATTCTAAGATGACTTTTGAGCCCAAGCCTTGAAAAGACAAGAGCATTCAGTGGAGAGAAACTAGAGAAACCCTAAGGCAAAGTGAGGAGGCAGAGGAAGAGGGAGGGAGAAGGTGACCGAGGCCATGGGGTTCTGCTGGCCATGTGTGTGACCTGCATGGTACAAACATTTTCTTTTGGCCTTCCCAACTCATTTCATCTTTCCGAAGACCTTTTCTACCCCAAATTTTAAAAATATTCTTCTATATTCCCCTCTTACACTTTCTTAAAGCTTTTAAAAATACATTCATGCTCCTTAATCATCAGAATGGGTCAGAAGACGGCAAAAGCCAGCTGATTGCTTCCTGCCTGCTCCCGCCAAAGTCCAAGGCACGAAAGTTAGAAAATCTAAGAATCGGGAGGTTTTCAGGTTTACCCAACTAACACTGATTTTTACAGATAAGAAATCTGAAAGCACAGAGAAATTTTAAAATTTCTCTATATCACAATCATCTATGGCAAAAATGGGAGAAGCTAGTGTTTCCTGTGACGCTGTGCTGCTTTCTCACAGGGAGTGAGCTACTCTGAGGAGCTGAGATAGATAAGACCACCCTCAAGACCACCTGGGCAGCGCTCTCCTCCGATACACCCGCACTTGCCAGTGGAAGGGGAAAAGCCAGCCAGGGACAGGGGAGGTTGTTTTGGTTTTGTTTTGGGGAATATATATTATATGCATGATCTCAGAGTTTCTCAAAGTACCATAGAATACAGAGGGGAAAATCTTCTCACCCCTGTCCCCAGCCTCTACTCAGTTCTCTTCCCAGAAGGCAACCAAAGTTGGTAGTTTCCAAAGTCTCCTTTAAAAATGCCTACACACACACTTTGCCCCCTACATAAATGGGACCTTGGTGGATATGTAACTGTCCAATATCTTGCTCTTATTACATAAGATCTTAACACATCTTGACAATCATTTTCATGAGTTCATAAAGACCTTCATTCTTTCTATTGCTGTAATGCATTTCACTGTATGAATGTTCACAAACATTTTATGTTTTCCAAGTAATTCTGATCTGCACCCCTGCTTATGAGATCTGAGGTCTCTGAGCTCTCCTTCCAACTCAGACATCCCAAGTAAGTAAAGCTATAAATGGAATGGAGACGCAAAAGGAAAGATCTTAGCTCAAGGTCATCCAAACTTTTTTCCAACAATGGCTTACATGACGAGAAATCTATGCTGTATGGTGGTGTTTTGAAGCTGTTTTGTTTTAATTTCCAGCAATGCTGAGTCCTGAGTACAACACATACTCAGATGTATATAAAATAATTGGTCTGTGTTTCCCTTTTATCATAACCAAACCTTCGTGACATCCTAGTTTTCTGATGTGGTTTTAGTGAAGTTTAACTTGAAATACTTTAAAGATAAAGTCAGTTACTATCGACCCAACACAGGTGGGTAACAGAACACCAGCAAAGCTAGAGATCAGCCCTTACCGGATACAAATTTACGGGTCAAACGGGCCCCACCTCTGGTCACAATAATTGCAATTTGCAGCCTACTATGAGCTGACCTCCTTCCTCAAAACTGATCCATGAGATGTACAGCAATAGTTCAGACCTTTTGTTTTTTAACCAGCACTATCTCCTCAAAACCTTACATGGAAGCCAAACGTATAAAATACCCAAAGAAGAAATACTCAGATTCAGACAGAACAGGGAAACTAGGTCTCTTTTCAGCCTCCTCATCCCCGTCCCGCCTCTGACCCTCACTCCAGTCCTGGCTCACCAAGACACCTTCCACAGAACACTGACAGTTTGCAAACAACTGAAATAAAAGAATCTGGCTGAAGGGGAAGGGAAAACCTTAAATGGCAGTTTCCAATTTTAAGCTCAGTTCCTAGCTTCAAAACTCTAACTCAGTTACATGCTTAATTCATGGACTGTAAAAATTCTGTGAAATGTTTAAGAAACCTGGTCAAGGTTTTATGTGCAACTCCCTCATATCAATACATTTAATTGTATTTTAGGGTGAAAATAAAACTAGATGTCATTGTGTAAGTGACAGAAGCACATTTTATCTGAATTTTAGAGAGAAACTTAGAACTAGCCTCCAATATTTCACAAACAGGTAATAAAATACAGTAAAATGAAGTCAGTCTATTAAATTTCCTTTGAATCTTCCCATACTAATGTAATAAAGACACACACTCACAAACACAAAAATTGACTCAACAGGAAACTTATCTTGCAAAATTAGATTTCAAATGCAACCCTAAAAAAAAAAATTTCCTTCTCCCCAGGAACTCCTGGCTTTTGGCCTACAATCTTTGCATAACCAAAACGTACTTGGATAGGTTTTCAAGGTGGCCTCGGCTATCTTGGAAAAAGTGCTAAAAATATACCTCGCTGTGGCAGGACTGCAGACGCCTCTTCAGATGAGCAAGAACGTCTTCACCAAGAGTCACAACAGAGGTGAAGTCCGTATTTCACCAAAGCAGATAAAGGACCCTATAACGTACACAATTCAATTTTCTTTTAAAGGATCAAATAACACTTTCTGATACAAAAGTGTGGCGGGGGAATGACCTCTATGACACCACAGACGCCGATTCTAAACTGAGGTAAATCAGGTATCACTGATTCTCACAAAGCAGCTCAGCTCAGCCCAACTCCAAATGCACATTAGGCAAGGAGAGGCTAAGATGGCCCCCTGAGGTACCCAACTACCTCTGAGAAAGCCCATCTGAGCCTATCTCTGGTCCAGCCTCCAGGAGAGAAGATAGCTAGAAACCATCCCAGTGAGCTCTGTCATTGGTGCCCAACCAAACAGGATTTCTCCTGTAAAATAATCTAGAACATTCTTCCTTCTAGGGAAAGAAGCTACTCTAGGGGAATGCCATTGACAATCGTGTTTTATTTTTGGCCTCTCTGACATAATGACATCTCACCTGAAGACAGATGAAGGGGAGCTAAAGCAAAAGACCTTTTAGTTTAGACTACCCTACGCCCAATAAAGTAGGGCACTGAGAGGAACGCATTAATATGGGCATAATCATTTCATTAATCTTAGATTCCAGATGTTCAATAGGTAATTCTGAAATGAAAACACCACCACTACTCTATCCCTACCAAGGCGAGAAGGGAGAAGGTTCCCCAGACAGTGAGCGGCAGGAGACAGCACTGGGGAGCTGAGGACTCTGCCATGTGGCTGCACTGTACTGACCTAATTCTCTAAATTGACAACATTCACTCCTGCCGTGAAAATTAATATATTTCAAAGTCAAAATGGACAACTATTTGCAACCCTCTCCTCCATTAACACAAAGAACAGAGGTTTGAGATTAGACGCTTTCACTTTAGCTGCTTGACCAGGATTAATCAAGACAACTCTCAAGGAGAGTAATAAGGTGGCCACTTACCAAGTCTCTGTTGCATCGCAGGCAGAGAACTAGCAGTGGTGAGCATGCGCTCACCTAAACCACAAGCTCCACGATTCTCCTGAGTGAAGCTCTGGCGAGGCTGAGGAGCTTCCCCGAGACAGTTTCCTATCTCAGGGTGATCTTAAAGATCACGTTTTTTTGCTGCCTCCCACTAAGAGAGGCTGTAAAGGTTAGGAAGCAACACAAAACAGGGCTAACGAACAACTTCTAAGGTAGATACTAAAAGAAAGAAGGGTAAATGAGAAACTGACTTAAATGTACTGCTGCTGCTAAGTCGCTTCAGTCATGTCCAACTCTGTGCGACCCCATAGACGGCAGCCCACCAGGCTCCCCCGTCCCTGGGATTCTCCAGGCAAGAACACTGGAGTGGGTTGCCATTTTCTTCTCCAATGCATGAAAGTGAAAAGTGAAAGTGAAGTTGCTCAGTCATATCCGACTCTTAGCAACCCCATGGACTGCAGCCCACCAGGCTCCTCCATCCATGGGATTTTCCAGGCAGGAGTACTGCAGAGGGTTGCCACTGCCTTGTCTGTAAATGTACTGAATTCTATACCAAAAAAAATGCAAACAAAAAATAAACAAAACCAGAGACCTGTGAAGGTAGCGGCCATCTCTTCTTCTCCCACATGGCTCCCCACCTAACTTCTTTCTTAGCTCTCAACACACTCACTCCAACAGCAAGTCCTACCCTTCCTTCATGCCCCCACCCACAGCCTCCCAAGATTCTCCAGCCCCACTACCCCCAGTCTCATCCTAACCAGACTTCCCACTTCAACACTTTCTCCACTCAAAAAGCCAAATGTCAAAAAAAAAAAAAAAGCTAAATTTAGTCTTTTAAACCATCATTCAGAACATGTCACTCTCCTGCTCAAGACTCCGTGGGGGCTGCCATTCACTACAGACAGAACCAGAACTCCTCACAGTGGCCCAGGAGCCCCTGCTGACTGGCCTCTTCCTCCCTGACTGCTCATGAGGCCGCAACTCGAGCTTCCCTCCAGCCTCTCACTGGTGCCAGGCCTCAGCCCTTTGTCCTTCTGTACTCTCGGCCTGGAATGCTCTTCCTGGCTCGCCGTGGGGCCTAGGACTCCTCAAACTTAGGTCTCAGTTTCAAATGCCATCTTCTCAGAAAGGCCTATCCCAGCCACCCTTCAGTTACCCTTTTGTTCCTTTATAGGCTAATCATAATCTGAAATGCATTCATTTGTTCTATTTCCCCCACTAGAATATAAACTCTCTGCTTGATTCCTTACTACATTTGTTGGACAAAAGAAGTAAGAAATGTGCAAACCTATTTGAAGGAAAATTTGAAAATCTACTGAAGAACATAAGTCATTTGAATAACAGGATAGGAGTTATTCCTATGACTCCTATAACAGGAAGTACACAAGGTGTCAACTTTCCTAAAATTAGCCCATGAATTCAATACTGCCAATCACTATTCATAAAAACCTCAGCAAGATTTCTTTTTGAACTTCACAGAATGATTCTAAAGTTCATCCCGAAGAATACACAGACCAGAACTGTCAAAGTCTGAAAAAAAAAAAAAAAAAAAGAGAGAGCAATGAACAGACGACTAACCCTATCAGTATAAAAACTATAAAATAGTAATTTAAAGAATATCATAACATATAACAAGAGACCAAGAAAAAGTTCTAAGTATATTTAGCAAATGATAAAAGGCACAAATCTAGTAACTGGGGCAAAGGCTGGATTATTCACCAAATGGTGCGAACACAACTGGTTATTTCAGGGAAAAAACATACACACTTCCTATCCCCCCCAGAATATATGTCTACCTCATTTCCTATACTAGAAATAAATTCCAGATGGAGCCCAAAAATTCAAAGTTGTTTTTTTTTTTTTTAAAGGAAAAGAAAACTGAAGAGAAAAAGAAACCTTTAAAAATTAAAATCTGAGGACTTGTTTTAAAAATGCAGAAAAGGTATCCAGTCAAGTCTTCCTCTCACTCACATGCCTCTGTCACTTAGCTCTCCTTCCTACAACAACCAACAATACTAGTGTCCTGGGTTTTCTTTCATAAACATTCTATGATATAAAAGCAAATGTGTATCCATTAGTTTTCCTCTTTAAAACAAGCAGTGGCATACTAGACTTAATACTTCTCACTTTGCTTCTTCAGTTTAATAGATGGATGAATATTTTAAATCTTAGAGTGAGGAAGGTCTAAGTAGATCATGAAACCCGAAAGTCGTATACAGACCAAGACACTCACCTTGTCCAGTCTCTATGTTAAATATCGTTTACATTATCTCCATTTCCTTCTACAAACAAGGAAATTAAGGCTTACAGAGGTGAAGTAATGTGCCCAAGGTCACAGAACCAGCACAATCCCAGCTGGTTATACCTGACTACAGAATACTACAGATAATACTACAGAATACTGCAGATAATAATACTTACTACACAATACTGCAGCGGGCTATACCTGACGACAGAATACTATAGTTAACAATACTACAGAATACTACAGGTAATAATACTTACTACATAATACTGCAGCTGACTATACCTGACTACAGAATACTACAGAAGGATGGGTGGGGGATAGGAGGTGTGCACAAATATGAAAAATGTAAACACCCTAATACCTAAAGAACCGAAAAACACCAATAATCCAACCAAAAAATAATCAAAAATAAAGGCAGATAATTTCTAAAAGAAATACAACTCCCTCCATTTAAAAAATGTTCAACAACAATAGTGATTGATAAAAGGCCAATTAGAATCACTTTTTTCCCCACTTCTTAAATTGACAAAATATTTTAAAGAGTAATTTTCAGTGCTGGTCAGGGTCTGAAAGTGAAAGTGAAGTCACTCAGTCGTGTCCGACTCTTTGCCACCCCGTGGACTGTAGCCTACCAGGCTTCTCCGTCCATGGGATTTTCCAGGCAAGAATACTGGAGTGGATTACCATTTCCTTCTCCAGATCTTCCAGGCCCAGGGATTGAACCCAGGTCTCCCACACTGCAGGCAGATTCTTTACCATCTCAACCACAAGGGAAACCCACCTGTCTTCTTTCATAAGTGGAATACTATGTAGCTATTAATGACCAAAGTAGCTCTAAAAACACCAACTAGGAATAGCAGAAGAGCATATTAAGGTCTCATAACATAACATATGGGGAAAAAACCTGAAAGAATACATAACACTTAGCAAATTACATCTAAGAATTGATGCTTTCACTTTCTTTATATCTTAAAACTTCCATGTTGAACTTCTGTAAAAATAATGTATTGCTTATAATAAACAGAAAAGACTTCAAAATAACATATCCTCCTTCACTCATTAAAATGGTTCTGTGTAAATAGAGTGTAACTTCTCCTTCTACCCCTCCCCTCCTGCTCAGTTTATGCCCCACCCCATTCACACACACAGACACACACCATTAATGGACTACACACTCCCTACTTCTGGCATATTTACACTGTGTGTATTTTAGGCTGTAACTCCTAGAAAGCACAAGCTTTGGTTTCATTTCAAATACAGAAAAGTCATTGTTATTCGAAGCTGAATTAAAAGAACTTAATCAAAAGTAATACAACATTAAATGTCTTTGAACAAAAGTTCAAAGTCATGATGATTACTACTTAGAACAAAAATTTCAAAATTATACAAATCCATATGCTACTGCCAAGGGAAATGAACTGCCAAAAACAGACTACTGACTCTAAACCATGCATGACAACAAAAATGTGAAAACAGCTTATCAGTTAAAGTATGGGAGGGAGGTGCAACCTATAACCATAAAGGTGACCCTCCTAACAAGTCAAATTTTCCTAGAAAAATGTAACCTCAATTTATTCTGGTTTAATTTCGATTTATGTGTAATTGAGTAATCTTAACTCTTCTCTTCCTTCTATCTTGACTAATCTACTCAAAAATTTAATTTTTGACATAAAATTAATCAAGTAGTATTCTTTCAAAGAGATCCCTTCAAAGGGATTTTATAGTAATCCTGTAAACCCACCATTCCTACTTCACATTTTTTCCCTAGCACCAAAACAACTCAAAAATCCCCTGCATATTTAAGTTAACACATTTTTGTTCTAATATTATCTGGAAATACAAATAATCTGAGATGAACTAATTCCCCACTTACTCCTTCTCCCAAGAATTCAAGAGAAATATTTTAAGAAATGGTTTAATAATAATTCACTGATAACACATGTTTTACCTGACACCGGTGAGTTTCTACCTGTTTATTAATTTCCAAAAACTGTTCATTATCAAGTTCCCACATGTGTATATCCACCAGCTTCCACAGCTGCACCAAGTACCTCCAGGCTCCTTCTTATACATTCAGCAGATCCTTACTACACCTTTCTCAAGAACAGAGAGTTATTCTGGGAGCAGGGCCAGAAGAAGGATCAAAAAATAAGTGAGACATAGACATGTCCACAAGGGGCTTATGGTATACTCTACTAGGGATTAAATGGACATGTATATAAGTAACTATGATGTTATAACAGAGGTTTAAGTAAAGTATTAAGAATTTTCAGACCAAAAGAAGTCATCTTCAGACAAGAGGAAGGAGCAAGGAGACTTCCTGGATGAAGTGGTATGTGATAAATACCTCTCAAAAAATCAGCAATATACATATGTGGTAGTATGGAACTGTAAGGTAGGGAAACAGCATTCTGGAAAAAGCACAGAATGGGAAAAAACAACCCTTCTTAACACAACCCAAAACAGGCATGTTATTTAACAGCCCAAATGGAATTTAAAACACACAAACATATCATGCTTCAGTATTCATGTGAGGACATTAGTTTAAAAAGAAAACTATGCCTTTTCCTTTAAAATAAATTTTATGGCATGAGTACCTATAGAAAACTAACATTATATATGAAGCTTTTCAACATGACATTAAAAAGACAGTTCATGTTCACATTACTTATCTACGCTTTCATATTAACAACTGAAGCTTCTCAAACTTAAAAAAAAGTAGCAGTTTGAAAGTGAAGCAAGCAATAACTGATACATAACCTAACCTATCAAATTGTGTCTCTAAACCACTGGCATAATAAAATTTCCATCACAGTAACACTTAAATTCCATGAAATGTCAGTAGGTCCAGATAACCTTAAAGGCCTTTTTAAGAAGATATTCATCATAACAGATTAAAAATGAAACTAGTAATTCCCAGTGATCATATTACTGATATAGATCAATACCAATTTTTTTCAAACTATCTTTTCACTGCAGAAATGTACAGTTAAGGAGGTATATTACTGAACTCAAATTCAGTATCTCAGCTGAGTGACTGACCGCTCATTCTCCAGCCCACTCCCTAATTTTTGTTTTCAGTTGTGTCAACCTTCACACCGAATCATCCCCTGATGATAGTGTGACAGCAGGAGCTACTCTGGACGGCCGAGGACTGGATTCTGCTGCTGGCCAATAGCAACAGTTCAGGCCAGATCTGTTCCGTTCACTGACCTTCGGTATACTCACCAGTAAAACACAACTGGTTAACCTACATGACTCTATATTCTATAATTCTATAAATAATGAGCATTTTGTTTTAACCAACTTAGATTTGTCTTTGAGATTACTGTTAAGTGACGGTAACAGCAGCACACATAAAGAGTCAACCTGAAGACTCCCCCAACACCCTCATGGCTTTGTATGCTCTCATTTTCACATGCAAAGAGGAAATCCCCTTCCCCCCCAAAAAAGCAGGTTGTATCTGAAAACAATCCAAGTAATATCCAAGTAATATTTTGACCACACAAGCTTCTGGGATAGAAAAAATGGTAGAAGAGTAAAAATATTCAAGGAAAACCACCACCACAAGAATACCAAAATAAACAACAGATGCTCTACATACAGTTCTTGCTACATGACAGAAGCTCTGGTAGCTTTTCAATACTCCTAAGGAAGTTCTGAGAGAAAGACAATGTTTCCTTAACCTTCTCTCTGAATGTACTTTTGCATCCTGAAACCTGAAAAGAACAAAGTATCAGACAATCTATAGACTGAGTTCTTTGTGCACATAACTGATCCCGTCAACTTTATACTTTAATAGCACTTAGTAACATGCCCTAAACATGAGGCACGCCACACAGGCTGAACAAGTGAACGAACTACACAACATAAGTCCGTACATAATAAATTCTGACCAACCTTTACTACTACTTTGTACTGCGTTCCAGTAAAACTCAATCTCTGAAGTAAATGAACACATGGAAATAACTAAGTATTCGAGATCTCTATTATCCTCAAACATGAGTTACGGATTTGAAATTTCAGTTAAGAGAGATTACAAAATACAATTAAAACTGAGTAACAAACACACAAAAAACTGAGTAAGAAACAGCCTGACATTAACCTACATCAATCCCTGGCTTATTTAAAAGCCTCTACTTTCTCCCAAAGATAGAAATGGCAAAACAAACTCTCCAATCCACAAAATTTAGAAGAAAAAAAAGCTTAGAAAAACTTGACTAATCTGTACTTAGCCTTGGAACAAATTTTACTCAATTGAATTCAAAGAAAGAGTTAATTTTTAGCATTCTACACTTTTTCAAAAAAATAGGTGGGCAGGCCAAATTCTTACGTTTTACTATATGAAGTCCAGCAAGACACCCAGTTAAAAACATTTATTCCTCAGAAGTCATGAAGAGGATCACAGCTACACAGATCTGTGACAGCAGATCAGCAGGTATACTCCGTAAGTTGTAAGCTATAACTGTGAACACAATTTTCTAATTAGAATACAATGTTAATCCACACAATAAACATTTGCTGTGTCAATACCCTCTGGCAGTGCCTTAAAAGTCAGAGAAGGGCTTCTCCTGTCCTCAAGAGGAGATAAGACAAGTAGGTACCTAAATGCAAGGCAGAAAGAATAAATGCCGTGAGAGATGCGCAGATAAAGCATTTCAAAAATGAAGAGGAAGCTGTTACTCTCACACACAAATATAACCTTTTGATCTTTGTAAAGCAATTTCACAACTATTAATTCTCCTAGGCTCACAGTAGCAACCTAGGAGAGCAGATATTTTCCTACTAGCATAGATGAGGAAACTGAAGCAGAGAAAGGTTGATCCTGTTCCAAAATGACACATGGCTAAAGACCAATCAGGACTCTTTATTACATTTTCTCTGAGGGAGGAGTTCAACATATTGCAAGCCTTTTGTAAAAGGAAAGAGAATTTTCATATTGCAAGTAATCATATCCTTACGTATGTATGTGCATATTATTCATATACATGTGTGTGTTAACCTTGATTTCCATTAACAGGTCTGCTTAAAGCACAGCAAAGCAACTGTGTACTATAAATATTAAAATAAATAAACTTCCACTGGAATTTAACAGAATGAGCAAATAAAAACAGTACTTCTTTCTGCAACAACTTGTGAAATAAATAAGATTTCTTCCGTAATTTTTACCCATGTCTAAATAATATTCTAAAGTTGGTCTGCTTCTGACCAGTTGGTTCTGCCAATAATTATCTTTAAGGATACATCACATTTTCGAAAACTATTAAAAACTAAATAATGCCATCAACTCTTCAGCTATCCAAGGGAGACTCACGTGTGACGCATCAGCAGCAGCTATTGATCAAGACATGCTGAACGAATGAATGATTTGAAGGCATTTTAAAATCCCTGGCCTGTTGCTCTTTACGAAACGTTCAGCCTCCCATCACTGCCTCACCAGGGTGCACGCAAGGAATGTAAATTTCAATACAATTAGGATCTAATTAGGGAAGCAAATCTGATGCAGGTGAAAATACTAATCCCAAAGATTAGAATTACCCACACCACCAAACCAAGGTTAACTCTGTAGAAGCGGGACTGGAGCCCGCAACGTCGGTTAAAAGAAAACTGACACTTCTGAGCAAATACTTTTACTAAATATCACTTATGCCCACTCATACCTTTAATACACGACTATACCCCTAATCCAGTTAATTCGAAAAATTCTGTCTCCTCGCCACTAAGACTGACTTCTCAATGATAGTTTCTCTAATCCCTCTTCCCCCCAAAAGAGAATCCACGTTAAACAGCCACGATAAAAGCCAGAAGGTACCGGGTTCCCATCTCCGCCGTCCCCCGCCCTCCCTTCGCCATTACACCCCAAGCGGTTTGGTCGCAAAGGTGAACTAGTTTGCTCTTCACGCACTTGTCCACCGCTGTCACCCGCCCTGACCCCTTGCACACTCGCGGGCGGCCACCAACTCCGCCCCGGAGGGAGCGCGGGCCGCCACCTGCGCGGGCCCC
>NW_011494752.1:9973594-9973685 GCF_000754665.1 Bison bison bison
CTTCCCTGTCCATCACCAACTCCCAGAGCTTACTCAAACTCATGTCCATCGAGTCAGTGATGCCATCCAACCATCTCATCCTCTGTTGTAA
>NW_011494752.1:9974070-9980060 GCF_000754665.1 Bison bison bison
ACCGCGGCTGAGGCGGCTCCGGCGCCGGCTCCTCCTCCTTCCGGAGGCTGGCAGGCCGACTCCCTCCGCTGGCCGAGTTTCCTGGGTTGCCCGTGTCCGACCTCCTGGCATCCTGCCTCGGTCCGGCGACAGCGGCGGCCCCAACGCGGAGCCATCGCGCCCGGGCCTCCCCGTGGGCGTGGGAGAGGGAAAGACGCGGGCCTTCGAGCCCGGGCTGCCGGGGTCGCGCGGCCACCAGCTCGCTGCTTCCCGGGCTCGGGCTGCGTTCGCAGCGGGCCTCCCTCAAACACCGCGCGCGGCCGACCGGCCTGGGATGCCAGCCCTCCCTCCGAGGATCCCGGGCCCCCGCGCCCGCCAAGTACGCTCTCGGCCTCACGCTCCCAAGGAACTGACCGGACGGGCCTCGCCACCGCATACTGTTCCTTTAGAGAAGCCGCCACTTCACATCCCACAATTAGGGAGGAGAAACACAGTCGGTGTCCACCCGGATAGTTACGAGAAAGCCCGGGTTTTAAGAAACGAGTGATAAAAAAGTGACATGAAGAGAACTCGCACTCAAGAGGTTGGGGGTTCTTTTCAGACGCTTCCCCTTAAGTTCTGTGTGGACGGCAAGGGGGTCGCTCAGCCCTAAAGCCGAGCGGGTATGAGAGCTCGTAAAGGGCGCTTAAAGTAGCGAGAGCCCGTGAAGAGGGCCTGAGAGGCGTCCGTGTCCGAGCACACAGCCCGACGCTTAAAGCCTCCGGCCGTTGGGGAGACCGGCGGGACGGACTTACAGTCGGAACGGGGTTTCCGCGAGCTCGGTTTTCCCGCCGGAGTCGGCCCGGCGGCAGCCTCCCGATCTGCGCAGGCGCACTTTCTCCTCTTGGGGCATGGAAGTGGCGGCGCCGCTTCTGTGTTTGGCGGCGGCTGTCCTGGTATGGGGCGTTCTCTGGGTTTGGGGCTCCTGGGAGCGAATGACGAGGCCGGAGCAGGCTGGCCTGCCCGGAGGCGGAAGCCGGACACTTCTGGTGACGGCGCACCCCGACGATGAAGCCATGTTCTTTGCTCCCACTATTCTAGGCTTGGCCCGCCTGCGGCACCAGTTGTTCCTGCTCTGCTTCTCCGCAGGTAGGAGGCTGTAGGCGGGGCGCGGGGACTCGGGGCGGCGGAGATAATTCAGGCGCCGGCCTGTTTCAGTCAGCCTCTTACCGAAGAGGTTTCTGTCGTAGGCGCCAGGCGAATGAATACACTGAAGGAGGACCCTTTTCTGGGGCGAGAATCCGTGATCCCAGCCAGGGTCGGCTTCCCGGAGTGGGGGCACGTGGGCCGCATGTGCGCCAGGCTCCCGGCTACCGCGATTGGAGAGCATTTGCTTCCGATAAATACCTACATCTGCGCTGGGAACTGGCTGTAATCTGTATTCTGTGAAACCTTTTCATTCACAGGAGGGCCAAGAATAACGACCAAACAGAATCTAGGCCGTGTCATGACTGCTGAACTCTTCATTCTGTGCTAGAAAATGTACATGTCAAACCGAGGGGAGAGCCCATTAGACTAGAGAGTAATCTTACAGGTCATTTTAGCGGTCCACTCCACCCAGCTTTCACTGAAGGGACCTTTCAAAGAATAAATCCTCCTTTACCGTACAGAAAAGATGGGATGAGAAAACAGAAATTGACCATTATGCTGTATTATGGTGATAATTGCACAGCTGTATAAATGAAATAACTAAACTGTACATATACAGTGGGTGAAATGGATGGTATGTAAAAACCATACCTCAATAAAGCTGGTTGTAACATGCCCAATCAGCTCTTTTCTCATTTGGTTGTGTTTCCTACCAGTTCTTTTTCTATACAGATTTTTCCCAATAAGCATGTTTTATACGATTTGTCACAGAGTATTACTTTGTCATTAATTTCTTAAATATTTATTAAAAACTTTTGTGTACTAATCACTATTAATATAGGCAGGGAACTTCCCTGGCAGACCAGTGGTTAAGACTACAGGCTGCCAATGTAGGGGGTGCCGGTTCCATCTCTAGTCAAGGAACTCAGGTCCCACATGCCAAACAGCACGGCCAAGAGATTAAATAATAATAATAAATGGCCAAAATCCAGAAAATGCTGGTGAGGATGTGGAGCAAAGGAATTCTCATTCACTGTTGATGGGAACACAAAATGGTGCAGTCACTTTGTAAGGAAGTTAGTTTGGTAATCTCTTACAAACCTAAACATACACTTATCAGCAATAACCCTCCTTGGTATTTATCCAAAGAAAGTGAAAACATGTTCATCCAAAAACCTACACCCAGATGTTTAAGGCAGCTTTATTTGTAATTGCCAAAACATGAAAGCAACCAAGATGTCCTTCAGTAGGTGTGTGGATAAACTGTGGTCCATTCAGACAGTGGAATATTAGAGCTAAAAAGACATGACCTGTCAAGTCATGAAAAGAAGGAATCTTACATGCGTATTACTAAATGAAAGACGCCAATCTGAAAAGGCTTTGTACTGTATGACTCCACCTACGTGACAATCAAGAAAAGGCAAAACTACGGAGACAGTAAAAAGTGGGGATCAGGGGCTTGGATGGGAGAAAGGATGTATAGACAGAGCACAGAGGATTCTTAGGGCAGTGAAAATACTCTGGTACTATAATGATGGATACATGTCATTATATGCATGCTCATTCACTAAGTTGTGTCTGACTCTTTGCAACCCCAGGGACTGTGGCCCGACAGGCTCCTCAGTCCATGGGATCTTCTAGGCAAGAATACTGGGGTGGGTTGTCATACTTTTCTCCAAACCCACGGATTGTACAAGACCAGGAGTGAACCTAATGGAAAGTGTGGACTTCGGATGATGATGGTGTCAGTGGAGGTTCACCAGTTGTAACAAATGTACCATCCAGTGGGAGATCTGATAATGGGGAGGCTGTGGAAGTGTGGGGCAGGGAGTCTCTGGGAACTCTCTGTATCTTACCTTCAAGTTTGCTGTGAGCCTAAAACTTCTCTTTAAAAAGTCTTGACTAAAAAAAAAATTTTTTTTCATTAAATAAAGTCTGTCTGCTAGGAGGTATACTCTGCCCTGGGAATAAAACTGAAACGAGTTAGGTAATGAACACATCTTTCTGAAACTTTTAATTTAAACATTTATCCATATTAATTAGAACTAGGTATATAGCCTTTTAAATGGTTTCATAGGGATAAACCTTAATTTAGTTTGTTGTTGTTTAGTCGCTAAGTCGGGACCCCATGGGCTGTAGCCCGCCAGGCTCCTCAGTCCATGGGATTTCCCAGGCAAGAATACTGGAGTGGGTTGCCATTTCCTTCTCCAGGGGATCTTCCCAACCCAGGGATAAAGCCTGTGTCTCCAGCATTGAGCCACCAAGGAAGTCTTTTAGTTAGTCATCCCTTCAATTCAGTTCACTCACTCAGTCATGTCCGACTCTTTGCAACCCCATGGACTGCAACGCACCAGGCTTCCCTGTCCATCACCAACTCCCAGAGCTTACTCAAACTCATGTCCATCGAGTCAGTGATGCCATCCAACCATCTCATCCTCTGTTGTCCCTTTCTCCTGCTTGTATCAGGGTCTTTTCCAGTGTGTCGGTTCTTCACATCAGGTGGTCAAGTATTGGAGTTTCAGCTTCAGCATCAGTCCTTCCAATGAATATTCATGACTGATTTTCATTAAGATTGACTGGTTGGATCCCTTTACAGTCCAAGGGACTCTCAAGAGTTTTCTCCAACACTAACACCACAGTTCAAAAGCATCAATTCTTCGGTGTTCAGCTTTCTTTATGGTCCAACTCTCACATCTATACATGACTACTGGAAACACCATAGTTTTGACTAGACAGACCTTTGTTGGCAAAGTAATGTCTCTGCTTTTTAATATACTGTCTAGGTTGGTCATAGCTTTTCTTCCAAGAAGCAAGCATCTTCTAATTTCATTGCAGTGATTTTGGACCCCCAAAAATAAAGTCTGTCAACTGTTTCCAGTGTTTCCCATCTATTTGCCATGAAGTGATGTGATGCCATGATCTTATTTTTCTGAATGTTGAGCTTTAAGCCAATTTTTTCACTCTCCTCTTTCACTTTCATCAACAGGCTCTAGTTCTTCGCTTTCTGCCATAAGGGTGGTGTCATAGGCATATCTGAGGTTATTGACATTTCTCCTGGCAATCTTGACCCCAGCTTGTGCTTCATCCAGCCTGGCATTTCACATGATGTACTCTGCATATAAGTTAAATAAGCAGGGTGACAATGTACAGCCTTGATGTACTCCTTTCCCGATTTGGAACGAGTCTGTTGTTCCATGTCCAGTTCTAACTGTTGCTTCTTGACAGGCATACCAGTTCCTCAGGAGGCAGGTCAGGTAGTCTGGTATTCGCATGTCTTTAAGAATTTTCCAGTTTGTTGTGATCCACACAGTCAAAGGCTTTGGCATAGTCAATAAAGCAGAAGTAGATGTTTTTCTGGAACTCTTTTGCTTTTTCGATGATCCAACGGATGTTGGCAATTTGATCTCTGGTTCCTTATTATTGTATGTATATTTAGAAGTTTTCCCCCCCCAGTTTATCTCTATTACAAATAACCTCTTTATGTATACTTCTTGCTTTGATTAACATTTTTTTTCCTCAAAAAAAAATTTTATTGGCAGTAAAGATTAAACCATTTTTCATATATAATGAGAATTTCAATCTAAGCACTTTTCTCAGTTTATTCTATTAAAGATAATAATTGCAAATAGATGCAAGTAATGGTTTTTTTTTTTTTTTTTTGCTTTTAATTTTATGTTTTTATCAACTATGGAAATCAATATAAGCAAAATTTATTTTGAGATGGTTGAATTTTATTTACAAAGTATTATAGGTACAGGAGATTCTTTACTAAATTTCTTCTTGTTTTCTAGTGGGTTGAGGCCAGAAATCAAAATTTTTTCAAAAATATAAGACCTACCAGACTCTGGACACATACTGATATATTAGTATCTGTATTGTTGTCTTTCATTGTTTCCTCTGCATCTAACTTTCTTTGTAATTTTTAAAATTACTTTTAAAAAAAAAAATTAAAAAAAAATAAAAAATTACTTTTAAAATCCCCAACTCATTGAAAACATGTATGGATTAAACATTAGCCACCTTCCTGATTTATTCTAACTTGAAAAGCAGGAAGTTAATAACTTGTTATATAACATAATGAAAGCTGTAACTGCATGACAGAGAAAATACTGTGGACCCAAAATGGGGAAAAGCATGAATTTTCTTTTCACAGAGTTGGAGTAAGGAAACTTTGAAAAGCTTTTCTTTTGAGCTGGTCTTTTAAAATAGGACTTAGGTTCACAGGAAATAGGGCAAGTCATTCAGAGAAATAGTAAAAACATAAGTAAGTCTGGGACTCATTTGAATGCTTCAAAACTCCAGTTCTGAGGGGTAGGGAGAAGCAGGGGGGAAATTGTATCTTATTAGTGGCTCATATAATCCTCTCAGCAATCCTATGATAAGCATTAAATACACAGAATGGTACACATGTATATAATTTGTCCCCCCCGCCTCACCTTTTTCTAAACTATGGAATCTAAATCACAAAAAAGTAACTTAACCAAAGTTAAGAGCTAGGATATGGAGGAACCAGAACCCTGTGGGTCTTTCCAGTTCTGAGCCATTACATCCAATCTGCCTCACACATCTTGTTGCTGTGACAGTTAAGGAATAACTCATTTGATTCCCATTGTATGTTCCAAGAAATACCAGTTCATCAAGCTGCTATTTAAAAAAGTTAATAACGTGACCCAACAAGTTTAGGGAACTTAATCAGATATGCTATCCCCAACCCCCCCGCTTTAAAGCTGTATAGTCCTTGTTAGACTGTCCACATCTTGGTGAAGTCTTGCTATAAAAAATCCTAAAATTTAGTTTAGTTTAGTCCAGCATTTATCCAGTTTATGTAACCACTGAGGTGTGCGTGTTTGTGTGCTCAAGTCGCATCTAACTCCTTGAGGCCC
>NW_011494752.1:9980160-9995546 GCF_000754665.1 Bison bison bison
ATGTAAGAATACTGGAGTGGGTTGCCATGTCCTCCTCCTCCAGGGAATCTTCCCAACCACGTCTCTTGAGTCTCCCTCATAGGCAGGGGGATCCTTTACCACTACCGCCATCTAGGAAGCCCAACCACTGAGATATCTATTCATATACAAATGGGAGAAAGCCACAGTAGACAGTACGGTGTTGTAAAATACATTTGGTGGAGAATTAGCACAGACAGTTCTGTATTTTAGAAAGCTCGTTCCAGTGGCATATGGAGGACGGTTTGGAGGGAAAGACTGGTTCTCCCAATCAGGAAGTGGAGCCTGTTTCTCTCCTTGAACCTGCATATGACTTGTGACACCTACTGTCTACTGACAGGGTGCACTGTTCTGGAGGGTCATAGCCACTTACTCCACTGAAGTGCCTACGTGTTTACCAGACCTAGTGAAAACGCCTCAGATGCTCTCTGACTTCAACTCCGTAACCCCTTCTGTGTTCCTCAGTTCAAACACAAAGCAATAAAATCAGCTCCCCAAGCAGTTTGACGACCAATAATCAGAGTCTAATGTGTTCGGCCTCAGACATCAGGAATCGCATCACTAGTGTAAGTTAGGCTCTTAGTACCAAAGATAAGTAACCTTGAGACAAAATAGGAGAGGGGAACCTAAAATATGATGACTGTCACAAAATTGACAATTTCTGACTCAAAAATTTGTGATGAGTACAGTACAAAATGAAATTGTTGTCTGGAGTCTCTTGGGGGTTAGTCCTTCTGTCAGATACAACATAGCGACTGTCTCCTATCTGGGTTCAAAGAGTTCAAAACTCACCCTAGAGGAAGCCCTGCAGCAGTGGAAAGGTTTCACTTGGGAGTTTCTGAGTTTTCTGGGACAGGAAGCATAGCCACTCTCCACTCTCTCCGGGCCTCATGAGTGCCTGCAGGGTGCTGACACCAGGAATGAGACCGATGCTTTTAAGGTCAAAGACATTTAGGACTTAATCATCAGATCCCAGAGGAGAGCTCATCCTTCTGAGCAGAACACTGGAAACGATAACTTGCCAGGGAAAAATAGCAGAAGGCATACCTGTGGCTGATTCACACTGATGTATGGCAGAAACCAGTGCAATATTGTAAAGCAATTATCCAAAAAAAGAAAATAGCAGAAGGCTTCCCAGAGGGATTGGCATTTGATCTGGATGATAACGGTGGATTGTAATTCAGAGGGAAAGGAAAGGGAAAGGAAAGGAAAAGGGGGAACGTAAAGATAAAAAGTCACGGAAAAGGGAGATTAACTCTGAGAACCAAACCAAGTGGATGTGTATTATCACATAATCTTCAGGAAAGCCTGAGGAGAAGGCCATCGTCCCCACTTCACAGCTGGAGAAATCAATGGCTCAGGAAAGTTAACTAGCACAAAGCATATACGCAATTATCTGATGGAGAGTTGGATTGAGGGGTGCAGCAGCCAGACAACTGCTCATAAGTACAGTTTGTGTGTTTAGCCAGTCAGTCGAGTCTGAGTCTGTGACCCCATGGACTGTATCCCACCAGACTCCTTGGCTCATGGGATTCCACAGGCAAGAATACTGGAGTGGGTATTCCCTTCTCCAGGGTGTCTTCCAGACTCAGGAATCGAACCTGCATTTCCTACACTGGCAGCTGTGTTCTTTACCACTGAGCCATCAGGGAAGCCTGAAATGCAATTTAAGTGATACCAAAATGTCACTGTAAGTTATTTGTAAGGATACAGAGCAGTTACTTACCAGAACTGTTATTGGGAAGTATAGTGGACACGACTGATGCAACTTAGCAGCAGCAGTGTATGTGTCAGGAAAATAAAGAATTTATGAGCTATTTAGGGTGCTGATGTGGTCCAGATTCCCAGAGGCATGCTGGAATAGCTGGTTACCAAATTCCAAAGGAGGATATTTTCCTAAAATACTCAGGACTGGCAGCCTCTTTAAGTGTTGAACGGATATTTGAAGACTATCAATTTAAAGGGGCCCAAATGACATATACCCAGACAACACTAATTCAAAAAGATACATGCTAGGAAAGATTGAAGGCAGGAGGAGAAGGGGATGACAGAGGATGAGATGGTTGGATGGCATCACTGACTCGATGGACATGAGTTTGAGTAAGCTCTGGGAGTTGGTGATGGACAGGGAAGCCTGGCATGCTGCAGTCCGTGGGGTCGCAAAGTCGGACACGCCTGAGCGACTGAACTGAACTGAACTGAACATACACACCTGTGGTCATAGCAGCATTATTCACAATAGCCAGGACGTGGCAACAACCTAAATGGCCCACAGAAGACTGGATAAAGACAATGTGGGAAATATATACAATGGAAGTTACCCATAGGAAAGAATGAAAAATGCCAGTTACAGCATCATGGCTGGACCTAGAGATTATCATACTAAATGAAGTAAATCAAAGAAAGACAAATACCACATGAAATTACTTATATGAGGAATCTATCTGTAACAGAAACACACAGACATAGAGAACAGACTTGTGGTTGCCAAGGAGGAGGGAGTTGCGGGGTAGAAGGACTAGGAGTTTGGGGATTTACTCGAGGTAAACTATTACATGCAGGATGGATAAACAGCAAGGTTCTACTGTATAGCAGAGGGAACTGTATTCAGCATCCTGTGACAAACTGAGTTGGAAAAGAATATAAAAAAGAGAATGTCTATATATATGTGTATAACTGAGTCACTTCGCTGTACAGTACAACATTCTAAATCAATTGTACTTCAATTTAAAAAATAAATAATAGGCCCAAAAGAGTAGTGTGTCTGGATACCCTACTTATTCTGAGTGGTTACAGAAGAGTCAGTCCTAAATCTGCTAACTGCAGAGCCAGTACGCAAAGCCTGTAGCGTGCGGCTGAAACACAGACAGGCAGACAGACAGACATATGGATAGACAGAGATGGAGAGGAATTCAATGGTGATTATAAAGATTGTGCTTCACAGGTGTGTCTGACAGTAGTAACCCTAGTGTTGTGTTTCTCCCAACTTTTTATCACAACCACAAAATTTTCAGATAGTTTAAGTCCTTTAGGGAACAAGATGAGAATGAGTGGACAATAGATCTCCACTGATAAAGAAATGGACGACCATGTATTTGTTATCCTCAGGAAATTACTACAATCAAGGGGAGATCCGTAAGAAGGAACTCTTGCAGAGCTGTGATGTTCTGGGGATTCCCCCCTCCAACGTAATGCTTATTGAAAACAGGTAAATTTATCTTTTAACAATGTGGAAATTCAGTGGCAATAAATACACAGTGTACACTCAAAAGACAAAAAACTCATGTGGGTGGGCAAGAACATTCTTATTTGAGAAGTCGCCTGAATATAGTTTCACATTTGTTTTCAAGTGGCAGTGTAACATAAATGAATTTTTTCAACTTCTGTTCAGATTTTGTCTTAAGATAGCTACTTTTTTAATCTTAAAAAAAAATTATAAAATACGTCAGAAGTGTAAAGAACAGTATTATGAACCCTCACATGCCTGTTGTCTAAGGCCAGTAATTATCAAGCCTTTGCTATGCATGCATGTATCCCCATATATCTTGTGTGTGTGAAGTTTTAGGGGTTATTATGCAGTTATAACTTAGCTGTGTTTTTTCTTTTTATTGGAGTATAGTTGATTTACAATGTTGTAGTTAGTTTCTGCTGCATGGCAAAGTGAATCTATTATACATATACACATATCCACTCTTTTTTCAGATTCTTTTCCTATATAGGCCATTACAGAGTACTGAGCAGAGTGCCCTGTGCTGAACAGTAGGTCCTTATGTATTTTTATATAACGGTGTGTATATGTCAATCCCAGTCTCCCAAATTTTTTCCTCCCACGTATGAAGTATTTTAAAGAAAACCCAACCATCAGTACATCAGGTTATTCTACCTTATGTACTTAAGGATAGATCTCTTAAGAAGATAGACTTTTCTTCATGCAGCCACAACGTCATTAGCAACCCATCAAACAAAATTGATAGTAATGGCAATTCCTTGGTTTGTCAAACACCCAGTCCATTTTGAGCTGCTCTGAGTAGCTCAAAAGTGTTTTTTCACCGTAGGTTTGTTCAAATCAGGATATAAACAAAGTGCACACGTTATAGCTGGTTGATATTCTTCATATCCCTTCCCCCTCCCAATGTCACTGATTGTTGAAAAAACTGAGGCAGTCATCATGTAGACGACTGTCTGCTGCTTCCATGTGGTATTGCCTCAGTGGTGGTTTTATCCTCTGTATTTCTTGCAAACTGGAAACGGGCACTAACTTTCAGGGACCAGAAGCCGTTCCATGTCCTCCCCATTCCATCATTTCAGGAGACGTGTACTGTCTCACTTTCAGTGATCCTGCAATCAGCTGGTGTGTTTACGTGGTAACGGCCATTCCTTTTCATTGTAAAGACCCACATCAACCTTTCATGTAGTGCTTTCATGATTAGTAATCATTAATTAAGTAAGGATTGCAAAATGGTGAGTCTCTAAGTATCTCCCGAGTTCCAAATATACCAGCTATAATTCTTCTATAAAGCAGAACTTTATCAACTGGGGCTGTTTAGTTACCCTGATATATATAGTTTGACTCCAAAAGACAGGCTAAAATGCTTCTTTCCCTTTTGTTGCCATTTTCAGAATAGGAGTTGATCCCCTACGTACCTGCACCAGTAACCAATTATTTGTTGGTTTGTCGGATGAGGCAGGCAGGAACTTACATGTTGGGTTTTTCACTTTAAATCATTATGCTCTTTGATACTGCAATCATCTCCTCTTTGACCATTGAGCCTTTTCATGTTGGCACATATGTCCTTTAGATAAGAAATTAAGAATCTGACTTAATTTATTATACTTTTTATATATCCAAAAGATCATGCAGTTTCAGCAACATCCCCTACTTGTAAGATGCTACTCATAAGAGGAGTCATAAACATGTTAAAAATAAATAATTCCACAGCCAGTTTGAAGATTCAAGGAAGCCAGGTGTCTTAGTCTGCTCAGGCCACCATGGCAAAATACCAGAGTCTGGGCAGTTTAAACAACAGAAATGTATTTTTCTCTCACAATTCTGGAGGTTGAAAGTATAAAATCAAGGTGCAGCAGGGTTGATTTCTGGAGAGGGTTTCCTTCTTGGCATGCAAATGGCCATCTTCTCCCTATCTGCTCCCAAGCCGTGGGGAGAGGGAAGTTTCTCTCTTCCTCTTCTTACAAGGCCACCAGTCCTATAGGGTTGCTGCTGCTGCTACTAAGTTGCTTCAGTAGTGTCCGACCCTGTGCGAGCCCATAAACAGCAGACCACCTGGCTCCTCTATCCTTGGGATTCTCCAGGCAAGAACACTGGAGTGGATTGCCATTTCCTTCTCCAATGCATGAGAGTGAAAAGTGAAAGTGAAGTCACTCAGTTGTGTCTGACTCTTCACGACCCTATGGACTGTAGCCTACCAGGCTCCTTTGTCCATGGGATTTTCCAGGCAAGAGTACTGGAGTGGGTTGCCATTTCCTTCTCCCCTATAGGGTTAGGGCTTACCATTATGACCTCATTTAACCTTGTGCACGTGCATACTAAGGTCACTTCAGTTTTGTCTGACTCTTTGTGACCCTATGGACCATAACATAGTCCGCCAGGCTCCTCTGTTCATGGGGATTCTCCAAGCAAGAATACTGGAGTGGATTGCCATGCCCTCCTCCAGGGGGATCTTCCCAAGCCAGGGATCGAACACAAGTCTCTTATGTCTCTTGCATTGGCATGCGGGTTCTTTACCACTGTCACCAACTGGGAAGCCCCTCACTTAACCTTAATGACCTCCTAAAGACCCCATCTCCAATACAGTCATATTGGGGATTAAGGCTTCAACCCTCGGATTTGAGGAGAACACAGTTCAGTCCCTGGCAGCATGCAGTTTTCAGTCTTTCAGCCTCTAGTTTCCTAACTGAGCAACGCAGAGCTCTGGAATCTTGCTCTGGGTTATTTAGATGAGTCAAAGGGAAGGATGAAGGGGACGAAGAGAAAGGAAGGTTTCACAGAAGGCCCACATTCAGAATAATCATGGTAACTATACATTCAATTCACTGTCAGTGCCAAGGACCTCACTAAACACATGATCTTGAAAATAATCCAGTTACTTCCCCAGGTTATAGATGAGAAACAGAGGACTAGTGAGAGGTTAAGTCATCTGCCCAGGGTCATCCAGCTGACACTAGCAGAGCAAGCCTTGCAGCCAAGGCCATCTGGTCACTGCGCCCTGACTCCTCCAAGCCTGACTCACAATTGCACAAAGGTCACCTCATTCAATTCTTCAATTGACTGAACAAAAACAGGTTTTTTTATGATCCTTTTTTAGTTTCACACAAAGAAACTGAAGCTTAAGAGACTCCTCTGAGGTCAGACGTTTAATAAATGACAGTCAGTGCTAGGATTCGGAAACAGAAAGGAAGACGGAATTGATTCCTGACTTTCTGCAGGAAAGTAGGTCACCACTTGATTAGGGTAAGCGAACGACCAACGTGTGCTTAAGAGAACATCTGAGGTTGTGTACTGTCAGTGCTGTCTTCCATTGCTCTGAACTTTATGGCTTGATTCCAAGGAGGTATTTAGCCATAGGAGCTCACCTAAGTAAACCCCTTAGCCAAAGCCTTAAAGAGAGAAAACAGTTCCATTTTCAAGAGAAGGCATCTGAGTCATTAGACAACTAAGTGGATACGCTTGGTAACCTTACCCAGTTCCTTAATACTTGTAGGTTCTGCTAATTTAAAGGACCATGTGATGTTTAAATGAATGTGATTAACAGATACAGATTAAAGCTCCTGGAATGGGCAAGGCACCGTGCTAGAGGCTGAAGAAAAAGAACAGTTCAAGGTCCAGGAACTGGATAATGGGTGTTGGTCTGATAGGCACCACTGCTGTGTTTGCACAAATGGTGGTTGTGCACGTGCTGAGGTTCAAGCCTAGAAAAGGGCTTAAAGACCCTCTCCCGAACACTTGGGAACTGAATGTGACTGGGAAATGCAGCCTACAGACTGAGTATTCATTTGTTGCTTTTGTGTTGGAGTCCATAGAATTGTTTCATTTACATTTCAAAACAAAAAGTAAACGCACATTTCTGTATGTATATTCTAAAAGAACACACACCAGACTTGTCAATAGCTGCTGCTCTTTAGTTGGGCCAGGGAAGAACACTAGCACTTCTTAATTTTCACAGAATTCTGTACAGTTTTATTTTGCTTTTGTTTGTTTGTTTTTTTAAAGGAAGCCTGTATTACTTTTTAAAAGACAAACAGACTTCAGAGATACTGCAAGTACAGGCCCAGACCACCGCAATAAAGCAAGTCAATAGGAATTTTTTGGTTTCCCAGTGCATATAAAAGTAACATCAACACTATACCATAGTCTATTAAGTATGCAAGAGCATTATATCTAAAAAAAAAAATAACATACATACCTTAATTGAAAAGTAGATATCATCTGAGCCTTCAGCCAGTTGTAACAATAACATCAAAGGTCACGGATCACATATCACCATAACTAATATAATAATAATGAAAAAGTTTGAAATATTGCAAGAATTACTGAAATGTCACACAGATACACAAAATAAGCAAATGTTGTTGGAAAAAGGCCCCCAGTAGTAGACTTTGCTGTCATAGGTCCACAACCCTTCAGTTCATTAAAAATGCAGTATCTTCAAAGCACAGTAGTGAAGTGCAATAATGATTATATATTTTTAAAGACTACTACTACATGACTAATAAAAATTCTTCCCTCTGTACTCAGCTTCTATCCATACAAGTGAAGGCTAAATTAGAAACAATTCTGTATACATTTTGGTAAGTTCAAAGCATAGAATAGAGTTCCTTGAAAAGATAGTAATGATTTTTAAGCCTTTTTATAAACACTGTGGTCTTCTCAGGGCCTCATTCTGAAGGACCAGTGGGCAGAGGGTCAGATATGCTCTCCAAAGGGCTCAAGCTGGAAATGGGGAGGGGTTTAAGGGGGGCTTCCCTGGTGGCTCACATGGTAAAGAATCTGCCTGCAACACAGGAGACCCAGGTTCAATCTCTGCATTGAGAATATCCCCTGGAGGAGGGCAGGGCAACCCACTCCAGTATTCTTGCCTGGAGAATCCTCATGGACAGAGGAGCCTGGAGGGCTACAGTCCATGGGATTGGAGAGTTGGACACGACTGAGCGACTGAGACACACACACACATACACACACACACACACTGACTGTAATGAAATAAAGTAGACCTTCCAGTCATAACCAGGCCCATAAAAATGCATCAGGGCCCAACAACCAACCGTTGGGAGAAACTTTTGGGGTCTCGGAGGTGATTGTGGTCTGATCCCTGCTCCTAGCATCCCATACCTGCCGTACCCACATCACATCTATTCCCACCACAAAAGCAGAGGATTCCCAGCACCCCAGTCTGTTCTCATATGCAAGGCAGGCTGCAAACCCACCAAGCTTTCTTCTGCATCCACACTCATGCATGTGCCCGGCCCTCCTCTGCCTGCTTCCTCCCTTCCCAGCTCCCCACATCCTGGCTGTCCAGCAAACTCCTATTCATCCTTGAAACCCCAGCTCAAGATTACCTTCGACTCTGCAACATCCATGATTTGCCCAGATTTTCTTGGGCACTTTGGCTACATTGTCATTGTCCCATCATATCCCAATATATACATCATTTTTTTACTCCATAAGCCCCTCTGTATCTTTTCTTCATGTATCCCCAACCACTATCCTAACACTTTATATATAGTTGCTCAATGCATGTTTGTTGAATAAACAGGCTACTTGGCTCACACCAGAAGCTTCCTTCCTGTGGCACCCCATAAGTGTGTGGTCTCCAACCCCCTTTCCTCGATTTTTTTTTTTTAATTGACTCAGAAATGGTGAATAGCAAACCAATTCCTGAGACTTCAGTAAAACTGTTTTCACTTTTTTTTAAAAGAAAACAGTCTTGATCCCTGACTTGCATGGTTATTTTTAGTCTTTTGGAAGTCCTAAGTGAGAACTTAGGTTTGGGAGTATTTTTCTACATCTTGATTTTCCCACTCTGTCAGTTTGGCTCCACCATCCTAAGGTTTCAGCATCTTTTCTCCCACTGCTCGTCTCAACGTCATCCTGGCATTAACAAGCCCAAGACCTTAACAGACTGATTTGAGTTGAACAAGGAAATAGAATCCAGTACCCACTAGGCAACATAAATGAGCCTGGCCTGCTACCAGTTCCTGGAAGTCTCTGTGTTTTCCAATAAATGCACACAAATCAGTGAAAGGGAAGCCACAAAGCAGAGAGTCTGGGGCTGCTGGGGTCCCGTTGGTAACTAATCCCCTCTCCTCTTGAGACCCTGTAAAAGCCGGCCCCTTCCAGAAACCAAGACAGACCATATGCCAAGTGCCAAAGTGAACGTGACCAAGCATCCTCTTACTGTAAAGAGATAAAACGAAGCTCCTCGCAGGGCCTTTTCTCCAAAGACACAAAGAAGTGACTGGGTACAGTTAGAGGGCAGCATTCCAGCCCCAGTTGGCAAGAGCAGGGCAGGGCTCCCATCCTCCCAGAGGGCACAAAGGACGACGTTTCCTAGAAAAGGAGCCGTGGGAGGAGACTGCAGTGGACCAAGCTGATATGGAGCGACTGTGCCAACATGGAAGGCTGCTCCCGTGCTACTTCAAAGGCAAGTTATCCTGGGAGCTGGAGGGAGGCTGGGTCGTCAAGTCACATGTCAGTTTAGAAGAAGAGTGGGACCAGGGAGGCTGGCCTCAACAAGGCATGTATTTGTGGCTGATTCTGCTCCTTGAAAGAGTCTGTAAATATACCACAAAAATAGGAACCAAGGTGACTGTGTGTTGTGATATTCATTACAGCAAAAAAAATTGATAGCAACCTAACATAGCAGTAGGTGATTAATTATATAGCCATGGTCCAGAACATTAAGCCACAATTTAAAAGTTTCTTTTTAATATTTATTTATTTGGCTGCCTCGGGATATTCCTTACGTCCTTTGGGATCTTTTGTTGCAGTAGTTGCAGCACTTGGGCTTAGTTGCAGCACTTGGGCTTAGTTGCCCCACAGCATGTGGGGTCTTAATTCCCTAACCAGGGATCGAACCCAATTGCAGCCTTAACCACTGGACCACCCGGGCAGTCCCACACAATTCAGTTTTCCATGCATAGTTCATAATATAGGAAGATGTTCCTGATAGAATACTGAGTTTAGAAAGCAGTATATACTTCCTTTACACTCTTCTGTATTTTCCTTAGTTTTGATAATGAGCATACATCAGTTGTAAACCAACAGTCTCACTGAATTTATTTTACAGTATATTGTTTCTGGGAAGGTGAGGCTTGATTCTGAGGCACTTCCAAATCCTGTGAGAAGTGCCAAGGTAGAGCACTGCTGGCCAGCTCTGCACCCCTTTCTGGGGCAGATCTCACCAGGCGGGTATGTTCCATGTCCTGTGATTTTCTGATATGGTGGTTTACTTGCTTCATCAAAGTTGATGCTCTGTAATTATTTCGTTTGCTGTTGTTTGCTATGGAGTTTGAGGGAAGAGAGTGAAATGAAGATGTCGCTAGGACTATAAGTGGAAGTCTGCGTTTCAACTTAAACAGATTCCTGCTGGCAGTTGAAGGAAAGGTGAATATGAGGAAAATCAAGACCAGAGAAAAGAAAAAGGGAAGTACAGTGTGATGGAAGAGCTCTCGTCCAGGAGTCATGAAATTTGGCTTCAGCTTTTAAGGCTGTGTCACCTTTGGCAAATAATGCCCTCTCTCTGGGCTTCTCTCGTCTTATATGTGCAACGACTGGATGAGATGGTGACTTTTCCTAAACTCCTAGATCTTCTCAGGGGTAGAGCAGAATGTGTTTAGATGTGGTTGTTCTATAAATGGAGGGTCATGTGCTTAACTCAGCAATGTAGCTGATTTGTTTTTAAGTGCTTACCATTTTACTGAGCTACATTTCATGACACCCATGGCAGACTATGTCCCTTGTCACACACTTTGGTCCTTTCCTTGGGAAGCAGAGCAGGGATTTTTTAAATAAATTAACATTTTTATTCTTATTTATTTGGTGGCACTGGGTCTTAGTTGCAGCATGCACACGGGATCTTTTTTAATGTATATAATTATTTGCTTACTTATTTTTGGCTGGGCTGGGTCTTCGCTGCTACACAGGCTTTTCCCTAGTTGTGGCGAGTGGGGACTGCTCTCAGGTTGCTGTGCCTCTGCGAGCTGCTCACTGCGGCGGCTTCTCTTATTGAGGAGCACGGGCTCCAGGGCATGAGGGCTCAGTAGTCCTCAGGCTCTAGAGCACAGGCTCAACAGTTGTGGCGCGCAGGCTTTGCTGCTCTGCAGCAGATGGGATCTTCCCAGATCAGGGAACCATGTCTCCTGAATCGACAGGCAGATTCTTTACCACTGAGCCACCAAGGAAGCCCTGAATAGGGATATTAAAAAACTAAGAAGTAGACCCTTTAAGAACCAAACTGAGTTTAGCCAGCTCACCCTTACCTCCACTGTCATAGTCCATCTGGGAAGCTAGAACAAAAACACCACAGACTGGGTGGCTCGTAACAGAATTTTGTCTCACAGTTCTGGAGGCTAAGAAGTCCAAAATCACAGTGTTAGCAGATGAGGTGTCTGGTGGGGCCGTGTCTCCTGGTTCACAGACTACCGCCTTCTTGCTGTATCCTCACGTGGTGGAAGGACCAAGGGAGTGCTCTAGGGTTCCTATTCTAAGGACACTAGTCCCATTCAGGAGGATTCTGCCCTCGTGACCTCATTACCTACCAGAGGCCCCACCTCCAGATACCATCACATTGGGGAAATGGGTTTCAACATATGGATTTTTAGGGGACACCAATGTTCAGTCTATAGCATCTGCAGTAATTGCAGTAGGAACCAAAAACTCTGGATGAGAGGCAACTAATTGTCTCCCACTCAGGCCTTACAGACAAAGTGTCTGCGCCCAGAACAAAGGTTACGGGGTCAGCCTTTCAGATTATTTCGCCACCACACCAAGTTCCAAGAAAAAAGTCTTAGTCATCTGGGGGATGAGAGCCCTTAGGACAAGAAACACTGCAGCTGCCTGTGTGTGTTGCAACATAAGATGATGTGGTGGTCCTCTGGCAAAACTGTCATGGTGAGACAGGCCTGGTTCTGCAGGGCTGCAGGCCTGCATGCTCAGTCACTCAGTCATCTCCAACCGGGGTTCTCTGTCCATGGAATTCTCCAAACAGGAATACTGGAGTGGGTTGCCATTTCCTCTTCCAGGGGATCTTCCCGACCCAGGGATTGAACCTGGGTCTCCCTGCATCAGCAGGCAGATTCTTTCCTGCTGAGCCACTTCGGAAGCCCCATAGCTTAACTAGCCAGTTTCTGTACTAGAAGGATTTATAGGGTTTACTCTCTTTCAGGTTTTCTTTTTTTTCCTTTTTTAATAATACTGTCACCCTCACATATATAGTCAGTTGATTTTCAACAGTGCTGCCAAGACAACTCACCAAGGCAACATAGTCTCTTCTGCAAATGGATATCCACATACCAGAGAACAAGCTTCCCCTCCCCTCCACTAAACACAAAAATTAGCTCAAATAGACCCAAATAAGAAGAGCTAAAACTATCAAACAGTTGCAAGAAAATATAGAAGTAAATCTGCATGAGTTTGGGTTAGGCAGAACCTTCTTAGATATGACACCAAAAGTATCAACCACTAGCAAAAGGAAAAACAGATCAAATTAAAACCTTTTTTGCTTGATGCATACCATCAAGAAAATGAAAAGACAACTCACAGAATGAGAGAAAACATTTGCAAATCATATATCTGAAAAAGGATTGATATCCAGAGATCAATATAGAGAAATGTAATATATCCTTATATATTATATAGTATATATGGGCTTCCCTGGTGGCTCAGCAGTAAAAAAAATAATCCACCTGCCAATACAGGTGAAACAAGGGGCGTGGGTTCCATCCCTGAGTCAGGAAGATCCCCTGGAAAAGGAAATAGCAACCCATTCCAGTATTCTTGCCTGGGAAATCCCATGCTACAGTATATAGGATCACAAAAGAGTTGGACACGACTGAAGGACTAAACAACAACAATATAGTATATATAACATATAAAATAATATATAAAGAACTTCTGTAAGCAACAACAAAAAGACAAACAGCCTAGTTTTTAAAATGGTCAAAGTACTTGTATAGACATTTCTCCAAAGAAGATACACAAATGGCCGATAAGCACAGGAAAAGATTTTCAACATCATTAGTTATTACAGGAATGAAAATCAAAACCACTGTGAGACAGTACTTCACACTCCCTAGGTTGACCATTTTTAAAAAAATAAAAAGGGAAATGCTAAATGCAGGCCAGGATACAAAGAAATTGGACCCCTCAGCCACTGGTGGCTTTGTGTAAAACAGTTTGGCAGGCAGTTCCTCAAAAATGTAAATACAGAATTACCTTTACCCAGCAATCTTACTCCAACATAAATACCTAAAAGAATTGAAAACATTCAGATGAAAATGTGTACATGAGTGCACACAGCAGCACCATGCATGGTAGCAAAAGGGTAGAAATGACTCAAGTGTCCATTCACAGATGAGTAAATGAGCAAAGCATGGTCTGGCCATACACTGGACACTACACAAAAAGTAGTGAAGTCCCATCACATGCTACAGACTGCATGAACCTAAAAAGAAGCCTGGTAACAGGCAGCCACACAGGGTATAATCATTATCCCCACACAGGGGATTATCTGAAATACCCAGGGCAGGCAAATCCAGAGACACAAAGTAGATCAGTGGCTGCCAAGAGTGGGGAGGGAAAGGGAGTGGGAAGTGACTCATAATGGGGTTTATTTTCTGAGATGACGAAAATGTCCTAAAATTGCAATGACAGTTGCACAACTCTGTGAACATACCAAAAAAAACCCCACCACACTGAATTGTGCACTTGAAATGAGTGGACTGAAAAATTATGTGAATTATGTCTCAATCAAGCTGTTCTGGAAATAACAGTAATATTTAATAACAATATTTATGATGTGCACTGTAAAAACAAACAGTACAAAAATATATCCAGTGAGAAAAAACGAATATCTCCCTCCACATACGCTTCTCTCCTCAGAAAATCACTGTTAACTACTCAATGTGTAAACTTCCATACCTTCAATACTTTACAAATGCAGATTTACATACAGAAACACAAATATATTTCATTTTTTCAGTGAGGCATACTACTCCATGGGATACCTGTATCATAACTTACTTGACTAATAAAACCATCCATCCCGTGGCTTTGCTAGAATCATCATTCAGTTCAGTTCAGTTCAGTCGCTCAGTCATGCTCTTTGCGACCCCATGAAGTGCAGCACGCAAGGCCTCCCTCTCCATCACCAACTCCCAGAGTTCACTCAAACTCACGTCCATTGAGTCCATGATGCCATCCAGCCATCTCATCCTCTGTCGTCCCCTTCTCCTCCTGCCCCCAATCCCTCCCAGCATCAGAGTCTTTTCCAATGAGTCAACTCTTCGCATGAGGTGGCCAAAGTACTGGAGTTTCAGCTTTAGCATCATTCCTTCCAAAGAACACCCAGGACCGATCTCCTTTAGAATGGACTGGTTGGATCTCCTTGCTGTCCAAGGGCCTCTCAAGAGTCTTCTCCAACACCACAGTTCAAAAGCATCAATTTTTCAGCGCTCAGCTTTCTTCACAGTCCAATGCTCACATCCACACATGACCATTGGAAAAACCATAGCCTTGACTAGACAGACGTTTGTTGGCAAAGTAATGTCCCTGCTTTTGAATATGCTATCTAGGTTGGTCATAACTTTCCTTCCAAGGAGTAAGCGTCTTTTAATTTCATGGCTGCAATCACCATCTGCAGTGATTTTGGAGCCCAAAAAATAAAGTCTGACACTGTTTCTACTGTTTTCCCATCTATTTCCCATGAAGTGATGGGACCAGATGCCATGATCTTAGTTTTCTGAATGTTGAGCTTTAAGCCAACTTTTTCACTCTCCTCTTTCACTTTCATCAAGAGGCTTTTTAGTTCCTCTTCACTTTCTGCCATAAGGGTGGTGTCATCTGCATATCTGAGGTTATTGATATTTCTCCCAGCAGTCTTGAAGAAGCTTGTGCTTCTTCCAGCCCAGCGTTTCTCATGATGTACTCTGCATATAAGTTAAATAAGCAGGGTGACAATATACAGCCTTGACGTACTCCTTTTCCTATTTGGAACCAGTCTGTTGTTCCATGTTCAGTTCTAACTGTTGCTTCCTGACCTGCATATAGGTTTCTCAAGAGGCAGGTCAGGTGGTCTGGTATTCCCATCTCTCAGAATTTTCCACAGTTTATTGTGTCCACACAGTCAAAGGCT
>NW_011494752.1:9995646-10018650 GCF_000754665.1 Bison bison bison
CTTTTTCGATGATCCAGCAGATGTTGGCAATTTGATCTCTGGTTCCTCTGCCTTTTCTAAAACCAGCTTGAACATCTGGAAGTTCATGGTTCACATATTGCTGAAGCCTGGCTTGGAGAATTTTGAGCGTTACTTTACTAGCGTGTGAGGTGCAATTGTGTGGTAGTTTGAGCATTCTTTGGCATTGCCTTTCTTTGGGATTGGAATGAAAACTGACCTTTTCCAGTCCTGTGGCCACTGCTGAGTTTTCCAAATTTGCTGGCATATTGAGTGCAGCACTTTCACAGCATCATCTTTCAGGATTTGAAATAGCTCAACTGGAATTCCATCACTTCCATTAGCTTTGTTCATAGTGATGCTTTCCAAGGCCCACTTGAGTTCACATTCCAGGATGTCTGGCTCTAGGTGAGTGATCATACCATCATGATTATCTTGGTTATGAAGATCTTTTTTGTACAGTTCTGTATATTCTTGCCACCTCTTCTTAATATCTTCTGCTTCTGTTAGGTCCATACCATTTCTGTCCTTTATCGAGCCCATCTTTGCATGAAATGTTCCCTTCGTGTCTCTAATTTTCTTGAAGAGATCTCTAGTCTTTCCCATTCTGTTGTTTTCCTCTATTTCTTTGCATTGATCGCTGAGGAAGGCTTTCTTATCTCTTCTTGGTATTCTTTGGAACTCTGCATTCAGATGCTTATATTTTTCCTTTTCTCCTTTGCTTTTTGCTTCTCCTCTTTTCACAGCTATTTGTAAGGCCTCCCCAGACAGCCATTTTGCTTTTTTGCATTTCTTTTCCACGGGGATGGTCTTGATCCCTGTCTCCTGTACAATATCACGAACCTCATTCCATAGTTCATCAGGCACTCTATCAGATCTAGACCCTTAAATCTATTTCTCACTTCCACTGTATAATCATAAGGGATTTGATTTAGGTCATACCTGAATGGTCTAGTGGTTTCCCCTACTTTCTTCAATTTCAGTCTGAATTTGGCAATAAGGAGTTCATGATCTGAGCCACAGTCAGCTCCTGGTCTTGTTTTTGCTGACTGTATAGAGCTTCTCCACATCATTAACCATCGTGAAATAAATAACACCCCACAGCTGTTCACACTGGAGTGATACATAGAGTAAGAAGCTATTTAGTTACACATCAGGGTTTGCAGTGTGGGCTTCCTGTCCACCTCCAGGATAAGACCTTGACCCTAGTGAGGTAAGAAACCTAGATTTTGCATTTTTTACAGACTCCCTAGATGATCATAAAGCACAGTAATGTTTGGGAACCTCTGAGCTGCTATTTCTGAGTTGCAACTCCCATTTCCTGAGACAGAGAAGTGGAGTGGGCAAGCCTGGATCAGGTCATCCAGGACAGGGGAAGCTTGGATCAGGTCACCTGGGAAGGGGAATTATTTGGTCTTTTTGCTTGGAGCATAAGTATAGGAGCAAGTTTTCTCATAGGAATGCAAGAGCAGGAAGGACTGAGAGTGAGGAAGAAAATTCTGGAGTCTCCAGTCACTGGCATTCCTGAGGGGACCTCTGTGTATCGCCCAGAGCATGCAGTCCCCCGAGCCCAAGTACCAATGACACAGCCTCAGCTCTGAGCTCAGCCACATCTCACGAGACCTCAGAAGCACTGGCTGCTTCAGAAGCCATCCACGAGGAGCAGAATCTCTCACTTAGGACTCACCACTCTCAGCAGAGATGTTAATCTCTATTAAGCAACCGAACAGTGAGACTTTGTAAACACTTTACCTCACTGATTATATAAAAGTTCTCACTGAACTATTACAAAGTCGGCAATTAATATTAATCCTGTTGAGTTAGAGTAAGAATACACTGCTTAGAGCCTTGTCCCATTGTCCCACCTCCCAGCCTGTCTGCTGGGGATGCCCAGGACCCCCTGCAGGCCAGTTACAGCTTTGGGGTCACTCCTGACACTTGCTTAGCTGTGCCTGGCCAGCAGCTGATCTCACCAGGCCCTTCTCGTAGCTGCTGAAACTCGTAGGGAGGATGTTAGTGTACCTCCCCGTAAACTTGGATGGCCACCAGGACCCTCCCGTTTTGTAAATCATTGGGCCCTGTGCCCTTCGTGCTCATGACCAGCACCCAGCCTCGCCCTT
Source organism: Bison bison bison (assembly GCF_000754665.1). Taxonomy (NCBI): domain Eukaryota; kingdom Metazoa; phylum Chordata; class Mammalia; order Artiodactyla; family Bovidae; genus Bison; species Bison bison. The sequence goes on from NW_011494752.1 coordinate 9,997,764, forward strand.
GGTGCTGGGGTGTCCATCCAGAGCCATCAGGCAGGCCACTCTCAGCTTCCCCATTCTGCCAGCCTGGTCACTGTGAACCCTCCTCAGCCTCCTCGCAGTCCTCTTCTGGCAGCCTGAGCACTCACCTCTGCTGACTGCACCACTGCCCCCAAGGTTGCTGTGGAGGGTACCCGGGACCTCTCAGCTCCCTCCCCTGCTCCTACTCAGCCCTCCAGCCAGGTATCCATTTTGTCTCCATCTTTCTATCCCCACCCTCTGCGTCTAGGCTTCTGCAGAGAGGTCCTCTCATTGAAACACAGGTGGAATCCTCAGAAACCTTTGAAGACCCCTGGGTCTAATCACACAGGGTGTCTGCTGCTGACTGCCCTTCTCTGTGGCCCAGCACCCATCACCCCTTTCCTTTCTTGGCATCAAATACCATCCAATCCAGAGTCAGCTCAAGAGCTGACCTTTACAGGACCCTGACCACATGCCAGCCTCTAAGTGTCCACCAGGTTTTACCTCGTTTTATCCTCACCACGGCTGATGATGCGGGAGCTGTTAGCCCTCGTCAAGTCCGCAGCTCTGCTCCCTGCTTCACACGTCCATCCTCTGCGGCCAGATTGTCCGGGCCTTACCTGTCCCCTCCTGCCCCATGTGGGTAGCTTGCTCTCTACCACCATGGCTACTGGTTTGCTGCATCCTCAGACATCCTCACAGCTGCACAAACCCTTCCTGGCCTCCCAAGTCCCTCAGGCCTCCTGCCTCTTTCTTCCTCCCAAACTTCTTGAAGCTCCTGGCGCTGCTCTCTCACCACCCACTGGCCCATCCTTCTGCACCACCTGCCCCTTTTCATGGGCACTGCTGCCAGGGCCGCCCATGGTCCCCCCGAGAGGTGAAATCCAGCAGCCTTTCCTTCCTCAAGCCCCGCCATCACGGTCCCGTGGACTGGTCTGCTCCGTCTCTGCCCCACCAGACCATCCCTCCCTTCTCCCCCAACCTGACTCAAGCTCACCAAGCTACGGTTCTGGTTCCTGCTCCCTTGAGGCAATTCCCGGAGAGCTTCTCCATGGCTACAGCTCCTTCATGAGTATTTTTTTTTTTTTTAATGCACTGTTTTAATTTCGACAGTCTTAAGACAAACCAAAAAAAAGGAAGCCCCAGTTGACTGAGCTCTCTGTAGCTGGGTACCACCAGTTTCAGTGCCCCTCCTAGCACTCTGCATTATTACACCCAGTGATGACTAAATAAAGTGACACCTCTGACATGGGTTTCCCTGGTGGCTCAGACAGGAAAAGAATCTGCCCACAATGTGGGAGACCTGGGTTGGATCCCTGGAGAAGGAAATGGCAACCCACTCCAGTATTCTTGCCTGGAGAATTCCATGGACAGAGGAACGTGGTGGGCTACAGTCCATGGGGCCCCAAAGAGTCAGACACAACTGAGCAACTAACACTTTCTGACTGTAAGGAAGGCACCAGGCAAACATGAAGTCCTCGCATGTGATGCTGGAGTCACCTTCAATGGCGTTTTCTTTCTTACTCTTACCATCCAGTCAGGCACTAAATCTGACAAAGTCTCCTTCCATAAATGTTCTGGGCGCCTTTCTCTCTCCCATCCCCAGAGCCTCGTCTTTGGTCTGGACCCTTGCCAAGGCCTAACTGTGCTCCACCCCCAAGTTCACCCTTCACTTTCCCAGGTTGACATCCTAAAGCAAACCTGATCCAGCCACTGCCCTGAGGAAACCTCCCTGTGCCCCTCCCCCTGTATGACGGTCTCTACACGAGACAGGTGGTGACCTCAGTCACGGCCCCACACTCACCCCACACACCATGGCTCCACTCTTCTCTTTCTAGAACTCTAGCCCCTGTCTGGAGGCCTGTTCATCCTGACCCAACACAGACACCGCCACCTACATGACTCTTTCATCCATACTGTACAACCTTAACATTTCCTCTCTGAACCACCACAGCAACGTGTTTGACTGTTTCTTGCAGTGACTTTTTGCCTTGGATTTAATTATTTGAGCACTGGTCTGATCCTCCTGAGGTGCCTTGCAGTTCAGTGGAACCTACAGTTATGGTTCCCTTTCACCCTGAGATGCCCCAGGGGCTCCCTGGTTTGGCAACCCCCTTCCCACACTGGGACTCCAGGGTGTCCTAGTGGGCTAACTGCACTGCCCACGGGGACTCCATATCCCACCCTCTGGCTTTGCTTCTGCTCTTCTCACTTGGTTCCAGGTGTGTGCTGAAGTCAGGGATGAACCCCTTCTCTGACATGACCCTAAATTTGGCTTTTTTTTAAAAAGGGAGTAAGGCGGACATTTCAGGTACCAGAAGATTGAGAAGTGTCCGAAGTGTAGGCCCCGGCCCTTCTATCTCTGTCCTGAGCAACACTGCACAGCCTCTGCTCAGGGGGGCCCTGGGGAGAGGGGACAGGTGGGGACGGAGACCTGGGCCTCCCAGCTGAGCCCTGTGACCGCTGAAGTGAGCTCAGTGAGCAGTTCTGTTTCTCAGTTGCCACGTAAGACAGCAAATTGGCAATTTGGGGGGAAAGATCTCACAAGAACTTCACAGGATTTACACACCTTGATGGGGGTACTGATTAATGTAAAATGCATGTCTTCCTGAGAAACGTGAGCTACAGCCCTGACCTGCAGGTCCCTTTTATGTGCCTGAGGAGGGCCAGGCGCCTCTGTGGACAAGGGTCTCCTGGGACACGTGGTCGTTGTCCACGCTCTTAAATTGCTTGCGGGGGTGGGATGGCTGGCAGCCCAGATGTTTCACAGACACCAACTGGTCTGTTTCAGCCTCTTCCTGGTTCTTGGTCCCTTCTTTCCTCTTCGCCTTTCCCTGTTTCTTTTCCTCTCTCCTCTTGACTTGTCCCTGGCGATTCCCAGACGCGACCCCACCCCCACCCCCCGCAGCAGCCCAGGTGACCCGCCTGCGCCCCGCCCACCTCCGGTGGCCCTGAACTCGGGTGACCTTTGCCCGCCCGGAGGTCTGAGGAAGTCCTCGGTTTAGAAATAAGCCGGGGTGGGGGATGGAGATGGGGTGGAGGACGATCCACAGGCCCAAATAAGGGCGCACACGGCGCCCGCGGGGCGCGGTGACTGTGCCCACCCCCGGGTCCCCAGGCTCGGGAGGGGACAGCCCACCGCGCCCCCCACCCCGAGGCCACGCCTCACACGGCCGGGGGCAGTCACTACAAAGTGCAGAGCAGGTCACAGTTATTCTGAATCTCCCGGGCCGAGCGCGGAGGTCCAAGGCAGGGCTAGGTTTGGGGCCTTTTCCGGCGGAATTGAGGCCGTGTTCGCTCACTGCACCCCCGGGGTGCCGCATCCTCTGTGTGTCCGGTCGCGTCCAGAGCGCCCGTCCCAGCCCCTCGGGGGTCGCAGGGCCGCGGCCCCACGAGGTGCCCCCCACCCCCGCCCCGGACCCTGCATCCGCGTTGGTGCCCAGTCCACGCTAGGCCCGCGGGTAAAGGTGCAGAAATCCCGCGCTCTAGGAGCCCTGCCCTGCCCCATTCTGCCCTCGCACGGAATCCTGCAAGCGTTGTCGGCCCTCAAGATCGGTACATCCCTCTTCCTCCTCACGGACGGACGCGTGGCTCTGAGATGCTTTTCTCGCGGTCCGGCAGCCAGCCCGCGGGACCCCGGAGCCAGCCCGCAAGTCTGCACCGCTTCCCCTCCCCCTGCGACTGCCCTCCCGCGCCGGGTCACAGCCCCCAACAGGCCTTGCTTTCTGGGGAGCCCAGGCCAGGGTATCTGGACTCTTGAACCCAGAGCCCTTTATTTGGAAGTTCGCTCACAGAAGGGCTTTGTTTCCAGAATTCAATTCCCCTAAATAGATTTCCTCTTTCACATGAGTCTCATTCTTAAGTCAGGAGCAAAACTAAAGTTTAGTTACGGGAGGGTGTTTTTTTTTTTTTTTTTCAATTTTGTTTTAACATTCCTTTCCTTGGGTGTATTTAACTTTCTTTGCTTTGACTTTGAACATGCCCTAAAACTCTTGTGTTATCTTTAGCATTTTTCAAAAGCCACAGTTCAGGAAGTTAGAGAAATTGTTCCCTGGTGGCAGAACTAGAGAACTGCAGCCTCTTTCCCTCTGTAAATGCAGTGAAAGTGGTGTCTGCCTGAGAGGACTTCCACTGTTAGGCTGATTACTTCCGTAGAGTCATTTCTAAAAAGGTCAAAGGGCACAATCGGGTAGCCAAACAGCCTTCCGGCACAGGTGCAGCCGGTAAACTGGCCCCTTCCTGTGAGCCCTCCTCCACACCAGGTCCTGCTTTAATTCTGCATTTGTTTGACTCCTGAGAATTAGAGCAATATATGTTGGTAGCTTGCATTTCCTGCTTTGTAAAATGCCTCTTCAAACAATCTTTCACAGGTCTTTATAATGTTTTAGTCTCCAGGCTTGCTTTGTGAATGACCTTGTAAATTCTGCCCTCATTCCTGGTTTTCCAGGGCCGGCTTCTTATCAGGAACCATCACCTCACTGATGAGATGTAGAGCAACCACAGGTCTCTTAATCAAGAGTCTAGGTTCAAGGTGTGACCTGCCAGACACTTCATTTCTGAGCTGAAGGGCTCTGCGTGTTGCAGTCCTCCTGCAGGGGGTGGCTGATACAACCCCTGCTTGTCCTCATCCTCAAGTCTGCAGAGGTGTCATCTCTGCTCTACTTGGCAAAACCTGACCAGAAACCTGTTTTCAGCCACCCTATCCCCTGTCTCATCCAGAAAGAGTTACTCAGCTTTCCGTGTTAGCAGAGCTACTCAGGCACACCAGCACCGGAGGTATCTCCATATACTTTTATTAAAATTGCGATAAAAGCCAAGAAGTAGCTTGCTAATAATTGAAGGAAGTTTCTGGGACCTCTTGGTAACTTTATTATTGTTTGCCATGGGCCTGCTCACATCTAGGTTTGGGGAGAGCTGGGAGCAGCTTCAGAATCCTTGTCCACGCTGAAGCAAACCCACCACGTGGTTCACACATACCTCAGGTTGGGTATGGCAAGTCCAGATGTCCCTTAAATATGAAGCCTGACTACTCTTATGGCTTGGCCTCTGTTCTTCTATTGAAACAGCAGGGAAGGGGGCCAGCATAACACTTCAAAGAACCACACAGCCTGAAGACACGACAGAAACTAATTAGAACCAAATAGATCCAAAATGGCCAACCCCTCGACTTCCACTAGACCTTGAGCCTCAGTATTCATTCATTATTGTAACACATCAGCAAACTAAGTAACACACCCACAGGCACCATGACAGTTCTCAGGCCAACCATAAAGGTCAAAAAGTGGACAGTGGCCCCATTCCTGCAGATCCCCACCCCTTCCCTGAAATAGCTGGAACACTCCTCACACTCAGTAGCTCATGAAATTACCCACCCCTGTTGACAACCCCCTACCCTGTGCCACTCTGGGCTTCTGAGATGGCCCACATTCTGTCTGGGGTGTGTTTCTCTCTAAGTGAATCCACTTCTTACCTATCACTTTGTCTCTCACTGAATTCTTTCTGTGATGAGACATCAAGAACCTGATCTTCAGTAAGTCCTGAGACCAGGTGTAGTGGTCTCAGTTAAAAGACCGTGAGTTCAAGTCCCAATTGGACCTGCACCATTTCACTCTTATTGCTAAACGACATCCATGTGATTTCCCAGGAGAAGGGCTGGTTACCAAGATGAAATGGGGCTCCTGACAACACACATGTTCCACTGCAGCCCCACTTAGCCAGCCTCTAGTGCCTCTCACTCTACGTGTAACTCATTCCCTTCCAACCAACTCTCTCCAGCTGGAGAAAAATGTAAATGACTGGCCTTTGCCAGCTTCCCTTGTGGCTCAGACAGTAAAGAATCCACCTGCAATGCAGGAGACTTGGGTTTGATCCCTGGGTTGGGAAGATCCCCTTGAGAAGGAACTGGCAACTGACTCCAGTATTCTTGCCTGGAGAATTCCATGGACAGAGGAGCCTGGCGGGCTACAGTCTGTGGGGTCACAAACAGTCAGACGTGACTGAGTGACTTCCACTTTCATGAGTCATAAGGATAAGGAAGTAGGTATAAAACACCTGAGATTTTTAGGAGGCATGGAGCTCTGAGAAGAGTTGTCCTTGTTTGTCTTTCCCTCCAGCCTATGAAGTACACTGCTCTTTCTCTCTCTGTGATGCTGTTCCTGGTGAGTTAACCCACTTTCCACTTCCTCCTCTTAACACTGCTCCTCACAGAGAGATCTGCAAGGTTCTCCTCACTTCATCTCTGACTCCCAAGTGACATGTCTAGGATTTTATCCCAAGGAAATATTGAGAGATTCATATGAAGTGTTAAGTATAACGATGCTAGTTACAACTTTTTTCAATAATAAAAACTGGAAACAACCTACATAATCAGTAAAATAGAGGCTTTACAAAATGATGGCATATCTAAATCAAGATCTGGTTATGCAGCAGATGACAGAAAACCCACAGTGACTACAACAGCTGTGATAGGAGATGCATTGGCTGGGGCTCTGGTGGCGGGCCAGGGCACTTTCCTTTTGGCAACTTTACTCTGCCTCGCTTTCAGACCTAAGTTACTTCATGCATCTCGATGGCAGCTTCAGTTCCAGCCCTCCTCCCTGACCCCAGCCAGCAAAACGCAGGACAGCACCAAGAAAAATAGGGCAAAGGCCGTTCACCAACACTCCCTTAAGGAGGGGCCGGATGGCTGACTCACACTTGTGTTCACACCTCTGCTGGCATGTTTATCTAAGGCGGGATTGTTAATCCATCAGAGAAGAAAAGAACTATTGCAAAAGTTACTACTTGGACCCAAGCCTTGAGTTGATTAGGGCTGAACTTTAGGCAAAAGTCTTCCCTGGTGGCTCAGATGGTAAAGAATCTGCCTGCAATGCAGGAGACCCAGGTTCTATCCCTGGGTCAGGAAGATCCCATGGAGATAGGAATGGCTATCCTCTCTGGTATTCTTGCCTGGAGAATGCCATGGACAAAGGAGCCTGGGGGGCTACAGTTGATAGGGTCGAAAAGAGTCAGCACCACTGAGTGACTAACACTTTTACCCATAGGCAAAAGACAACTCATGTTGTTGATCTCACAGGCGTCACTTTTTCTACACTTAACTATACTTTAATAAAATATAAAATTTTATATTTTCCTGCCTTGAGGGGAAGTGGTCCCCTAGGGATGCCTTATTCCCCCTGCAATTCAATTTTTTCTTTTTTTACTTATTTGGCTGCACCGTGTCTTAGTTGCAGCATGTGGGATCTTTAGTTGTGGCATGTGGGATCTAGGTCCCCAACCAGGGATCCAACCCAGACCCACTGTCTTGGGAGCAAGAAGTCTTAGCCACTGGACCACCAGGGAAATCCCCTTTTTTCCTTTTCGCCTCTAATCTGTTTTTATAAATTTTACTATCTTTTAAAACTCTTATTTGTATGTTTCAACCTCTAAAGGCAGGTATAGCTGCCTTTGGCTCAGTCAACCAATCAAGCACTTTAATGCAGCGCCTGGCATGAGAAGACCCTCCTCCAGGGGATCTTCCAGACCCAGGGATCGAACCTGCATCTATTGTGTTCTGTACTGGCAGGTGGGTTCTTTGCTACTAGTGCTACCTGGGAAGCTCATCCAAGGCCCCTGCTGCTGCTGCTGCTAAGTCACTTCAGTCGTGTCCGACTCTGTGTGACCCCATAGACGGCAGCCCACCAGGCTCCCCTGTCCCTGGGGTTCTCCAGGCAAGAACATTGGAATGGGTTGCCATTTCCTTCTCCAATGCATAAAAGTGAAAAGCGAAAGTGAAGTTGCTCAGTAGTGTCCGACTCTTAGCGACCCCATGGACTGCGGCCCACCAGGGTCCTCCGTCCATGGGATTTTCCAGGCAAGAGTACTGGAGTGGGGTGCCATTGCCTTCTCCGCCAAGGCCCCTACTCTTTCCTAAAAACTACCATCCACCGTCAGCATTTCAACCTCACTCAAAAATTGCGTGACACAAAGTCCTAGACATCAGGGCTCTCAGGTCACCAGTGTGGCCCAGGTCCTCCTAGCTCTAGGGATGACGCAGCACAGGCCCCGGGCACCTGGTGAGCAGGCAACTGGAACTCGTGTGTTCTGTCATCCGACCTGGCATCAGGATGCCTGCTGGTGACACTGGGCCACTCTGATCATAGGCAGAGCTGCTGGGGTGGAGCTGCCCACCAGCCGCTGCCCTGTCTGTCTTCCCTGAGCCTGGACTCCTGCTTGCCCAGCAGTGACCTCCGTGACCTCCCTGCTGCCCTCTGTACCTGGGCAGCTAGTGGCGATTGCATTCCCAGAAGGGCAGACTGCTGCTACCCTTGAAGGTTTAGGCTCAAGTCTGGGGCGTAGTTGACAGCAAATGTCCATTGGGCACTTGCTTCGAGTGCTGCCAGACACCTGGACCGACGGCAACCATGCTTCCTGCCTCCCTTGCCAACTAACTGACTTCTCAGTAGGTCTGACCAATAGTTGGCCATAATGGGAGACTGGAAGGTCTCCCCGCTCCTCACAGCACCTCTATCAGCAGCTGAATGTTTGCCGGGCCTCCAGCTGCTGCCCTCGTAGTTCCTGCCATCAATCACTCCCGTTCCTAGGCTCTGATGTCTTTCCCTAGAGGCAACAGTGGCTTCTGGCCTTGCCAACCTCTGATCATCTCCTTGTTCTCTGGTTTCCAAAATGACACCTTGGTGCATTTATGTGGGCCTCTCAGCCAGGGGGACGTGTGTAGTTGTTCTCACTCCTGGGTATTCCTGGGTATTTCCTGAATTCCCTGGAAAATTCCTGAATCTCTTCCTGCTCAAGCTCAGTAGGTCATGTTCTCCATCCCATGTTCAGCTCGTTCCCCAGGAATGAGGCCTAACGAACTTCATCCTGGTCCCTGCCTCTCCCTTCCTCCCCGTCCAGTCCCTGCCACCAACCAAGCTGTCTGTCCTATAGAGGCAGGAGCATTAGGGGGCCCCTGGGGGAATGATGGGTAGGATGGTGCTTTCAGAGTCACCCTGGCAGGAGGCTCCCCAGGGTGTGGAAGAGGCAGCCAAGGAAGCACAGAAAGTTGCTGTGTTCTACCCTGAGATTCATGTCGTTTTCCTCCTAAAAAACCTTCAGCACCTCTCCTTTGACCATAGTCCTAAATGAGTCTCATAATGGCCTGTGTCCATGGAGAGTTGACATCTACCTCCTGGTGGGAATCAGGGGGCCCTGTCCCCCCAGCATAGGTGGGTGGCGCCCAGGACCTGAGGTGGCAGAGATGGCCATCTAGTTATAAGACTATGAATAATGTCTTCACGCTGGAGTCAGACCAGCAGGTGGTGGTGATAGTGGACAGAAACAAGGCCCAGAGTGGCCTGCAGAGACCCCTACCCCTGGGGGCACCTCCCTGGGGCTAAACTTCTCCCCTGTAAGTCAGAAAACCTGCATCAAACCCAACCGTAACGGCCCTGCAACACGCAGGCTACTCACCTGCATGGTCCAGGCTCTTTCATAGCTGTCTGAGGTTAAACGAGTACTGAGGTTAACTGAGTTGCTTTTACCAAAGTACTGAGTACTTTTACCAACAAGCCATTCCTGTGACTTTTACCGAGACACATCGGAGCTCTGCCCCATGTCTCAGCTCTTGGGGGCCACACCTGTCTCCCAGCTTGTGGACAGATCTGCTTCCATCCCAACTGCCCAGCCATGACATGAGCCAAGATCCCCTGAGTGTGCTGTGTTTGGTCTGTACATCCTCAGCACCCCACACGCGCGCACACCTACCAGAGCTGAGGGGAGAGCCTGCACCCCGTTAGAAACGGTTTCCAACGTGCACTTCTTCCTTCCAGGGATTTCCCAGATGACCCAGACGTGCGCTGGGACCCAGACCGGGCGGCTGATGTCCTCCTCCAGCACGTAGAGGCCAATGGCATCAAGCTGGTAAGGGTACACGCCCTCCTCTCCAGCAGAGACCTGGCCCATCTCTCTGCACCTTTCCTGCGTAACCACAGAGCTCAGGGGGAGGCAGAGATTTTCCCAGACTGTGCCCTCTTCACCCGCCCCCCGATGTCCATGCTGCCCTCTGAAAACCCAGGTCCCCACGAGCCTATGCCTCGATGCGCTGGCACAGAACAAGCATTTTCATGTTAGGGTGTCACTGTAACTCTGGGAGTAAGTGTTGTCCTAATGCTTACCTTCATCGAGGAGACAGGTTCCCAGAGGCTCAGAAGCTGCCCAATGTCGGCAAGCATGAAGCTAGGGGTTTGAGCCTCCATTTTTCCCTCCAGAAAAATGCGAGGATAAATCCACAGCCCCTGCGGGGAGAACATGCCTGGTTAGAGCTCCAGTGGGCATTCGATTCACCTGTAGAGGCAGGAGGCTCAGGAACACCCACCTCGACGCTCAGGCCTCGCCAGCCTGCATGCTGCCAGCAGTCCATCTTAAGGTGCCAGGAACGTCTAAAATAAGAATAACCCTTCACAAGTTAATACCTAAATCCTACCATTTAAAGCCCCAGCCACTGGCTTTTAAGTTTTGATTAATCCTTGTTAGAAGGTGAACCCCACTGTCAGGCTTCTTATCAGTGATGCATCCTCCAAGTGAAATGAGTTATTAGGCCATTGTTAAGGGCAGATTCTCGTGGATTAGTCAGACTGCCTTTGTGCTCTAATGACATAAATACAACGGGCACCTAGCCAGCTGGCTGTGAACCACACGGAGCTGTAGGTGCAGGGGGGCCGCTGGCCCCACCAGGGATTGGCACCGGCTTTACACTTTGTTCTGGCCGGACGAATGGTCACCAACAGCTGCAGGCCCACCCCTCCTGGATGTACCTTGCTTCAGGGTCTGAGGTGATAGCCGGCCTGGCTCCTCTTGCCCTGCTTTTCCCAGACCACACTCAGACCCTCTCAGGGCTCCACAGCCTGGCGGTGGACAGAGCTGGTCCTCAGGGCCGGCTGGGGCACAGGGCAGGGTCAATGAGGTGTGCTGCAGTGACCCTTGGTACCCTGTCTTCCTGGGCAGTGGCATGCCCACAGCTAGTCCCCAGACTCTCTCCTCTCTGGCTTTGGTTCATAGGAACAACTGGTCTTCAGTCAGTCCTACTTGTGGGATAAACCCCCATCTTTATGAACTTGGCCACCTCTGACCAGCCCTCCCAAAGGTGCCACTGGCTGATGAACAGGGCTGGACCTCACCGAGGGGCCAGGTTCGTGTTTAGACCACATCACAGCCACAGCTCTGAACATCCAGGGAGGAGCTCAGGGCACAGACACAGAAGAATCTCCCAAGTTTGTTTCCCTGAAAACTGACTTGTGGTCCAGGCCCAGCTAAGACCGCCTTCTCCCAGAAGCCCTCCGTGACTTCTTCAGCCCTCTTTGGGGCAGTATTTGCTGTGTGTCTTGCCCTGGTGACAGGTGTTGCTGTTTATCCTTCACGGACCATGTCCTGTGAGCCACTGTCTTAGAGAAGTGAAAGCAGCCTATTGTTTACTGGGGTCCAGGGAAGACTTCATTTGAACAAAGATTTCTGCAGTTTAGGGGGGAAGGTGGACAGACGCCATTGCTGCCAGGTCCTAATCTGCATGAGACCAGGGGGTGGAGACAGTTCAGCTCAGCCCTCCTCACAGCAGGAAGACTCAGGGCTTGTTGCAAGGTGTGGGATAAACAGGAAACAAGACCTTGGAGAATTTTAAGTGATGGGGATGAACTGCAGTGGCCCCAAGCCCCCAGACCAGGGAGTGTGCCCCGGCTGGCCTGAGACAACCGCGTCCCAGAGTCACCTCAGCGAGGGCAGCAGACACTCAGCTTGGGCTGCTGTCCAGGTCCTACACGTTCCCACAGGGCTTCATTTGACCTTCACCTGACCCAGAGAGAAAGGAGGGAGGCCTCACTCTCCCAATGTCACAGATGAGAGAACCAAGACACTGAAGATGAAATCGCTCCCAGTAGCGACATTCTATGATATGCCCGAAGGTCAGGGTAACTAGGTCAGAGGTGAGAGTGGACTTCGGCACTCCAGGCTTGGCTCCACAGAAGGATGGGATCAGAACGGGGTACCTGGGTTCTAGGGTGAAGTGTTTTTTGTTTTTTTTTTAACACACTATAGTTTCCAGAGCAATGTTAGGTTCACAGTATAACTGGGCAGAAAGTATACACGTACCCCTGGCCCCATGACCTGTACAGTGAGTGAATCTACACTAATATGTCATCATCACCCCAGGTTCACACTAGGGTTCACTCCTGGTGCTGTATGTCCCGTGGGTTTTAACAAATGTATGACACGTATCCATCATAATGGGATCTGTTTGTAAGCCTTTTTAAAAAAAATTTCCCCCTGTGGAGAATTTCAAGCATGCAAAAGTAGAGCAAAGAGTATAATGAAACTCATGTTCCCATCATTCAGCCTCACTAATTATTAACTCAAGGTCAACAGCGTTTTTCTTTAAATGTCAGCTCACCTGCCCCTGCTCCTCCGTAATCCTACTCTCTTGGCTGCCTGGTCCCCTCTTTCCATCCCCCTCAACCAGCCACACCTGTGCCTTTCTCTGAGTCCTGTCTTCTTTCCTACATCTCTTTTTTTTTTTTTTTTACTTATTCCAGCTATTCTATTACATTTATTATTACTCAAATTATTCTTTGGATTTTTTAACTCATCTGTGCAGAAATGAATCTGGAGCCTAGGCTAGGCTTATAGTTGGAGAAGCAGACGCTGGTCTGAGAATGTGGACGCAGAGGCAGCCTACGAGGAGCCACGGGCTTCTCTGAGCCCCAGGGCGTGGTGGACACTGTCCCCTAGCGCTTTCATGACCTCAACACAGCACCAGGAAGAGGGACCGAATCATCAGACGGCATCGACATGAACAAAGGTCACACAGCAGCCACTCGGGAAACCAAACGTGCTGCTAAGAGGCCAGGCAGATAAGAAACACAGACATGCTGAACCCAGGTTTCTCTCGTGGCCCAGTTCCACTCTGCTCTGCTGTCCAGGAGCAAGAGAAGAGTCAAGCCCACAGCCACAGGGCTGAACAGCAGTCACACACCACCGACCTGCTCCCAAGTCAGTTCTGATGCACTCAGAACACGAACAGGTTCAGGGTTCTGGGTCCTCCTGTCTGTCCCAGGTGGTGTGGACGGAGGCGGGAGAGACTATTCAGACAGTCTGGAGTGCAGCTCTGTGTCTCTGCAGGTGGTGACCTTCGATGAGGGGGGCGTGAGTGGGCACAGCAACCACGTGGCTCTGAATGCAGCTGTGAGGTACGATGGTGCGCCAGTTCCCTGGGTGGCTGGGGTGGGCGGTCTCCTCATTACTCTCCACCTCATGGGTCATCTCACCTTATCCTCCCAGGAGCAGGCGCCCTCAAGTTCTAGAGTTATGACCTTGCCTCCTAATAGCTGAGTCTCTCTGTCCCCAGATGCAGCCAAATGCAGGAACTGATTGGATTCCTCCCTCTGCTTTGGCCTCAGGAAACGTTAGAGCCAAATTTCACCTCCTTGTAGCTCACGGGCAGGTCTGAGGGCTGGGATCGATGAATGGGCATCCTCCTGATTTCAGATTTTTCTTTGGAGAAGGAGGATGTGCACATCATTTGAAATCTCACCTGTTCTTTGCAGCCACTGCATTTTACTGACATGCATCTGCATTTAGGGCTTCCCTGGCAGCTCCGTGGTAAAGAATCTGCCTGCTGATGCAGGAGAGGTGGATTCAATCCTTGTGTCAGGAAGATCCCTTGGAAGAGGAGATGGCAACCCGCTCCAGTATTCTTGCCTGGGAAATCCCATGGACAGAGGAACCTGGCAGGCTATAGCCCACTGGAGTTGCAATGAGTCACACACAACTGAGCGACTAACAACCACGACCACACAACTAACAACCATGACCACCACCTGCATTTAACTGGTTTAAAAAAAAAAAAAACCCTCACAGATCTTGAGGGACTTCTCTGGGGTCATACAGACCAGTAGCTTATGTCCTGATCTCTTGAGCCTGCTCCTCTTGGGCCCAAAAGCAGCTTGCTGGACCCAGCCTAGGGAAGGGAGAGGGCAGCTTGAGGTCAAGGACTGACTCTACACCTTTCTTCTGAATGTGCCCGTTCTCTTCAGGGCTTGAAGATGTGTCTCCAGGGTACCTCTCTCCTGCCCTTAGACCTGCCTCTGAGCTCTTTCCTTGGAGTTCATCCCCAGGGCTCCACCCAGAGTGCAGGATGAGCTGCCTCTGAGCTCGGCATTTTCTATTTCTCAAGCTCTGTAAGTCAGGCCAACTTCTTGTCTTTAATCCCTGCTCCTGAGAACCCCTTCCCCATGAGTCCATATGTCTGTGTGTTGGGGTGTGGGGGAAGGGGACTCTTTGTCCCATTGCCCACCTGTCAGCTTCCGAAACAAGGATTTCATTTTCATATTGCTGTTGGACCCAGCTCACCCCTCCTCTTAGGATACACGCTTTTTTCTCACCACACTGCACAGCATGTGGGATCTTAGTTCCCTGACTAGGGATTGAACCTGCGCCCTCTGCAGTGGAAGCACCAAGTCTTAATGACTGGACCCCCAGGGAATCCCCTCACGCCTCCTCTTAGGGCAGTGAGCACAGAATGGCCTCTACTGCTAAGAGGTGTGTGCAAGGGGAGAGGACTGTCAGGGAAGAAATACCAATGAACACTTTACATATTTTCCCACCACACTCACATCACAATCTCATAAAGGAGAAAAACTCTGAAGAGTCCATTGTTACTTTCATCTCTGGTGGGCACAGCTTGGACCAGGGCACCTCATAAGCCACTGGTCATCTCCAGATTGGCTGACCTTGGATGAAGGACCCGCCCTAGCCCCTTCAGCCGTAGCCAGAGCTGTGGAGTCCAAGGAATCTCTGTGGTGACTTATGCTCAAGAACCTGCCTGGAAACCTACGTGGAGGGACCCCAGGGTGGGGCAGGCCAGGCTCTGACAGCCCCTCCCATTAACTGCAGAGGGTTCTCACTTGCACTCTCTCCGTTTTCTCTGCCAGGACCCTGCAGGCAGAAGGGAAGCTACCCAAAGGTAAGGCCATGCCCTGTTGCAACAGGTTGCTGCCACTGTCCCTCTAAATGTGCTAAATATACAGAGAGCTGCCCTTGGCCCAGTGGCGGGAGGGGGGCGGACAGGGAGGCAGGGCCACACTGTCCTGACTCAGCTCACTGTGCCTGTCACAGTGGGTTCCCCAGGCCTCACGGTCAAGTTGTGTCCACTGAGAAGTATCCTCTGTGTGTGAGGGAGGAGGGGGTGTCATCAGGGTTCTCTAGAGAAATGGACCAACAGGACATGCAGATAGACAGATGTGCTTCTGTATATATTATACACATACAGATGTTTACACAGCATCACTGACTCAATGGACATGAGTCTGAGCAAACACCGGGAGAAGGAAAGGACAGGCGAGCCTGGCTTGCTGTGGTCCATGGGGTCACAAAGTGTTGGGCACGACTTAGCAACAGAACAACAATAATAATATATAAAAAGGAATTGGCTCACACGATTATGGAGGCCAAGAAATCAAGGATCCACCACCTGCAAGCTGGAGGCCTAGGAGAGCCAGGGCGTCCTTTAATCTGTCTGAGTCCAAAGGCCTGAGAACAGGGAGCCGATAGGGTCAGTCTTGATCTTGGGCAGACGAGCAGGGTCCAGCTCTGCAGTCGGACAGAAGGGGACACGTTCTCCCTCCCTCGATGGACTGGACAAGACCGATCCAGGCCTTCTGCTTTCCCCAGTCATCCAGTTCAGATGTGAAACCCACAGACACACCCAGAAACAATTTTGACCAAGAACCTGGGACCCATATGGGCTGACACAGGACGTAACCACCTCTGTGGGCCTTGCCCCTCACCTGCCCGGCTTTCTCCCTGGCCAGCTTCTATCCCACCTCTAGTGTCCTTTCAGGATGTCCATCCAAGCTCACATCTATCCCCCAGGTAACTGACCAGGCTGTAGGTGACTGCTGGGTGCTGGACAGGTCTGAAACACTTCCTAACTCACGGGAAGGTGTCTGACCGCCCTCACCTCCCTGAGCCAGTTTCTTTGTGGACATGCACCCCTCACAGGAGAGCCCTGGGGACTGAATGATGGACCCCCAGGCAACATGCCCTCTCTGGGTGGGCTTCTGGCTGGTGAAGCTGCAGGGGCTCAGGAACATAGCTCTGGTGTGTTTGCTCAACCCCAGAAGACAGCCCCGCTGGCGCTAGTGGGAAAGAACCCACCTGCCAATGCAGGAGACAGAAGAGACCTGGGTTGGGAAGGTCCCCTGGAGAAGGGAATGGCAACCCACTTCAGTATTCTTGCCTGGAGAACCCCATGGACAGAGGAGCCTGGCATGTACTCATGAAGAGTTGGACACGACTGAGCAGCTAACCACATGGCATGTGGGAGACAGGCGGGTCCCACACTCACAAATGACCAACAACCCATCATACAGATGAGAAACTTGAGGCTCACTGAGGTGAAGGGACCTCCCCAAGCCCATGAGTTCTCCAGTGACGCAGGAGCCAGGCCTATAGCCTCCTAAGACAGAAAGTCTGCCTGCACCACTCCCCCCTTGGGTTTGACCCTGGCCTCCAGCAGTCAGTCTCTCCCTGCTGGGGGCACAGAGCACACAGAGGGTGGCCTCCAGGTGTTCTGGGCCCTTTCACCCTCTCATCTGTGAGAACAATGGGCAAAGAGCAGCTCTGATGCACGCCAGTGGGGAGCTCAGGAAAACCAGCCTGGAGCTGCAAGTCACCCCGCCCTCCCCCGCCCCCGCAGGGTGCTCGGTGCTCACGCTCCAGTCTGTGAACCTGCTGCGCAAATACCTCTGTCTGCTGGACCTACCCTGCTCCCTGCTGCTCGCCCGCGACGCCCTCTTCGTGCTCACCCAACGTGAGGCAGCCCAGGCCCAGGTGAGGACCGCCCCTCGTCCCCACACCGCTCCCCCCGCCCCATCAGGTCCCCCAAAGCCCCTCACCCAAGGCCTTCCATGTGGTTCTGTCCCCAGGGCAGGCCCACAGCCAGACACTGGGAGCCGTAGACCTTCAGGGACTTGCACCTTATCTTCTGAGTATAGAAACAGCACAACTGGAAAAAAAAAAAAGTAACAATATAGGCTCAGTGTGGAAAGTCTGGGAGTAGATACATAAACGCAAGTCGAAAATAAAAATCATTCATCAAAACTACCTGCAACCCCATCCCATACAGGTAATCACTCAAATACAAGAGTATTGACATATGTATGTAAAATGGGGTGACACAGAGCCTGCTGTTTGAAACCTACTTTAACATCTTGACCGTCTTTTCTGACATCCTTACATGTTCAAATCTTAATGGCTGCCTGTGTTCCCTTGCACGGACATTGCCATAAAACAGTTCACAAACCCCTGAAGATTGGACATTTTGATTTATGGGTTTTTTACTGTTATACGTGGACCAGGCTTCCAGCTTGAGTCTTAAGAACTCAGACTTGTCAGGAGCCTCAGTAAAGACCAGTGGGCAGCCCACTGTTTGCCTGTTGAGGAGTCAGGCCAGGCGAGGCCCTCTTGGTGGAAAAGTGGTGGTCGGTGGGGGGCGGTGGTCTGAGAAGCACTGGGCTAGCGACGAGGCTGCCAGGAGTTCTAGTCCTTAACCCTTTGCATTCATGTGGAACTCTGAGAGTAATTTTTTTTTTAATGTTTTAATTGGAGGATAATTGCTTTACAATGTTGTATTGTTTTCTTCTGATCAACACCATAAATCAGCTATATGTCTACACATGTCCCCTTCCTCTTGAACCTCCCTCCCACCTCACACCCCATCCCACCCCTCTAGGCCATCACAGAGCACCAGACT
Source organism: Bison bison bison (assembly GCF_000754665.1). Classification (NCBI taxonomy): domain Eukaryota; kingdom Metazoa; phylum Chordata; class Mammalia; order Artiodactyla; family Bovidae; genus Bison; species Bison bison. The sequence continues at coordinate 10,015,537 of NW_011494752.1, forward strand.
GAGCTCCCATTATCTATTTTACAGATGGTAATGTATATGTTCCAATGGTACTCTGAGAAAAATTTTTATTTAAAAATTGTGGTTGTATTTCCTGTTGAAACCACAGTATGTAATATTTTTGCCTGAATATAGTGATGTTCTCATTATCAGCTTCAAGCTTATAGTCATCACGGGGTATTTACATCTCTAAAGCCATGGATGTTCGAACAATGAATATAAAATGAGTTTTTTACGTAAATGTTTGCAATGATACTCGCTTAGATTATAAGCATTAGTTGTGGTCTTTACAGAAAAACAGGAACTGTATTTATAGGGTCTATCTAGTTAAATCAGTTGTTATGATCTATTCTATTTAGAAACCGAGCTACATTAGTTCTGAATAATAGGATAACATTCCCCCACCAGATGGCAAAGAGACCCCTGGACCTATGGGTACCACTTCCTTTCTTCTTCTCAGAGTGGCTGTATTTACCCAGCTTAGCTGATTCAGAGGAGTCTGAGCAGAAAACAGCCCTGCACGAGTCATATACATGGGGTAACGGGGCCAAAGGATGAAGAATATAGGCGGGGCAAAGGAGTGAAGAATGTAGGCTCGAATCAACCTGAGGGCTCTGGGTTCCAATCTCAGCTTTACTACCTGCTTGCTATTTGAGATGGATGAGTTTCCTCATCTGTTAAAAAAAAAAAAGCAACAGTAAAGCCCTTCGCTCACAGGGTTGTGACTGAGATTGTGCTCGGCTGCATCAGCACCGGCTCGTCTTGTCATGGGGATGTCAGGAGATGGAGGGCTGGGGCGGGAAGCAGCCACTATAGGCCAATCCAGGGGATTTCGAAGGTCACAGGGGAAGCCAGGTCTGGCTGTGGCTCTGAGTGTGCAGGTGGGAGGAGGCAGATGGAAACAGCAGAGCCACCAGCTCCAGAACCACTCCTCTCGTCCCCCCAGAGAGCCATGTCCTGCCACCGCAGCCAGCTGCTCTGGTTCCGCCGCCTCTATATGCTTTTCTCCCGCTACATGAGGATTAACTCTCTGAACTTTCTCTGAGCCAGAACGGGCTCTCGGACCAAGAAACCAAGGGAAAGACAGCCAGGGAGCCCAGGGCCTGTCTGGAGCAGGCTTGTCTCCCCGAGTCAAGGACATCCCAGCATCAACCTGAGTTCCAGGGCCCTCTCCTCCAAACTGCCCGGCCTCTAATAAAATGGGAGCTGTGCAGACCCAACAGGCTGCCAGACCTGAGCGTCTTCCTCTGGGCGACAAAACCAAAGCCACCAAACACAAACCAAGCCAAGGACAACGACAGCTACCTGGCTAGCTTCTCGAGTTCTTGTGTGGAACAGTTCACACAATGGCACAGTGTCTGTGAACTCCCTAACACAGACCTGCGATTATTATAAATAAACGTAAAGGTCTCTGGAATCCTGTCCTATGTCATGTATTTTCATGTTTTTTCCAAGGCAGGCTCACCCCCCATACACATGCAGAGCAGTCTATACTGAATTTGTTCAACCATAATTCCATGGCTTTATCTTTGTGGACTACACATCAGATTCAAATCTAGGGAAAACGCCTCCACAAGGGGACCTCCCAGGTGGTCCAGTGGCTAAGACTCCACGCTCCCAATGCAGGGGACACGAGAAGAGCAAGATGCTACCAACAAAAAAAATGCAAGTTGCAAAACAAAACATACAGAAGCTGCTGCTGCTGCTAAGTCGCTTCAGTCGTGTCCAACTCTGTGCGACCCCATAGACAGCAGCCCATTAGGCTCCCCTGTCCCTGGGATTCTCCAGGCAAGAACACTGGAGTGGGTTGCCATTTCCTTCTCCAATGCATGAAAGTGAAAAGTGAAAGTGAAGTCGCTCAGTCGTGTCCGACTCTTAGCGACCCCATGGACTGCAGCCCACCAGGCTCCTCCATCCACGGGATTTTCCAGGCAAGAGTACTGGAGTGGGGTGCCATTGCCTTCTCCATACAGAATCTAGTAGTAAAGAATTCACCTGTCAATGCCAGAGACATAAGAGATTTGAGTTTGATCCCTGGGTGGCGAAGATCCCCTGGAGAAAGGAATGGCAACCCACTCCAGTATTCTTGCCTGGAAAATCTCATGGACAGAGGAGCCTGGTGGGCTACAGTCCACAGGGTCGTGAAGACACGACTGAAGTGACTTAGCATTTGTTTTTAGGAGACACAAAACTATATGTTTTATATGCCACTGCAAGAGGGAGGCAGGTCAGAGAGGATGTTCACTGCACCATAATATACTCCTGTTTCACCTGTAGAATGTTTTACCAGCTCCTTCCAACCTGCCTTCAGCTGATGTGGTGACCACACAGAACCCCAGTCCATCTGGATGTCCTCCTCCTGCTCTTTTTTCTGGTCTACTCTCCCTCCCAGATAATTTCATAAGTCACTTTCCTAAAGCAAAGAGCAATACTTACTAAGCATTTGCCATTAGGTATGTACATATACACCCAGTAGTTGGTAATGGAAGGGATGCTTTAAGAAAGCATCTTATTGTAATAAATAAAGCACTGATTATGATAGGAAGCTACATGGAACACGGAGGGTGTGGCAGGGTACGGGTCGGAAGACGGTTTAGAGCCCTCAGGGCTTCCCAGCACATATAGGACAGAGCCAAGATGCCACAGGCGGCTTCTATTTCTTTCTGACCCTCTATTTCTTCCCACCACAAGTCTGGCTTTACCTTGTGCCCACACCTCTGTCCACAGCTGCTTCTCTCTTCTTTTCCCAAATCCTGCTTCCTTTAAAAACATAGGCTCAAAGTTATTGTTGATGGGTAGAGGGGGCTCAGTTTTGCAAAATGAAGAGCTGTGGAAATTGGTGGCACAAAACCGTAAACATACCCAGCACCACTGAGCTGTGCACTAGAAATTAATTTTGTGTATTTTACCACAATTGGCAGGGGGGGCGGGGGGGATCAGAAGCTGATTGACTTAAAAAAAAAAAGAAACAGGCTCCCATCACACTCCCCCAGAGGTTTTCCACAACTAGCTCCTTCTCCTCCAGACTCCTGGGTTCATGTTCTTGTCACAGCTTGGGTAGCTTGTGACCACTCACCAGCTCTCATTTGTCCTTTGACACCACTCCCCCCCCACCCC
>NW_011494752.1:10018772-10023712 GCF_000754665.1 Bison bison bison
CCCCACCCCACCCCCCAGCCAGGCCAAGGCTACAAGAACCATAACAGTGCTCAGTAATTACCTGCCACTGAACCACTGGCCTCGGAAGCAAAACCAAAGGACAGGGAAGACGATAAACCAGAGGAACCGCTTTAATGTTAAAAATATTTATTTCTCTAGAAGATCGCACAAAAGTCAGGAAGGGGGACAGAAGGGTATCAACTAGCCTATGTCAAAATCAGGTAGGGGAGGACAAGAGCTGCCTGAAGACACTGGTGGCCGGAGCAGACTGCAGAGGCCGTAGGCCCTTCCTGGACAGGAGGCGTGGGAGCTCACTCCTTGGACATGTTCTTGATGGTCTTATGCTCCTTCATGGCCTTTTCCCAGTCGCTGCCATTGAACTCTTCCACCACCACGCTGCGCACGGTGCCCTCATCCAGGCAGTGGGGGGCAATCCCTGCAGGGAGGTGGGCATGAAAGCCGGGAAGGCTCTCAGACAAACCCACCCCACAGCTCACCACGGCAGCTCCTGGCTCACTCTCCTTCTCTCAAACGGGGCTCAGGGGTGGCCAGGGCTGACTGTCATTCAACATCGAGCTGAGAGGACAAAAGAGAAAGGCTTGAGCCTGGAGCCACCTCTGCTGGGCAGCCTGAGGAATTCACAGGCCTCATCCAGGGCACTGAGGGGTAACTTTCTCAGCTTTAAATATGTCCCCATCCGTACAGGAAGGCAGGCGGGAAAGACGCTCCGTGTAGCAGGAAAGGAGCAGACAGGAGCTCTATGGGAAGAAGGGTAGGCGGGCAGGGTGACGTCAGGCCCCCCCAAGGCTCAAGACAGCTGGCCCATGCAGTCCTGGAGGCTGCAGGCTTCCAGAAGCAGCCTCCATGGCTACTTCCTACCCGATTTGCATAGCAGCTGGTGTCATTCTTAACTGTCTAAGGGTGGTTTTGCCCCCAGATCCAAGAAGAGGGACCTGGGGTTTCCTTGTTTGTGTTTGAACAAGCCCAGTTTTACTGGCATCATCACTGCTGTTCATCCTCACCTCCTTCACATGCCACCCCCGCCACCCCAGGCCCATGTCCTCCCCCTGCAGTGGGCCCCCCGGCAGCATCCAGCTCCCACAGCAGCAGGAAATACGAGTCAGGACCGGAAGGTCTCTGGAGGCCCAGGGCCAGGCTATGCCGTGTCTGCGAAGAGTTCAGTGGGCGAGCCCCGCTCCTCTCACACACGTGAGGGAGAGGCCTGGCCAGGCAGGAGGATGGCCAGAGACTCCAGCACCCGTTCCAGAGCGTGTCTCACCCCAGGTGGCCACAGGGCGTTGGTGCCCTGAGCTTGCCCCCATTCCACTCACCGAAGCCTCCAGGGTTAGAGCGGGGAGAATAAAAGCTCTGGACACCACAGCGCTTACAGAAGGTGTGCTGCGCCTTGTGGGTATTGAAGGTGTACGTGGTGATGCTGTCGGCTCCCTGAGAGACACAGACAAGGAGCTTCAGTTGTCTTTTACAGAAATAAACCCTGTAAAAACCTCAGTGGGGAACGCCCTCTGGCCCGGCTCCCAGGGTCACGAGGACACGTCCTGTCTGAGGTTGGGGCCCATCGTCACAACCTGGAGACCCATCAGCCTGGAGCATGACAACTCAGGGCTCCCTGCACACAAAACCTCTGATCTTGAGCTCCCCACTGCGGCCCAGGCCTAAATGAGGAGGCATCAAGTGAGGGACTGGGTCCCCGTGTCCCCAGACAGCACCGCTCAAGGCCTTGAGAACATGCTCGCTGGACTCAAATTCATCTACAAAGGACCAGGAAAGGACATCACAGGCTAACATCCCTAATGGAGACACAGACAGGAGACCCAGCAGAGGACGTGCACAGACAGTTCAGAGAAACCGGAGAACAAGTCTCTCTTTAACCTTTGACACGATATCCATGCTCACGAACTGCAGTGAGGTATGCTCTTCATTGTCCCGGGGAAAAATTACCAACTGAGCTTACTCAGAACTGCGTGTGTAGAGAAACGTGCACTCCTGGATGTGAGTCACAGGAGTACAAATCCACAACACTGGATAATATCTGCCAACATTGCAAAACGCACACCTTCTCTAACCCAGCAATGCCACTTTTAGAAATGTATCCTGCAATCAAAACTCTGTATTTTATCCAACCACATGGATATAGGTGTTAACGCACCATCTGTAAAGGCGAAACCTTATAAAAAATGGAAACTGTCCCACAGAAGATTAAAGGAATCAAGTACAGACATTAGAATGGAATCTCTCCGAGTTTTGAAAAGAATGAGGCAATTCCACTTAGAAATACTAACAAGCAGACAATCTCCAAGGTTACAGAGGGAACTGAAAAGGCGAGGTTTGAAACAATTTGTGCAGTACACTACCATTCCTATTTTTAAAAAGCACACACCCTGGCACGCACTTTCAAAGAATAACTGAGAAAGCAGCAGTTTATCTCTGGAGACACTGGGTGCCTGAAGGGTCAGAGGTTTCCACATGTCTTCCCGACCATCACCATGGAGAGGGTCCCTCGGAGCCACACAGAGAAGTGGCTCCCTGAGGGGCCTCTTCTCAACACCCCCGCCCCCAACCTCTCCTCCACATACAGGCAGCAGGGAACAGTCACGTGGTCCCCAACCACGCAGGGGTATCTGATCAAACACTTCCCCTCAAGAAACTCACAGTCTCACGGCCTCCTGGGTCTCATCAGCATGAGAGCCCAGTGCTGACACCAGACCCTGTCCATGCATCCAACCACCAGCCTGACCCACCCTCGAAATTTCTGCTGAACACATGGCCCATCTTAGTTGTAATGCCCTGTACGTTCAACCTCCCTGCTTACTTCTGTCTCCCTGCCCTGTCAGAAATGACCACCATGACGACAGACCCATGGTCAATTCTCCCGACCCCAGGGGTCACACCCTCTGAGCCTGACCAGTCCTACCATTCTAAGGATGCTCATTTCCAGCCTGCCCACTGGTCTGCCTCCACCCTCTGGTCACAAAGGCCAACCTGCAGCTCCTTGGACATGCAGAGTGTGCGCCCCCAACAGCCTCATCTCTAGGGGTCTGCCCAAGCCCACCGAGACTCGCCACCAGTCGGCCTCTGCCACACTGCCCTGCTTAACTCTCCACATGGCACTTCTAGGCCTCTTATTTCTCTGTCTCCCCTTTGTAAAACATAAGCCCTGAGGGGACAAGGGCCTCGTCTGCCACATAAACTGCTGGGTTTCAGTGTGACAGAGCCTGGCACACAAGAGGTGCCCATAAACACTGCTGAATCAAAGAATGAGTTCTGTACTTAATTTTAAAGGACAAACAGAAAATTGCTCCTTCAACAGGCTGGGTCAGAGAACAGTGCAGTAAACACCAGGGCAATGACTGGCGGGCGGGCCCATGGAGGGGACAAAGTGGGTAACTCTCAACTCTGAAACCGAGGGCCCCTGGCCGCCCATGTGTCTTCGGGGACCACCTGTCTCAAGGGGTCGGGCCACAGTCTCTAGCTGGCACCCAGGGGAGGGGGTCTCGTGGGAAAGACAAGGGCAGGCCTGCTGCCCACTGGCACCCTCCTCCCCACATAAGACACCCATGGGAAAGATCCAGGGCAGACAAAGAAAAGCAGACAAACTGACCCAAAGTGCCTGGGATTAAATCTCAGCTTCTCCTTCCAGACACTCACTGAGGGGCCACTCAGTGCCAAGGCCCTGGGGCCACGAGCACAGACATGACCAGAGGTGCTTCCAGGAGGCCCTCCTGACCCAGGGAAGGAGACCTTCGCACAGGTCACAACCCCAAAGCAAAGACACTGATCAGACCACAGCAGGCAATGGGACCCAAGGACCAATCACAGCTCCATCCCATCCCGTGAGCAGAGTGCCAAAGCTTCTGTACTCTTTGACCAGAGATTTTACTTCCATGAGAACTGATCCAAAGAAACAATTTCTAAATTATTAAAGACTTAGGCACAGGGAGGTTCAAGATAGCACTGCACTCAACCTAGACGTTCAAGTGTAGAAAATCACTTGTGGCACATTCATATAACAAAAAACACTACAAATATAGCCATAATTGTATAAGTAGGAAGTGGCTATGGCCGGGGAGGGGGTGGAGGGGAAGCCAGGGGCCAAGGGACGGTGGCAGGAAGGCCTTTCTCTCTTTACCTTGCAAAGCTGGGACCAAGCACAAAAAATTCCCCCAAAGAATAAAGTTAAAAATCTTTTCAATCAAAAAAAAAAAAAAAATCTTTTCAATCATTTATTTTTCATTGGGAAATGGTAAGAGTCAGTTATAATACAGAAAATGAGGTAAAATTCTGTGCTGAGAAAAACGCATATATTTAGACGTATTCATCCATGTCCAAAATAATGCACAAGGACACACACCAAAACACAATAATGGTTACCTTTGATTGAGAGGATCTGGGTGATCTTAAATTTATTTTTTGATCCTCCATGTTTATACATAATGGATCAAATATGTATCCAAAATATAAAGGAGAAAAATAACATAACTTTTTAAAGAGAAGCATGAAACCTGGGTGACAGGGAAAGTAAAGCCCCCGAGAGGCCCAGGAGGCTCCCGGCCCCCTGTAAGCCAGGGCAGGGCCCCCCAGCCCCGCTCAAAACACTCACCTTCAGAAGCTTGAAGCGAGAGGCAGGGACAATGAAGTGTTTGTTCTGCTTCTTCTTGCAGATGCTGCAGCTACGGAAAGACACGAGCAGACCCCGGACAGTGAACAACCCTATGTGCCCTCTGGGTTTCCCGGTCCCAGGAGCCGGCTGACCATGGAGGTGAAGGCCCTCTCACTGCCCTCCAAGGAAGGGTGGCTCAGGCAGGCAGGTTGGGTGCCTGGGGGCCTCTGCTCCGCAGGTCCACAGCCAGCAGTGCAAGCCACACAACCCTAAGAAAACCAGGACGTGCAGAACCACGTTCCCGCTCCCCACCCCCGCCCCC
>NW_011494752.1:10023866-10026824 GCF_000754665.1 Bison bison bison
TTAGTCCCCCTTTTACGAAACTCTAATTCCACACGGGGTCCTCTAACAGCTTATTCCATAGGGCTGCTTCTTCCATCTGTTAGTACTGGGTCAGGTCCCCACGGGAGGAATTCCATGGAATTTATTCATTCTTCACATATAACCCAGGCACCACGGCACCAACGGGCAGAAAGAACTGGCTATTGTTGAACAGTCAGTTACACACCAACCACAGGTCAGAAGGCGAGCCTGGAGGGCCTGACCTATCACAAGGTGGGCAGGTGCTGACAGCGGGCCCTCTGCTGTCCCTGGTAGCGCCACTTGCCTCACCTAGACAGATGCGCCAGGTGGCCTGGGGCATGGCAAGCTTCCAGGTGTGCATGCACTTGCCTCACCCCACCCAATTCTGTGGAGTTCTGCAGACTCTGCCCAAGGCCTTTCATCCAGCATCCAGCCCAACCATCTTCAAGGTACCACTCTCTCCCACACACGGTGGCACTCGTCTCTGAGAAACTGCCTGGCCCGAGTCGAGGGAACCCTCCATGTCCCCTGAAGCTGTGCTGCAGGACTGAGCTGTGTCACACACACAGCAGGCTGTTATTCTTAGCCTCCCGCCATCTTTTAAATTTTTAAAGAAAACATCTAACACACATAAAAGGAAAAAACAGTACATGAACCTTTATGTTCCCATCACCTGACCCCAATTCCCTGCTCACGGCCATGGTGGTTTCACCTGGATCCCAACTCCCCAGACGATGCTGAAGTGCCCTCAGGCGCTGTGTCCTCTGAAACAATGTAGGAAAAGATGACACTCACTTGCAGTCGAAGATGTGCAGGTCAGCCGAGGCCCAAACTTCAAAGCGCACGGCCCCACAGTGGCAGCCTCCTGTGTGTTTCACCAGGCCCTGGTATTCGCTGGAGGGAGAAATCAGAGAGATTAGGATTCCTAAGCCGTCAGGCCGCAGTGGAAAGAGAGCAACAAGATGGAACTGGAGTCTTCACGGGACAACGGGGACACATTTCTGCTTTTGAGGTGCCCTCAGTTTTATAAAAGGATTCAGTGCCTTCTGTGTCTACGAGCTCTTTTTTCCACTTCTATTTTGTTAAGTCGCAGAATAAATTATTCCCAATGTATGGAAAAGAGAGAACTGGGGTGAAGATCCTAAACCAGCCACCTGAACATTTTTATTTATATGGCCAGTACTAATTAAGATTTTTTATAAGCAGGGCAATAAAAAAACTAGGGACAGTAGACAGGGTCCCGGCCTTAGGGACCTTGAGCAGCCATTACACAAATTACTGAATATTTACATGACTGTGAAAAAGGGTGTACAGGCTGCTGAGAAAAAGAAAGACAAGAGGATCAGACCGAGTCCTGTGGTTCAGAAGAGTCTTTGAGAAAGTTAACAAAAGGCTCCTGTAATTCTGCTGCATTTCCCTCTGGTATTTTGCATACATGTGAATTTTTACAGAGCTATTTGTATACATTATGTTCAACTTTAATCCCTTTAAAACTTGTAAGTCAGGTCCTTCATTGGACATTATTAAGATTTGATAAATATCATCCAAGTACTTTCCAGAAGGGCTAAACACTCTTATCAGTAATGAATGAGAAAACATTTCACTGAATCTTCTCAAGCAATAATTACAGGAAAAGGAGCTTGCTGCAGCTTTAATTTGCATTTATTTGGTTACCAAGACTGTATGCTTTTTCATGTTTCTATACAAGCTGACTCCATTAATTTGATGTATTTTTTCCCCTGCATACACAAATAATGCTTATGGTAAAAAACAAACCTTACAACATTGGACAGTGCTAAAGATGAGAGCCTCCTAACACCCAAGGGACCCACAGTTAACTGTTTGCTCTATGATCCTCCAGATTCATACAATAATGTTTTAACAGTAACAGTGAAGTTACATATTCTAATTTAGATTTTCTTTCTTGAATGAATGTAACTTGCGCCAATCTGATAGGTTAAAAACAACAACAACAACTCACCCTTTCACTTCAACACTTTGAAATCTTTTTTTTTTTTTTTTGCCATTTATCAGTTTGTTTTAAAATCTAAATTTACTCCAAATCTGCGTTTTACGACACTGGGCAGTAGCTGGCACACTTTAAGGGCTCAAAATTGTTGGATGATGTAGATTTTTAAATGTTCAGCCTACAGTCCAAGATGATAAACCAAAAAGTGAAGCGCACGGAAAACCCAATATTTCATCTCTGAGAAGCACTCGCCTAACGAAGAGAATTTCTTACGGACAAAAGACAAAAAAACACTTTTAAGAAAAAGAGATCCTCGAGTTGTTATGCAATTGTTGGGTTGTTTTGTTTTTTGCGGGGAGAGGTTCTAGTGAAACACGACTGACAATGAAATATTAAGAGCGCTACAGGGCAGGGGCCTCATCTAGACGACGAGGCGCCCCCCGAAGCTAACAGCTCGCTGCGAACCCCACGGCCCGTCCAAAGTCCTTCTGGGGCAGCTGGGAAGCCGGGGGTCCTTGGCCCGCGGTCTCAAAGCGGGGGGAAGCAGAGCCCCGGGCCTTGGAGCGCTCGCGGAGGTTCCGAACCCAGCGGCCCGCTCGGTCTTCCAGCCGCCTGGCTCCGCGCACTGCGCGCGCTGTAACCGAGCCGCCGGTCTCCCCGGAGGCTCCGAACTGTCCCAGCGCCTCTCGCCCCGTCCCTGCCCTCACAGCCGCTCTCCAAACACACATGCACAAACACGAAAGAGGCCCCGGGACCGGGAGCCGCGCCGACCCTCATCCCGGGAAGGCTGCCGCCTCGGCGCGCAGCGCGGGCCGGGCGGAGGCCTTTGTCCGGCCGGTGGGCGGCTCGAGCACCGTGGCGACGTTAGGGGCGCCGGCCCGGCCGCGCCGCACTCACTAAGTGTCCAGCAGCAGCTTGGCGGCGCCCTCGAAGCTGAGCCTCTGCCGCTTTTGGAAGGTCTCCCAGCGCTCCCGCTGCTCGCCCAGGTC
>NW_011494752.1:10027223-10039672 GCF_000754665.1 Bison bison bison
ACCCACCCCTGCTCGCCGCGGGGCCCGCACCTGCGCCGCTCCAGCCGGCAAGCCCTGCGGGACCGCGCCTCGGGCCTCGGCTCCCGACACTCGAGGCCCGTTTGCACCTGCCGCGAAGCCTCCTGAAACCCCTGAGTGCTTCCTCCTGCCTTCCTGAGGCCTGGGTCACCCTGAATTCCCAGTCACACGCGAGCAGGCACCCCGGGACAACTTCATCTCGGATGAGGACAGCACCTGCCTGGCAGGAGCCATCGTGCGCCCGAATGAGCTAGGTAATGTGGATAAATGACCTGCCTCTCCGGGACAAGCAGCAGCTGAAATCAAAGTTCTCACACTTGGGCTTTCCTGACAGATTATAAAACAGCGTCTTCAGGAGCTTGATAGTCAACAGATTTTTTAAATTTAGTAAGTGAATGAACTCCACACCAAATTCCATTATTATGGTTCTATTGATCACAGCACCAATTTAAAGACAAACTCACAAGAACCACTGATGGAACTCAAATATTTTCCAAACCTATTTTGTTGCCCTATTTTATTCAGATCTTGAAAGAAATAACATTTTTATATAATAACTTTTAACTAATTTTTTGTGCCCTACTTCCTTAATTTTCACCTTCCTTTGTTAATTGTTTTTATCTTATCGTTAGTTTATTGAATTAAATACAGAGGTTCTTTTAGTATTTTTTGTTGTTCAGCCGCTAGGTTGTTTGACTCTTCGATCCCATGGACTGTAGCACACCAGACTCTTCTGTCCTCCACTATCTCCTGGAGTTTGCTCAAATTTATGTCCATTGAGTCAGTGATGCCATCCAACCATCTCATTCTCTGCCACCTCTTCCCTTTTTGCCTTTAATCTTTCCCAGCATCAGCGTATTTTCCATTGAGTGGGCTCTTTGAAGCAGGTGGCCAAAGTATTGGAGCTTCAGCATCAGTTGTTCCAATGAATATTCAGGGTTGATTTCCTTTAGAGGTGACTGGTTTGATCTCTTTGCAGTTCAAGGGATTCTCAAGACTCCTCCAGCACCACAATTGGAAAGCATCAATCTTTCGGTGCTCAGTCTTCTCTGTACATGACTACTGGAAAAACCATGGCTTTGATTATATGGACCTTTGCAGGCAAGGTTAATGTCTCTGCTTTTTAATACACTGTCTATGTTTATCATAGCTTTCCTTCCAAGGAGCAAGTGTGTCTTTTAATTTCAAGGCTGCAGTCGCTGTCCACAAGGAATATTAATGACTATAAATTTCCCTCCAAGTACAGCTTTAGCTGTATGTATTAGGGGTTCATTGGAGGTGTATAGTTTACACACAGCAAAATGCATATATCTTTTGTCTTCTTTTTTATTGAACACTTTTAAAAATTAAGATGAAAGTGATATAACATTTTAACGTGTACAGTTCACTGACACTGCATTCATGGTTCTGTACAGCCATCACCTCGAGCTAGTTCCAAACTCTTCTATTTTTTTTTATATTACATTTATACCTTGCTGGTAAATAGAAAATTCACTGAGCTAAACAGTGTGTCGATTTCCCTCAGCAGATAACTGACATTTTACTAAATGATTTTTTCTTTTTTAACAAGGCTAGCTAAAGACACTCCATCTGTATTAACTCTTTCCTAGGCTGCCACCTTTGAGCCAGTTTATGACTCCTTCATTTGGGGTAAATTCCAAATAAATCTGATTTAACTTTTTAACAAGTTTGCTTTAAAATTTTTATACAGTAGATATTGAAAAAAAGGAAGATAAAATAATTGACACTTTGCTAAAGTGCAATTTTTGTGACTTTTTTGGAGGGGTTCAATTTTTTTTTTCAAAGTACAGTTGATTTACAAGGTTTCTGGTGTACAGCAAAGTGATTCATTTATACATATATATATTCTTTTTTGTATTCTTTTCTGTTATGATTTATAAGATATTGATATTCCCTATTTGATAGGACCTTGTTTATCCATTCTATATATAATAATTTACATCTGCTAACACCAAACTCCCAATCCAACACTCGCCACTCCGCTCCCCCTTGGAGACCACAAGTCTGTTCTCTATGTCTGTGAGTCTGTTTCTGCTTAGTAAACAAATTCATTTGTGTCATATTTCAGATTCCACATATCAGTAGTATCATATGGTATTTCTCTTTCTCTTCCTGACTCAATTCACTTAGTATGATAATCTCTAGGGCCATCCATGTTGCTGCAAATGGCATTAGTTCATTCCTTTTTTATGGCTGAGTAATATTCCATTGTATATATGTACCCCATCTTCTTTATCCATTCATCTGTCATGGACAAGTAGGCTGCTTCCATGTCTTGGCTATTGTAAATAGTGCTGCTTTGATACAGAGATGAATGTATCTTTCTGAATTATAGTTTTGTCCAGATAAATGCCCAGAGTGGGATTGCTGGATCATATGGCAGTTCTACTTTTCATTTTTTTTAGTGCTGTTCTCCACAGTGGCTGTACCAATTTACAGTATCATTTGAATGTGTGGGAGGGTTCCATTTTCTCCACCCTCCCCAGCATTTTTTGTAGACTTTTTAATGACAGCCATTCTGACTGGTGTTTCTCTAATAATTAGTGATACTGAGCAACTTTTCATGTGCCTGTTTGCCATCTGTATGTCTTCCATTGAGGTTTCCTGCCTATATTTTGATTGGGTGTTTTGGTTCTTTGTTCTTGAGTTGTATGAGCTGTTTATTTTGGAAATTAAACCCTTGCTGGTTGTGCTATTTGCAAGTATCTTCTCCTTTACCGCAGGTTGTCTTTTCACTTTGTTTATGGTTTCCTTTGCTGGCAAAATCCACATATCTTAAGTATATAGCTTACGTAACCACCACCAACTCAAATATAGAACACTTCCAGCAGTTCAGAGAGTTTCTCTCAGGTGAAAGAACAGAGGGGACCAGTATTTTGCCTTCTATCACCAGAGGTTAGTTTTACCTATTCTGGAACCTTTAAAAACAGCATGTCTGACATCTTTCACTCACTATAATGTTTTTGAAAATCATCCATGTTGTTTTGTGTATCATGATTTTATTTGCTGTTGTGTAATATTTGACATGAATACATCACAATTTATTCTCCTGTTGGTGGATTCTCCTCAAGTTGTTTCCAGCTTGGGGGCTATTATGAATAAAGCTGTTATTTACATTTGTGAAAAGTCTGTCTGTGAACTCATTTCGGTATATACTTAGGAGTGAAATTGCTGGGTCATAGATTAGCAGTATGCTCTTCCAAGAACTACTAAAGAGCTTTCCAAAGACCACACCATTTTATACTCCACCCGTGTATGAGAGTCACGGGTATGCTATACCCCCACAACATGTGGTATTGTCAGTCTTTTCAAATTTAGCCTTTCTGGTCGGGTTGTTTTTTTTGTGTATGCATGTCTTTGACAAGCAGTGATGTTGAAAAACGTTTTCATGTGCTTATTGACCACTTGGACATCTCTCTAAAGTGCCTGTTGATAGGCACTACGTTGTTGGCTTGTTTGATATATAAGACTTCTTTATGTCTGGATGTGAGTTCTAGGCCAGACATATATATTTAAAATATATGCAACTAGAGATTATCATACTATGTGAAGTAAGTCAGAAAGAGAAAGACAAATACCATATGATATCACTTATATGTAAAATCTAAAATATATCTACAAAACGGAAACAGACCCACAGACATAGAGAACAGACTTGTGGTTGCCAAGGAGAAGGGGAGCGGGGAGGAGAGGACTGGGAGTTTGGGACTGGCAGAGGTAAACTATTGATATAGGATGCATAAACAACAAGGTCCTACTGTGTAGCACAGGGAACTGTATCCAGGATCTTGTGATAAACCATAATGGAAAAGAATATAAAAAAGGATATATACATAACTGAATCATTTCATTGTACAACAAAAACTAACACAACATTGTAAATCAACTATATACTTCAATTTAAAAAATTTCTTTAAAGAAATGTAGGAACTTTCCTGGTGGTCCAGTGGTTAAGACTCTGTACTCCCAATGCAAGGGGCACAGGTTAGATCCCTGGTCAGGAAACTAAGATCCCAAATGCCACGTGGTGCGGCCAAAATAAAAAGGAACACAGCCTGACTGACACCTTGATTTTATCCAGTAAGATCTGCATTGGACCTCTGACCTCCAGAACTGGAAGATAATGGCTACTTTTAGCCATTATATACACACATGACTTCCCTGGTGACCAAGTGGCTAAGATGCCAAGCTCCTAATGCAGTGGACCTGAGTTCGATCTCTGGTCAGGGAACTAGATTCCACGTGTCACAACTAAGATGAAGATCCCAAGTACCATATGCAGTTAAGACCTGGCGCAGCCAAATAAATAATAAATAAATAAAATTTAAGTGGGCATCTTTTGGTTCTAGTCCAGCCCCTAAAATCAACATAACGAGGTCTCTGGTGACTCAGGATGTGGATAGACCCAGAGTATAATGTGCTGGCATAAAGACAACAGGGAACACTCAACTTTAAAAGAAAAACATGAAAACCCTTGGCAAATCTGCACAGGATTTTAGGAAAAGGGAATCTGAAAATAGAACAGTGTATTCGATTTGCTTTTTTCTAAAGCATAAGTTCCCATGATTTTGGCCAGAATTGCTAGAAATATAGATGCATAAGAGAGTAAATGATATTGCCCTCCAAAGGCAAGCATGCTTTTCTGATACAGTTTGTGCTTGAGACTGAAGGTTGTTTTTGTTGTTTAGTTGATAAGTCATGGCCAACTCTTGTCACCCCACGGACTGTATTGCTTGCTTGCTTGCTAAGTCACTTCAGTCATGTCCGACTCTGGGCAACAGTATGGGCTGTAGCCCACCAGGCCCCTCTGCCCATGGGATTCTCTAGGCAAGAATACTGGAGTAGGTTGCCATGCCCTTCTTCAGGGGATCTCCCCAACCCAGGGATTGAACTGGCCTGGCGTCTGTTTCTTGCGTTGGCAGGCGGGTTTGTTACCACTAGCGCCACCTGGGAAGCCCCATGGACTGTACAGCCTAGGCTGATTCAGCTCCTTGGAGTGTGCAGAACCCACACCTGCCACCAGAGGGCAGGAGTCCCTGTGACACACAGACCAGGCAGGCACAGCCTCAGGGGGTTAGTGCCCACTCTTAGAGGCATCATTTTGTACTCACAGGCAGGCTTGAGGCTACCTGCAAACTTTCTGACTACCTGCAGGTGCAGAAAGCACCTAGCAGACGTTAGGGTGAGCCAGCCTCACTGTCCCTCTCAACCACAGGAGGAGTACCCAAATCTCTCTGGTCCTGTGACAGGCTTGTTGCTGTCCCTGCTGCTATTTATATCAATTTCTCCTCCCTCCTACGGACATGCCAACGGTAACTTCTGTTTTCTGAGGATTTGCGAGGCCACCACTAACTTCTGTGCCGATCAGAACATGAAGTCTCCGTTCCGGGCAGACTCAAGCTGGCAGGCATAGGACCTGGCAAGCTGACTGACTGCTCCTGAGTTACCCTCTCTCTGGGCAATTCTACATGGTCGGTGGTCCTGAGCACCAGGCACAGCACCAACAGGTGTTTCACATACTGTGTCTGAGGGTACTCAGGCAGGCACAGTGAGTGTCCACATTCTCCTGATGTGGAAATTGAGGGTGTAGATAACTCGTGCTCACACAGCTAGCAGGCGGGAGGGCTCATGCCAGAGGGAAGGGCAATGACTTTGGTTGCCTGAAACTTCCTCCCACACCCACTGCACTCACAGGAACCCCAGCTAATGCCCCTCCCAAATGAGCTCCCTGCGTTCAAGTCTCCTACCTCCCCTCCTACTCCCTCACAGCAGCAAGAGTGATTTTTTTTTTTTAGCTCCTTAAGCTTTTTTGTTTTGCATGGTCTTTTTTCCAAGGAAGAAGCTGCTCCTTTCTTAACTGATTGGGTTTCACACGGTACCAAAGGCCCCCGCCCAGACACCTCTCAGGGCCCCGCAGTCCCGAGAACATCCCGTGTTGGGTAGGGGGCAGGCAGCCCTCCATTGCCCAGGGGTGTGGTGGGCATACCTTGCTGCTCATAAATACCCTCCACAAATACAGCCCAGCTGTTTCCAGGTAAACAGGCTGAGCTGCAGCAGTCCCAGGGCCTGGCACCAGAGGACCTGCTCCGAGGACAGGAGCTCCACGCTGGCACCTGCACCCACACTTGCTGGCAGTCCCACCCCAGAGTGCCAGGGGGCAGAGCTTCCTCATGGCAGTGGTCCCAGTGCCTGCGAGCTGCAGCTCCTCATTGTTACAGTAACTACGGAATATATATGTACAGGTCAAATTACATTAATAAAAAGAATGTCCAACTAGATTAACGAATGGAGCTTTTGTCCATTTTTATAATATTCCCAACATCCTCCTCCCTGCTCTCTAAGAAGTAACCACCACCCTGACTCTGCTGCTTATCTAATCACGTGTGGTGGTGGTTCAGTCATGTCTGACTCTTGCGACCCCAAGGACTGTAGCCTGCCAGGCTCCTCTGTCCATGGTATTCAGCAGGCAAGAATACTGGAGGGGGTTGCCATTTCCTTCTCCAGGGGACCTTCCTGACCCAGGAATCAAACCTGGGTTTCCTGTATTGCAGGCAGATTCTTTACTGACTGAGCTATGAGGAAAGCCCTATCACCTGTGTATGTACATCTAAATGGGCTTCCCAGGTGGCTCAGAGGTAAATAATTCGCCTGTAGTGCAGGAGATGCAGGTTCGATCCCTGGGTTGGGAAGAGCCCCTGGAGGAGGAAATGGCAACCCACTCCAGTATCCTTGTCTGGGAAATCCTATGGCTAGAGGAGCCTGGCGGGCTACAGTCCATGTGGTTGCTGAAGAGTCAGATGCGACTTAGTGACTAAACAACAACAAATAAGGTACATGTATTTAGATGGTGTTTAGTCTTGCTTGGTTTTGAATTTTATGTAAGTAAAATAGCACTGTATGCGTTCTTCTGAGACTGTTCTTTTGTGAATCATCCCTGTGTACATGTGTAGTGGGAGCTGATCCATGTTCACTGGTGCACAGTATTCACAGAATGAACATCCCACAATATCCATGTCACTGGTGACAAAGATACAGGTTTAGATGTTGCTACTATGCTACTATGATCAAGCTTGTTCATATCCCCTGGGGCAGGTGTGCAAGCGATTCTCTAGGATATAGTTTAAAAATCTTTTCAGATAACTTAATTATTTGAGTACATGCCAAGGTTTTATTACAGTCTTGCTATAAGAACAAAGGGTTCTAACAGACAAGGTGGGGGTCGGGGAGGGGGTGGTCCTTTACCAAGGAATCCTCCAACACCAGCTAGGTGTCCTAGAATTTAACTAAATCTGATGCCACCTGCCTGGAGTCACCATCAGATCCCAAAGGTTAAAGGCTCAGTCCCACCAGACTGTCTCCTCACCTCCCCTTTCCCAGACACCAATTCCAAGTCCAGGCTGTCACCCGTGCTTCTGACCCAGGCCCACGGCCTCCTTCCTCATGGAGTTTGACTGATTTGTTCAACCGGCTCACAGACACCAGGAAAACTGTTTACCCACCAGATCCCCAGTCTATCACAGAGGACGTATCTCGGGAGCAGACGCACAGGGCCACGAATGTGGGAAGGGATACAGACCCTCCATTCCTCTCTGGGACCACTCTCACTGCCACTAGTCCCAGCTCCACTGTTCACCGTCACAGGCTCTCCAAACCCCGTACTTTAGAGATTTGTTTTTAATTTTAATTGGAGGATAACTACAGTATTGTGATGGTTTTTTGCCGTAAGTCATTATGCAGGCTTCACTACGTAGGCGTGATTGATGAAATCAGTGGCCACTGACGACTGATTCAACCTCAAGCTCTTCTCTCTTCCCTAAAGGTGGGGGAGGAGGGCTTAAGCTTCCAACCTTCTGACAAACAGCCCCCAAATTCAAGGCCTTTCCAAAAGTCGCCTCGTTAACACAAACTCTTGGAAGGTTGAAAGGTGTTCGTTATGAATAACAAGAAATTTTTATCACTCTGACCACTTAGAAAATTCCTAGGGTTTTAGGAGCTCTATGATAGCAATGAGGATGAAGACCAACTTCTTACAAATCATCACCACAGTAATCTCTGTTAGACTGTGTATAATAGAAACATCTAATTAAAGATCTTTAGACTCAATAAATAAATAAATAAAAAGATCTTTAGACTCTTGGGGACTTCTCTGGTGGTGCAGTGGTTAAGACTTCCAGATTCCAATGCAGGGGGCACAGGTTCAACCCCTGACCAGGGAACTGAGATCCCATGTGCCATGAGGTGCAGCCAGAAAAAAAAAATCTTAAGACTTGAATTAAAGTATGGGTATCTACTATCTCAGAAGAGATCTTATTTTGGTATTTTGGTTATAATCATAAAATTGCTCAAATATGTTATTAGGAATGCTACCTGTTTGTGAATTATGTAAATTCACAGGCCAGACTGAGGATAATTTTTCTTCTATAATAACTAAAGTGATATTGCTGGATCCAGGAAATATTCTTGCTCAATTTTGTTTTCCAAAGGAGTTGTAACAATTTAAACTCTCACCACTGTGGATATTGTCTGACTTTTTAATTCCTGCACATCTGGAGGTTATGAAGTGGTATCTCACCATGGTTTTAATTTGTTTATTCTTGATCATCTTGAGCAACTTTTTATGTTTGCATACATGCTCAGTCACTTCAGTCCTGTCCAACTCTTCACAACCCCAACTGTAGCCCGCCAAACTCCTCTGTCCACAGGATCCTCCAGGCAAGAATACTGGAGTGGGTTGCCATGCCCCCTTCCAGGGGATCTTTCTGACCCAGGGATCGAACCTGTGTCTCTTACATCTACATGCACTGGCAGGCAGGTTCTTTACCACTAGTGCCACCTGGGAAACCCCAGCTTTTTATGTTTATCCCATCCTATTTCCTCTTCTATATTCTTCATATACTCTGCTGCTGCTCAGTCGCTTCAGTCGTGTCCAACTCTGTGCGACCCCAGAGATAGCAGCCCACAAGGCTCCTCCGTCCCTGGGATTCTCCAGGCAAGAACACTGGAGTGGGTTGCCACTTCCTTCTCCATATACTCTAGATCTGTGCTATCAATTTGGCAGCCACTAGTCATTTGTGACAACAATTAAAATTAAATACAATTTAAAACCGAGTTTCTGGGCTGCAGCAGGAGACTTTGGCGCAATGTCTCACACCATCCTACTAGCACAAGCCTACCAAGAGCCCAGAAGGCAGAACTTACGCTATGAATCTGTGAATGAGTATATGGTAGGTGTTTGTAAAATGTATGAAGAACATCTGAAGAAAATGAATTCCAACAGCCCCTCTATAACATACGATATCAGTCAGTTGTCTGATTTTATTGATGACCTGGCAGACCTCAGCTGCATTGTTTACAGAGCTGATACCCAGACATACCAGCCTTATAACAAACATTGGATTAAAGAGAAGATCTACGTGCTCCTTCATCACCAGGCCCAACAGGCTGGGAAACAGTTGAGTTTGGAAGCATTAGGGGGATAGGGGTGGCTTGGAACACAGCTGTGTGCAGTGTGCTGTAGTGGAACTTTTGTATTGTATTTATCCTGTTTCCATTTTGGTATACCCTAGCCAGAATTGAATGTATTAGATAAAATGTGATGATCTTGTTCAATCTGCAACCGCCTTTGCCCCCTCCCCCCCCTTTTTACTACTTAAACATTTTTACTATGATTTAGATGGAAGTTGGTTTTTGTCAGTTAACGTTGGTTCCAGTCCCTCAAACTGTTCATACTTGCTTTATAAATTTATAACATCCACTGTACTAATCCTCCTTCAAATTGGGGTGGGGAGTGGTGGCGCAGTTTAGTTACGTCCGCAAGACAAAGTCTTGGTGAAAAACAAATAAATGTTCTTTAGTTAAAAATAAATAAATAAAACTGAGTTTCTCAGTTTCACTAGAAGTAATTCAAGTGCCCAGTTTTAATGTAGTTGAATTTATGAAAGATCTACCTAAGCTCTTTTCCTTGGTCATGAAGATATTTGCCTAGATGTCCTTGTAAAAAATATAAAGTTTTGCCTTTCACAGTTAAGGCCTAAATCTGGGCCATAATTTAGTTTTTGGTGTGGTACTGAACAGGGATTTATTTTCATTTTTTCCAACAGTCCCTTCTTTACGGAATGTATATTAGGCTTTTTTATATGCATGGCTTTTTCTTTGCGCTTCTAGTCTGTTTTACTGATCCTGAGCTGATCACACTGTCTTATTATAACTTTAAAATGTAATAAAGGCTTGATATCTTGGTTCTTCAGGAGTGTCTTGACTGTTCTCAGACCTTTGCACATCCATATAAAAAAAATTTTTTTTTGGGGGCGGGGGGGCATTCCAAAGGCATGCTGTATTCCCCAGCCAGGGATCAAACTCACACCCCTGCAGTGGAAGGGAGGAATCTTAACCACAGACTGCCGGGGAAGTCACCCTAAAAATTTTAGATTTGCTGTTCAAGTCCCCCATAAAATCCTGTTATAATTTTGATCAGAGATGCTTAAATCTACAGGTAGATTTGGGAAAAACAAACAACTCTGCTATCTATGTGCCAGGTCCTGTCCATGGCCCTGGGGATATAGCAGTGAGTAAGACAGACGAGGGGACGTCCCATCAAAATTAGGGTAAAATCCAAACTCTTCACCGTCGCCTATGAACCAGTCCACATAAGACCTTCCCCAACCCCTGGCTGGCCTCTCGCCACTCGCTCTCACTCTGAGCTCCAGTCACAGCTTCCTTTGCATTCCTGGACCTCCGCAAGCATTCTCCAGCTGTGTTTTTGCCAGAATCCACTCTCCACTCTCTGCGCCTTACTTGTGTGACAGGCTCTTTCACCTTAAGCAGGTGTTTGCTCAAACGCCCACCTTTTCAGAGGCCACTGTGCTACCTAATAGAGCAGCATCTCTCTCTAACCTTAGCTTTATTCCATAGCCCTCATCACTACCTAATACGTTAAAGATCGTTTTGTTTTGTCATCTGCCTCCCTACGAGAAACTGAGCTCCCTGAACCAGGAACTCCATCTGTCTTATTCATTATCGAGTTCTCAGGGCTTTGACCTATGCCTGGAACATTGTTGTTCCATTGCTAAGTCGTGTCTGACTCTTTGTGACCCTGTGGACTGCAGCACGCCAGGACTGTAAGTAAGCACTCAGTAAATTTGCTGAATGAATAAAAGAAGCAAGATCAGACAAATGATCAGGCAGGTTTGGAGAAAAACCCAGGCAAGCTCTCTGAGTTGGTATAGCTACCCAAAGTTTTAAAAATATAGTGCTAGTCAATTTTTTTTAAATGGCCACATTCCCCAAAGACTTCCAGGGAGAATAGTATTTAACCATCTAATGATTTTAGAATCTGATTTGCAAGTATGTTATCATCATATTCCTATATGAGGGTTTGGGACATAGATTTTATTTTTTTAAATATTTATTTGGCTGCACTGAGTCTTAGTTGTGGCTTATGGGATCTAGTTCCCTAACCAAGGATTGAACCTGGGCCCACCACACTGGGAGTGCAGAGTCCTAGCCACTGGACTACCAGGGAAGTCCCTGGGCAGATAGAATGTAATTAATTCCAATTTATCAATGTTTTATTTTACAGATTACATTTGTGGTATCATAATTAAGAAGTCTTTACCTAATTGAGGAACACACAAAAATATTTTTTCATTTAGACGTGACCAAACAGGTCACTGCCCTGCTGATGTCCACTGGGGTCTGAGGGACAACGCTGTGCACTGGAGCCCATTGTCTCCTGTACCACAGTGCCTTCCAGTGAGCCTGGACATTGACCCACTTGGTCTGGGCGGGAGTGTTACAGCCTGCAGATGCCCACTGAACCCCAACTGTGTGCCAGGCATCAGTCTGGACACCATGATAACACAGTCTCTGACCTCCTGGACTTCCAATGTACAGGAGGTGAAAAATGAGTGAGCACAGCAAGCTCAGGCATCAATAAGTGTGCTGAAGGCAAGAACAGAGTATTCCAGTGGGTAGGACAATGTGGTCAGAGAAGACCTCTCTGAGGAGCAGACTCCTGAGTTGAAACCTGAATGATAGGATAAAAAGGAAGAGCTGTCCAAGCTGAAGGACGAACACAAGCCCCAAGAGCAGCAAGGGCGAGATGGGTCTGGGAGACGGAAGGAAGGCTGTTGGGGGAGGATTAGAGTGACTGAGGGAGTGCAGTGGGGGCGGCACTGAGCAGGAGGCTCCCTCTGACCTCACTGGGCCTGAAAGCCACAGCGAGGGGATCTGATTCCGGAACAACAGGAAGCAGAGGAGTGACTGGCAGTGAGTGAGCTGCTGGATTCTCCAGCGATGGACACGCCCATTCGAGACCACTCTGTGCTCAGCCTGGGGCCTAGAGGCCAGAATGTACATGAGACATCAGAAAAACCATCTTCTCCAATACCTGGCCCAGGAATAGGAGCCAA
>NW_011494752.1:10039772-10065841 GCF_000754665.1 Bison bison bison
TTCCTTTTATGTCTGGCTGCTTTCATTCAACATAATTTTTTTGAGATTCATCCAAGTTGTTTATATATGTATAAATACTTAATTTATTTTTAATTCTGAGTAGTACTCCCATGGACGGAGGAGCCTGGTGGGCTGCAGTCCATGGGGTCACTGAGTTGGACACGACTGAGCGACTTTGCTTTCACTTTTCACTTCCATGCATTGGAGAAGGAAATGGCAACCCACTCCAGTGTTCTTGCTTGGAGAATCCCATGGACGGGGAACCCTGGTGGGCTGCTGTCTATGGAGTCACACAGAGTCAGACACGACTGAAGTGACTTAGCAGCAGCAGTAGTACTCCATTGCATGGCTGTACTACAATGTATCACAAGGACTTATCATGTATGTAATTGATTGTGTCTCTCTCTTTCCACACTGGTTGGGAAAAAAAAACTACCAAAACAATCTGTGGCCCACTTCTAGCAAACAGACTGACTTCAAAGCCAGCATTTTCTATACTTATCTCACTCCTCATTTTCCTTTTTTTCTCCTTTGTTATAAGCTCCCCATCCATTTATCTTTTATTTTGTTACACTATAAACATTTAGGTCAGTCATCTAGGTACTACTCTGAAACAAGGATCAAATAACAATACTTGTCACCCTGCTTGTTTAACTTTTATGCAAAGTACACCTTGTGAAGTGCTGGGCTAGATGAAGCACAAGCTGGAATCAAGATTGCTGGGAGAAATATCAATAACCTCAGACACGCAGATGGCACTACCCTTGTGGCAGAATGCAAAGAGGAACTAAAGAGCCTCTTGATGAAAGTGAGAGAGGAGAGTGAAAAAGCGGGCTTCAAACTCAACATTCAGAAAACAAAGATCATGGCATCTGGTCCCATCACTTCCATCACCTCATGGCAAATAGATGGGAAACAACGGAAACAGTGAGAGACTTTATTTTCTTGGACTCCAAAATCACTGCAGACGGTGACTGCAGCCATGAAATTAAAAGACACTTGCTCCTTGGAAGAAAAGCTATGACCAACCTAGACAGCATATTAAAAAGCAGACACATTACTTTGCCAACAAAGGTCTGTATAGTCAAAGCTATGCTTTTTCCAGTAGTCATGTATGGATGTGAGAGTTGGACCATAAAGAAGGCTGAGCACCAAAGAATTGATGCTTTTGAACTGTGGTATTGAAGACTCTTGAGAGTCCCTTGGACTGCAAGGAGATCAAACCAGTCAATCTTAAAGGAAATCAGTCCTGAATATTCATTGGAAGGACTGATGTTGAAGCTGAAGCTCAGATATTGACCACCTGATGTGAAGAGCTGACTCATTAGAAAAGACCCTGAGGCTGGGAAAGACTAAAGGCAGGAAGGGAAGGGAATGACAGAGGATGAGATGGTTGGATGGCATCACCGACTCAATGGACATGAATTTGAGCAGGTTCCAGGAGATGGTGAAAGACAGGGGACCCTGGCACGCTGCAGTCCATGGGGTCGCAAACAGTCAGACACGACTGAACAACAACAATAAATAACAGTGCTCTGCTTTGATTTGACTAGTTCTTTCCTGCTACTTGCTCAGGGATGCTGAGCTTTGTTGATCTGGTCTATTCATAGATGCTCATCATCTCCTACTTGGCCAATGGCCACCACGTCTGGAGTGCTGATCTCTGATCTCATCCCCTTTCTGTGCACCTGCTATGATGTCACCTAGTTATCATTCTACAGTAGCAATCTGAACATGTCCTTCCCATGCAGAACACCTGCAAGAAGAATCTAAAGTCCTCAGCATAGTAAGCCAGGTCCTTCATTAGTCATTCATTCTTTCAACAAATATTTACTGAGTGCTGACCATACACTAGGCTGCATGCTAGCTGGCTAAGAGTGGAGGTATGGTGATAAACCAGAGGGACCTGGTCTGTACCTCATAGAATTTATATTCTAGTGGAGGAAACAAAGAGATAAACAACCATGTAAGCAATACAATTATGGATTATGTAAACATGAACTCATTTTGAAAGAAAAAAAACCAAGGTGCTGCAGTTGAGTACCGGGAGCAGGAATGGGTGTTAGAGAAGGCCTTTATGAAGATGTGATGTTTACACTGCATAAAGTAGGAGACAGCAAGAGCCACAGAAGAGTTCTGGGCAAAGGAAACATCAAGTGCCAAGGTCCAGAAGTGGGAAACACCTGGGACGGCAGGACTGCTAGAGGTAGTGAAGCTGCTGGAGTGTTGAGCTCTGCCTCCTTCTCCAGGCTTATTTTCCACCTGCAGTCCCCCTAAATCACAGACACAAATACGTAAACACCTGTTCTTTATCACACTATGCCTTCTCACTTTTCACCTGCTCCTCTCTCTCTGGACAATCCTGACTCCTCCCTGAGATTGGGCTTCTAAGTAATTCCTTTGTGGTAACTTTTGGGTTGCTCTGTTACCCTCCTCCAGGCAGCTAGACAGCTCCTTCCTCTTCTATGCCCCAGAGAAGTCTATGTACTTCTCCTTGTTTGTGCAGCTAACATTTACTGAGTGCTTCCTGTGTACCAAAAACTGTTCTAAGCATTCTACCTGTAGAAACTAACCTTGCAAGGCAGGTTCATTCAACCCTCAAAAACCCTGTAAGGGGGACCTCCCTGGTTGCCCAATGGTTAAGGATCCACCTTGCAATACAGGGGATCTGAGTTCGATTCCTGGTCAGGGAACTAAGATCCCATATGCTGCTGAGCAACTAAGCTCTGGCGCCACACAGAAAGTTCCTGCATGACGCAATGATGCCAAATAAATAATTAAAAAAAAACTTGTAAGCTAGGTATTATTACTATCTCTGCCCTATATACATGAAGACACTGAGGCCCAGAGAAGTTGAATAACTCACTGACAGTCACAGTGAGTAAATGGTAGAGTCAAGATTTCAACCCAATCCAGTCTGTGCTTTAACCACTAAGCCATTTTTGCCTTTCAAGATTGACAACAGTAGCTAGCATTGATCAAGCACCCCTCCATAAACTGGGCTTTCCTCTCAACCCTTTACATGAGTTAACTCATTGAATCTTCCAACAACTCATTAAGATAAATACTCTCAGGATCACAATGATGCCCTTTATTCGCACTAAAACCACGACCCCACTGGGTGGGGGCCTGTGTCCTACCCAAGTCAGCAACCCCAAAGCCTTCCATACCCAGAAGCTGCTGGACATGCCTGCTGAATGAGCAAAGAAACCAACAAACCTAGTCTTTCTCTTGGCTCAACATTAAACTTCAAAGGACTGCCCTAGTGATCCCGTAGTTAAGAATCTGCCTTCTAATGTAGGGGACACGGGTTCGATCCCTGGTCGCGGAACTAAAATCCCACACACTGCAGGACAATTAAGTCCATGAGCCACTACAAAGATCTGGAGTGCTGTAACTAGGACCTGATGCAGCCAAAAACAAATAAATATTTTTTACAAAAACAAATAAACAGAAAAAACCCAAATAAACATAAAATAAAAATTTTATCTTAGCATTTTTGTTTGTAACAGTGAAAACTAGGAATATCTTGATGTTAAACTGTGATATCTTCACATAGGAGAATACTACACAGCAGCTAAAGCAATTGAACTAGCTTTATCAACACAGCTAAGCCACAAAAAACAATATTAAAAAAGGGAAGTTGTAGAATGATAGCTAGAGTATGACATCATTTACATAAAGTTTAAAAACAGGTGTTTTAGTCTGTTCAGGCTACTATAACAGAACATCACAGGCTGAGCAGCTTATAAACAACAGAAACATATTATTTTTTTCACAGTTCTGTAAGCTGGGAAGTCAACATTAAGGTGCTGGCAGATACAGTGTCTGGTGAGGGGCCACTTCCTATGTCCTCACATGGGGCAAGGGGGCTCTCTGGGACCTTTCATAAGGACACTAGGCCCATTTTTAAGAGCTCTGCTCTCGTGGCCTAATCACCCCCAAAGGCCTCACCTCCAAATATCACACTAGGATTAGGTTTCAACACATGAATTCTGGGGGGTCACATTCAATCTATAGTAACATTTAGTATTTATGGAAACATTAATGTATGTTATTAGTTTTAAAAAGTTCCTGGAGTTGATAAAAAACAAACAAAAAATTAACACAGATCCATACAGGTCCAGCCAACTGAGTTTTGACAAAGGTACAAAAGTAATTCAATGGAAGAAAGATAGTGTTTCCATGGTGAAACTGGAGAATTTGACATCCAAAAGTGAAAGAATGAACCTCAACTTAAGCCTCAAAATGAGTCATAGATTTACATGTAGGGAAAACACAAAGTCTTTGGGATCTAGGGCTGAGTGAAGAACTCTTAGACATGACACCAAAAGCACAATCCATTAAAGAACCAACAAATTGGACTTGGTCAAAAATTTTAAATTTTGCTCTATAAAAGATGCTGTGAAGAGGAGAAAACAGGGAACTGGGGAACTGCAGGTCTTAGAAGGTTTACAGAGCGGATGTAACAAAGCAGAAAGATAGGTAGATGGGCAAGAGGTTGGGCTCTGAGAGTTGAGTACTGGGGTTTCAGGAAGCAGAGTGCGATCGTTTTAGGTGATGTCGAGGTTTGTTGCTTAGGTGAAATGGAGGTGAATGTGGAAGAGATCAGGTAAGCATAAGATAGAGTGTTAAGACATCTCAAAATAACAAACTTTTGTACTTCAAAAGACACCACCAAGAAAGTGAAAAGACAACTTATAGAATGGAAGAAAATACCTGTATTTTCTAAGAATTTGTATGTAGAATATATAGCGAACTCTCAAAACTCAACAGTAAAAAAGGTAAACAATCCAATTACAAAATGAGCAAAAGAGACTAACAGGTATTTCAGCAAAAACAAAATCCACATGGCAAAGAAGCACATGAAAATACATGCAACATCATTAATCATTAGGGAAACGAAAATTCAACATCTAAACACTGCACAAGAATTACATAGCTAAAACTTAAAAAAAAGTGACAATACCAAATGTTGTGAGGGTGCAAAGAAACTGCATCTCCCAGACACGGGGGGTGGGACAGTAAATAATACAACCCCTCTGGAAATGGCAGTTTCTTAAAGACCTAACCATACACATACCTGATAACCCAGAAATTACACTACTGGGCATTCATCCCAGGGAAAGAAAAACATCTGCTTACATGAAAATATACATGAATGATCAGAGAACCTTGTGTTTTGAGACAAAATGCCCAAAGAGGAGTTACTTGTGTCAGGCCCCAGGGAAACAATCTAAGACTTCATTCCTAACCCAACTGCAGTTACAAGCTTCCCCAGGAAACTGACCTTTAACCAGACAACCTGGAATGTCCTGGTCAGCACTAGGATCCATCCCTCTGATTAGTGGATACCTCTGCCCTTCCCCTTAGGCAAGGAAGGCAGCCTCGCCTAAAAAGAAGGTATTCTTTGCTAATTCTTTCCTTTTTTCTGCTTCCTCTCTGCCTTTAAAAGTCTTCTTTTCTGCAGCTCAACAGAGCTCTATTGCTAGATGGGATGTTTCCTGATTTACAAATTGTTGAATACATTCATGTGATCCTTATATTTATTCAGTTGAGTTTTTGTTACTTAACATTTGTAATAGCCAAAAACTGGAAACATCCCGCAAGTCCATCTGTAGGTGAATGAATAAACCAACTGTGGGACACATATACCACAGAAAGTTATTCAGCAGCAAAAACGGATGAACTCTTCATATATTCAACAATTCAGATGAAATTTACATGAAAAATGTCAAAAGGTTACATACTGTACGATTCCATTTATGCCACATTCTTAAAATGACAAAATTATAAAAGATGCAGAATGGATTGATGACTCCCTGGGCTTGTGGGGAAGGGGTAAGAGCAGCTGTGACTGACCATAAGAGGTTATCCTTGTAGTGATGAAAATAGCTCTGTACCTTGACTGTGGTGGGGTGACATGAATCTACTACCCACGTGATAAAACTGCATACAACTGCACACATACTAAAGTGCATGTAAAACTGTAAAGTCTGAATAAGGTCTGTGTGTTGCACCAATGTTAATTTCCTGGTTTTGACATTGTACTACAACTGTGTAAGCTGCTGTCATTGGGGGAAAATGGGTGAAGGGTACATTGAGACGTCTCTATATTTTTGTGAGTTCTTATGAATCTGTAATTTTTTTTATATAAAAAAATCATTAAGGAAATGCAAATCAAAGCCACAGTGAGGTGTCATCTTAGACCAATGGGGACAATCATTTTTTTTAAATAACAAATGTTTGTGAGGATGTGGAACAATCAAAGTTGTACACTGGGGAGGCATGTAAAATGGTGGAGTTTCTGTGAAAAACAGTTCAAAAAAATTAAAAATAGAATTACCTTAAGATCCAGCAATGTCACTTGTAAGTGCATATTCAAAAGAACTGAAAGCAAGATCTTAAAGAGATATTTGCACAACCATGTTCACTGTAGCAGCTCATTATTCACAAAAGCCAAGAGGTGAAAGCAATCCACATATGCATAGATAGATACAAGGATAGACAAAATGTGCTGCATACATACAAAGGAATACTATTCAGCCTAAAAAAGGAAATTTTGTCACACTCACAAATACTGTATGATTCCACTTACATAACTTACCTAAGATAGTCAAAATCATACAAAGTAGAATGATGGTTAGGGGAAGGAGAAATGGGGAGTTGTTATTTAATGGGTATAGAGTTTCAGATTGGCAAGAGGAAAAATTCTAGATATGTTATACAATAATGTGAACACAGTTAACACTACTAAACTGTACATTTATAAGTGTATAATTGGTCTGTGGGCTGAAACCACTGAAGCCCAAGTGCCTAGAGCCTTTGCTCCACAACAAGAGATGCCACCAAAAGGAGAAGCCTACACAATCCAACTAGAGAGCAGGCCCTGCTCGCCACAACCAAAGTCCACGCATCTACAAAGACCTAGCACAGCCGAAGATAAATAATATTTTTTTAAATGTTTTTTAAAAAGTGCATAGCTCGTAAGATAGTAAATTTTATACCCTATGTTTTTTTCACTAAAATATTTTTAAAAGATTAAGCAAAACAGCTTTTGCTATTTTGTTAAGATTAACAAAGTTGGGTGGTGGTTATATGGTGTTTGTTATATTATCTCCAACTTTCATATATGTATATAATCTTTCACAGTGAAAATCTTTTTGAATAGCTGTTCTTTTAAAATTTTTTTTTTATTTGGCTGCTCTGGGTCTCAGCTGCATCACTCCAGATCTTCAGTCTTTATTGAGGTACTGGAATCTACTTCATGACCAGGAATCAAACCCTGGCCCCCTGCATGGGGAGCCTGGAGTCTTAGCCACTGCACCACCAGAGAAATACCTTGAATAGCTATTTTTAAATGGACAAATTTAAAAAGTTTTGAGGACCACTTTTAAGACAATTTAGAATTTTGCTCTGTGTTCATTTGGGCACTCAACATCAAAGTTTCTAACTTGCTGGTAAGAAATCAGAATTAGTCTTATAATTCTGTTGCAATACACTGCCAAACAAGGAAATGACAAACCACAGAATAACTCTGTATTTTAAATGTCAGCTGATAATGTCAAGAAAACAATTGTGAATTTGTAATTGGAAACAGTTTTCTCACAGATTTTTATTAAAAGACATCTAGCTAAGTAAAAAATCACTTTGAATCTTAGAATCAAATTCTTTCTTTCAAAGGAACTGCCTAGGCAAAACCATTTGCACATGGTTATTAAATAAATAGTCTTTTTGCTTTGTGTTTTAAGTGTCTAAGGCTGTCAACAGTTTTTTCCCCCAAGTTGAACAAAAGGGAAACTACAGTTCACTAAACAAACATTTATTAAGCTCAAGGCCAAGTACTGTGCTAGATTTTCAAATTTGTGATTTCAGGGATTTTTGTCAGTCTATTCTTTAATGTGTTTACAGACTACCTTTTACAATCACCAGAAATGACGCTATTATTAAAAGTTTCATTAAAAAACACACCATAAAAAAAACTCATCTTGTCTATTAAACATGGCACGCATACGCCTGTTTTCTGAAAACATTTTTCTGTGCTGAGGTTACCAAATGCCCTTTGTTCAAACATTAAACCAGGAAGCTGTATGACTAACTTCTGGCAACTGCTAGAATTTCAGGCCCTGTACCCATATCAAACCATGAGATCTCCATTCTAGATCATTCCACCAATTCACAGGGATGACTTAAGAGGAGCTGTCAGTTAGTGAAACAAGCTCAGACTACTGACTGTCAGACTAACAAAAACGAAAATCCATACTTTTTACCATGAACGTTTTATCAACTACATCATCGACCAAATTATTTTCAAGAAACTGTTCATTTCTATCTCCTACCATTCATGTAAATAGATTTTAGCAAGTCATAATAAATTTATTACCGTCTGGGCGTTAACTCAAATGCTTGTCACATTGTACCTCCTCTTACTGTTAAGCGTTGAAGGATTGTCATTTAGACTCACGACCTTTTCTAAGTGATAACTAGCCACTCTGTAGTAAGGTGCACATCTCCAGACCACCTCCTAACTTCGCGAGGTTGCTGCTACGCAACAACCACTCCCATGTTTATTTACACCCCCACCAGCATGACTCAGCCGCCGGGCTGCGTGGCTGCGGACCCAAACACGTCTGTCTTAGTCACGTTCCCCCGGTTATCTCGTTGCTGACCAGCGGCCACACCCGCGGCGGGGTCCTAGCTGGTTAAACCACCCGTAATGTCGCTGGCACAACCAACCTATTGATGGGACACTAAAAACGCTAGTGTCGCGAATTCTCTCGTGTGTGAATTCTGTCTCTCCATGTGGGCTGTCGGCTCCCCGATCCACATCATTTTTCACTCGGGGTTTGGACAAACAGCAGTGAGGGAAAGGGATGTGCGGAGGCATTTTTAAGCATGGCCACCTGGTACCTGGAGCGGGGATTGGGGGGAGAGGGGGCTGTGCAGTGAAGCAGTGTGGGGACTCCGCAATGAGGAAGGGGGAGAAGGCCTCCACCGCGGGGGGTGACGGTTCGTAGCGAGGAATGGGGAGTGGGGGGAGGCCTCCGCGTGGGAGACGCTGCGGGGAGGAGTGCCCCGCGTGGAGGGAGGGAGGTCGGGAGGAACCTCCTCGTCAGGGGAACGCCTCCGCGGTGGAGGAGGGGTCCTCCTCGGTCGGTGGGGCGGAGGGGTTTGGGGGATACTCGGGCCCAGCACGGAGTCCCAAGTCTAGATTTCGTCTCCTCAAAGCACGACCAAAGCACCCTAACTGTACAACGTGACTAAAGTTCCGCAACTGTGTTCCAGACAACAAAAATAAAACCGGCCGACGTAAAAAATAAAACCGGCCGACGTGAGAGGGGCTTGTGCCTCACAGCAGACACCAGGAAAACTGCGGGCTCCGCCGCCTACCTCCTGGGCATCTCCAGACCACCACTTTCTCGGGAAAATCACCGCAGAACCCGCTATATTTTGACCCAAAACCCAACAACACATTTGAGAAGTCCGGGCCTAAGAGGCGGGAGGAAAAGACCCCTCCTCCACCCCCAGCCGGAAGTATGCTTCTCTAGTGAAGGCGCGCCTGTGCCGCGCACGCGCTCTCAGTTACTAAGCAACGTCGTCGCCGAATCACCCCAGCGGGAGCCCAGCAACAGCCGAGCCGCTGCCTTCCCCACCAATCAGAGCCGGGCTCGCCTCACACCCCCTCACCAATCAGCGCCGGCGCTGCAAGGAAGTTTCCAGAGCTTTCGAGGAAGAGCCCCTTAACTCGAATTCATCCGCCCGATAATTTTCCTACCTTTTCCTAAAGGAGGAGAAGGATCATCTGGAGGAGAGGGGAGCTGATTTGTTAGGATCCTTTTTTTCGGTTCTGAGGAATTTAGAGCTCAGTCGAAGGACATAACTGCGTCGCGAGAGGTGGGGCCGGGAGAACTACTTTCAGCGGCGCAGGGACACTAGGCCTACGTAAGAGTGATAAGTGACGCAACAGACGTTGTATAAATATCGGCCCCGCCGAGGCGGAGCACTTAGACGCGGCTGGCATTGTTGGGTTCCTGCGTCGTCTTGGAGGTGACTCGGCGTGATTGAATTTGCGGCATCTTCGCATTCACTCACAGGTACTGGCCCGCAGCCATGAGCGTCGGGAGGAGCGGAGAAGGGGGCTTCCGTGAGGGCGAGCCGCAGAGGCCTTGGGAGTCCGCGAGACGAGGCGGGTGGGGGTGGGTGTGGGGGAGGGGAAGCGAGGTGACGCGGCCCCGGCCTTTCCGGAAGAGCAGGCCTTGTTTACGTGTCGGGAGCGGGGGCGGTTGGCGCGCGCGCACGCCGGCACAGGTCAACGGACACTTAACCGATGGAGATTCCATCGCGTCTGCTTCAGGGGAGAAAGGTGGAAGAGAGGTAGTCGGCGGGGGCTTCTGGAAACGTTTTTAATTCGAATTCTGCCGTGGAGGAGGTGTAGGTCCCCAGTTGCGTTTAAAAAAGTTTTTTATCTAAATGCTGACATGATGACTAGGTTTGGGGGGAATTGGGCGGGATCTTAACGAAGTACCTGAACAGTTCTGGATGATAATCTCGGAAAGTACTTTCGAGTCTCCGGCCTGTTAGGGAGACATCTTGACTAAGGAATATTGCCTCCAGTGATGGATACATTGTCTAGTAAAAGAATAGGGGAGATTTGTGAGAGATCTTGACGTAAATAAGGCGTTTTAGAATATAATCTGTTAGTTTTAAATAACCAATGAACTATGAAAGCGGTAAAAGATACTGAAAATGATACAGTAACCTTTTCCTTTTTAACCTTATAGGTCAAAATGCAGATCTTCGTGAAAACCCTGACCGGCAAGACCATCACCCTGGAGGTGGAGCCCAGTGACACCATCGAGAACGTGAAGGCCAAGATCCAGGATAAGGAAGGCATTCCCCCTGACCAGCAGAGGCTCATCTTTGCAGGCAAGCAGCTGGAAGATGGCCGCACTCTTTCTGATTACAACATCCAGAAAGAGTCGACCCTGCACCTGGTCCTCCGTCTGAGGGGTGGTATGCAGATCTTCGTGAAGACCCTGACCGGCAAGACCATCACCCTGGAGGTGGAGCCCAGTGACACCATCGAGAACGTGAAGGCCAAGATCCAGGATAAGGAGGGCATTCCCCCCGACCAGCAGAGGCTCATCTTTGCCGGCAAGCAGCTGGAAGATGGCCGCACTCTTTCTGATTACAACATCCAGAAAGAGTCGACCCTGCACCTGGTCCTTCGTCTGAGGGGTGGCTGTTAATTCTTCAGTCTTCTATTCATAATGTTCAATGATGACATCCTTCTGCACTCTAGCCATTTACCCCAATTTAAGTTTAGAAATTACCAGTTTCAGTAATAGCTGAACCTGTTCAAAATGTTAATAAAAGTTTTGTTGCATGCATTTTTGGTGTCTGTTGTGAAATTACATGGTAATGGTGGGTACTCAACAGGTTAAAATGGTATTCAGAGAAGGCATTTGAGGTTTGTGCGACCAAATTTTAAGTCATTGGCAAACAACCCGTGTGCAAAGTATAGAACTTTGTTCAAGGTCATTAATAGGATTCTAGTATAATTAAAACTATTTCAAATTGTAAGAGTATGGAGGCATATTGAGGGAAAGCACTTTACTGCCTCCTCAAATAGTGGGTAACAAGACTTATTACAGAGAAATGAAGTTTTGAGGCTGTTCAATTGTGTTCTGAAATCTTGTAATTATTGGTTGGCTATTGTCCTTTTTTCCTCTGGTGCTTTACACTTACAGGTGTTTAGCCTTAGATAATAGAACCATAATTTTCTCTTAAGTAAACTGAGCCAAGAACCAAATGGAGCCTTAGTCAACAAGGGTAAGGAGAAAAATTGAGTTAAGGTGGTTACTAACGTTGGTTCCTAATGACTTAACAGCTTTGCCTCCTTGTAGAGGGGAGATTGCTCCAGTGAAGGAGATTCTGTAACTTGGGTGGTAAGAATCTTGGGGAAGCCCTACACAGCAGATTTTATGCTCCCATCCCAGGTGGCGCAGTGGTAAAAAGCCTGCAGGAGAACCAAAGAATGCAGGTTGGATCAATGGGTTGGGAAGATCCCCTGGCGAAGGAAATGGCAACCCACTCCGGTATTCTTGCCTGGAAAATTTCATGGGACAGTGGAGTGGGCTCCACGGGATTTCAGAGTTGGATGTGAGGGTGTAACACGGTTAATTAAGCATTAGGAAGTATACTCCCAGTGCTAATTGAAGGTGGTGTAAGAATATTTGGGGGCACAGCCCTCTACCATTCCCCTGCTTCATAAATTTCTTCAGTGGTGGTTCTCAACTGGAAATAGGAAGGGGAGGGGCTGGGTGTGGAAGTAAAGGGGAAGAGTTGGAAGTCCTGGTTCTCAGCTTTACACTGCTAAGAAAATCACTTCTGGTACTAAAACTAGTGTAACCACAAGCATAGCATGAGGGGTAAGAATCACCCAGAGATGTGATACACAAATGTAGAAAGCCAAGCCTCACAGGAGTCGAGGTGTACCTGAGAAGAGCTTGGTGCATAACTTTAGGAACTCTTAGCAGCAAAAGCTGTTTGAACTTTTGTCCTAGAAACCCACTTAATTTTGAACATACACTAAATTGGAATACTTGACTGATTTTCTTGGGTAAGTTAGAGACTGGAAATAAGCACTTAACTTTAGCCTGTTAATGCTTCAGCTTGAGTGGTGGTAAAAACTTAGCCAAAAAGAAACTATTAAACCAGTAGAGGTGGTAATGAAACATTAAGCCTTTTAAAAGCTTTCCTTAGACTTAAGGGAATGATTAGATTTGCTGTCAGGTTGGAAGAGTATATCCTTCCCAGTCCAGTGTTTGACTTGCCCAAGCCCCTAGTTCTTGTTACAGGCCAGGCAGGGATTGGGATCCAAGTGTCAACTCTCACAGAGCTCAGAAAATGCCTGAAGTTTTCATCGGTTCCTTCCCCTAACCCTTCAGGATGTCCCCAAACTAGTGCTTGCTGAACAAGTCTTGCTTGAATTTTTAAATAGGCCTTTTGCAACTACACCTGAGTTTTGAAGATTAAAAGTTCTACACGTAACCTGAGAGAAAAGCATTTTACCAGAATAGCTGTAGTGAAGACTAGTGCTGATTTGGGCAATAGGACAAGAATGTCCTTTTCCCCAAAATCACTCCCTGACTTGACAGGCTTTGAGGTCTACACTTCTGTGAATTCCCTGAGGGAAAAAGTTTTCAGCTGTTGCTCTAATTCTCTCATGGGATTTCCTCCTGTCCTTGGGGATCCCTCAAAGTATTCAGGGATCTCAGCAAACTGCACACAACCGGAGGTCTGAACAAGGAAACCTCTGTGTGGTCTTCACCAACCTGTGCTATCAACTGGGAATTGGGGCCAGCAGTCTCTGTTCCGTGAAGTCGGGCCACACTCACTCAGTAGACTTACTTTGCAGAAGTGTCTGTTTCATTCTTTATGGAGACTATATCTCATGAGACTTACCCAATTTCAACAGGCTGCATTTTAGATATACTCCGTTTATCCCTCAATCCGAAGGGGCAAAGGTATGGTGCCCTTTCAATCAGGCCCAGCCAACTCCAAATGGAAGCTGTAGGGACTTCCCTGGTGGTTCTGAGGTCCCAATGCAGGGGACCAGGTTTTGATCCCTGGTCAGGGAACTAGCGGAGAAGGCAATGGCACCCCACTCCAGTACTCTTGCCTGGAAAATCCCATGGATGGAGGAGCCTGGTAGGCTGCAGTCCATGGGGTCGCTAAGAGTCGGACACGACTGAGCAACTTTGCTTTCACTTTTCACTTTAATGCATTGGAGAAGGAAATGGCAACCCACTCCAGTATTCTTGCCTGGAGAATCCCAGGGATGGGGGAGCCTGTTGGGCTGCCGTCTATGGGGTCGCACAGAGTAGGACAGGACTGAAGTGACTTAGAAGCAGCAGCAGCAGGAAACTAGAGTCCACATGCTGCAGCTAAGACCTGATGCAGCTGAATAAATACTAATAAATATTTTCTTTTTAAAAAAATAGAAGCTTTAGACAAATGTTGATTTCTGGGAAAGGATCTTGCACTGAGTGTAACGATATTAACTGCTGAAATAAGTTTTTTGAGATTTTCCTTTCTTTGTACCTTGATCCTATCACCATCCTCTCCCCCCCCACCTTTTTTGTGGTCATCAGAAGTTGAATGGTGAGGTTCTCGCTCCAGCTGATAGGTCTCTGCCAACCCCTGTAGCTTATTCTAGCACCTATTCTTTGGACCATGTACCACCAGCCAGGACTCCTCTTAAGAAACATCTTTACTGGCAGAAACTTACATGTGTTTTGCAAGCTTTGTCCTCTAAACGTTACAACCTCTGAGAAGGATGCTGTGGTCACAGGAGCTCAGGAAGCTAGCTGTCTGCTATCTTCCCCTTTGGGGCCATCTTGAAGGCTCCAAGAAGTTCTGCCTTAGAGGAACCAGCTTAGTGTGGTTCAGTCCAGTGTGTTCCAATGTCCAATTTCACTTTTTCTTCTTTTCAATTTCCTTTTCAATCAGTTACCATCACTCACACGTTGAGAAACCTTGTTTAAGCCACAACTCCTCATATCCACATCTCCTTGCCCAGCACTACTGATTGTGCTTTGTTCCCGGCCTCTGCAGGACAGAAACCTGCTGCCATGGCCTCAGAGACTGCCACAAACTGGGCCTGGAAATGCTACTGCTAAAATAAAGCAACACAGGGACATCCCTGGTGGTCCAGTGGCTAACAGTCCACGCTCCCAATGCAAGGGACCCAGGTTTGATCCTTGGTCAGGGAACTAGATTCCACATGCCACAGCTAAAGATCTCGCATGCCACAATCAAGACAGTGCAATCAAAAAAAATAATTTAAAAAAAATAGAGCAACACAAATACAGAAGAGAAAAATATAAATGAAAATATTTTTCAAACACAAGGAGATGGATAAAACTTTCCAGGTTAGATGTTTCTTCTATAAGTTGTTCTTAGTCAGGTGGTACCTACTATAGCTTGTCTTCAAGCAGCTGTTAACAGAGAAAATACTAGTAAATTTTGGATGTGGTTTTTATTTTTTTTTCTGATTTTTTAAAATAAAAAGGTGATACAAACTCAATAAAAATACATCTAATGATATACAGGAATATCCAGTAAAAAGTGAAAAATCTCTTACCTCTTTCACTCCCCAGAGGAAACCACTGAAAGACTACTTATCCACTCATCTATTAATTCAACAAATATCTACTCTGTTTCTCTGGTGGCTCAGATGGTAAAGAATCTGCCTGCAATGCAGGAAGTCCATGTTCTGTCCCTGAATTGGGATGATCTCCTGGAAAAGGGAATGGCTACCCACTCCAGTATTCTTGCCTAGAGAATTCCATGGGCAGAGGAACCTCGTGCGTCCATGGGGTTGCAAAGAGTCAGACACGACTGATCGACTAACACTTTCACTGTTTACAGCATTGGAAATGCAGCAATGAGCAAAGCTGACCAAGTCTGTCCTTACAAAACTTAAAGAGGAGAGGAGACCGATAGATAGATAAGTACATCATTTCTTAGGCAATGGAAAGTGCTATAGTGAGAAAACAAAGTAGAATACAGGGCACTGGATGATCAGGGAAAGCCCCGCAAATAATATGACATTTGAGCAAGGTCTGGAGGAAATGATGGACTTGCCTCACAAATCTGGGGGAAGGGCAATCCAGGCAAAGGGAACATAGTGTGCAAAGGTCCTGGAAGAGAAGAAAGCTTAAGTTCAAAAGCAGTGTGAAGGCCAGTATAGCAGAAACTTAGCAAGGGAAAGAGTGCCAGTGGTTAGGACTCCATGCTTCCACTTCAAGGGCCATAGATTCCATCCCTGGTCAGGGAGCTGAGATCCCATATCCCTCATTGTTGGTGGTGTTTATTCACTAAGTCATGTCCAATTCTTTTGTGACCACATAGACTGAAACCTGCCAGGCTCCTCTGTTCATGGGATTTCCCAGGCAAGAATACTGGAGTGGGTTGCCATTTCCTTCTCCAGGGGAATCTTCCCAATCCAGGGATTGAACCCATGTCTCCTGCTTTGGCAGGGGGTTCTTTACCACTGAGCCACCAGGGAAGGCCATGTTGCACAGTGCAGCCAAAAAATAAATAATGCTGCAATGAACATCTTTGTAAATGTCTCATCTCAAATGTGCAAATATTTTTTCAGGTTATAACTAGAAGTGGAATGATATCAAAGAATGCCATCACTGAAATTTGTGATTACTACAAAGTCACCCTTCAAAAATACTGTACCATATGCAATGAAATATTATTCAGCCCTGAAAAAGAAGGAAATTCTGACACGACTGAGCAACTTCACTTTACATGTTCACATCATTGCCTATTCATATTGCTAACTGGTAATGTTGCTTTATATATTCTAAAAAGTAATCATTTTTCTTTATGATTGCAATAAATAGTGTCTTTCAGAGTGCTGTTTCGCCTTTTGTTTATGGTATCTTTATAAAAACCTAAGTTTGGAATTTGAAAAAGAATCTGGCAATCTTTTTCTTTAGGATTTCCAGGCCAAAGAAGAGAGGGAGCAAAGCTGAAAACTAGCAGACTTCCCTCCCCTCAAGGCCAGTGTTTGGGAGGCACAGATGACGTGCTGAAGGAATGGAGGTGCTGGGCATGCACCCTGCCCCTCAAGCAGCAGCAAGTTCGTGGCGCCCACAGCACGCTCTGGAGCAGGAACAGGGATGGAGGGTCTGCTGAGCCTGCCCGTGTTCCAACTTCCAGTCTTCAGACCTGCTCTGCTCACCCTGAGGCAGAATGGAAACTACTGACCATTGTGTCCAGAAGACGATGCTTCAGTGTTTGCGGGGAAAGAGGGTTTTGAGGGGTCTTCCACAGAAGGCCTCACTTCTCAGGGAGAATGCCCCCCACCCACCAACCAGAACCCTCAGCCTTTGCACACACCAGGCTCCCCCCAACCCCTTGGCAAGTTAGCTGGCAGCTCCAACCCTCCTGCTTGCCCCTGGCTTCTGAGAAGCAGCGCCCCGTCCCCTCCACTCCTGTGAAAGCTGTCTTTCTGAACATCAGGCCTGAGCATAATCTCCTTTAGAAGCTGAAGCAGTCTGCTCTCTTTTTGCAGCCAATACTTTAACTCAGACGCTCTTATGGCCTGTTAGATAATTCTACTCCTCTCCCAAGCTTTTCCTGGAAGAAGCTGGCAAAGTTGGGAATGTATGGCTCCTGCCCCCATGCCAGCCAGGACCTCTGGAAGGAAGAAGGCCCTGAGTCACCCAAGGGCCTGAGCAGGGGGCTCAGAAAGAGAAAGAACTCCAGAGGCCAGAAGACAGGTGGTGATGGGAGAGGGGCAGCAGGGGGCTAAGGAGGGGCAGCAAGGACTAGGGAGGCAGCAGGGGCTGAGGTGTGGCAGTGGGGGCTGGGGGGGGCAGTGGGGGCTGGAGGAGTCTGCACTCTCATCCTCCACTCCTCCAGGTCCTCCCCCAGCTGCTGATACATCTGCTACCTCCCCCCTCTCTTCTGTAAAGCCACAAGAAGGCAGGTGGAGACTGCCCGATTCCAGTAAAGTGCTAAAGATTTCCTCTAAGGGGCTGCCCACCGTGCCCCCGCCCCCGCAGACTCACGTCACCCACCCAAAATAAGTCACTTGTCTCACTTCCAGCTCTGCCCTCCCCACTCCTATTTCAGGCCAGGCTGTGCAGCATGCCTCCAAGCTCTGACCAGTGGGCTCAGTGAGCGGGTGTCTTAAGATGGGTGTTCTCATGTGAAAATTTATGGGCTTCACAGGTAGCGCTAGTTGTAAAAAACCTACCTGCCGATGTAGGAGACTATCAGAGACCTAGGTTCAATCCCTGGGTTGGGAAGATCCCCTGGAGGAGGGCATGGCAACCCACTCCAGTATTCTTGCCTGGAGAATCCCATAGACAGAGGAGCCTAGAGGGCTACAGTCCACAGTGTCACAGAGTTGGACACAACTGAAGCAACTTAGCACGCACACATGTGAAAATTTATAGTGAAATAAGGGGCCCATGCCTAAAGATATACACTCAAAGTACATATAACACGTATGCAGGCTCTCCAGGGTGACCCCGGAACACAGAAGGTAAGAGGCAGAACCTTCTATGGGACACGCTTTGGGTTTGCCCAGAAATCAGCAAATATAACCCCTTTCATCTGGGAAGGTGGGCCAAACAGCTATGTGTAAATCTGAGCCCAACATCTCCTGAGGATGAGAATGTTACTCTAAGCCTTACTCTAAAGCCTCATGGTCTGTAGAAATAAAACTGGTCCTTCTTGCAGGGAGGGAGAGGGATGGACTGGGAGTTTGGTATTAGCAGATGCAAACTATTATATATAGCATAGATTAACAACAAGGTCTTACTGTATAGCCCAGGGAACTATATCCAATCTCCTTGGAGAAACCATAATGGAAAAGAACATGAAAAAGTATATATATAACTGAGGCACTCTGCTGTATAGCAGAGATTGGCACAATACTGTAAATCAACTATACTTCAATTTAAAACAAAAAAAAAAAAAAAGGAAGGAAAAAAAGGGAGGGGGGGATTGGTCCTTCTTACTCTAAGCAAAGTGCTGAGGCTGCCCAGACAAATATGCTTTGTCATGGAGCAGAACAGACAGGTAAACAGACATGGTGATAAATACCAAGCCAGGTCACAGTCAGGCACCCTGCGGGCTCCTCCCCAAGAGAGGAGAGGGTGTGAGAGTCTACAGGGTGCTGGGGACAAGGAAATGGAGGAGTGGGTTCTGTACTCCCCTACCATTCCCTTAGGACCCATAGGACCTGCCCCATACCTGCAGGGACTCTAATCTCTGCTCTAGGTCTTTGGAGTCAAATCAGGGCAGCCCAGATCTCCTGTGTTTGGGAGATACTGGAAAAAACAGGTCAGGACCCACTGATTTTGCCAGTTGCCTAATCATCTCCTGCTCCAAACACCCAGACCTTAGGGATGACGTTGCAAGGCAGAGTCCCTCTAATGCTGCTTCCCTCTGGAGAGCAAAGTGTGAAGGCAGGCCTGGAGGGCTTGTTCTGTGGGGTGAGGAGTGGCTGGCTGCTTCTCTGGTGCCTCCCTCTGGGGCTTATCTGCTCCCCACGCACTGAAATTGTCAGGACCTATGGACAGAACAGAATACGCCCCAGAGGATGTAGTACGGCAGCCTTCTCTGCTCTCAGTACTTCACTTTTGACTTCAGTGACACCAGCTGGGAGACATTGACTTGAAGACAGTGTTAGATCTCACGGGTTAAGGGCATCACCACTTTCAGGAGAGAAGTTACACACTGAATTATCTTCAGAATAAGGATTTTTAAATTAGACTAATGAACATGTTAAAAGATACAAGGAAGAAATTGGAACTACAAAACAAGAACACAAAAACATCAAAAAGAACCAATAAGAGATACTAGGTTAAATATATAATAGTTGGACTAAAGAACAATATTCAAATATTGTGGGACATGTCCCACACAAAGTTTGCATCTCCACCTTCTGCCCCTTACCTTTTGTGTTCCAGGGTCACCCTAAAGAGCCTGCACACGTGTTATATGTACTTTCAAGGTATGTCTTGAATGGATGAATTAGCTGAAGAGTGAGTTAATGAACTAGAATGACAGA
Source organism: Bison bison bison (assembly GCF_000754665.1). Lineage (NCBI taxonomy): Eukaryota > Metazoa > Chordata > Mammalia > Artiodactyla > Bovidae > Bison > Bison bison. The sequence continues at coordinate 10,059,379 of NW_011494752.1, forward strand.
AATTCCCCAAAAGTAAAACAGAAAAAAGGAACAGATAATATAAAAGAGAAGCTAAAAGATACAGAGGATAAAAGTAGAAGCAGTAACATACAGACAATAGGAGTCCTTGGTAGAAGGTGATAAAAATGGAGGAGAGGAAAAGCAAAGGAAATAAAAGCAAAAATAAACAAATGGGACCTAATGAAATGTACAATCTTTTGCACAGCAAAGGAAACCATCAACAAAAAGAAAAGACAACCTATGGAGGAGGAGACAATACTTGCAAATGATATGATCAACAAGGGTTTAATTTCCAAACATAAACAGGTTGTATAGCTCAATAACAAGAAACAAACAACCCAGTCAAAAAATGGGCAGAAGACCTAAATAGACATTTCTCCAAAGAAAACATACAGATGGCCAAGAAGAACATGAAAAATGTGCTGATTAATAATGTTGCTAATTATTAGTGAAATAAAATCAAAACTACCATGAGCTGTCACCTCATACTGGTCAGAATGGGCATCATCAAAGATTCTACAAATAACAAATGATGGAAAGGATGTGGAGAAAGGGGAACACTTGTACACTGTTGGTGGGAATATAATTGGTGTAGCTGCTATGCAGAACAGTATGAAGGGTAAAAAACTAAAATAGAGTTACCATTTAATTTAGCAATCCCACTTCTGGGCATATATCCAAAAAAGATGAAAACTCTAATTAGAACTGAAATCCCACAAGCCACGTGGTGAAAATTATATATATAGCTAAGAGCAAAGAAAAAGAAGAAATATTTCCATAAAACCAACCCTCAAAGTCATAATTAGGACTTCCCCTGTAGTCCAGTGGTTAAGAATTCACCTGCCAAAAGAAAAAGAGAAGAATCCACCTGCCAACACAGAGGACACAGGTTCAGTCCCTGGTCCAGGGAGACTGAACATGCCTTGGGGTAACTAAGCTCATGCACCACAGCTACTGAAGCCCTCACACCTACAGCCCCTGCTCTGCAACAAGAGAAGCCAGTACAATGAGAAGCCTGTGCACCACAGCCAGAGAGCAGCCCCTGCTCACTGCAACTAGAGAAAGCCCTGCACACAGCAATGAAGACCCAGCACAGCCAAAATCAAATGAATAAAATTTTAAAAATAATAAAGTCAGAAGGGAGGTGGGAGGGGAGTTCAGGATGGGGGACACATGTACACCCATGGCTGATTCATGTCAATGTATGGCAAAAAAAACACTACAATATTGTAAAGTAATTAGCCTCCAATTAAAATAAATTAATATTAAAAAATAATAAAGTCAGAATTAAACTAACTATGGCACGTGTGAGTTCAGAGCTGGTAGATACCAAGGAGAGGCCTTTGCACATCTGCAAGTCTGAGGTACAGACATGAACTCAGAGCCCCATTCCAGTCCCTGGCAGGAGAGCCCCTTAATTTGGCAGGGTCAGCTTGAGTTTCCTTCATGCTTCCTAGGTGGAGCAGGTGGTAAAGAACCTGCCTGTCAATGCAGGAGACATAAGAGACGTGGGTTTGATCCCTGGGTCAGGAAGATCCCCACGGAAGAGGGCATGGCTACCCACTCCAGTTTCCTGCCTGGAGAATCCCATGGACAGAGGAGCATGGTGGTTACAGTCCATGGGGTCGCAGAGTTGGACATGACTTTAGCACAGGAGCAAGGCCCCCTATTCAGCCTTTGGAGAGCATCTTTCATCTTTTTCCTTCTCTGACATTTTCCCTGTTTCTCAGGCTCAGGCAGTTTTGTGCACCAGCTGTAATGTGGTTTCTGGCTTATTTTTAAGAGAGGCCAGGAACCCCTTGAGCTTTGGAGTATCCAGGGTCCTAGGAGCTGCTGCGCATCCCCAATGTATGGATGGTGGGGAGGTAGGAGAGGGTCTGATTCCTCCATATAACCCCACCCTTGGAAACACACCTCTTCCTCCTTCCTAGTCACCTAGTAAAACCCCAAGCCTGGAAGAGTCCTGCACCTGTCTTCCCCCACCTTCCAGCGGGAGTGTACCACACAGTCAAGTTGACTGGTTTCATTTTCTTTTTTTTTTTTTTTTTGGTGTTTTTCAATTTATTCTTCAAATTTATACGTATAAATCACATGGCATATTTTAACAGTAATTAAACCTGAATTTTCAATCAACTTCCTTGTTAGACTATTTTGAGGAACTATAGAGAACTAATTTTAAGTCTTGAAGGACATTTACTTTTTAAATTACTATGAAAATTATTTCCTAAGATATTGAGCACTAGGAAAATAGAAGAAATAAACTGCCACAGAAGTAAAAGACCAACAATCTGTTTTTAAAGCATCTCTGAGTTTGAACTGATTTAGCTCTAAGTATATAAAACAAACAGTAAAAACCTTTCCAGACTAAAGAATATAATTTTTATTATTTATAATAGCAAAATCAGATGAAGGGATTTCATTTTAAAGACATTCTGTGTTTTTCGCTGAAAATTTAATTAAACAATTATTTCGGCTAGGTCAGTGCAAGAAGCTATAAATACTTGCATAACTTTAAATCTCCCAATAATTACGTCAAATATTTCACCAATACAAGTTTCCACTAATCTACTTTAAAAGGTCAATTTGTATTTTCTATTTCAGCTAAGTAACCACAACAAATTTAAATTTTGTAAGGCTTATCTTTAAGATTTCAGATAATTTTCAATTTTGCTCTCAATAAAGCCAGTTTTCAATATTCTATAGTGTTCATGTTCATGCTCAGTTGCTAAGTCGTGTCCGACTCTTCAGGACCTCAGGGACTGTAGCCGCTCAGGCTCCTCTGACTATATTTCCCAGGCAAGAATACTGGGGTGACTTGTCATTTCCTTTTCCAGGGGACATTCACAACCCAGGGTCAAACCCGTGTCTCCTGCATTGGTGGGTGGATTCTTTTACCTGCTGAGCCACCGCGAAAGTCTTAGTACCATTTACCCTGATTAGATCATTATTTTTAGTTATTACAGAAAGGTAACTGGTAAAAACCTATTCATTAGTACTGGCAAGGAGGAGGTGGTAAAATATAGTCTCACTGGTATCAAACTTTTAAGACATCTCTTTAAACAGCACATTACATTGATTCATCATTGATTTAAGTGATTTAATTAATAGAAAGCATAAGACCTTTCATTTAAACATATTAAAACAAACCTTTTATAGATGTTTTTGCCCCAACATAAGGAAACTTTTATGATACAATTTAAAAACTGGATTCACTAATGTAAATGCCCTTACAGTCTTAAAAAAAAAAAAAACCACGACTTTCCAATGCTTTATGTGAAATTGTATGCAGAATTCCAACATATAAATCACATAAAATGCAAAGCACAGCTCTGGTTGCTACACAGGTGGGATCCAGGTTACCCTCCCCAGGTCTCCCCTAGGCAGACTTGAAGCATCTCTGTGGAATGCCAAAAAACTAATCTTCTAAGTCCCTGATTTGTCTGGGTACTTAAGTATGGCTCAAAATCATCATCATTTACAGCATCTTTTTGATGAATCGAACCGTTTTGTACTGAAACTTTATTTCCTTGCCCTTTAGGTCTCTGATCCACGCTAGTGGCTGACATTCTTCACCGCAACCCGAGAGCTGCTGCTGCTGCTGCTACCGCCGCCGCCGCCGCCGCCTGGGCCTCTCCCTGTGCACTCACTGTAGTTGGCTGCCGCCCTCGGCCGAGAGGCTCTTCCTGCCGCCGCCGCTCGCTGAGAAGCCATAAAGACGGCCTCGCGCTCGGGAGTTGGTGGAAGGGGCTCGTCTCTTCCGCTTGCACGCTCCTCTTCCCCTCTCGCTCTTCACTTCTCGGGTCCACAATGGCGGACAGACTCCTCATTTTCAATTAATGTTAACAAAACTCAAGTCCTCCTCCATTTCTCTAAGAGGTAATAGGTTCTATATCTTCAAACTTCCCACACCCTCATTCCCAGATGGTGGCCTTGGCTTAACGTTTCTTAGAGAAAACACAGGCCATTGAACCTTCCCTCCCTTGACCTGAAACCTGTCTGCACTGGACCCATTTTGCCTTCTTTTCTCACTACATGAACAGATGAGTCCCTTCACTGGGGCCACCCTCTGATCTTCTCGAGGTCTCTGTTGGTGCAGGTACCCTCCCCCTGCACTGACCATTGTTGGATCATTCATTAGCGTATAAACAGAATCTGTCACTACATGGATAACTGATCTTTAAACAGTAATCCCTCCTACCTTGACTCCACATCTCCTTCCAGGTACTGGCCACTCCCTGCTTCCTTATATCATGAACGCCTCCAAAAGGTGGTCTGCACATTTCCTCAATTTCAATGTCTTCGTTTTTTGGGGGTGAGGACATGGGGATGACTCCAGACTGTCTTGAAAATAGACATAATACATCACAGTCATAGTTGGTCTTCCAGTATTAAAATGGTTTCTTTCCAAATTCTTTTAAAGTGATCATAGAAGATTAAAAAAAAAAAAAGGTGCAGGACTCCCCAGATGGTCCAGTGGTTAAGAATCTGCCTGCCAACGCAGAAGGTTCCGTAGGCTTTGGGGCAACTAAGCCCATGCGCCACCAACTACTGAGTCTGTAAGCCCTAGACCCAGGGCTCAGCGACCAGAGAAGTCGCCACAATGAGAAGCCCACCTGCTACAACTAGAGAAAGCACACACACATCAAGGAAGCTCCAGTGTAGCCAAAAATAAACTTTTAAAAAGTATGTCAACATGGACAAAGAGAGTGGGAGGGGAAACCAGGCAGGGCACGGCCAGCAATGTTTGGCCCTGGATGGTGGATGAACACATGCAACTCAGTGCAAAAGCTGAGACCTCCTAATGCCCCTGCTGAGCTGGGGAGGGGGGCAATGAAGTGGACACCTGTCTGCTAAACTTGGAGGTGCTCAGTGAAGCCCCATCCACACAGCTGGCTTTTTGGTGCAAGACATTGAAGGAAAGCCTCTCTCGTGAAAGGCAGAGTTCTCCAAAGAGCAAACAGAAAAAGTAGACCTGTGACCAAAGGAGACAATGCAGAGAACCAAAGGAAACTCTGATGCATAAGCTTTCCTGTTCTCTCTCCAACTCTCTGGACCTAAGGGCCGCTTGCAAGCCGTGCTGGCCTGGACACCCAACGTTTCTGGCCAACAACCTTTCTCCTCTGAGATGGTTTCTTAGCAAAGAGGCAGCTCCCAGGGCACTATGCGGGTCTGAGGGAGGGTCTAACGTTCAAATCTAAGTCAGTCTCCATGACTTACCCAATAAAGTCTAAATGTGAGTGGTATTTCTGAAATGTTCCAAGTCTTGTTCTGAGCTCCTGTCCCTGATTCCTGAGTCACTTTGTCATTTCCTCTGCTATGGTCTGAATATTTGTGTGTCCTCCAGCCCAGGTCAAAATTTTAATGTCCAATATGATTGTATTAGGAGGGGGGGCTTTGATAAGTGCTTAGTTCAGGAGGATGGAGCCCTCATGAATGATATCAGTGCTCCTACAAAGGAGACTCCGTGAGTTAGGATGAGGACACCAGGAAGAGGCGCTGGCTCCATCCAGGAAGAGGGCCTCCCCAGTGTGACCATGCTGGGGACTTGACTTGAACTCCCAGTTTCCAGAACTAAGAGGAATAAACCTCTATTGTTTATAAGCTACCGTGTCTGCGGCAGCAGCCTGAATGGACCAAGACAGCTTTACAACATCCTTCCTTTTCCAGGTTTGCAGCAGCCCCAGGCAGTGAGGACAAACTCTCCTCAAAGTCTAGGGGCCTGGGAGGGGGGTCAGACACTGCCAGGGGGAACTGCAGCAAGAGCAAGACATGTGATGTGGGCCCTTAGAAGAAGACAGGATGACACAGTACACGATTCCATTCACGTGACGTTCTTGAAAACAAAGCTGTGAGAACGGAAATCATCCTTGGTTATCAGAGTATGGCAGTGAAGGAGGGGCTGGCAAAGGAGCACCAGAGCACATTTTGGGGTGATGACAACGTTCTGTATCTTGACCACTGTGATGGTCATATGGTTATATACTTTCGTCAAAATTCTAGAACTGTTAGCTTTAAAAGTGTGTACAGTCTTAAAAATTACCAAGGACATTAAAAATTTTAAGGGTGTAAGTTATACAATAAACCTTTGTGACTTTGAAAAAAGGAGATGGGAAGGCAAAAGTTGGCGAGACTGCCTGTGTTCAAATCCCACCACCGTCACTTGCGAACTATGCTGTGATCCAGAGCAAGCCAGTTCATGTTTGGATCCCTTCTCTGAATGGAGATCACAGATCTACCTCCCAAGATGGTCAGGAGTGAAAAAGAAAATGCTGTGAAGGCCCGGCTCGAGAGCGCGTTTCCAACCTTACCCGCGTCCAGAGAGTGCGAGGCAGGTGCCTCCCCACCCCTGGGTGCACCACACCGCGGGCGCACACCCGCTCCCCTGGAGAGAAGCAGGAGCCCCAGCCTGGACGCCCCGACTCCCTCGCTGTGCTGTGACTGAGGAGGGGAGTGGGGCCGTCGG
>NW_011494752.1:10065948-10070141 GCF_000754665.1 Bison bison bison
CTGGGCTGGCGTGGGGCGTTGAGGCGCGGAGCCGAGCCTTCGCACGAGGGGTGTGGTTGAGGCGCGGAGGGGAGGAGTCGTGGGGTGTGGGCGTGGCTGAGGCGCACTGCAGAGGCGTCCTGGGTGTTGGCGTGGCTGAGGCGTAAAGGCAGGCCCTTTGCGTCTCTGTGCTTGGTCTCCTGGTTCGCCTTCACCCCTCCGTGCTCTATCGCGTGTTCTTCGGCTCGACTTTGGACACACCCTGGGTAATCCTTTGCCTCAGTCAGGCTATGTGATGCTTCCTTGGCCCAGGCTGACTCTGCCTGTGTCTGGTCTTTCTCCTATCGCTGTCGCTGGTTCTGGCCAGACTGTCTGGATCTCTGGTCTCAGGCTGTGTCTCCCTTACCGGCCTTGACTTTGTAGGACCTTTGACCAGCGGTTCCTCTCAATGCCCCATCGTTGTCTCGACTCCGCCTCTCCACTCCCCTTTCTCTCCTGTCTCCCAGACGGCAGAATATCCTTCCCTTCTGGTCTTTGCAGTAGTAAAATCGGATATCCATAAGCAAGTAGCTGGGGGTTGTTGAGAACGGGCCCAGCCCCAGCCCAAGGTCCGGAAAATTCCCCAGAGGCTGTGAACTTGGGCTCCCAGATTTGGCCCGGGGCCTGGCTGTGGCTATTCTGGGTCCTGGGACAGAGGGCCCACATCTGGGCCAGGCTGAGCTGTGCTCCCAGGGCGGGGGCAGAGACTGCGTGAGAAGGGGCAGCTTGCTTCTGCTGAGAGCGAGGATCTCCCAGGCCAGGCAGACTGCACCCACACTCGCAGGACTTCGCAGGACATCCCTCCTGCAGGAGGCATTCTTGGCCTTCCTGGCTACCTCAGCTAGTATTTTTCTCTTCCAGTACCAGCCTGCTCAACTCCAGTCTCCTCCCTTGTTCCAGGAAGCCTGTTCAGCCTCCTAAACTGGCTTATTTCTACTTCTCTGTCAGTCTCAGACACAGAGCTGCTCAGAGAGGCTCCACCTAGCCAGGACACCGGCCCAGCCCAGGCTCTGGACCAAGTCTTGGGAGAAGCAAAGGAGCAAACTCTGGTTGTGCACTGACTTCCCCCAAGTTCCACCTTTCCTTCTGTCTAAGGCCAGAGCAGCTCTGGCCTTCCCACTCCACACTTCTCTTTCCACATCTCTTTAGAATTTACATTAATTATGCACAGGCTTTAGACACTTCTTGCATAGTTGAGCTGGGTTTGTGTCTTTTTTTTTTCATTTTTAGCTCTGCAAGAGATGCCCTTTTTTTGTTTTTTAAGTCAGTGGTGAAAAACTCAAATGGTTCAAATGATACACATCAAAAAGGCAGTTGCCTTCCCACCCTCTCCAAAGAATATCTCTGCTGAACTTGCTTTGAATCACTTGTCTTCCTTAAAATTGATTCTGAAAACAAATTCAAGTGGAAAAACATGTCTTTATAAAAAGTTACTAAGTGTAACACATGGAATTGAAACATATGGAAAGGCCAAACATAAAGACTGCTTGGGGGAGATTTTCCTCCAATGGAAACTGGACTGGATGAAGCTTCTTCAAATATGAGTTCAGTAGCATTGGGACTGAGAAAGCTGTGTTTCTCTGCTTGATTCATTTCTGACTAAAAACACAGGCAGTCTGCTCAGAGGACCTCTTTTTTTTAAAGATAAAATTAAAGATATAGTTTGCCAACATAAAGTGTACAATTCAATGGTTTTTGGCATATCTACAACCATCATCACAATCAAATTTAGAACCCTTTCATCACCCTCTCCCCCCAAAGAAGCCCTGTACTGGGAGTTCCCTGGTGGTCTCGTATTTAAGATTCAGTGCTTTCACTGCTGCGGCCCAGATTCAATTCCTGGTTGAGGAACTAAGATCCTCAAAAGTTACACATAGGCACAGCCAAAAAAAAAAAAAAAAAAGCCCTGTACCCTTCAGTTCCCCAGTACTCCCCACATCTGTAGGGATCTACTTTCTATCTCCATACGCAACCGCCAATCTACTTTCTATCTCCACAGAGTCCCCTATTCTAGACATTTCCCATTTCTTTTGAGTATATACCCATGAGTGGAATTGCTGGGTCATATGGTAATTCTATGTTTAATTTTTTTGAGGAACAAGCAGACTGTTTTCCAAAGCGGCAGCACCGTTGTATTATTTGCCAGCAGTGTATGAGAGTTCCAACTTCTCCATATCCTCACCAATACATATCATTATCTGTCTTTTAAAAATTTTTATTGTATTCTAGTTGATTTAAAGGTAGTGTATAATCTGTCTTTTTAATTATAGCTATCCTAGTGGTGTCAAGTGGTATCTCATTGTGGGTTTTGATTTGCATTTTCCTGATGATTGATAATCTGAGGACTTTTTATAAACTTGACTTGCAATTAGGGTTGTCTACCCAACTGTCACTGAAGGACTTGAGAGTCTCCACTTACTCTTTACTTTTCCCCCAACAGCACAGTAATGTCCTCTGCATTACAATCATAATTCAAAGGTTTCTTGAGCACCACCTGGGGTTAGGCATTGTGCTAGGTGCTGAGGATACAGCAAAATAAGCAAGATCTCACCTCTTGGAGAGCTTGGTGTGTAAAGGCGCGGCTCCAGATTCGAATACTTGTTCTGTCACCTCCCAGCTTTGTGACCTTGGACAGTATGTCCAGTCTTGCCCAGCCTCAGTTCCTAATCTGTGAAATAAGGTTGCTCTGAGAATTATATGCAAAGCACTGAGCAGTATCTGGCATATAGTAACTGCTCAGGAGGCTCTTATTATTATTAAAGATGAGGCCAGACAATTAAATGTTAACCATAATGGACAATGAGTTACTGTCAGAGAAATGCAAAGTATCATGGAACACAGGGGCTTCCCTGGTGGCTCAGACAGTGAAGAATCTGCCCGCAATGTGGGAGACCTGAGTTCAATCCCTGGGTGGGAAAATCCCCTGTGGAGAAGGAAATGGCAACTCACTTCAGTATTCTTGCCTGGAGAATCCCATGGACAGAGGAGCCTGGTAGGCTACAAACCATCATGTTGCAAAGAGTCGGACACAAACGAGCAACTAACACTTAGTGGAACACAGAGAGGGGACCCTCAAACCAATCCAGGGTCTAGGAAAGGCAACCCAGGAAGTGATGTTTAAACAGAGAGGTAGGAATTGGCTAAAGCAAGGCAGTGTGTGTGTGTGTTCCTGACAGTTGCAACAGCTTATGCAAAGACTTGAAGGCAACAGAAGAGAGCATGGTATACTGGTATACTGGAGAGATTGAAATGTGTTCAGAATGTCTAGAGCAGGACTGTCCGACAGAATTCTCTGCTATGATGGAAAAGTTTTGTATCTGTGCTGTCCTCTATAGTAGCCACTAACCACATGTGACTATGAGCATTTGAAATGTGGAACTGTAGAACTGAATGCTTAATTTAATTTTACTATAGTTGACATATTTAAATAGCCACTGTGGCTGGTGACCTTACATTGGACAGCACAGGTGTATACACTGAAATGTCATGTGAATGGCAGGACTGCAATAAGAGATGGGGTGTGGAGAAGGGTATCCTGCTGCACGGGCTTGGTATGGGGGGTTGTTTAAGCCAGGGAGTGAGGTGATCTGGTTTTCATTTTTGAAATATCACTCTCATTGCTGTAAGGAGAATGGATTATGGAGGAGTGCCAGGCAGGAGTGAAGCAAGTAGACCAGCCTGAAGCTGGCTGTGGTCTCCCTGGCAGGAAAGACAGTGGTTTGGACCAGGCAGAGATAGAGACAAATTGGGAGGTTTAGGGGTGTGGGGTTCCTGATGGGGTGGATTTTAGGAGTGAGGGAGAGGGAGATGACCTAGGGCTGGCTACTTACTAGGATGGTGGCTGTGTCCCCAGTCTGGACCAGGGCTGGTTTGGAAGGGAGTTGTCTAATTTCAGAAGCATAGCCGCCCCTGCTGGCCGGTGCTGGAAGCTCCTTTAGCTCAGGGAAGGAAGGCTGTTGCCCTCAGGCTGGGGATCTCGGGGACTGGGGAAACGTCCCAGGAGGTCGGGAGGTCGGAGTGGTGGGGGGCATTCCACGGGCAGGTGCTGGGCGGAGTCCCTCCTCTCTGGGGGCGTCCACATCAGCTTTCCTTGCCCCGTCTGAGCCACATGGCCGCTGGGGGACCAGTGGTGGGGAAGAGGAGGGGTGGGGGTCAGTGTAGGGGCCGAGTCCCTC
>NW_011494752.1:10070752-10081446 GCF_000754665.1 Bison bison bison
AGCCGTGGGCCGGGAGGCAGAACGGTGCGAGGGTGGGGACCTTAGCCAGGTTAAATGGCGAGTGGCATGGGAAAGACGCCCCCGGGGTGCGCAGAAAGATGCTGGTTCAACACTGCGTCGTGAGGACTAGACAGGCCCCCGCCTCCCCTGCTTCTGTGGGAAGATGCCCCGGCGTCGCTGCCCCCCACTCCGGGGGCTGAAGCTGCAAGGAAGATGGTCCAGGCCCAGCCACTGTCCACCCTGCCACTGCTGCCCTCCGCTGCCCGTCCGCAAGTCCCCAAGCTCTGCTCCCTGCGCCCTCTCCCCACACTGTTCTCTCCACTCTCCCCACCTTGGGCTCTTTTCCCTTCTCTCTGCTCACCCAATGGGGGGCCCAGGGGCTTCCCCCACCCCACACTGGGGCCCCACCCTACCATGTGATGGCGGCTGTGGTTTCAGCGCTCCCCTTGAGGGTGAGGTGGAGCTTGGAGCTGAACTCCCCGCCCAGCCCGGGGCCTGGGGGGCTGCAGGCTTGGGGCAGCTTGGGCGCAGCGAGGTGTCTCCCTCTGGCTCTGAAGCCCCTAAGAGACACTAAGGCTGAAAATACAGACAGGCCCTGAAGGATTCTGAGAACTGAAGAGGAGCGGCATGGTGGGGCGAGGCGCTGCCCACAGCTTGGAACCTTGGGAAAGTCACTTCCCCCTTCTGAGCCCTGGTCGTCCTGGCAGCAAAATAAAGACTTTGATAGGCCCGTGGTTTTCCGAAGACTTCCCCTGAGCGCCCCTACTCTGCGTGGGAGGTGGAGTGACCTGCCCCCACCCGAAACTGCATTTTCATCTGCTGTGAATGTTGACTGCTGGGCAGGAGGTTGTGTCGAGAAAGGGTTGTGCTGTTAACACAAACGTTTTGGGACCAGGGACTGTGGCTTCTCAAAGATCAGGAAGTCCCAGAGGGAGACTCAGGGACAGTGATGATCCATCCCTGTTTCTCTGACAGGGCCTCCCTCTCCGTCCTCCCTCCTCTGGCTCCTCTCCCTGCTCCTGTTGGGCTGAGTCCCTGCCCTGGGGGCTGGTCTACTTGTGTGTGCTTACCCCAAGGACTGTAGCCCTCCAGGCTCCTCTGTCCAAGGGATTTCCCAGACAAGAATACTGGAGTGGGTTGCCATTTCCTCTTCCAGGGGATCTTCCCGATCCCAGGATTGAACCTGCTTCTCCACACTGCAGGCAGATTCTTACTGCTGAGCCACCAGGGAAAGTCTGCTTGTACCCAGCTTCTGTTAATGAGCCCCTCTGGTCCCAGGCTCCAGCCAGCTCTTCTAGTCCTGCTCCTACTGGGAGAAGGAGGTTCCTCTGACATCTCTGTCCCCCGCCACCCCTACAGAGATTCCAGTCAGAAGGGGCAGCCGTCTTCCCTGAGGATGACCACGCCCTCCAGCTCTCCTGCTTTCAGACTCGAGACCTCAGATGGAGGCGATGAAGATGGTGCCCAGGGAGACACAGGAAATGGGGGCCAGAGCTCTGAACCACCCCCCATGGAGTCCCGGTTTCAGAGTGAGGACCGGAACTCCTCCCCACAGATCAGAGTGAACCTCAACTTCCGAAGGGCGGCAGGTGCCAGGTGAGGCAGCAAGTGTGGATGGAGCCTGGGGCCTCACTTCTAGCAGAAGCAAACTGGGTAGCCTGGCCCAACACCAGCGCCCCTTCCCCACAGCCTGCGGGGTCCTCGGTCTGGCTCTGATGGCTCCAGGGCCGACAGGCTGAACTCTGCTCTGCTCGCTGAGGTTGCTGCTTCCAAAACTTTCCCCATTCTTGCCTTTCTGTCTTCTGGGGTTGCATTTCTCTTGGTAGGGACATATTCTTTCAGCTCCAATTACTCAACTGAGCCTGGCATGTTCCTTGTTTGTCACAGTCCCTGCGAGGGGTGGTAGCAGGATCCACACCCCAGTCCAGAAGAGTCAAGGACATCCAGGAATGTCCCGCATGCTCCCAGGCTCCTCCGAGGCTGGACCTGTTGCCCTGGGGACGTGGACTCTGGGGATTAAGGACAGTGGGCTTATTCTTGGAATCACCTCCACTCTTACTTTCCTGTGATGTCCACTAATTCAGACCCTGGGCACCACTCTGGCAGGGAGCCCTGTGGGTGTGGGGGAGGGGTGCACCTGGCATGCCCCAGGGTGAGGTCTGCCATATCTGCATGGGCCAGACAGCACTCTGCAAGTGAAACCCCTCCATCCTTCCCTCCCGCCTCACTCACCCCTGGGACTCTGCCGCCCGCCTTGGCCTCCCAGCCCAGAGCCCCCTTCCTGTCTGTGCTGCAGGACCAAGGTCATATTCACACCAGGGCAGGAGAGGATGCTCGCAAAGCTTGTGGGATTGGGCCACCAGCCCGAGGCAGAACCAGCCCCTCGGTGCCCTTTGTGCCCCATGGGCTTCCCTGTCCCAGGACTCTGATGCTGCCCTGTGACAGGAAGTGCCTGTCCAAATAGCCACTTCCCCTAGCCAGACTGCCCCGGGCTCCCCAGTCAGCCGCAGAGCCCTCTTGGTCATGCTGCATCCACGTGGTCTGCTGGGTGAATGATGGTGCGTCAATCATGCGATCACAGCTTAAAACACGACTGATCCCAGCAACCCCCCACTCATCAGAGCCTCCAACCCTTTCTTGGTTGATCCACTCCATGGTAGACCTGAGGGTCCCCAAAATGTCAATTAGTCCCCCCTTTGTCTCTTCATATTGGCTGGTCATGGTGCCAGGAGCCCAGAGGCGAGCTGGCCCTCTGTGAGTAGGGACGGGTCCAGGCGGGGGGACCCCACACAGCACTGCTAGACTCAGAAGGGTTACCAGCCCCTTCTGGGGATTTTCCCGGAAGTGTGGCTTCTCAGTAAAATTCTGAGTGTCTGGTTTCCATTTTGGGACCCATCTCTCTGAGGAAACTCTGTCCAGGCTGGAGTTTCTCTGGAGTCGGGGTCTGGAGTTAGTTGAGCCCTCGCCCCCCACCCCACCCCCCTGCCTCCATGAATTCTGCACCATGTGACTTTGGGAAGTTTACTTTATCTCCTTGTTTGTCTGATAGAGATTGCTCACCCAGGACAGAAGTGATGGTCAGGGGGGCAGCTGCTCTGTTGTTAGTCCATGGATGGTCTGAGAAGACGAGGGGCTTTTCTTGATTCCTTGGTGGGGACCAGTGGTGCAGACAGCCCCCAAGTCTGTGGGCACCTCCGGTAGCCCTGTGCTGACCCAAACCCCAGTTCAAGGGCCATGATGAGTTCCTGTGCTGAAATGGACAGTGAGCTTGTTGTGAGACCCTCAGGGCACCTAGAGAGTGAGAGCAGATCTCCCAAATGCCTGAGCTCGGGGGACGCACAGACCACAGCCCCGGACAGCCTCCTCCTCCAGGGGTCTGAGCACCTGGGGTCTCATTGGTCAGCCTGGGAGAGTGCATGCTGCATGCTAAGTCACTCAATCATTTCTGAACTCTTTGTGACCCCATGGACTGTAGCCTGCCAGCTCCTCTGACCATGGGATTTTCCAGGCGAGAGTACTGGACTGGGTTGCCATGCCCCTCTCCAAGGGATCTTCCTGACCCAGGGATTGAACCCGTGTCTCCTGCATTGCAAGTGAATTCTTTACCACTCAGCTACAGGGAGGGTAGAGGCCCTCAAGAGGCTCCCATGGGGCTCCCTGGGAAGGGGAAGAGCTTCCCCTCTTTTGGGGGCCCAGAGCTCTCTTGCAGTATCAGTCACAAACCACATTCCCACAGCCAGCCAGACCCAAACCGCTTTGGCCGAGACCGGCTCTTCAGCGCTGTGGCCCGGGGGGCCCCCGAGGATCTGGCGGGGCTACCAGAGTACCTGCGCCGGACCAGCAAGTACCTCACAGACTCGGAGTACAGAGGTAGGCTACTGCTCGAGCCAGGGACTCACGAGCTGGGCCGAGACTGAGCTCCCTGGGTGGGTCTCGACCATGGTCAGGAGCTGAGAGGCAAGGAGGGGCAGTGCTCCTAGCAGCTCTCCTGCCAACAGAGCCCGCTCCCCTGTCCACCTACCCCACCGGCTCCCGACCTGGGCCTGCCTCGGCCACCGTCAGCCATGTCAGTGGCGAACGGATATTCCCAGGCTTCCTCAGTGTGGCCTTTCCCTGCCCCTTTTTCAGTAATAGCATCACCAAGATCTGACACACATACCACACACTTCATCCATCTCAGAGCGTTCTTTGCCCCAAATATAAGTACCTGTAATATTTGGGCTGATGAAGAAAAGAACGTTTGTGCATTCTAGAAGGCTCAAATAGTAATGAAATGTATAAAGCTGAGGGTAGAAACAGTCCATCATCCTGGCTCCTAATAATGATATGGAATACATCTTTTCAAACTGTTTAAATCCAGGGGGTGTATATTTATAGAAGTGGGGCCATGCCATGTGTGCTGATCTGTAATGTGCTTTCCCCCTCTTACTACATCTTATAGCACGCTCCATCTCAGTGCACAGGCCTCTAACTCAGTCACCGTAACAACCGGCGGAGTTTCCCACCCTGCACATTGACCACAGTTCAGTTAACTAACCCCCTACTGGTGGCCATTTATATCGTTTGTAATTTTTGGCCTCAACACCTCTGTGTACTAAAGAATTTTGTATATAATTCCACGTGATCCTTACAAGAACCCTAGGATGGTCCCATTTTACAGTGAGGAAAATTGAGGTTAAGAGAGGCCAAATGACTTGCCCGGAAGAGACAGTTTTTAAGCGGTAAAGCCACTTAACAAACACTGCTCCAAACGTTCTTGTGTAGAGAACGTTGCCTACACGTCTTAGAAACTTAATTTATAGGGCAGAAATTGTAGCATACCAGAATATTACTCAGCCGTAAAAAGGAACAAATTTGAGTCAGCTGTAGTGAGGTGGATGAACCTAGAGTCTGTGGTACAGAGTGAAGTAAGTCAGAAAGAGAAAAACAAATATCGTATATTAATGCATATATATGGAATCTAAAAAAGTGGTACTAACGAACCTAATGGCAGAGAAGGAATGGAGATGTAGACACAGTAGTCCATTCTCTGTGTCTACGACGTGTATCCACTACCATGTGTAAAATGGACAGCTAGTGGGAAGCTGCTGTCTAGCACAGGGAGCTGAGATCAGTGCTCTGTGATGACCTAGAGAAGTGGAATGTGGGAGTGGGAGGGAGGCTATAGAGGGAGGGGATTTATGTATATAATTATGACTGATTGGAGTTGTTGTATGGCAGAAACCAAGTCAACATTGTAAAGCAGCTTTTCTCCAACTAAAAAATAAAGAAAATTGCAGCCATACCTGTTGGTATTCTAATACCCCTGGCTTGAGCCGTGTCACCCTGCAGCATGGCTGGGATGCTCCCTGTATGGGTGGGTGGGCGGCCTGAACACCACAGTGCTCCCTCCCCTCCTCCCGCAGAGGGCTCCACAGGGAAGACCTGTCTGATGAAGGCTCTGCTGAACCTTCGGGATGGGGCCAACGCCTGCATCGAGCCGCTGCTGCAGATTGACCGGGACTCGGGCAATCCCCATCCTCTGGTCAACGCCCAGTGCATGGATGAGTACTACCGAGGCCACAGCGCCCTCCACATCGCCATCGAGAAGCGGAGCCTGGTCTGCGTGAAGCTCCTGGTGGAGAATGGGGCCGATGTGCATGCCCGGGCCTGCGGCCAGTTCTTTCAGAAGAGGAGGGAAGAGACCTGCTTCTACTTCGGTGAGCTGCCTTTTTGGATAAAGTGGACTGCAGAGGGGATAAGGCCTTGCCCATGGTCACAGGGTTAATGTGACCCTGAAACCCAGACCTGTTTGACCCCTCATGCTTCTAATTGCTCGGCTACCTGCAAAGGCAGCTTGTCTAAGAGATGTTTTACCCTTATCTGGCCAAGGAAGCTCACTCACTACACACGAGCTCAGACCAGGGCCAGGGGAGCGGGAGGCTAGCACTGGTGTGTGATGAGACTCGACCGGACAGGGCATGGAGGAAGGGACATCTGTGCCCAGCGGCAGTGGGTCTGGGCCCTGGCAAAGAAAGGAGACAGAGGCAAGGGGTGGGAAGCCTGGTGGGCAAGCCCACACTCTGATCCCTTAGATGGTAAAGAGCTCCAGGTCCTCTCCCTTGGGTCGGAGCTGGACAGAGCCACCTCGACCAGCTCCTGAGAGAAGGCGCAGCTGCCCTAGGCAGGGCCTGGGACCTTCTCTGCTCACTGCCGGGCCTAGCTGGGCCTGGGACCTTCTTCGCTCACTGCCCGGCCTGGGTGGGTCCAGGACCTTCCGCACTCACTGCCTGGCCTGGCTGGGCCGGGGACCCTGATATAATACTGCATCTCCTCCTCTGGCTGCCTCAAGGTGGTCCAGGGAGCATGACGAGCCAATGGGTGGAAGCTGAGAGATCCAAGGCCCAAGCTGTCTCCTTGGCCCCCAGGTGAGCTGCCCCTCTCCCTGGCTGCCTGCACCCAGCAGTGGGATGTGGTGACTTACCTCCTGAAGAACACGCACCAGCCCGCTAGCCTGCAGGCCACTGACTCGCTGGGCAACACGGTGCTGCATGCCTTGGTGATGATCGCAGACAACTCTCCAGAGAACAGCATGCTAGTGACCCACATGTATGACAGGCTCCTCCAGGTGGGGGGCCTGCAGCTGGAGGACATGACCAACCTGCAGGGCCTCACGCCCCTGAAGCTGGCCGCCAAGGAGGGCAAAATCGAGGTGAGCGGCCAGGCCACGCTTTCCAGGAAGCAGGAGGACTCAGCCAGGAATTTTCCAGAAAGAGCCTGGGGTGGTGTCTAGCTCAGAGCAGTTTCGGCATGCACCTCTCCTACATGTGTGTTTATTATTGATAAATTATCCAGGAGCTGCAGTATGAATATATTACATTATAAAGCAGGGATTGTATATTTTTGGCTGCACTGTGCAGCTTCCCAGATCTTAGTTCCCCGACAAGGGCTTGAACCTGGGCCATGGCAGTGCAAGCCTGAGTCCTTACCACTGGACCACCAGGGAAATCCCAGGGATTCTTTTTAAAGTCATTTGGGTTTCTTGATTAGCAAATAGCTGTCTCATATTCTTTGCTGTTGTGTCTTCTTCCTATTGATTGTTGTGTTCTTTTTTAAAAAAATATTTATGTATTTATTTTTTTAAATTTTGGCTGTGCTGGGTCTTTGTTGCTGCACACTGGCTTTCTCTAGTTGTGGCAAGTGGGGGCTACTCTCTGGCTGAAATGCAAGAACTGCTCATTGTGGGGGCTTCTCTTGTTGAGCAGTGTGCGCTCAAGGGTACGCAGGCTTCTGTGGTGGCGTGTGGGCTCAGTAGTTGGGGCTCGCAGCCTCCAGAGCTCGTTAGTTGTGGCACATGGGGCTTAGCGACATATGGGATTTCCCGGACCAGGGATCGAACCCGTGTCCCTTGCATTGCAAGACAGATTCTTAACCCCTTGACCACCAGGGAAGCCCCATAAGTGTTATTGATCATGAATATAACAGCATTTTGTTTACAATTTGTCATAGTTGCAAATTTTTCTCCCAGTTCAACATTAAAAAATTGTTATGGCATTTTTTGCTACACAGAATTTTTACATTTTTATTAGCTGAGTATAATTATCTTTTTCTTGATTTTTGCTATTGCTTAACTCCTACAAGATTTTAAAACTTTGTGTGTGTGCATGAGTATACATGTGTGTGTGTGTGTATGCATGTGTGTGTATTCCATAGCCATATCTTCTTCCAGACTTTTCTTTTGTAGTTTCAATTTTAATGCCTAAAGGTGATTTATCTGGAAGTTATAAGTTACTCTAACAAAGAATAACCATGAGGAAATTCCCAAGCAGTCCAGTGGTTAGGACTCTGATTGCCAAGGGCTTAGGTTCGATCCTTCATCTGGGAACTAAGATTCCACAAGCTGTGTGGTTAAAAAAAAAGAATAAACATAATCTAGATTTACTTTTTCCTCAAAACACTTTCTCATTGTCTGATCCTTATTATCGGGGGGAGCTTCATGGGTGTACAACCTACACAGTTGACACAGGGCCCCATGCTTAGAACATAGGTGTCTTTAAAGTTTAAGACCAAACTGAACATAAATGGAAGTTTTACGTTTTCTTCCTGCCCTCCAAGGCCCCTGGGGTGTGGGGACCTCCCTTTGTGTCTAGAGGCATGGCTGTGTGACCTGTGGAAGCTACTCCCCAACACAGGAACCCCGCCCCCACTCCTCATTTGTAAAACCACGCTGCTCGGAACCTGTTCAGGTCAGGGACACTTTCTAGCCTGCTGAGAGCTCTAAACTCTGGCCACAGTCATGCACACATGTGTGTAGCTGGCAGCCTCTGATGTCATGGGGCATTAAGGACCCCTGAACTGGGGGTCCCTTGGCCATAAGAGTGTCCAGGAAAGAGGCCTTGGGGCAGGAATGGGGAAGGAAGAGCCAAGGTTGCTGGCAGGCCCTGGCATAGGTGGGTAGGTGGGAGTGCCTACATGGGGCTTAGTATGTGGACGTGTGTAACAGTTCATATGCGCAAGTGCATGTGTGTGCAGGGCACATGCGTGTGTCTGCTCTGCAGGACACTGAGTCCAAGGCTTCCCATCAGTGAGGGTGGTGGCCATGCGGGTCAAGCTCAAGCTTACATGCCTGGCCCTGTAGATTTTCAGACACATCCTGCAGCGGGAGCTTCCGGAGCCATACCAGTCCCTTTCCCGAAAGTTCACCGAGTGGTCCTATGGGCCCGTGCGGGTGTCGCTGTATGACTTGGCCTCTGTGGACAGCTGGGAGGAAAACTCAGTGCTGGAGATCATCGCCTTTCACTCCCGAAGCCCGGTGAGCCTGCGGGGCGGGGGTGTGCCTAGGGGGCCTGGCAGAGCTTTCTGCAAGGTCTACCGCTCGGGCCAGCCTGCTGGACCACGTGGGCCCTGAAACCGGGATGTGGAGGTGTGGCCTCATGTCCTCACCCAGCCCCTGGGCACATGCTCACGCCACACACTGGTGCCACCCGACCTGGGGATCACGCCAGGGTGTCCTCTCTGTTGCCAAGCACCTGCTCAGGACTGGTCACTCTGTAGCTGTGAGGGTGGGGAGGGGTCATTCGGGGCTCCCCGTCCTCTCCCCCTCCCCTGGTGCCCCCAACTGTACTTGCTGAACCAAACGCGCCTCTGACTCTCAACTGCCGTCCCAGCTCCGGCACCGGATGGTAGTCTTGGAGCCGCTGAACAAACTGCTGAAGGCGAAGTCGAATCTGCTCATCCCCAGGTTCCTCTTCAACTTCCTGTGTTACCTGACCTACATGCTCATCTTCACCGCTGTCACCTACTACCAGCCTGCCCTGGAAAAGGCAAGGCGGGGAGGGGCACGTCCTGGGGAGGCTTGCTGGAAACAACCCTGGCAGAAGACAGGGCAAGGATTAGCACCCACCCTGCGGATGCTGACTGCTGGGTGCTGCAGCCACGCGCTAACCTAGCTGGTCACAGTATGGAAGTAACAGCATAGTGGTAACAACAATAGTTAGGACTTAGTGAGTGTGCACCATATGTGAGAAAGTGTTCCACATGACTGACATGTGTTAACATATTTAATTAATCTCACAACAAGTCTCTGAGATGATAACTCTCATCATCGCTGGTTTACAGGTGAGGGAAGGGAGGCACAGAGAGATTAAGCAGCTTCAGGAGATGGGGCCTGAAACCAGACAGTCTGGCTCCAGAGCCCCTGCTTGCTCTGCTGCTCTGGGGGCCTCCCCACTGCTCACACTCAGAATGGGCCCCCAGCCTAGCTATCAGTGGGGGGCTGCTGGGAGGGCACCCCAGGCTGAGCCAAGTGTCTCTTCGAGCAGGACTTCCTCCCACTGGAAGTGATGGCTGGGAACACCATGCTGCTGCTGGGCCACGTGCTGCTCCTGCTCGGGGGGGTCAACCTCCTTATGGGCCAGGTGAGGGCTCCTCCAACCACCCCGCTCCAAACCCAGAATCCTGCTCTGAGGAGCCTGGGCACAGGTTAACCAAGTCCCTGCATTTTCAGGAGACTGAGCCCCATACCTGGTCCCGTGCTGACCAGCTTCAGGGCAGCCTTGCCTTCTGGGCTGAATGCCCTAACCCTGCTGTTCTTGCTGGGGTGCCCTCAGGGAGGCAAATGACTCCTGTGATCCCCTGGCAGTGCCAGCTCTGCTCCCCTGTGAATGGAGCTAGATGCCCCCCAGCCCACGGTCCCTTGGCTGGGTCATTCCTCACTTGAGGAGCACAGAAGGGTAGGCTGGGGGCCTGAGCAGGACATCCTCAGGGGAAGATGCTGCCAGCTTGCAGGAGACAGACTGGGCCATGGTGTGGAGACTCTCTGGGAGGCCAGGGTGGCTGGAGCACTGGATGGTCCCTGGGCAGCCAGGGAGACGGAGGGAAAGGAGCCCCCCTCATCGTATGGAGCGTGAGCCCTCCAGCTGGATCCACAGGGAGCCAGGGGGTCCCTGGCATTGTCTGGGTGTCTTGACAGTTTGGAAACAGGGTCTGGAGCTTTCTCAGCTACCAGCCGGATTCATAAGCACCCCAAAAGTCAAAGCTGCCACCTGAGCCCCCGAGGTGGTTTTGCTCGGATTGTGACAGGCCGGCGGGCGGAGAGCATGGCAGTGGTGATCCAGCCCTGAGGGCAGTGGGGCTGTGTTGTGGCCCCCCACGTGTCACAGCCTGTCTTCCCGGCCCCCTTGCCCCCCTGCAGCTGTGGTACTTCTGGAGGCGTC
>NW_011494752.1:10081546-10088819 GCF_000754665.1 Bison bison bison
CGTCTGTTCATCTGGATCTCCTTCATGGACAGCTACTTTGAAATCCTCTTGTACGTGAGGCCTTACCCCTCCTCCCCCATCTTGGCCTGGGCACCACGCTGGCTTTGGGGACCAGGGAGCTCCAGGGGCTGGGACCAGCATGCAGGCCGGACCCAGGAGCTGGGCTGCTGTTGGGTCCAGCTCATCACTGAGATAGTCACGTCAACCGAGTCCTCGCTCTGCCTCAGTGGAGCCTGAAGTCTTTACCTACTGTGTCTCACTGAATCCTTGCTGACACCCGCCGAGTCAGGCATTGTTACTGTCACACTCATTTTACAGGGGAGGGAAGTGGGGCCCTCAGGGACCTCACCCAAGATGGAGGTCAGGATGCTCAAGTCCAGTCTGGACACGGAGAGGACATCTCATCTCTGAGACCGCGGCAGGGTTGAGGGGCAAGGGGGGGTCTGCCCCGGCCAGGGGAGGCCCGCGAACTGACTGACCCTGCCCCCCCAGCCTGGTCCAGGCACTGCTCACCGTGCTGTCCCAGGTGCTGCGCTTCTTGGCCGTCAAGGGATACCTGCCGCTGCTCGTGTGCTCTCTGGTGCTGGGCTGGCTGAACCTGCTCTACTACATGCGTGGCTTCCAGTACACGGGTATCTACAGCGTCATGATCCAGAAGGTGAGAGGCAGGGGCAGGCCCGTGCAGCCAGACTGGCAGAGCTGGACACTGCACCCCAGGGGCACTCCTTTTGGGCTCAGCAGGCAGGTGCCGACCGCCCCCACCCCCAGCTAGGCTAGGCAGAGGGGAACGTGAGCAAGTCTGCCTGTGCCCCGTGCCCCCAGACGCTCACCGAGTGTCAGCATCAGGGCGCACATACAGGCTGCCCTCCATACAGGTAAGCACATGTGCACGTGTGTGCTGGCAAGTGTCCACACAGGAGCACGCGCCCCCTTGCTTGCTGAAGTAGCAGGGACCAAGCACAGAAGCTCACCGGTGTGCCTGTGCCCTGGGTCGTCTGGGCATGTGGAGGTGCCTGCATTCATTCAGTCATTCAACAAACATTTAGGAAGCGGATGCTAGGTATGGGTCAGGCCCTGTTCTAAGTGTCAGGAACACAGTATTTTGTTCACAAGCAGAATAGATCTCACTCTCCTGAAGCTGACATTCTAGCCGAGGAGACAGCATAAGAAAACAAATGAGAATGCTGCATTACACTAAATTCTCTGAAGGAAACATGTAAGGGGGTGTGAGGGACAGTGATGGGCGCTGTAGACTGGCTGTTCTGCGGGTCTCTTTGCAGAGGTGGCGTGTACGTTAAGATCTGAGAGAATGATCCAGCCACCACAGACTCAAGGAAGTAGAAATCTAGGCAAAGGGACTGAGGCCAGAAGCTAGAGCGAGCTGGGATGGCTAGGGACAGACAGAGGCTGGGAGGGTATGGGAGGAAGTGGGGGGAAGGGAGTGGTTTTGCTGACCTCGGGGAGGCCCCTGGAGGATTTCAGGCGTGTCGAACTCTTTACAACCCTATGGACTATGGCCCTCCAGGCTCTTCTGTCCATGGGATTCTCCAGGCAAGAATACTGGAGTGGGTTGCTATGTTCTCCTCCAGGGGATCTTCCCCACCAAGGGATGGAACCCGCATCTCTCACGTCTCCACATTGGCAGGCAGGTTCTTTCCCACTGAGCCACCCGGGAAGCTCAGTGACATTAAATACATTCACAGTGTTGTACAACCATCTCCATCATCTCTAGGACTTGTCCACCTTCCCCAGTTGAAATTCTGTCCCACGAAACCCGAACTCCCCGTTACTTGCCTCTTCCTTGCCCCTAGTAACCACACTATGACTTTCTATCTCTATGAATTTCACTATTCTGAGTGCCTCATCACGTAAGTGCCAGTCATACAGTATTTGTCCTTTTGTGTCTGGCTTATTTCCCTGGGCATAATGTCCTCAAGGTTCATCTCTGCTATCACACATTAGAATTCCCTTTCTGTTTAAGACTGAATAATACTGCACTGTATGTAGACACCACATTTAGTTTATCTGTTCATCCATCTGTGAACAGTTGGGTTGTTGCCACCTCTGGCTGTTTGAACAACGCTGCTGCAAACACGGGTGCCCAGGTTATCTGTTCGAATCCTTGTTTTCCATTCCTTCTTTCGAGGTCATGTCCAGACGTGGAGCCGCTGGGGCCTGTGGTTTAATTTTTTGGCCCTGGAGGGTTTTGAGCAGGAAAATGATATGATCTGATATAGATTTTTTTTAAAGACCCCCCTTCTCACTGTGGCTCCACAGGGCCTGTGTATGCACACATTGTCCATGTGCGTGTGCACATGTGCAGGGCTGAGGCAGGGTCTGGAGTCACACCTAGTGACCTGGCCCCCCCCACCAACTCTGGGGCATATGTTCTAGGTCATCCTTCGGGACCTGCTCCGCTTCCTGGGGGTCTACTTAGTCTTCCTTTTCGGCTTCGCTGTTGGTAAAGGCCCTCACTCCCCTACCCAGCCCTTGCCCACCCTTGAGGCTGCCCGCTGGTCTCCCCTGGGCTGAGCACCCTCTGCCTCTCTCCCCTCCGCGCAGCACTAGTGAGCCTGAGTCGGGAGCCCCAGGACACCGGGGCCCCTGCGGGTTCCAACACCACAGAGGTGGCGGGGAAGGAGGACAAGGAGGCCCCATACCAGGGCATCCTGGACACTTCCTTGGAGCTGTTCAAGTTCACCATCGGCATGGGCGAGCTGGCCTTCCAAGACCAGCTGCACTTCCGCGGTGTGGTGCTGCTGCTGCTCTTGGCCTATGTGCTTCTCACCTATGTCTTGCTGCTCAACATGCTCATTGCGCTCATGAGCGAGACCGTCAACAGCATCGCCACCGACAGCTGGAGCATCTGGAAGCTGCAGGTACCTGGGGAGGGTCCCCATCGCCTCCTGCGTCCTGAGCCCCCGAGTGGGATCTCCCTTGTCCATTCCTTCCTTCCTGCACAGGGCTGATTTGAGGACAGATCAGGTCTTGGAAGGTGCCTCGCACATACTAGGTGCTGTGTGTTAGCTGCCATCATCGTTAGTACTAAGTGTTTTCCGAGTGCCCAGTGCAGGGCTAGACATGGTTCTAGGCTCCAAGCATATGGCAGAGAACGATATGAAGACTCCACCCTCGTGCAACCCGCTTCTGTACTCATTGAGTGTTCAGTGGGGTTAGCTTGGTGGGCGACACATGTGGGATGCAGGGGCCTGGGTTGGCCTGGCCTGGAGGAGCTGAGGGGGAGGGTAGAGGCTGGGGTAGCTGGGAGCTGATGAGACCTGGGAAGGTCAGGGCGAGTCTGGAGAGGTGCTACGGGGAGAGCCTTGTGGGTGAGGGGGTGCTGAACTGTGTGACCAGTTCACTGCTGACCTTGGGCAAGCCACTTATCTTCTCTGAGCCTCACCTGCAAAGTTCCATGCCGCCCCCACCTGGCTTGAGTGCCAGGGGCAGGCACTGTGAAGTTCTGCACCTGCTGGAGTTCTAGAAGCTGTAGTTATGTGACTGCAAGTCACTGCAGGGCATGCATCACCTGCAGGCTCCCCAGCAATCACCCAGGACACGTCATCCTCAGTCTCTAAGTGGAAACACATTCAGGGGATGCAGGGCTTGACACACAGGCATGTGAACTGTGGGGCTGGATTTAGATGCATGCACTTCACAGATGCTGAGTTACACTGTGAAGTGCCGGCCATGCTGTCTGATGAATCCTTTGTTCCCAGAAAGCCATCTCTGTCCTAGAGATGGAGAAGGGCTACTGGTGGTGCAGGAGGAAGCAGCAGCGGGCGGGGGTGAAGCTGACAGTTGGCTCCAGGCCAGATGGTAGCCCCGACGAGCGCTGGTGCTTCAGGTGAGCAGGGGGGTGGGGCAGCCTGGGGGCCCTGCTGAAAACCAGCGGGGGAGCAGCTAGGAAGGAAAGCCAGGTCGGGAGGGAAAGGCAGGGTCTGCGTGCCCGAGGACTCTGGCCAGGGCCGGCAAGGTCAGTGCTGCTAGACCTCATTAGACCCAGAGCTCCAAGGCCTGCCGCTCTATCAGTTCATCTTCCTATCCACTGACTGAAACTGAAGGTCCCTCCCCGATGGTCCTGATTAACTCCTTCAGGCCTGAAATGGGGTACAGTCAGGAGGTCAAAAGCCAGAGGCATCCTGGGGTCAGAGCGTGCTAAGCCTGCTGTGACTGGTTGGCTTTGCCCTTCCACCCTCCACCCCGATCCTGACCCTGAGGCTGCAACCCTTCCCCCGAGAGAAGACTCTCCCCACAGAGAGGGAGCCTGGTGACAAGTGCACGGCCAGAAACACACTTTTCTGAGGGCATAGCCCGGCAAGGGGGTGGGTCTTAAGACGTGGAGTAGCTGTGAAAAGACTCCAGAGCCTGGGTCCACAAAGACCCAGCTCCTCTAAACTCCTCTCTGGATGCTGGGGACAATCCAGGTCACTGTGAAGAGCCAGAGGGGAGAGACGCCCGTTCCTCCCTGTGGGCCCCTGGCAGGGGCAACGGTCTGAGAGCTGGGAGCACAGGCTCAGGTGGGCTGGTGGATGGTCCAGAGTCCCGCAGAGAAGACTCGCTCTCCTTGCCCTCCTCTGGGGCAGCCGCTCTCCTGCACCCCTGGCCTCCTGGAGCCTCACAGCTACCCTGTCTCCTGCAGGGTGGAGGAAGTGAACTGGGCTGCGTGGGAGCAGACGCTGCCCACGGTGTTCGAGGAGCCCTCAGGGCGGGGCGGCCCTGGTGAGTGGCTGTGGGGTGTGTGTCAGTGTCTGCCTGGCCCACAGCACAGAGAGTCTGGGCTCCAGGCTCCATCCGTGGAGTGGCTTTGTCCCATAAAGTGGTGCCTTCCCCAGTCTGTCCCCCACCTCCTCACCATCACTTGGGCAACTAGCTCCTGGTGCACCCTCCTCTCCTGCTTCTTCCTGTCTAGGTTTCTGTCTGTCTGCTGCACTCTCCATTCATTCAATGGGTTCTGGGCGGACCCAGCAGAGGAACAAGTTAGGGAGCCCCCAGTGCCCAATGGCTCCACCCCGACAGGCCAGCCTGGCCACCCCCACACCTGACTGAGAAGCCACTTCCTCTGCCTTTGCCTCATGGCCCAGGCTTGTTCAAGGCCCCTCCATAGAAAGGCCCCTCCATTCTAGGGTGGTGCTGGCCCCCCTCCAAGAATGATCCCCACCAGAGGCCTATTCTGAGGACTGGCTATCTGCAGGACAGGCCCCTTTAGAATCCTCTGTAGCTCCCACTTCAAGACTTCTGGCTGCCCTTCTCTCCTTTCTCATGCTCTTTCCAGACTCCACCTGCTGTGCCCTGGCCCCCTCCCCACAACAGCCTCCCCATCGCCCGAGAAACCTGTGTGTGGAGTCTCCTCTGGCCTCCAGGGCTCCTGGGTCCTTGACCACACGGCCCTCACTGATAACTTCCTGCCCACTCGTCTGTGTGTTTCCCTCCCTCCGAGCCCTGCTGTCCCCTCCCTTCAAGACTCTGAAAATCCCCTTGTTGTTCCACACCCCACTGCCTGCTGTGACCTCTAACTGGACATCACCATCAGGAACAGCCTTGGGACTGCCCTGCCAGGACCACATTTGTCAGCCCGCCCCTCTTCGCCCAGGCGGGAGGACTTGTGGGTCTCTACCACCCCCTGCCTCCTGGTGCTGAGTGTCCTTGGGACCCTCTGCCCTGCCCCTTCCCTCCCACATCTGCACCCAGACCTTAGAGGAGGCTTTTGGCTCCTGGCTCATCCCACTCCAGTCCCTCTGATACAGACAAAAACCACACACAGCCCCCAGCACACAACGCCTCCCACTGCCTGGAAGGCCACATTCCTCCTCCTCAGGTCAAGGCCCCAGACTGTTGTCCAGCCCCCTCCCTGCACCTCCCTCCATGTGACAGCAGTCCCTCAACAGTGCTCCCTGTTCCTTTCTCTCCTTGGCTCTGTCCCAAGTGCCCTTCCATTCTCTGGGCATCCACCTTTCCCAGCTTCTCCTTGGGGTGGGGGGGTCTCCTCTCTTCTCTGAGCACCTGACTCTCGCCACCCTCTGGCTTTTCAGCACATCATCTCAGGTGTTCCGGTTTCTAACACAAAAGCCTGTCACCTGCAGGCACTCTCAGATCCTGGGAGGAGACCCCTGATGGGCACGTGGTGGGGGGAGGCATTGCTGGGGACTTCTCGCCTGCTGTCTACAGGCACGGGTGGTGCCATAGCTGTGGCCTCCTCCTGTTTGCTGGCACCTGCCTCCTGGGGTACACACCCTGAGGACCAGGCCACCGTGGTCTTCATCCCTTTACAGGCGCCATCACCAGCCCGGCTTTGGCCTCCCAGTCCAGCCAGGACAGCGCGGTGGAGGAAGACCATGTGCCCCTGCAGCCCCTGGAATCCCACTGATGGATATCTTTCCAGTCCCACCTGCTGGCTCTGGGGCTCCAGGGGTCTTTGGTGGCAAAAATGAATAAATATTTTCTTGTGGCTAACTCTCCTGGAAATGTTAGTTGAGTAAAGGTATTGGGCCCTTGGCCTGTTTGGCATCTGCCATTTCTCTGAGAGTTTACCTGTGTCTGGGGCCGGGCTGCTCCCTCAGTCTCCTGGGCACAGGGACCCTCACCTGCAGCCCCCCAGCTGCCCTCTTTGGGGTGCAGGCAGCTGGCCGAGGCGCTGTGCCTGCTGTCACCGCAGAAGCGAGGTGGTGGACACAGGCCAGTAGGGCCACCTCTACTCCAGCCTCCAGACACCTGCTAAAGTCACCTGCAGGACGTCTCTTAGCCCGCTCCTGGGCTGAACTTCATTCAGGCTGTGGATTACCGATTCCTCTTGAGCAGTTCCCACCCATGCAAGCCGGAGGGACCTCCCTGGGACACGAAAGCAAGGTTACCGGCCTCTGAAGGCTTGCGAGGCTCCGGGCGCCCTCGGGGTCCCTAGCCGGCATCCCCAAGCATTTCCGGACGCCTCCTGGTCTCCTTGGCATTTACACTAAATCCTTCGCGCATGACGGTGGACCTCGTGGGTGTCTGACCCCTAGGCGTGGGCCCCTCTAGAAGCCCCCCTCCCTACATTAAAACCCCACGCCTATTTCTAAGACCCGTTCAGTAACCGATGGGTCACCACCGCGTTTCCGGCATTTTCCCTTGGGGTCCTGTGTGTTTGTTCACAGGACGTGCGTGGTCGGGCTGAATGTTTTTTAAGTGGCCAGACCCGAGCCTGTTCCCACGCTGTGGGAGGGAGGAAGGCTTCACCGCTGGTGAAACGCGGGCGCGGCTGGAGGAGTCCCGAAGGAGCGGGGGTTGGGAGTGAGCG
>NW_011494752.1:10088919-10092938 GCF_000754665.1 Bison bison bison
GGGGGCGGAGGAAGGGGAGTGAGGGGGGCGGTCGGGGCGCAGCGGTTGGAAGGGCTGGTGCAGGGAGGGCAGACGGCCCCGGTCCCCGGGACGAGGAGCGGTCACAGTGTGTGCACGCCTGCCGCGCGCCAGCCTCTGTAGGGTTTCGAGGGCGTGATCGCATGTAACGCGCAGAACCACGGTCTGTAGCCTCCGCCGTTCCACCTTCCAGAGAAGCAACCGGAAGCTCGCGATGGCCGAATCTCTACTCCCGACCACCCAGGGGCGGTACGGCGGGACAGTCTTTACCCCATCTGTGAGCTCTGGCTCTGCGCAAGCGCTCTGGGGCTAGCCGCGTGCCTGTGACCCAGAATTCTTGGGCCTCGGAAGAGACCATGAGCTCCGGAGGAGGGGGGAGTCCGGCCGGCGCGGCGGCGTCTGTGCCGTTAAAAGGACCGGAAGTTCCCGTGAGTCTTTACCAGGACTCCCCTCCCATCGCTGAGGAGTGGAATGTTCCGACTCCTTAAGGGGCTGGGACGCAGACTCTCTGGCCTTTCCACTGCTGGTGTCGCGAGCTGGTTTGGGTACTCAGTTAGGGCCTGTCCGCGGCCGCGAGGGCGCCAGAGCTTGTTAGTTTCTCGACCGATGTTCCCGGGAAGCGTAACTGGAGTGCGGCAGGCGGCTGCGGCCAGGCGGGCCTGGGGGCGGGCGCCTTGGCCCTGTGTTCATATCTAGGGACCGAAATGGAGGAGCGCGTGCATCTTTGTCTGGCAGGGTTCCGCGGTCTGGGAACCCCTCCCCCCGGGCTCGCAGCCGGGAGTGAGTGACCCCAAGGAGGACTGGGTAAAGCGGAGCTGCCTGCACCCGAGGGCGCGGGGCGAGGCTCGTAGGGGGGTCGCGAGGGAGGCTTGCTCGGCTGTCCTGATGATCCCGTAGGAAGTGCCGTCAGAAGCGATAACTGACGACTTTTACGCTAATCTGATGCGGTCGCTGACACCTGACGCTTTAGGTGCCCGTAGCTGCCAGAGTCTGCCCTAAATGCACGTCCTGATCCTTGTTTCAGATGGCGGCCCACTCAGTTTTGCAGACGGGAGCAGCAGCCCTCCTCGAGGTAAGAACCAGTCTCTGTGGACTTAATAACGTTAACTTAGCTGTGTCTAAGGTTCTTCCACCCTTAAACGCACGGATATTGCTTGATGACTTGTCGTTGTCACTTTCATGCATTTGATATGATTATGCACGGCCCCTTGGCCTGTTCGGGACGATTAGGTTGCGGCCCCTAACCTGAAACGAGTTTTGTCTAAACCGCGTCTGTGTTCAGAAACAGATGCCTTCAGGCAGGTTTAGCCAAAGCCCAGGTCCCTGGGCCGGTAATAGGAGTGGTGAGGTGCTTGGCTGCTCTGATGAGATCACTAATAGGAAGTGCCGTCAGAAGCGATAACTGACGATAGTTTCCCGACTGACTGCAGTCAAGGCATCCTCACCAGTTGCCGGTGCCCAGGAGTTGGGTGGTCTGGACTGTGACCCGTAATTTCTATATTCACCCAGGTTGCCAGCTAGTGAGGCATTGCCGGCGCGTGCTCACCAGCCACCGAGTATGGGCGCCTGGACCGAGGTGAGTAAACTTTGGACTGTAGTTGAGGAGGCCGAGGTGTTGAATCATTAAGTTGCTATTGGACCATATGTTGGCAGTTTGACGTGGCTGACCTAGTATCTTGACCTTTATCGACCGAGTATCTGAAAATGATTTTGGTTTGTGTGTGGACTAGATTGCAGAGTGAGCCCAGGAGTTCCTTTTTATGTCGTGGCTGTAGAGCCCTGAGCAAACTTTCTGCTTTGAGATGCTCTGGAAATTGAAAGCGTTAGGTGTGTAATGTTTAAAATAATGTGACTGAATGGAATTTGAAACATCTAAAGATGGCAGTTATGACTCAGTCCCTAAGGACTGTTGAGGGGATGGATGTGCATTTGTATAGTCGTGGCTGTCAGCACAGTGGGAACTGCTTCCAGTTGCCCTTGGCTGTCTGTCCACAGGTGCCTTATTCATCCCTCCAGGGTCTGAGCTCTGAAGAGTGGTGACCAGCAGAGTTTTAGAGCCGGCAGCAATGGCAGGAGCACCCCAGCCCAAGACAAGGTAAGACTGATCTGGACCATGACCATTCTGCATGGTAGAATGGATGAGCAGCTAGTTTTGTTAAAATGGTTTTGCAGAAAAGGATATCAATGATGAAATCACCCAAAAGAAGCTGGAATTACCGGCAGATTGTGTAGTGGTGAACCTACGGTTTTCTGAGGATATCTTTATGCTGTGAATGACTATTCTGGGGAGTATAAAGTAAGATTCACTGATACTTAGTTTCCTTGCAGGCTAAGCTGCAGCAGGGGCAGAATTTGGAAGTTGCAAGGACCAGTGGCAGCCATCAACTTGGACGTGGAAAATACAGGCTTCAATGTTTTGTTTTGTGCCGAGGATCAAAGAGGACATTCTTAATGTTAAAGAGCCAAGAAACGGATTTGGCACCTTTTTTCTAGGACAGCGGAGTCATTAAATTCATAGTTTCCTAGTATTGTCCCTTAAGCAAAAGTAGCTTTTTTGTACTTGTAAGTATTGTATGCATTTGTTATACTGGGAGAGAGAAAATTCCTGAAATTTGTATCTCCATGCAGTTACCATAGATGTAATAAAAGGATGCTCTTTTGTATTAAGTTCTTAGAAATGTATATTTTTGAAGAAAAAGTCAAGTCTGATCACTGCTGACAAATATTGTTTGGTCTCTAAGTCGTGTCAATATTAGTGGTCCAGTTAACTCCTTGTAACCTTCCCTTATGGTCAGTTTAAGGTGTTCTCCCCTCTTGAGACTTAGGGCAAAAATCCCAAAGCATTTAAGGCATCTATACACAGTCCTGTTCCTCTGGGCTCTGTCCACTGGCATGAGCGTCCTCTCTCCTGAAGCCCCACCCCCATTCCCACCCAGACTGCAGCATTTGAAGCCCCAGTCTGTAAAGGTCTTGGCTCCCTGGCATCAGATTAGAAGCTTCCCTAACCCTGTTTACCTGAGGGGCCCTGGTTCACCAACATAATGGGTACATGGATAATTTTCTCCAATTCAGCAATCAGCTGGGCTTTTTGATTGGGCCTTAATGGGGAGGCTTTGGGTGTAGGGAAGGTGGGGTGGAGATTTTCTTCTCCTCCCAGCTGTGGTTGCTCGGAGGCACCTCATCTTTGTGGTCCTGGGGTTTGGGGAATGTGCTCAAATTTTGGGGACCACATGGGAAGGAATTTTATGAGAAATGGTCCTTTTAAAAGGAAGCAAGGCTCACTGTGGCCTGTACCCTAGCAACAATCACCCATGGGAAGGTCTGGCAATCTGCATAGAGCATGGGGTTTGTTTTCTGAGTGGGTCATATTTTGTGCATGCGCTAGTCTGCCCCAGGCTTGCTAGGCAGGCTGCCATAAATACTGGCGGGTTTAGGGAATAGCTGGTCCCCTGGGTAGGCCCTGGGGTCACATCACAGGCTGAAAGACTTTGTAGATGATGGGAAGTTTGTTTCAAGGAGCCCAGGGCTCCACAAGGAGATACCCTTTAGTCCAGATGGGGAGGGGACTCCTGGGGGTCTCTAGGAGCCAGTCCCCTATCCCAGCCCTTGACCTGGGGTACAGTCAGCATCTGGCTGGGGTTTGCTGGCCTGAATATCTAATTCAGGATTGGAAAGTCCTGGGTTAGATGGAGGGCCCCTGCTACACTCCTTTCCTGGGGGAGAGCTCTCCAGATTCACAGTAGCTCAGGCTTCCAGCATCCTCAACCTGCTGCAACCACAGGTCTAGGGAGGCTAAGGGTGGATTCCTTTCAAGCCAGGGATGACTTCTCAGGAGCCAGAGGCAGACGTGAGTGGACAGGGGAGAGGGAAAGGACCGAAGAGGAGTTATAGTGCTCCTTTCCCAGATGGCACCATCCGGCTTCCCATGGGGGTGGGGGGAGGCCCTGCCCGGGCCCACTGTGGAGCTCCCCCTCAGGAGCCCCAGCCATCCTATCCCAGGA
>NW_011494752.1:10093038-10093324 GCF_000754665.1 Bison bison bison
GGGAATACAGGCCAAAGTCACTCATCCTATCCCAGGAGGAGTGACTTTGGCCTGTATTCCCCTGTCACGTCTGGGTTGCACCTACAGTTTCCCTGCCCTCCTGGTCTCTGGCCGGGGTTTTGGGGCCCCCTCCGGGATCCTCTGGGCCCAGGGTCTCATCCTGGGTCTCGTGCCCACTGCCCGGGCCCTCGCCCAGCTCCAGGATGGTGGGCAGGTGGCCCTGCTTGGGGGATCGCTTGCGTAGGCTGAGCAGGAAGGGCTGGGGCAGCGAGAAGATGTCCACATT
>NW_011494752.1:10093424-10099064 GCF_000754665.1 Bison bison bison
GTCATCCGGGGCAGTGTGCTGAGCGCCGGCAGCAGCTGCAGAACCATGTCATCCGTGAGGCCCGTGAAGCCCAGCTCCACACTGTCCACCTGCTCCCCGCAGCGCTGCAGGTAGCTGGTCACCCGCTCCAGGTCACGGGAGGTCAGCGGGATGCCTGACAGGTCCACCGTGTTGTCCGGAGGGCTCCCGGCCAGGACCGCCTTGAGGCTGAAGGGGAAATGGGACAGCAGGGCTTGAGCGAGAGCAGGAGGCTTTTCTCAGGAGGCCGAAGTGGGTCACCTCCAGGAGCCAGCCTCCACTCATCCTTGTGACTTCAAGAGGCCGGGGACCCCAGGCCCCTTGCACTGCCCCACCTCTCAACCTGGCTGCCCAGCGGGCAGAGGCTGGGAGACCCCAGGGTAGGCCTCAGTGACTAAGGGTACATTCAACAGCCAAACGTCTGGGTCTGCCCTGGATTCCTTTCTTCCTACTCGTGACCTTTAGATCCTTAACCTCTGTGCCTCAGTTATTTAGCTGAAAAATGGAGCCAACTGGGTACCACAGGTTGTCATGTGAAATAGGAATGCATTCAGGACAGTGCCCTTTAGAGGAGGTGGCGAATGGGTGAGTTCCCTACTCCACCCAAGAGCAAAGTAAGATCTTGGATGCCCCTTCTTCGGGACCACCTTTAGGCCAGAAGAAAGATCCTTAGCGAGAGCCCTCAGGACAGCTGGCAGGGGTTGGGGGTGGGTGCAGGGGCCCGGAGCCTGGTGGGGGCGGCTCTCTACCCACTTCCACTCCCCACCTCCGCCACCCCTTGCTCTTCTGCCCTGCCTCTTGCTCTTCTTGCTCTGGACCCAGATCTCCTGGTCTCCAGGTACCCAGGTAAACCCAAGGCTCCAACCCCTGGCAGGACAGGGAGGTGGAGGGGCCCCAGATTGCAGCTTGGATTTCCTGTTGGCCTCATAGGAGAAAGAACCAGGCCGAGGTAAGAGCTCACTAGGAGTTTCAGCAGAGGGACCACAAGGGCAAAGGCCCCGAGGCTGTTGGAATTCAGCCTGTCTGTGAGCCAGGAGGAAGGCCACCCTGGGGGAAACAGACCTACACTCGGAGCTGAGCAGGTGTGAGTCAGGGGGACGGGGAGCCCCCGGCAGGAGGGAGGCTTCTGAATGGAGAGTGGACTGAGCATGCCCATGCCCTGGGGAGACAGAAGGCCCTGGGTCCCAGCAGAGCTCACAGCCCAGCTTCTCCCTGTGCAACCAGCTCAAATCTCCTGGCCTTCTGGGTTCCACGGGTCCTGTCTTGCACTCTCCCCACACTTGGCCTCACCTTGGCCCAGCTGGAGCCCCCTGTGCCTACTTTCTCCCTCTGGGAGGGGCCCTGAGGAGTCTTCCCCTGGCTGGAAAGTGGGGGCGGTGTCCGGAAGGGAAGGGGGACCAAAGCTCTTCTCTGTGCTTCCTCTCGCATCCCGTCTGCAGGAGCTGGAGAGGAGCCTGCGCACCAGGACCCCAGCCATTCTGCCCTGTGATTCATCCACAGTATGTTCCCTTCCGCTTCCTCTTATGATGCTGTCCTGGCCCTGGTTCTTTGCCCCAGTGTCCCCTCTGCCCCCAGGGTGCAGGCGGCCACACAACCTCTGAGGGTCCTCAGAGCTGCATGAGCCAGGGACGTGGCTGGGGTCTGGGACCCTGGGAGACATCAGGAGGGCTGGTGATGGGTGGGAGGAGTGCCCACATTCAGCCCCCACTGCATAGATCAGGGCCTGGATGCCAGTGCCTCTCAGGGCTCATGCCCACCTGGAATGCCCTCCCCACCCCCATCAATCCTTCTTCTGCAAGCAGGTCGTGTCCTCTCCCCACTGCCCTGGGAGGGGGTGCTGCACCCCGCAGGCCCAACCCGGCACAGCTGACTGGGAGCTGCCCTTGGAGGAGGAGGCTGGGCGGGGGCGGGACTCACCAGGCCTGGGGCTTCCTCTTCACCAGCCCACGGTGGCGCCTCCACTGGGAGTGGGGGCTGAGGTGGTACGTCAGCTGCCGGCACAGCTTCTCCATGGCGCCCAGCGCATCACCCTCCTGCAGACCAACCACAGGTCCCTGAGTCGCTGGAGCAGGTGGGGAGCCAGGCCCCTCTCCCTGCCTCCTTCCTCTACGGGACTAGCAGAGCCACCCGACCCGGGCTGAGCTCGGTGTGGAGACCTGCTGCGCTGGCCCCCCGTGGCTGCCCGAAGCAGGGGGCACGGGTTGCTGACTCATCTGCACACTGGTTTCTGTGAATTAGTTGCTGTCGTGAATAAACCTGCTGCTGCTGCTGCTAAGTCACTTCAGTCATGTCCGACTCTGTGCGACCCACAGACAGCAGCCCGCCAGGCTCCCATGTCCCTGGGTTTCTCCAGGCAAGAACACTGGAGTGGGTTGCTATTTCCTTCTCCAATACATGAAAGTGAAAAAGTGAAGTCGCTCAGTCATTTCTGACTTGTAGCGACCCCATGGACTGCAGCCTATCAGGCTCCTCCGTCCATGGGACTTTCCAGGCAAGAGTACTGGAGTGGGTTGCCACTGCCTTCTCCGGAATAAACCTGAGATTTCTATAAGAGCCTGATTTCAGGTGATGTGACAGGTGACCCCTTAGCCAGGGTCACCACGGTCCCTGCCGCTTCCTGATGCCCAGGGCTGTCCTGCTCACTGGCTTTCCTCACAAATGCCCACTGGGCCCCTCCTAGGTGCTGGACATTTGCTCTGGACGCTGGGAGCAAATGTCCTTGCCCTTGTATTTCACAAGACAAAGAGGACAGTGACATCCTTTACCACGTCTCTTCTGCCCGCATCGGCAGTGGGAAAATAAAGGAATGCAGGGCCAAGTCTTCCCCCACCCAGTTCATCCCCCTTCATTTCCTGTCTGGTCCTCTAGCATTTGAGCTCGAGACCCTGGGTGTTATGGCCTGAACTGTGTCCCCCCAAATTCTTAAACTGAAATCCTAATCCCCAGCACCTCAGAATGTGGCTGTATTCAGAGACAGGGCTTTGAAAGAGTAATTAAGATAAAATGAGTTCATCGAGATGGGCCCTAATCCTATATGACCAGTGTCCTCATGAGAAGAGACCAGAACACAGCTGTGTACAGAGGAGAGACCATGTGAGCACACAGGGAGAAGACGGCCATCCGCATGCCAAGGAGGGCAGCTTCAGAAGAGACCGACTCTGTTAATGTCTTGATCTTGGACTTCCAGCCTCCAGGTCTGTGAGGAAACACATTTGGGCTGTTTAAGTGGTATTTTTGTCGCGGTAGCCCCAGCAAACAAACACGCTAGGTTAGAGGACGCAGAGGGCAGATTTTAGAGACTCCTGCTCTGTCCAAGGGAAGTCAGTTCAACAGAGAGTCTCCGGCCTGAGAGACTGAGTGGCCCAAAGCCTGTGCGCTCACCAGACGGTCCAGGGCCCAGGACCAAGGCCACGAAGTGCCAGGTGTCGATGCAAACCCACTTGCAGATGGCAACGCGATGTGGTACGTCAAACCTTACAGTGGCCAGTGCCCAGTGGGGCACCTGACACAGTGGGTGCTCGGTGAAGACCAGCTTGATTGTTACCATTGTCATCATTACTCTGCCAGCAAGAGGCAGCACACAGCTCTCCCCCTTCATCTGACGTTTGGCTTTCCGAGGTTTTCGTTACTCGTGGTCAACCTTGGTCTGAAAATATTAAGTGGAAAATTGCCGAAATAACTCATAAGTCTAAAACTGCACTGTCCTGAGAAGCGTGATGAACTCTCATGTTGCCCCGTTCTGTCCTGTTGGGGACATAAATCATTCCTTTGTGTGGTGTAACCCACACTGTATATATTACCTATACCGTTAGTATAGAAAACACAGTTTTATGCAGTTCGGTACCATCTGTTTCAGGCATCCCCTGGAGGTCTTGGAGTGCCTCCAGGTGGCACTAGTGGAAAAGAATCTGCCTGCAACGCAAGAGACTGTAAGAGACTCAGGTTGGAGCCGTGGGTTGGGAAGATACCCTGGAGGAGGGCATGGTAACCCTCTCCAACATTCTTGCCTAGAGAATCCCAGGACAGAGGAGCCTGGCAGGCTACAGTCCATAGGGTTGCAGAGTTGGACACAACTGAAGCGACTTAGCAGGCACACACAAAGGTCTTGGAACATATTCCCCGAGGATAATGTGGGATCTACCGTATTGAGTAGTTAAGAGTATAGACTTGATCCAAACTGTGTGGATTCAAATCCTTGCATTGTCACCTTCTGTGTGACCTTGGGCACATCACTTGACCTCTCTGTGCTGCTGATCCTTGTCTGTAAAGGATTAAGTAGGATGGGGGAGAAACCAGCTCACATGGGGCCATATGGAGTTAAAGCGTCTGCCTCTAATGCAGGAGACCTGGGTTCGATCCCTGGGTTGGGAAGATCCCCTGGAGAAGGAAGTTGCAACCCACTCCAGTATTCTTGCCTGGAGAATCCCATGGATGGAGAAGCCTGGTGAGCTACAGTCCATGGGGTCGCAAAGAGTGGACACGACTGAGCAACTTATCTCACTTATGGGGCCTCTAGCTGGGGGATGTGATTGGATTTATGGGCTGGGGGTGAGGACAGGTCTGGCCTGGACACAATCACCAGCATCTGATTAAACCCCTGGCCAAGGAATGAGCAGAGCAGGCAGACAGGGGGATCAGTCAAATATCAAAGAGGCAGAGGGCAGGCCCAGGGGACATGAAATAACGGAGAAGGCTCGGCCAGAGAAGCAGGAGTAAGCAGAGCCCTGGGCACCAAGAAGAAGGGGCTGGTGGGCTCAGACACCCCACTGGAGACTCCAGTGAAGAGGTGCTGGCCAGCACAGGCTCAGGGATGGTGGTCATAGTGCTGGCCGGGGTGAAGGCCAACTTCTAGGCCAAAGGGAGAAGGGAGGGTGGCGCATCTCAGCCAAGGGTCTGCATGTGGGATCCTTTCACAATTCTTTATTTATTTATTTGGCTGCTCTGGGTTTTAGTTACAGCATATGGGATTTTCGACTTTTGATGTAGCATGTGGGATCTTTAGTTGTGGCATGCAGAATCTAGTTTGATCAGGATCAAACCCAGGCCCCCTGCATTGGGAGCAAGGAGTCTGTGCCACTGGATCACCAGGGAAGTTCCCTGTCCCTAGGACCCTTGTACATCAGGATCACCCAGAGCTTTAGAGAACACAGCTGCCTGGGCCATCCCCAGTGATGGGTGGGCACTGGGACTTTTAACGCCTCCCCTCCCGACCTCAGCCGAGATTCCCCTGTGCTGCCAGGTGGACCAGTGGGGTGGGATGTGGTAGTCTGCCCAGGATCACCCCCGGGACCACCCGGGCTATTCCAAAACTGAGAAACGAGCTCCTAGCCCTAACCTTAACCTCTGACCACTTCTCAGGGGTTCCAAAATTGGGAGCCACAGACTGTCCCTCAAACTTCTTGGCCAGAAGGAAGAAACAGAAAGTTCAGTTCTGTCGCTCAAGTCTTGTCTGACTCTTTGCAACCTCATGGACTGCAGCACGCCAGGCTGCCCTGGCCATCACCAACTCCCGGAGCTTGCTCAAATTCATGTCCATTGCATCGGTGATGCCATCCAACCATCTCATCCTCTGTTGTCCCCTTCTCCTCCTGCCTTCAATCTTTCCTAACATCAGGGTCTTTT
>NW_011494752.1:10099164-10103041 GCF_000754665.1 Bison bison bison
CAATGAATCAGTTCTTCGCATCAGGTGGCCAAAGTATTGGAGTTTCAGCTTCAGCATCAGTCCTTCCAATGAATATTCAGGACTGATTTCCTTTAGGATTGACTGGTTTGATCTCCTTCCAGTCGAAGGGACTCTCAAGAGTGTTCTCCAACACCACAGTTCAAAAGCATCAATTCTTCGGCGCTCAGCTTTCTTTATAGCCCAACTCTCACATCCATCTATGACTACTGGAAAAACCATAGCTTTAACTAGACGGACCTTTGTCGGCAAAGAAACAGAAAAAGAGGCGGCAAAGCAGCCGCCGCACTGCGCCGGCATCGCCACCAGGGGGCAGCCGCGCACAGGGCGAGGCCTCCAAGCTGGGCCTGTGCTCTTGTTTACTAAGCAGGGACTGGAGAGGTGGTCAATTTGCACGGGGCCTGAGGCCAAACGTGAGCCCGAGTCGTCAGGGGTGAGAGCGCCTCCGCTTGTCTGAACTAAGATTCAGTGACTTATATTATCTACTAGACACTGGGCACTGCCTCTGGCTTCTCCTTCATCCCAATCCTGTAATCACAGCCATCGCATGAGATGGGTGCCCCTGTAATCCGGCTTGACAAATGCGGAAACAAGAAGTCGAGGGGATGGCCGGCCAGGCGAGGTGAAGGCTGGCATCAGGACACAAACCCCGCAGTCACTCTGAGGCTGGGTTCTGCTCTGCCCTCAGGTAATGAATCTTTCTCCAAAGTGAGTCCAGGGTGCTTCTATCCTTTGCAACTAGGAAAGCCTCAAGCAAGCTCACTTGTTTTCCCACTCCAGGCCTCTGCCTGCAGGAACAGCTAAGCAGGACTGGCCT
Source organism: Bison bison bison (assembly GCF_000754665.1). Classification (NCBI taxonomy): domain Eukaryota; kingdom Metazoa; phylum Chordata; class Mammalia; order Artiodactyla; family Bovidae; genus Bison; species Bison bison. Next base: position 10,100,000 of record NW_011494752.1, read on the forward strand.
GGTGGAGGAGGGAAGCGGGGAGGCAAGGAAGAAGGCCTCTTTGAAAGCCGTGAGGCCCAGCAGCCCCTCTGTGGGACCAGACCCCACTCCCAAGCCACCGCTGACGGTCCAGAAGGGGGCGCTGGAATCCTGACTTCAGACAAGACTCCTCAGGGGCTCAACCCTGACAAGTCAACTCGGGAGCCCCGGGCAACCCTGAGACATGGGGAGAGGGGGTGAGGAGGCGGGCAGGAGCAGAGGTGGGGGGCAGGTGTCTGTGCTGGTTGGGGTCCCAGGGCCTCTTCCCAGCTTGTGCTGCCGCTGGGCCCCACGAGCCCCCTCAGTATAGGAAGGATAAGCCCTCTTCCTGGCTTGAGGCAGCCTGCATGGGCTTCTGTTACTTGCAAAGAGTCTTAACCCACAGCAGAGGGTTGTGGCAGGCAGGTTGCGGAATCTGCTTTCTAGGCTTTCCTCCCACCTGTGGAAAAGGAAGGAGGGGGAGGGGTGTGGCACAAGTTGGGGTGACCGGGCACCTGCCCAGTGCTGCTGACCGGAGGCCCCAGAAAAGACCCTGCTTGAGGGGTTCACTGACCTGTCAGGGGAGAGGCCCACAGCAGACCTGCAGGCCCCTCCAGACGGGGTCAGGCCCCTTCCGATGCCATCTGCTGTCTTCACCCCCGACCCCAGGGCATAACAAGCAGAGCCTTCCACCACTCTGCACCCAAGGCTTCCTCATTCATTCATCAAACACGGCTGCCCTGCCTACTGTGTGCTGGACGCTGCTCCAGACACTGAGACTGTGCTGGGCTTTCTGTCTACTCCTCCCCCTATCCACTCTCTGTTCTCTGTGCTGGACAGGCTGAGCTCTTACGGACAGACCGCATCACTGGCCCTCTTGCTCCTGACTGCCAGTGTGATCAGCTAATGGGAGGGAGGTCTGAGGGCAGGAGAGAAAGGCCTGGGATTAACTCTTCTTGTTCCTGCCCTGCTTCAGTCAGCCTCCAAGACGGCCCCACAGATGCCGGACTCCTGGGCGTGTATAGCCTCCTTCCACCCACGTCAGGGCTGATGGGACGATCCACTACGGCAGTGACAGCATGTGACATCTGAGGCTGGCTCAGAAGACACTGTGCTTCTCCCTTGCTCTCGGGCATCACCCGCTCTGGGATAAGCCAGCTGCCCTGACATGAGGGAGCTCAAGCAGTGGACGGGCCGCGGGCAGAAAGCTGAGGCCTCCCGCCATTAGCCATGGGGGGCGCGCCATCCTGTCAGTCCCCTTCCAGCCTCCAGACACTTGCAGCCTCGGCCAGTGTCCCGAGTCCCCAGCTAGACCCCGAGCTGCTGCTGTTCCTGAATCCCCCGCCTATAGAGATGGTAAAACGATATAAGTCCGTTGCTTTAAGCCACCACATCTTAGGGTGATTTGTTATGCAGCAACAGAAAACACAATAAAGTATAAAAAAAGAAACAAAGAAAGAAAAAAAGGAAGATACAGGGCGATTTTGGGAGAGGCGTTCTCCTCCCGGCTCCGGCAAACAGCTCTGCCCACAGCCCTTCCTCAGTAACAACTTCCTGCTGCTGGTCTCAGGTGTCTCAGTGGCCGCGGTCCATGGTCCATTCCCTTCTTCCTGCCCACAACCCTGGAAATAATCTCTTATTGTTGCTATTCAGTCGCTAAGTCAAATCTCTCTTTGAGACTCCATGGACTGCAGCATGCCAGGCTTCCCAGTCCTTCACCATCTCCCGGAGCTTGCTCAAACTCGTGTCCATCGAGTCAATGATGCCATCCAACCATCTCATCCTCTAATGCACAGTGGAATGTGTCACCTGCTTGTGCCAGGAGCAGGATGACTGTGAACAGGCGGACGTCCTCTCTTGCCCCTCCGGAGTTTATATTCTAGTGGGCAGAGCAGCCACTAAGCCAACAAACATGTAAGCAGGATAATTTCAGAGGCCAGTGAGCGGAATGAGAAAATAAACGGGGCGTGAGGTAGATGCTGATCAGAGACCTACTGAAGGGAGGCTGGGCTAAGAAGGCCTCTGAGAGGCAATGCTTAGGCTGAGTCTGAAAGGAGGAGAGGAGAGCTGGGGCAGGAGGCAGCAGAGTCCTGAAGGTTGGAGAGAATCTGGATGCCACAGGAAGAGAGGAGCGTGGGGGCTGGAGCAGAGTGGGGAGTGATGGGAGGGGAGATTCAGGTGGGTCTAGAGGAGGGATCCGCGAGTTCCTTAAATCACAGCACCGTACAGAAGGCTTTTCAGGAGGTTCCTGGTGATGCAGTTTACCTCTGCACAGAAGGGCAGAGAGGGCATGGAGCCAGGAGCGGAGCCTAGAGTCAGTAGCGGAGCCCAGAGTCCAGCTGGAGGCTCTTCCAGCAGCCTGAGGAGGAGGGCCTTGGACACGGCCCCGACACATTAGAGAACTAGGACTGCCGGGACGTGCTGACAGGTGGACAACACAGGTGCCCCGTGCAAATCGCCCAGGGTCCATTGTTCCCAACTTTGTGCCCGACCCTTCTCTGCTGTGCCCCTGCCTGGACAACCAGAACCTGCCGGCTTTGCGGCGGCCGCCCCCACACCTGCCCCAACTGACCCCCAGCCCTCCTCGTCTAGCCCTCCACCTAGGAGTCTTGGCACCAGACACTCTGGAAGCCAGAGAAAAGGCCCTAGACAGAGCTCCAGATGGGGGTGCCGCCCTCGAGCAAGGTTCAGCCCCTGGGCACCCAGGCCAGGTGCAGGGTGGACCTGGGAACCACCTCTTGCTCTGATCTTGGTTCTACCCTAAAGTGGGGCCCATCCCAGGACTCCTCCACCCTGCCCTGGCGTCCTGCTTCTTCCTCCTGCTACAAGGAAGCATGTTTTTTAGAAACTGCTGGAAATTGAGGGATGGGAGAGAAGACACCAAAACAGAGAGTAAAGCCTAAGTGGGCAGCTTTCCTGCTGTGGCTGTCCCCTCCCTGCCCAGGTCCCGGCCTGGACTGTGGAGCCAGCGGGAAGGGGAACGGATCTCTCACCCCGAGGGGCTGGGCCGTGCCCACAGAGCCTGGAGAGCTGTGGAGTCAGGCA
>NW_011494752.1:10103141-10103533 GCF_000754665.1 Bison bison bison
AGTTCTGTCGCTCAGTCTTGTCTGACTCTTTGCAACCTCATGGACTGCACGCACGCCAGGCTGCCCTGACCATCACCAACTCCCGGAGCTTGCTCAATTCATGTCCATTGCATCGGTGATGCCATCCAACCATCTCATCCTCTGTTGTCCCCTTCTCCTCCCTGCCTTCAATCTTTCCTAACATCAGGGTCTTTTCCAATGAATCAGTTCTTCGCATCAGGTGGCCAAAGTATTGGAGTTTCAGCTTCAGCATCAGTCCTTCCAATGAATATTCAGGACTGATTTCCTTTAGGATTGACTGGTTTGATCTCCTTCCAGTCGAAGGGACTCTCAAGAGTGTTCTCCAACACCACAGTTCAAAAGCATCAATTCTTCGGCGCTCAGCTTTCTTT
>NW_011494752.1:10103633-10110348 GCF_000754665.1 Bison bison bison
CAGCCAATATGGGGATTGTGTGAAATACTTTGAAATGTTGGCAATGAATCCAGATTTGATGCACCTGGTGGGCCGAACAAAGCCAGTACTGAGGGTGCAGGCGTGTAGCCTTTACTATGGACGCTGGGCCTCAGGTGCCTGCATGAGGGGCCTGGGCAGCATTGACCAGCCCCCCACCTCAGGCACCGGGCTGTTCTGCCCAGGAAAGCGCTCGCCTCACACCCCAGACCTGGCTGGCTCAGACCATGGCTGCCCTACCGGCTTGGGGCAGTGGATGTAGCGGGCCAGGCTGATGATGAGGTCGTGCGTGATGGGGTCCACCAGGTTCCTGAAGCTGGCGTAGCGGTACAGGACGTCGTCCAGCGAGGTCGACTCCATGCCCAGGTCCTGCAAGAGGGGAGGATGGCCAGAGATCAGCGAGGCCCCCCTGCCCTGCCCTGGAGCCCCGCCCAGCACACCCGGGGCAGCCTGTGGAGGTGGGTTACAGTCCCTGGGGTTGTAAAGAGACACGACTGAGCGCGTTTTCACTCTGTGTGGCAGGCGAGGCTGGGAAGGTAGGAATTGGAATTCAGACTGTCCATATGTGGATGAGAGACCTCCTCCGTCCTGGGGTCTGTTTCCCTACCTGTGAAATGGGCAGATGGACTATGCCAGCAGTTACCAAACCGTGTCCCCAGGTCTTGGGGCTGATAAGACAAGAGGGAGGCCAAGGGTCAGCAAATCTTTGGGCCCAGCTCTCAGCAGAGCTGCTCTGCTCGCTGTCCTTCAGTTTTTTTTTTTTTTTTTTTAAGGCAGTTCAAATGCCAAACTCTGAAAAACCTGGACCGGATGGCTGCTTGGGTTTCTTGGGTTCCTACCAGCCCTACCCTATCTTCCCACCCCCGTCCTCTCCAGGCCAGTAGAAGTCATCCCATCCTGGAAGGACCAAGAAGACCCAACCTACTCACCCAGGACGCCGGGGCAGGTGTGGGAGGATGTAAGTTGTTCTTTCCCAGAGGCCCCCCACCCCCAGGGCCACGTCCCCATCCTCTCTGTCAGTCTGGACCCCTCCCAGCCTGCTGACAGTGGCTCTCTGGGCAGCTCTTATCTGGAGTCATGAAACTGTCGCTGGGGAGGGGGCCGAGGGTGGAAGGAAGGAAGGGGGTGGGGAGGGGGTCTCCCCAGGAAGGCAGACGTGGCCCTGATCACGCGCTCTGGGTAAGTGAGTCACGGCCACCCCGCCCTGTGAATTCCAGCTGGGGTGGGGCTCCCGAGGTCCCCGGGCGCCGGGTTATGAGAAGCTGCAACAGGGAAAGGCCAGACGGGGCTGGAGAGAGGTTGCTGCGCTTTTATTGCTTTATTTCTTTACTTGGACCCCACCTCCTGGAGGAGGAAATAGCCGCCAACTCCAGTATTCTTGCCTGGAGAACTCCATGGACAGAGGAGCCTGGTGGGCTACACAGTCCATGGGTCGCAAAGAGTCCAACACGACTGAGCGACTAACACTACACTTTTGACCCCACCTAGGTCCATGGGGTGCCTGTGCTACTTCAGAGCACCTCACACATCCCGAGGACCTTGGGCCACTTCCGGCATCCCTGGTGTCCTCTCCATGTCCCCCACCAAGCCAGTGTACTGGAGACAAATGTGTCATGACCGCACTGACAGTCCTACTGACCCTGCCCACCAGGGACCTTGACGCTCTGCTCTGGCTGCATGTGGGGGTGGGGGGATGGGGGGTGCAAGAATCACATTCACATGCGGCTCCTCCAGGCTGCCTGGGGCATAGCTTTGGCCTGGGAGGGGCTGGTCTGCCTTGCAAATACCAGGCAGTGAGGAGAATCCTGGCTTCCTCATTATGGGTCTAAATGGTGCCATCTCTAGGACCTGTGCATGTGAGGTTCCTCATCAGGAAACCTGGGCACATCAGCAGGTACCCCAGAGTCACTGCTGTGGGCAGCTTGGCATGGAGACTATCCCTGACCTGGGACCAAGCGGGTCAATGGCCAGCATGTGCCATCTCGAAGAGGTGGGGCCCCCACCTGAGCTTGAAGAACCAGGTTTGGGGGCTCACTCCGGCGGGAAAGGTGAGGGGTATGGCTTTCCAAAAAGCAACCAGAGATTCACACAGCGTTTCTCAAAGCATGAGGGGCGACCCTCAAGACCCTTTCAGGGGTTCTGTGAGGTCCTCTTTTCCAAATCGGCATGATAAAATTTTCTCTGTCGACTTCAACCAAAACAGCCTACTGCAAGAGATTAAACACAGAGCAGCAGGTATGAGGGTTCAGCTGTCTTCCAAGCCAGCCACACATGAGAGATTCACAACACTCTGAAACAGTGTGGCTCTCTTCACTGTATTTTTTCTTTTGGAAAATATATTTTCACAAAAATTTACTTTTTCCACATGCAAGCTTATTAACTTTTTTATTTATTTTTTTTAAAGAATTTCTTCTGGGCTTAGAAACATCAAAGTCTTTTAAGATTTTTTTTTTTAATGTGGACCATTTTTCAAGTTTTTATTGAATTTATTACAATATTTCTTCTGTTTCGGGTTTTGGTTTCCTGGCCATGAGGCACGTGGCATCCCAGCACCCCAACCAGAGGAGGTAGAACCCACACCCCCTGCACTGGAAGGAGAAGTCCTAACCACGGGACACCAGGGGAAGTCCTGAGCTTATTAATTTTAAATGAGTGAATAAATAAATATTTTAAATGTTTGTTTTGATTTCTTCTAGGTAGACAGCCTTTATTAGATATGACCCATGCATAAAAAAACCTCTTTGAGGCCCTCCATAATTTTAAGAGTGTAAAGATTCCTCAGGAAATTAAAAGTAGAGAATTCCCCGGGAGTCCACGGTTAGGACTCAGTGCTTTCACTGCCGTGGGCTCGGGTTCAAGTGCTGGTCAGGGAACTAAGATCCTGTAAGCCACATGTGTGGCCAGAAATAAATAAACAACATTAAAAACAGAACTGCCATACAACCCAGCAGTCACACCTCTGGATGTTCATCTAAAGGAGACAAAAACATACTACCAAGGAGATGTCTGCACGCCCATGTTCACCGAGAAGTTACTCACGACAGCCAAGTCAGAAACAATCTAAATGCCCATCAAGGGATGACTGGATACGGCAGATGTGGTCTCTATATACAATGGAATACTATTCATCCACAAGAAAGAAGGAAATCCTGCCATTTGCAACAATGTGGATGGACCTTGGGAACATCATGCTCAGTGAGATAAGGCAAAGACAAAGACAAATACTGCATGACTGCGCTTAAATGTGGATCTAAAAAGAACTGAACTCTGAAAAACGCAGTGCGCCGGGGCTGGGGGTGGGGGGATGGGAGATGGTGCTGAAGGTTCGTACTTGCAATGAGAAGATAAGTAAGTCCACAGTACACTGTTAAAGAAATGCACGCAGGTCAGCCATGAAAGACACCAGAAGTGTTATAAACATCAAGCTTTCTAAGCGATAAGACCTTAAGTGTTACCAACACTAGAAGAAATGTTATTTATGGGACAAAAACAGGGGTGTTGGCTAATGCTACAATGGTAACCATACTGCAGTATGAATGTATCAGATCAATACAGTATATGCCTTAAAATTGTCATATGTCAGTTATATCTCAATTTTAAAAAGAGATAGAACGTATAAAGAGGGCTCTTAATGCCAAAGACACTTGGGGAACTGCAGGGATGGAAGCAGGCGGTACCCTAGGAGACAGTACAATTCACCATGGTCAAAGGGTGGAAACAACCCAAGCGCCCATCAACTTCCATAGGCACATGCATAAAAACGTGGGATATGTCTGCGATGGAATGTTATTCAGACATACAAAGGAACAAAATATGACATATGCTACACCGTGGCTGATCCTTGAGGACTTTATGCTAAAAGAAATCAGTCACAAAAGCAGGGTTCCACACATGTGAAGCAGTCACATTCATAGACGCAGAGTCTATGCATTCATAGACGCATAGAATGGTGGGGGCCAAGGGCTTCCGGGGAATTGCTGTTTCAGGGGATTGAGTTTCAGTTTGCAATATGAAGAGTTCTGGAAACAATAGTGTGATGGTTGCACAATGATGTGAATGAGCTTAATGATACTGAAACATAAAAATGGTTAAGATGGTAAATTTTATGTGATGTGCATTTTTTTTTTTTAATGGGCTTCCCTGGTGGCTCAGCAGTAAAGAATCTGCCTGCCAGCGCAGGAGACTCCGGTTTGATCCCTGGGTCAGGAAGATCCTCTGAAGAAGGAAATGGCAACCCAGTCCAGTATTCTTGCCTGGGAAATCCCATGGACAGAGGAACCTGGCGGGCTAAGTTCATGGGGTTGCAAAGAGTCGGGCATGACTGGCTGACTAAACAGCAAAGACAACAACTTTTTAAAAAAGATCCTAAGACACAGGGGACAAACACAGACACCTTCCTGGGAAAGGAGGGAGCAGAAGGGGGCATATTTACGTGGCAATTATTTTTCCTGCCTGTCCCACCTGGTTATTACAGTTTTTCCCACCATGGGTATTTCTAGCTGTGGGTATTTTCTTTAAATTCTCCTTCCATGTCGGGGTCTTTCCATCTACGGACATGGACTTTTCGGAGCCTGTCTCCTCACCAGGAAAGCCGCGCTCTGAGTATCTCTTGACTTTCTCTCTTCCCGTGTTCCACCCACCTCGCCCTCCCGTGGAGGGCCCGGGTTTGCTCAGTCACTGACCTCGTGTCCTGCAGCGTCAACCCCATTCCCACTGCCCCTAGTTAGGACTGTGTGCTGGCTAGCATTCTGAATCCTTGCAATTCTTATTTTCCTCGTTAATCTCCCTTTTCATCTCGCCCTGTTGTTTTCTTTCCATCTCAGCTTGGCCTCTTTTCATGACATTCTGTGCTTTTTTCACAAAGTTCATTTCCTCCGGAACCTGCCATAGATCATTACAGAGTCAGGGTCCGGCCTCCACACATTTCCCTGACGCACAGGATTTTTTCCCCACTTGTTCACCCTTGAAGGAGGGGCGATCTAGTGAGATCCCCCCACCTATCAAGTCTAGTGTGATGCTGTGATTTACAATACATACATACTTGGGCTTTCTGGCACGGAGCTCCTAAACCCTCAGAATTTCCTCAATGATGAGAGAGACAAAGGTGACTTTTGTTATGAGATGACATTTTAAAATGCTTTTTGTTAACGAGGTGACTTTTGGAAAGTCCCTTGGTCATCTGGGAATGGGGCTGGTAGCCAGGGGAACCAATCTTGTCATTAGTGAAAGTGAAGTCGCTCAGTCGTGTCCAGCTCTTTGCAACCCCATGGACTGTAGCCTACGAGGCTTCTCCATCCACGGAATGTTCCAGGCAAGAGTACTGGAGTGGGTTGCCATTTCCTTCTCCAGGGGATCTTCCCCACCCAGGAATCAAACCCGGGTCTCCTGCATTGCAAGCAGATGTTTTTACCATCTGAGTCACGAGGGAAGCTCTTGTCATTAGAGGTTGGGAATTTCAGTCCAGCCCCTGGCCTCCAGGGAGGGTACGGGGGATGAAGAGAGTCAGTCACCAGTGGCCAGCAAGGTCATCAGTCAGCATGACTGATGAAGCCTCAGGAAAATCTCCACAGTGCAGGGTCCAGATAGCTTCTGGGTCTGTGAGCACGGGAGGTGTGGAGAGTGGACACCAGGGGGGTGTGGAAGGTCCTGCCCCTCCCCACAGCTGGGTCTGTGCCTCTCTCCCGTCGAGCAGCTCCTGAGTTACATCCACTATGTTAAACTAATGAGTAGAATGTTTTCCTGAGCTCTGTGAACCACTGAAGTGAATTCATCTGACCTGAGGAGAGGGTCGTGGGAACCTACGGCCGAGAGCTGGGCGGTCAGACGCACAGCTGACCACCTGGACCTGTGACTAGAGTCTGCAGTGGGGGCTGTCCTGTGGGACCGAGCCCTTATCTGCGGGGTTGGACACTCTCGCTGGGTGAGTGTCAGAACTGAGTTGAACTGTAGGACACCCAACATGCGTGGGATAACTGTTCGTTGTGGTGAACCACACCCACACGCCGAACTTCTGACCTTGTCCCATGGCTGCCTTCCTGGGGGAAGAGCTGAGTCCACCTCTCAGGTTTTGGTTTGTAAGGAGGCCAGCTTGGCTGGAGGCCACATTCGGGACACTGAGCCAGTGCAACTCTGACCTTGGGGAGGGGTATCTTTGCTCATCACCATGGACTGGGTCTCCCATACTTCAAAAATGAGGTCTGCGGAAAGTCACTATGTGGTCAGTATCCCAGGACCTCCCTGTCCCTGGCCGAGCCCAGGGGCCACAGTGGACTTCCGGTGGCCAAGGCTCTCGGGTTTCCCCATTCTGCCTGCCTGGTGGAGGTGGCGTCTGAGGGCCACTTTCTCTGAATACACTCAGAGAAGCACGGGGAGGGTGCAGGCAGGGGAGGACTCCAGCAGTGCTTTGTCGACCCCCAAACCGTCACTCTCAAGGGGAAGGGTGGCCGCCTGACTTCCTCAGATTGGGGAGAAGGGCTCCCTTTCCCCCAGGAGACCTCGGCTTCCTGGGGGAGCCGGGTGGCTCCGTCTGTCTCAACAGAGCAAGAGGGAGATCCTCCTAGGCTGCCCACCTGTCTCTGTTTTCAGGAATTTTCATCTTTTTTTGGCGTGTCTCCTCAGGTATTTTAGGGGAAAGCTGGGGGAAGCCACACAGGAGGCTGCCACGCACATGCTATTTTAAACCACAACCACCCCCTTC
>NW_011494752.1:10110448-10116556 GCF_000754665.1 Bison bison bison
CCCTTTTAAGTTCCAGGTTTCAAGCCTGTTCCCAGGAGGGAGGCCCTGCAGGAAGCGAGCTTGTTTCTGTCTCTCTCTTCCAGGCATGAAGCTGCGGCTTCTGCAGTAACACAGTCTGGGGAGGGAGCGGGTGGCCGGGTCCGCATATTAACCAGCAAAAGCGGACAGCTGGCACTGGAGCCGCCGGAGCCTGTGCGCTTGTGCTCTCGTGCTCGGGGTGGGTAATGAGGCTGTGAGCAAACAGGGTCCTCTTGAGGACAGTAATTAGTCCAGAGGGCAAGCAGGGAGCCGGCAGGCTGCTGGTCTCCTCCTGGGCCCAGTGCATCAGAGGTCACTCCTCTGGGGAAGGACACAGACTGGGTACTGGCCTCGCCTGGGTAGCCAGCTCTGTTTCCCCTCCCCCTTGACATTCTAGCCGCCTTGAGGATTCCCAGGAGAGGGACTGGAACTGTCGGGTACCCACCAGGAGAAGAAGCTAGAGGATCTCCACAGGCAGGGACCCCGTGCAGACACCAGGCAGCTGCTTGCTGAATGAAGACAATGGCCTCCAAGGAAGGTGGCTGTTGTTGTTCAGTTGCTCAGTCGTGTCTGACTCTTTGTGACCCCGTGGACTGCAGCACGCCAGGCTTCCCTGTCCTTCACTATCTCCCGGAGTTTGCTCAAATTCATGTCCATAGGGTTGGTGATGCCATCCAACCGTCCTCTGTCGCCCCCTTCTCCTCCTGTCCTCAGTCTTTCCCAGCATCAGGGTCTTTTCCAGTGAGTCGGCTCTTCACATCAGTGGCCAAAGTATTGGAGGAGGAACGGCAAACCACCCCAGTATTCTTGCCATGAGAACAATACAAAAGGAAGGTGGGCAGAGTCTTAAAATGCCGATGGGGATGGAGGAGACACCTGGGGCCAAGCACACACAGAGTGCAAGAAACCGAAACGGATGCACTAGTTAAATGGTAGCCCCTGAAAGACAAGTCCATAATTTCAGTCCCTGGAATGTGTGAATGATGTCTCATTTGGAAAAAGGGTCTTTGCAGATTGATTACCTTAAAGTCCTCAAGATGAGATCATCCTGGCTTATCCAGGTGGGCCCTGAACCCAACAACAGGTATCTGATAAGAGACAGATACAGGGGAGAAGGGGACAGGAAGATGGAGGCAGAGACTGAAGTGATGCAGCCACAACCATCAGCCTCAGGGGAGACTGGGCTTGACTTGAGACTTCTGGTCTCCAGAACTGTGAGAGAATAAGTTTCTGTTGTTCCAAGTCACCAAAGAGTTTCTCTTGATGGCTCAGTGGTAAAGAACCCACCTGCCAATTCAGGAAGACATGGGTTTGATCCCTGGGTCTGATCCCTGGGTTAGGAAGATACCCTGGAGTTGGACATGGCAACCTACTCCAGTATTCTTCCGGGGATAATCTCATGGACAGAGGAGCCTGGTGGGCTACAGTCCACGGGGTGGCAAAGAGTCAGATGCAACTAGACAATAACAAGTCACCAAATTAGAAGTCCTGGGAGACAACAGATGGAAAGGAGGTGACGTGTTTCTCAGTGATGCACCTGGATGAAAAGAAAAGGTCAGGCCAAGTGGGCTGGAGCCCTTTTCTCCTCTGACTGCTGCTGACCTCGGGCAGGAGCACAGCTGCAGGCACCTGGGAGCATCACCAGCAGAAACATCCTTGCTGTTTTCACCGGTCCTGGGTCCTCTCTGGATGAGTGTACCCCAACACACTCTCCCTTGCTGTCTGCTCCCAGAGGCGGGACTGGGCTGGTCAGAGATGCTCCCTGAGATGGCTCCAAGCCCAATATAAGAAAGAATATTTAAAAAAACAAGTGGTAAAAGAAATCAATGGGCATCCCTGGTGGCTCCGTGGTAAAGAATCTGCTCACCAGTGTGGGAGACTTGGGTTCGATCCCTGGTCTGGAAAGATCCCACATGCTGTGGAACAACTAAGCCAGTGCCCCACAACTACTGAGTCTGTGCTCTAAAGCCTGGGAGCCGTAACTACAGAGCCCGTGCTCTGCAACAAGAGAAGCATGTGCAATGAGAAGCCGAAGCACAGCAACTATAGAGTAGTCCCTGCTCTTTGAAACTACAGACAAGCCCACGTGCAGCAACAAAGACCCAGCATAGCCACAAATGATTAAATAGATTATTAGGAAAAAAACATTCTGACACATGCTCCAACAGAATGAACCTTGAGGACATCATGCTAAATGAAGTAAGCCAATCACAGAAGGGTCTCAGACTGTATTATTCCACTCATATGAGGTCCCTAGAGGAGCTGAATCCATAGAAACAGGAAGTAGGATGGAGGCTGCCAGGGGCTGGGGGAGGTGGTGCAGAGCTGGTGTTTAATGTGGACAGAGTTGTAGTTTGGGAAAACGAAGTTCTGGAGGTGGACGGTTGCATGACAATGTGGATGTGCTTAATGTCACTGAACTGTACTCCTCAACGTTGGTTAAAGGAAGTTTTATGTCATCTATGCTTTACTACAACTAAAAAAAAAAATCAAGTGATGAGTTCACAGGCCCTGGAGGTATGTAAGAAGCAGAGAGATCTCTTAGCTCAGTGGTGGCAGGATTTCTGTACCAGGAGGGAAGGGCTCTCTAAGGACTCTCTCTCCCTTCTGGCTCCCTGGGAATCATCGTTAGTGTGGCCTTGGATGCAAGATCCTGGAGCCAAGGGTGTGCAGCGTGCGCTGTCCAGGAGGACATCCAGGAGGAAGCTGAAGAGGTGGGGCCTCGAGGGAGGAAAGCTCTGGGAAAGACCATGAGAGGAACAACGACAGACAGAACCCAAGCCAGAGAGGAAGCCACCCGGATGGGGAGTTGGAGGAGGAAAAGTCTGGGGGTGGGAGATGGAGGTGGAGGACCGCAGAAGGAGGAGACTGCAGGACTTTGGAGACCACCCCCTGGAGGTGGCACTGGGCCTGTGGCTCCCCTGCTCCCTTGACAGTGTCCTTAACTCAGGGTGGAATCAACCAGGACATAACGGGAGTGAAGTAGCTCAGATACCTCAGAAATGTGTCAATCTGGCATCTTACACATTTGTAACCTTTTAGAGGATCAAGCGGGCTTCCCAAAGAAACTGCCTGCCAAAGCAGGAGATTTAGGAGACTCCGGTTCAATCCCTGGGTCCGGAAGATCCCCTCAGGGAGGGCACTGCAACCCACTCCGGTATTCTTGCCTGGAGAACCCCATGGACAGAGGAGCCTGGTGGGCTACAGTCCATGGGATCGCAAAGACACAACGGAAGGGACTTAGCTCCCATACACAGAGAATCAGGTAAGTCAGAGAACCTAACAAATGAGACCTGCATTCCAATTTGAAAGGGGTAAGTGAGTAACTGAGGTTGGGCTTATGATTTTAAGCAGCCTGCCAAGGGAGGATTTGGCCAAGTCTGTGACAGTTTTGAAATGTTTAACAGAACTTCATATCTACCCTATTTATAAGCTTAATATGTTACATTTTAAGAACTGCTTAGGAGCTTGGGAAAGTCCTGCTTTTTAGGATGGCTATTTACAAACTTAGGAAAACTGGACATATTAAATTTGTAAGAACACTAAGATATCTAAATAAATTTAGTTAATGAAGTTATAAGCCTCCTACCCTTAAATGTGACCATTGAAATCTACTAGATTCATAAACAAAATAATGGCATTTGTAGGTTAAACTAAAATGTTAGGGAAATGGTAGGCTTTAAGTTTTTCAGTTCAATATAGTGAATCATAACAGAAAATCAAGCACCCATGAGCACTGTGTGTACATGTGTGTATATATATGTGTGTATACATATATGTGTGTAGGGCAAGTGTGTATGTACATGTGTGTATATGTGTATGGATGGGTGTGTATATGTAAATGGGGTGTTTGTGTATGTTTGTGCAGTTTGTATGTGTGTATATATTAATGTGTGTGTGTGTGGAGCGTGTGGTGTCTGCACAAAAAGGCCCCAAGGACCCTGTAAACCTCCCAGGGTCACAACAACGAGGCCGAAGTCGGTTGGCAGGCAGCTGTCCTTGTCCTTGTGTCCCCGGGGAAAGAGGTATTGAGTGTGCCCACACCCACACCCACACACTCAGACTTTGGAAACACCAAACAGCAAAGCAAAAGTCACGAAAGCAATCTCTGCCCCGGCCTCTCCTTGAAGGAAACGTGCCAGTGCTGGCCTGCTTGCTGGCGAGCCCACTCCTGACGGGTGCAGGGGAGGAGCTGGAGCCCAGGAGATACCCACGGGCACTGCTGGCAGGCCTCCCCACAGGCCCCAGTCACCACTGCCCCCTGCCTGCTGACCCACCTGGCTGAGGGGCAAGGATGGGCTCTGGTCCCATCCCCCGTTCTCATGAACGGGCTCTCATGGGCCCGTTCTCATCCCCCAGGGGTGGCTGATGACTCCTGTGCTCCCATGACCACTGGCCCTGTGGGGTCTGAAGGTGGGCAGGCACCCCTCCTCAACCGTGACAAGTGCCCGCGGGTCTGCTCTCCCCGCCAGGATGCAGCAGGGTGGCTTCATGGCTGCATGCTGTTTGTGTTTTAACTTTGAAGTCTTTAAAATAGACACCCTTTGCACAAAGCAGGCCTCTGGAAAACACATGTCTGACCACTGCCAAGTGTAATTCAATTAAAATCCAAGAAGCAGCAGTAGCAACAAATAAATAACAAAAGGATGCTTTCTCTTCAGAAAATCATAAAATCAGCTGGAGGCCCAGTAGGCCTGAGGGGGTCTGCTCTGCTCTCTGTGGTCACGGGTCCACCCAGGCTCTGCTGGGGCATGATAGGAGCCCCCAGACCCAGGCTTGAGTTAGCCCCTAGGTCAGTGTGGCCCTGGGCACCCTCCTGTCCCGCTGTACGACAGCACCCCCACCTACAAGTGAGCTTGTCACCAGCTCTTTCTTCCCAGAAAGTGGGAGAGAACAGCAGAAGAGGCCTGGATCACCAGGGTTTGGAACCCATAGAAGAAATTCAGCAAATAGCACTGCATTCCCCCCATCGGACCTTTCAGCTACTGTGCTTTATGACTCTGAAAGGTTGGTGGCATTCCCACTATTATACTCCCCAATCTTCCTTTCCAGTCCCAACCAGCCCCGCATCTTGTGGGTCTGGGATTCTACAGAAAGACTGGGGCCAGCGGGTCCCTGAGGTCTACCGGCTCCTACACTCGATGGATTCTCAGCACTCTGTCATCCATCCTGCATCCTCCAGATCTCTACTTAGGAAATAATCTGTCGCTGAAGCCTTCTGAAGTGCACTTAAGCCCATTTGTCTCTCTTGTGGTTAATGTTGTCCATTTTAAATGAAAGGTTTGGTCCATTGTGGAGGGAAATGTAGGTGACAAAGAGGTGGCGGGGGTGACTTCCAGGCTCCTTCTATCTGGCTCCCTGACAACCTGCTTTCCAAGCAGGACACATCTCATGGAAATAGCCTGTTTCTCAGGGTGAGAAGTCAAGGACCTGAGGGTTGTGAGCAAGTGGCAGAGACAGGGGTGGAGTGGGCCCTGGAATTTCTTACTCCACCTCCCACAGCTGCCAGCCCTTGGAGAACATATGTAAGTCAAGGTTGTCCAGAGAAACAGAACTGATAGGGTGTGAGTGGATGAGAGGGAGAGGAGGGAGGGAGGTGTAAGGAATAGTGACCATGGGATCTGGCCAATCTGAAATCTGGACGGCAGGCTGGGACCCCAGGAAGAGCTGCTGCCACCACCTCCTCAGTCTAAATACAGCACCCCCGCCCCCAGCCTCTCCTCTCAAGGTCTCAACCGATCGGACAAGGCCCACCCACGTGTGGAAGGCCGCCTGTTTACTCAAGGCTGACTGATGTAACGCTGCTGCTGCATGTGTGCCAGTCACTCAGTTTGCCCTACTCTCTGTGACCCCATGGACTGTAGCCCACCAGGCTCCACCAGGCACGGGATTCTCCAGGCAAGAATACTGGAGTAAGGAGCCATTCCCTTCTCCAGGGGATCTTCCTGACCCAGGGATCCAACCTGGGTCTCCTAAACTGCAGGCAGATTCTCTACCATCTGAGCCACCAGGAAAGCCTGACTTAATGCTAATATCATCTTAAAAATATCTTTGCAGTAAAATCTAGACTCACATCTCACCAGAAACTGG
>NW_011494752.1:10116656-10126189 GCF_000754665.1 Bison bison bison
TTTTTCTTTACCCCTTTTTTTTTTTTTTTTTTTGGCATGTAAGATGGTTCCCCAACAAGGGGTTGAACCCAGGCCTCCACAGTGAAGGCCCCAAGTCCTAACCACTAGGCCACCAGGGAACCCAAAGGGTCTTTACCACTTTCAATCTCTAGGTCAGAGGCAAGGCCCCAGGCACAGCCTCCAAGAGCAGAGATGAGTCACACGGGATGGGAAGTCCAGCTCGAATCCAGCTCACACCCAGGTGCGGGGCTCGGGGGGAAGTGCAGGGAGAGGAGGAAAAGGCCCCCCAGGCTCCTAGCTGAGGGTAAGCCCTGCCCATTTCCCCAAGGCCTTTTCTCTGGGCAGTGGAGAGGGCAGGAGTGGACCAGGGAAGGAGCTCTGGCCGGCAGACTCCGCCCCACCCCACTCCTCCTCGGGGCCTCACTGCCCCACAAGTGGAAGAACCTGGGGCCACAGCCAGCAGCACCGAGAGGTATCGGTGAGTCCCAGAGACTGCAGGGCGAGGGCAGCGTCCCTGGGGAGGGAGCGGTTCTGCCCGTCTCCGGGAGTCACAGAGTTTGTCCTCATTTTCCAGGGACTCTGGGAGGGCGGCAGTGCAGGTGGAGGTGGGTGGAGTGAAAGGGCCCAAGCAACAGGCCCACGAAGGCCCAGAGCTTCCTGCCAGGGTCTCAGGCTCTCTCCCATCCCAGGGTCCCTGGGTTCTGCCCACAGGTTCTCCTCAGCAGCCAGACTCCCTCCAGAGCAGGGCCCACGTGTGACACACCTGCTCGCACGTCCCCAGCCAGCTGCCCCCGCTCCTCTGGGTTTCCTGGCCAGCTGCCACCAGTCTTCCAAAAGCTGTTTCTCTAATTCCACCCCACTGCCCGCTCTCCTATTCCAGGCCTTCCCCCACCTCCCAGAGCCCCGTGCCCCCCAGAGTGCCCCCACGTCTGAGCCCTAGCTCATGGATCATCCTCCCAATGAGACACGTCACAGCACAAATACCTTTATCAAGCTCCCCGTGCCTAACCGCGCCTATTCTCAGCCAGCAGGCGATTTCTGGAGACGTGAGAATTCTCACAACGGGTAACTTGGAATCTTCCGTGTCTGTTTCCATCTCCGAGAACCTTCCCCTCCCGAGGGTCCCTAGGCTGGCAGCTGCTTGGAAACCCCGTGGGAGTTTTTACCCCAAAACTCCACAACTCCAGGAGAAAATGGGGATGAGGTCTGCGACTGGGAATGACAGGAAGTCCAGAAAACAGGCTCATTCCAGGAAAACCCAACTGAAGGGAGTTCTTTTATCTGGAGAGGTGGATGGAGGTTATTTACAGGAAACGGGAGCATCCAGAATGCGTGCATGCTAAGTCACTTCAGTTGTGTCTGACTCTTGTGACCCCATGGACTGCAGCCTGCCAGGCTCCTCTGTCCAGGGGATTCTCCAGGCAAGAATACTGGAGTGGGTTGCCATTTCCTTTTCCACAGAGACAGGGATATAAACAGTCTGGGAAGCTGGAGGGGAATTCCTGGGTCCCCAGGACATGGGTGGGGATTGGAGATGATGGGAGCTTAGCAAAGAAGGTGTCTTGAAGGTCCCTGTGCTCCTAAGTCCTATGGGCCTGACTCCAGACTCACTGAAGGCATCTTTGACTCTGTTTGACACCACTGGGAGAGGCAGGAATGTTAGGCTGGAAGAAGGTGCCCAATTGCTTCAGCTTCCCAATTGAGGAGGAAGGGGACAATCGTCTGGCTCAGAGGCAGAAATCATCCCATTCTGGCTGGCATTGCACTGCTGCCTGCTTCAGGTGACATGGGAAGGCTGTGCCCAAGGGCCCACATGGGAGAAAGGCTGAGCCTCTTGACTGGCTTCAGCTGATAAAGACTGGACTTCTGCATGCCTTCACCAAGGTGGCTAAGTACAGCTGTGCAGGGTGTGCACTGCCCAAGGGTGTCTGGGTGGGGTTGAACTTGCCAAGCTTTGACTGTGTCTCCGCCAACCAGACAGGTGTCTCCTACTTCTCACAAAGGCCCTGTGTGGGCCTGGGGTGGCCTTACGTCTCCCTGGAGGCAACTGGGGGGATGAGGCATCCTTGGGCCCTCTGCACTCCTCACTGAATGGCCTTCACAGCTCCAGTCCTTGGCTGCCAGGAGCAGGGGTGTGGCCACGCTCCATGGAGCGGCAGTGAGCTCATGAAACATGCCCCTTACAGGAACCACTCTCTCTTCAGGCTGGGTTCTGCTCTCCTCTTTCTCCAATATTAATTCATCTTGGCCACCACCATCTCAACATCTTATTTTAACAAATAAGCCACTGAAAAAAGTACCAGTTAGGTCTTCCCTGGTGGCTCAGTGGTAAAGGATCCACCTGCCAATGCAGGAGATGTGGGTTTGATCCCTGATTTGGGAAGATCCCACATGTCACAGAGCAACTAAGCCCGTGCACCACAGCTACTGAGCCTGTGCCCTAGAGCCCGTGCTCTGCAACGAGAGTAGCCACCGCAACGAGAAGCCCAAGCGGTGCAACTAGAGAGCAGCCCATTCTCCGCAAGAGAACAGTTCATGCAGCAACAAGGCCTAGTGTAGTCAATATAAATAAAGAAAAGAAAAAGTGCCACCTGGAGAATGTGCTGGGGGACAGATGGGGACCAAGGGCATGAGAAGGGGGTGTGGGCAGGAGAGGCTCAGGCCTGAGTACCAGGGCCACTTGCAGGGGCTGTCAGGGCAGGTGAGACAAAGCCCCACCTGGGAGCTGGTCCACTTGGGAGCCCTGAGGGAGGAGAGGTTTGTGCCTGTATGTGGGGATCAGTCCTAGCTCTTGCACAAACTGGGGACAAGGGAGTGACATCAGAGCATGACAGGGACTCTGGCTCACGTGTGAATGAACGGGTCCATCCTGAGGCCACAGGAGCCTGGTAGAAGCTGTGAGGCAGTCAGGAACCTCAGTGGTTACCTCAGCCCCACAGCCTCTCACTGTGCTGGTGGGCAAACTGAGGCCAGAGAAGGGAAAGGGGCTGGCGAGTTAGAGTTAGGGGCCCCTGGTCCCCAGAGAAGGCTGCCACAACTTGGAGCCCTTTTTCGAGGCCCTGCTGAGCACATGCTGGCTTCCTGATCCTCATAATCTGTCCATGAGGTGGGGGAACAATTTTACTCCCGTTTCTCCTGCCTCCCGGGGCCTAGAGCAGTGCCTGGAGGGGCAGACACCAGACTGTACGACAGACAAATCTCTTCGAGGTCTTATTTTGGCTCATCTGTATTTTCTCATTTTTGAACAATTGTCTTGTTCAGTTGCTCGGTCATGACAACTTTGTGACCCCGTGGACTGCAGCACTCCAGGCTTCCCTGTCCTTCACTAACTCCCAGAGTTTGCTCTACCTCATGTCCACTGAGTTAATGATGCCATCCAACCATCTCATCCTCTGTCGTCCCCTTTTCTTCCTGTCTTCAATCTTCCCCAGCATCAGGGTCTTTTCCAATGGGCTGGCTCTTCACATCAGGTGGCCAAAGTATTGGAGTTTCAGCTTCAACATCAGTCCTTCCAATGAATATTCAGGGTTGATGTCCTATAGGATTGACTGGTTGGATCTCCCTGCAGCCCAAGGGACTCTCAAGAGACTTCTCCAGCACCACAGTTCAAAAGCAGCATTGTTCAAAACAATGATGATGCACTGTTTTTTTTTAAAAAAGAAAACCTACCATTTCTTACTTTAAGTGAGATCCTGTCGACCTCATAGGACTATTTAAAGAGCTAAATAAACAGGAGAAAATGCTTTATGGACCGGGAAGCAGGGCACGGGCAGGAGGGATGTCCCTAGAACTTCCCCCACTCAAGGCGCTGGCCCCTACCAGACTAGACAACGAAATGACCCCCACTCCTTCCTGTTCTCACGGTCCCCGGCTGCCTTCCTGCCATGAAGGCTAGGGGGTGGGGGCAGCCCTGGGAAGCTGACCAAGATGATCTGAACAACAGAGATGCAAAGTCTGCTTCTCACCCAGGGAAAGGGAGAGACACAGAGAGGAGACGGTGGGAGGGGGAGCGGGAGAGGCCGAGAAAAGCTGGGATGCAGAGGACAGCGTGGGCGGGGGCAGCCGTGGCTGGGGGCACGGCCCTCAGGCCCGACGTGAGGCCACCCTGCAGGTGAACACTACCCTTCTCCACTCCTGCCTGACTCCTTGTCTATACTGGTGAAGATGAAGTTAGAAACATCGAAATGCCACATCGCCTGAACAGCAGCCGTCGGCAGAACTCCATATGGCTGCAGCAGCCAGGAGTCTGAGCTAATAAAAGTTAAAAAAAAAAGAAGGCTGGGAAATGCTCCCAGAGAGCCACGTGGGCGCCGCTTGGGCCAGCGAGTGGGGTGGGGAGGAGAGCCAGGCACTGTGAAGGCCAGCCCCCACCCCTGCCTGGCCGGCCAAGGTCACTGTGCTCATTAGGACAGCCACCTCTTCCAGGGGCGAGCGATGGAGCCTACCATTTTTGTACCACTGCCCCCACCCCCAATCCCTCGTTTCTCCTAATGAGAGTGGATAGGACACAGCTGGCAGGCCAGGGGAAGGAAGTGGATGGCAGGCTGAGACCCCCACTTTGGGGAGGGGATCTCCTCAGATGTGGACCCCACCCCTCAAGCATCCTGATGGGGAAGCCAGACCAAGACCTGAGTCACCTGGAAACTCTCTTGCAGGTGGCTTCTGCCTGCAGGAGGTCGGGGGAGTGTTTTGGCGGGTGCAGGAGGAGCCCGAAGGAGGTCTCTCCCCACCAGACCTGCAGTCAGGGCAGCTGGCTCAGCCTCAGGCCCTGGCGTCACTCCTGGCCACACAGAGGTGGCCGCATCCCTGGCCTTGGAAACCAGCAGAGCAGGCCCTGGTCTGGGGCTCCCCCTGCCTTGGCACCACTGGAAATGCCCAGCCTGGCCAGAGAGCAGCAGGGCTTACAGAGGGAGGAAGCTGTCTCTCTGCGGATGGAATCAACATGATTCAGCACAAGGAGCGTGGAGGCCGGGCCCTCCCGCCAGGCTCCGCCCCCGGCTGCCACCTCAGCGGAGGCCCCAGACGGCACCTGCCATGGGGTCCCTGTGGTGCCCACGGAGCCCGGGCACCATGCCACTCCTCTCTCCAAGAACACCACTGCCTGGCGGGCTGCCAGGAACAGCCAAGCCCTGTGGACAGGGCTCCTGGGAATCCAACCAAACGAAAGCAAACTTGCCAGATCTCTCGACCACACCCATGGGCCTGGCAAATAAGCCCCGGGGTGCGCAGCCCAGACCCAAGGGCTTGCTGGGGACACACCAAGACAGCGTGTCCCTGGCGCACGACTCACTGCAGCTCGCCACAACCTGTGGGTGTCAACTGCCTGCCAGGGACAG
Organism: Bison bison bison; assembly: GCF_000754665.1. Classification (NCBI taxonomy): domain Eukaryota; kingdom Metazoa; phylum Chordata; class Mammalia; order Artiodactyla; family Bovidae; genus Bison; species Bison bison. The sequence goes on from NW_011494752.1 coordinate 10,121,993, forward strand.
AGGTGGTGGTGGGGGTCTCCACTCTCAGGAAATGTGGGACTTAGTCTAACAAAATGGACAGCGGGAAAAATGACGTACATACGGACGGTTAAATCCATACAGCCTAACGGGCAACTGAATCTCAGAGTCCATGGGCTGACGTGGCCCAGGAGGGTGGCCTTGGAAACATAAGGAGCATTCCATGGAAATGAAGACGTGCATCCCAGGTGGAGAAGAATAAGATCAAGGCTAAGGGTGGGGAACTCCCTGATTATTCTGGGGGTTGTCAGATGAAAAAGGCAACCTCTTGCTCATCTTTCTGCCGAGCTTCTGGGTCCCCAGGGAGACTTATCCAGACCCCTGGGGCAGCCAGCACCCTAGGCTCCTGAGGGCTCTTTTCTGCATTGCGGGGGTGGCTTGTGTTCCCAGGTGTAGCGTGAGGCCAGCCCAGTCACCCTGGTCATATGGCCTGAGCCACAGCATCAGGCTGACCCTAGAACTGCCCTGCCCAACAAGGCTGCATCGTATAAACCAACCCAATCAGATCCTCTTTACAGAAAAGCTGGGAGATGGGCCACTTCAGCCTGGCGTGTGCTGGGGGAACTGAGCCCCTACTCTGGTGCTCCATGAGGCTGGGAGACGACCGAGTCTGGGACCTGGGGACTCAGAGCAACCCCTGTACCCAAGAGATGACCCCCACCTCCTACATGGGCTGGCACTCGCCCTCTCTCCACGACTAATGGGTCCTTCTTCCCAGGGCACCTTGAAGACTGCAAATGTGAGCCGAAGACTTAGGAAGCAACACCTGGAGAAGAGGAAGGTCTGGAGGAGGGGACCAGAGCAGCCTCTTTCATCCACAATTAGCTTCTTTCACCCCCCAACTCCCGGAGCACTGCCCCACACTGCTTCTGAACTTTCAGTGAGTTCTGGCCCAGACTGAGCCCTAGTCAGACAGACAGAATCTAAAGCTTCCCGGGCCCGGCCTGAGAAAGGGGACCGAGACCCTGCCAGCAGGCCGGCCAGACCCCAAGCAGATTCTCTTGTTCCTTGCCGTTGCTGCCGTGAGAACGGGTTTAGGTTTGCAGAGCCGACGCAATCTCACACAGTTGTAGCATCTGGTCTGCTCAGTACCTCAGATACCCTCAGGGAAACGAGGAACACAACTCACAGGTTATCGGCTGGGTCTCAAGTGGGAGCAGACTGAGGACCAGAATGCAAGCTGCCCGAGCTGACCCTTGGCCCTAGGCTCTTCTCAAGATGGCACACCTCCTCAAGGGAAGGGGACTCCCCTTGGCTCCTTCCCTCAGCAGGCAGCTTCCTGGGAGCCTGCTTCCCTCCCCACTGCACAGCTCAGCATCCTAAACACCAAGGAGGCCTCCCTATACTGCTTGGGCAAGGGACATGCAGGGACAGGCTGGAGAGTCTCCAGTCAGGAAACTCCCCCAAATCTAAGACCAGAGAGACTCCTAGATTCAGAAGCAGCCACAATCCTTCAGCCCACTGCGACTGTCACACATGGTCCCCAGGCCCCTGTTTCCACATCCTGAGCCAGTCGCAAGTCACACAGGTGGGGAAGGAGAGGTCCCAGACGGGGGTATATTCTGAACCTGGGGCCTGTGAACCCTCCAACATTCTTGCAGGACTGTGAATGTTGGCGCATTGTTCTGGAAAGAGTGTGGAGAGATCGTTCAGGGCTACAAAGAGCTCACGGCCCATAGAGACCAGGACAACCTCCAGCCCCCTCCCACGGGGCTCTGGGCAGCCACACACATGGACAAACACAGGAGAAGGTGAGGATGACCGTGACCGTGACCGTCTGGGCTCCCATTCCCTCTGCCTGTTCACCTGTTCACCGATGCCCACCCTTGTGCTCTGTGGGGCAGGAACGGTGTCCCAGCATGACCGAGCCCTGAGCTCTGCACACCCACCTCCGCCTCCTGTTACTGATGCGCCCCTGCTGGTCCGACCCTAGGGAGCCCTGGGTGTTTCCTGTCTCTCAGTGACTGCTCATTCGCTTTCTGAACATCACCACCCCCGGCCTAGAGGAGGAAACTGGAAAGGAAAACAAGATTTGGGGGAAAGAGCCACTTCTGTGCACACCACAGATGCAGCTCCTCATCCCTCCAAACAGCCTCAGGGTCCTAGAAAACCACCTCTTGCTTCCCACGGACATTTGGACACTGGGGCTCCCATTCCATGCTGCCCAGGGCTCCCAGCCACTCCCTGGAGGGCCCTGATCTGCACCTTAGGCAGGTCCATTGCTGGCTCTGCAGAGCCCACAGACCTCAACCAGAGGTCACGAGAGCCCAGGACGTGCCTGGAGCAGGAGGGCAAGTTATTCTGCTGTTTTCGCAGCAAAGGGGAAGCCTGGCTGACCTCCTCCGACCCCCATCAGCTGTGCCACTGTGTCAGGACAGAAGAGTGTCAGGACACCAACGAGACACCATCTGTCAGGAAATGCTCCCTATCTCAGGGACGCTGTGGGTGACACAGACAGTATTAGTCGCTCAGTCCTGTCTGTCTCTGTGACTCCATGGACTGAGGCCTCTATCCATGGAATTCTCCAGGCAAGAATATTGGAGTGGGTAGCTATTCCCTTCTCCAGGGGATCTTTCCGACCCAGGGATGGAACCCAGGTCTCCCGCATTGCAGGCGGATTCTTTACTGTCTGAGCCACCAGGGAAGCCTGTGGGGGACACAGGGATGTGTCTACTCTCCAAAAACCAGGGGGAAGCTCAGGTTCTCCAGGATGTGGAATCACACTCATCCTGTAGGCCCCACCCGAACGACTGGCCCTGACTGGCCCTCGAGAACAGGGGCTGCACTCTGCTTTTTCAGCCCCAGGGGGGCGTGCCTTGACCCCCACCGTCAGCCCCTCCATGGTCCTGTACCCTCTGCAGCACCCACCCCAGTGCCGGGAGACAGCATACGATCAGAGAAAGCATCTCACCGTCTGGTTGCAAATGGATATGATGGTCTGGAAAACCCATTATTCTGATAGAAAGCAAAACAGTTTCCGCAGAGGCCATACCCTGGCTTTCAGTTCTTGAAAGACAAAGAAACACACACCACTAAAAAGTTACTAAGTGTGGAATGTCATCTTTCTCTGAAGATTCAGTTCAGAGATGGAACCTGGGGAAACAGCGGCGTCTCAGGTTGCCTTCTGGATGCTGTTTGGGAAAGTGGAGGGGAGAGCAGAAACCCCAGGCTTCCCAAGCCCCCAGGCCTCTGCCTCCCTCTCCCTGTGCGCACACACCTTGGGAACACACACTCCAGGATGACCACACACCAGATACACAGTGGGGTAGGGGGGTGCTACAGACTCCAGGAGGGATGAGGGTCTGATTGATTTCTGAAGCTCCCCCCAGGAAGGCTCTCTGACGGCCTCTTTCAACAGTGATGGGAGAACTTCAGACAGGCCACCTCAGAGCCCCTTCCCCATCCCCACTGGACTCCACCACTGAGCCAGAATATGGGGCTTTGACTCAGCTCCCCTGCAAAGGTCGGCCAAGAGAACCCCGAGGGATGCAGGAGGGGCGCCTTCCTGCCTCTCTCCCACTGGACAGAATCCACGGAAGGGATGAAAAAGTGAAGAAGGAAAACAAGCCCAAGAGAAGTGGACAGCAACGGCTCCAGGGAGACCCAAAGCAGAGGGGACCCGCCAGAGGTGCCAAGGCAGTCCCTAACCAGGGGGATCAGGCTGAGGGCAGGGTGCAGGCAGCCTTGGAAGGCCCTTCGGCCAGCCGGTCCCACGGGAACCGGGCCAGCTCCCCCGCCCCACCGCTCGGCTCCAGGCTGAGCTCCGGTCAAAGTTAGTCAGAGGAGAGAAGACGTGTCTCCCACCTGAACCCCCTCTCACCCAGGGTGCCTCCCGACGAGCGAAGCCCCTGGGGGCTGGAATCTCACCAGTCCCAGAGCTGTGCCCTTGGACTCCCCCTGGGGAAGCTGACAACTGCGCATTCCTTGAGGACCCTTGATGGGAGAGACTGCCAGTGGGTAGGGGGTAAGAGAAGCACCTTGGCGCAGGCAGGCGTCCCCTCCCGCCCACCGCCCCGGGCCAGCCTCCTCCGCTACCTGCGGAGGAGAGAAACGGGGACGTTATTCCAACAGGTCCCCCTCGGCCGGGCCTCTCCGGGCAGCCTTCCTCCGCCCTGCCCCGAGGCCTCAAATTCAGGGGCAGCGCCGAGGCACCTGCGGCTAGACCGGGCCCAGTCCCCG
>NW_011494752.1:10126929-10140122 GCF_000754665.1 Bison bison bison
CCCTGCGCCCCCTCCTGGTCCTCACCACGTTCCCCAGATGCTACACGATCGCGCGTGGATGAGACCTACGGAGCGGGGTGGGGGGACATGCGCCCGGAGACATGCTGAAAGTTTGGAGAATCGAGGCGGAGCGGGGCTGGGGTCTCAGCCCCAGAGTCGGGTTTCTCAAAGTGGGCGCCGCGGAGAATCCGCTCCCAAGTCGTCCGAGGGCTTGTTGAGAACGCCGACTCCCGGTCTCGCCCCAGACCCGGTCAGTGAGAATCTCCGCCGTGGGACCTGGCGATCTGCATTTTTAGCTTCTTGGCTGATTCTGATGGACACTCCTTTGAGACTCGGCCAGTGAGGGCCGGTGGTGGTGCAGAAACCAGGTGCAAGGCTGTGTTAGGCCGAGCCCGTAGCCTGCATCAGTCCAGTCTCAAAGGAGCTGGACCATCCAGGGGCAAAGAAGAGTCCTTTTCTCTTGTTTTTGCTAGTACACCTCCAGAGAAGGGTCCTGGGGGTATACCCCATGCAAAGCAGCAGGAGCATGCCTGCAAGTAGGCCCGACTGCATGTCCTACTGTTCCCATTTACCTCCCACCCCACCCCCACCTGGCCAGACCAACCCTCCTGTCTTTAGTGCACCCGATCACCCCCTGGCTCAGACGGTGCTTGGAACGCCCAGGACAGCCCAGCCAGAGAGAAGGCCCAGGCACCTGGGAACCTTCCCCAGCCGGACCGCGGACCACCAGAGGCCTGGGGTGACTGCCCTGGTCCCAGGTTGGGGCTGCAGGAGGAGCAGCAGTCATGTCTCTTGCCTCTGACCCAGGGCCTGGGTGCTGCTTTGGGACAGCATGGGCTGTGGGGCAGGAGAGCTGGGGTCTGCTGTGTCCTGAGCCTGGAGCATCCGGTATGTCTCTTCCGTGTGGGATGAGAACACTGTGCCACGAATTGGGAGAGTTAAGATCGGGGTGGTGGTGTCAGAAACTCCGAGAGGATACACGTGTCCCACTCTGTGAGTAACTGCTGGGTCAACCCCCAGTCCCTGGAGGACGGCCCTGTGTGCCCCTCACTGGCTTGCTCTTCCCTTTGGACGTCCGGCTCCCGAATGCCCAGCTCTGCTGGCAGAGAGCATTCAGTCTTCCTGAAGGCTGGTTTCACAGGGCTGGGTGACATCTTCCAAATTAATCCCCACCCTTTGTGTGTGGGCATCTCCAGAGGACCCCAGCTGGGAGACACTTCGGTGCCTCTCATCTCTAACCTGCAGGATCACAGGCAAGGTGGCCACCAGGAAACCTGCTGACCTGGCCCCTTCCCGAGGATGGTGGGCTCCCTCCACCTGGAGGCACACTGCAGCTGGAGTTGGCACATTGACTGGCCGGAGGGCATGGGGCTGGGACAACACCATCTTGGTGGAAGGTGGCCCAGGCGATCCTTAGAGTAGGGTCTACTCGCTAGTTGTGGTACTCGGGCTCCCGCATGGGCCTGGTTTCTCCGCGGCATGTGGGATCTTCCCAGCTCAGGGGTGGAACCGTGTCTCCTGCACTGCCAGGTGGATTCTTTACCACTGAGCCACCAAGGAAGCCCTCTTCCATCTGTTTAGAAAGGAAACTTGTAGTTGCTCCCGTCTCTCCGTTACCAAGGCCCCATCTCTCTTCTTTCCTTTTGAGCCAAGTTTCTTGGAAATGCCTAGTATTTACGTCCATTCATTCCTCACACACTGTCTCTTGCCAGTGACCCAGTTGCTAAATTCAGTGGCCACTTTCAGTCTTCCTTGACTCTTAAGCAGCATCTGATCCCATTCCCTACTCTGTTTCGAAGAAAACTGCACTCCCTTGGCCTATGGGGATACTGCTCTCCTCCAGGGACGCCCTCTGGGGGCTTCCTGTGTTAGCGGAGTCCTTTCCTCGTCGCTGCCACCTGGGTGCAGGCACAGACCTCTGCCTTGGCAATGTTATTTATCCTCATGGCTTCACGAGACATGCACACGCTCATGACTCCAAGTCTTGCTTTCCAATTCACAAGCTGAAAAGTTAACCTGTCACTGATTCTTGGATGCCAATGGAAGACGTGACACTCCTGGATCAGAGATGTACGGCTTTCTACTCAGGCACACGCAGTGTGAACATCAGCATATATGCATCGGCTCCCCTGGCCTCCGAGTCCCACGGGGATGCTGTACCTGTCGCGGGTTTACATCACCAAGGGTGGAGGATACCCGGCTGGGGAATCTACCGGTTATATCGGAAGCAATGAGCAAGCCTGGAGGGAACAAACACAGCGCTGAGAAGTGATCCGGCTGTAAGGTGGACAGGGGTTCTGGCTTCTTGGCACACGAGGCGAGATGGGAAGGAGTGAGGCAGGCCCTCACTCCTGAGGAAGGAGTCTCTCTTCCGCCAGCGGGCGCTTCATACTCCACGAACGAGCACATCTCTCTTCCAGGCCTCCTCCCCAACCTGCCCTCCGCGGGCTCTGCTTCCTGTGAGCTGCCGGAAACCCTGGAGCCGCTGTGCTCTCGGAGCACCTGCGTCTGGTGAGTCCTGGTGAAGATGCCCAGGGGGTGGCGCTCGTTTGTGCGCGTTCACTGCAGGCTCCATCTCGGGCTGTGTCTGGTGGTACGGTGCACCTTCATCCTTTTAAACAGCTGTGAGGTCAGTCTCACTTCTGGCCTGAGTTCACAGCTGAGCATATGGACTCTGGGACATGTTAGTGATGGGCCAGGCAGGGATTCACACTCAAGTCTGTCTGACCTGAAAGCCCAGCTACGAATGTGACTTGAAACATGGATCCTTGCTGGACACACATTGTTGTCGTTTTCACCCCAGTTATTACATCACAACAGCCTTCTTTTTAACTTCTTTCTAACTAAAGGGGAAATACTTACACACCACACACACACACATTCACACACAGAGGATTCAGTGACTTATATCCCTTTCTGTCCAAACTACTCAACATGGGGGCTTCCCAGGTGGCGCAGTGGATAAGAATCCACCTGCCAACGCGAAGGACATGGGTTCGATCCTGGTCTGGGAAGATGCCACACGCCGCAAAGCAACTGAGCCGGTGTGCCACAACTACTGAGCCCATGCTGTAACAAGAGAATCCACCACAGTGAGAAGCCCATGCACCAAGATGAAGAGTAGCCCTCACTTGTTGCAATCAGAAAGCCCTCATGCAGCAACAGAGACCCAGTTTAAATTTAAAAAAATTAAAAAACAAAACAAAAAACTACTCAACATGCGTTGCTTCCCCCACGTGCGACGCTGTCATCATCCTGTGTTACTTTCTCCTGTCCCGAGATGCTGTCTCCTGTGCCTTTGCACACACTGCAGTATCTTCCTTCACCTCCTTAACAGATAACGAGTCTCCCTTAAGACTTGGTTTAGGTGTGCCCTCCCTGAGGAAGCTTTCCTCAATGCCTCCCTCACCATCCTCCATGTGACTGCAATACCCTGGGACTGCGACCGTGCATCTCGTTTGTACTGTTTGTTGGCAGGTGCTCTTCTGCCTGGAGCATCCCCCCCTTCCCTTCATTGCTCAGCTCCTCTTCTTCCCTTGCCTCCCACCAGCTGGATAGGTGTCCATCTCGTGTTTCTCCTAGTCTGACTACTTGAGCCCGATGCTGCTGTCCTGGCCTGGGATCTCCTCAAGGGCTGGTTGTCCACTGGTGGCCAGTGGAGGAGCTCAGCATAAGTGTGCTAAATGAAAACTGTGTGGACCCCCGTGCACGGCAGGTGCTCAGGAACTAGAGCACTAAGATGCCAGCGGGGCATGTTAGCATGGAAGCTACAGGTGACCTCCAGGAAATCAGTCTGCAGGGAATCGAGTTGGCTGGTGGCTGGTTGGCTCGGGGCAGTTCCTTCTTGGTGGTGGTTTGTTACAAGTGAGCTGGAGCATTTATTTAGAGGGAACCCAGGAATCTAGCCTTTTGGTTGTTCTTTTATATTTAAGCATCTAATGTTGGTAACTTGAGACGCATTGGACTTTTCTCACCATCAAACCAGGAATTACAAAATTCTCATCATGATTTTTCTTTGAACATTCACTTCAGTTTCTTCTATTGTAAGATTTGAAGTTAAAATTAAAGATCTTTCAGATTATATAAATGTTTAAGTAAAAACATCTAATTCATGGATAAAATATTTTTATCCACAATGTCAAGCTCTTATTGCTGCAATGCATTTTACACTTATAATATTGAAGCCTTCTCTTAATAATCATGCAAAAATGTTTTGATAGTCCTTTTTAGAACAGAAGAAACTGATGTTTTTTAAAAAACACAGAGTTTGGCTAGTGCTTCCTTGACAGTCAGAATTCAAACCCAGGTCTGCACTGCTTTAGAGAACATGTTGTTGTTCAGTCGCCAAGTCATGTCTGACTCTTTGAGACCCCATGGACTGCAGCATGCCAGGCCTCCCTGTTCCTCACCATCTCCTGGAATTCCCCCAAGTTCATGCCCATTGAATCGGTGGTACCTTCCAACCATCTCATCCTCTGTCGCCTTCTTCTCCTTAGAGAATATAGATGGTCAATAAAAGTAAAAAATTTTATTTGAAAATGTTATGCTGGTGCTGTTTGTCCTTGAATGTAGGGAGAGGAGTTGGCCAGGAAGGGCACAGGAGAAGAAGCACACCTAAGCCACGTCCCACCACTAGGATGTCACTGGAGGGATGAGTCTCAGACTAGCCTCAGGGAGACTCTGGCTCTGATTTGGGAAAGGAAGAGGAAAGACATAAATAGTTTGCAGATGGAAGAAAAGCTGGGTGAGTAACTACCTGCTAAGATGCCTGGAAGGCAGGGCAGGGGCTTGTGGAGAGAGAGGCAGTAGGACCAGAACTGGGGGAAGGAAAGGGAGCTCTCTGGGCAGCTGGAGGGGAGCCCAGCAGGACGGGCATGACCAGAGCCCTCTGCAGGTGGGAGACAGGAGCTTGGTGCAGCATCCTGCTTCCATGAGGTTTTGCTCCAGCAGCTCAAGAATTGGGGCCCAGAAGTGAGGAATTAGACCTGCTGGTGCTTGGGTTCCTTGGGGGCAAACTGGGCGACTGTAGGTCCTGGGAGCAAAGACCGGTGGAGTACTGTCAGGGACGGAGGTGATGCCAGGACCCAGGGATGGGACACGATGTACGTCCTCCAGCGGTTCTCAAACTGGAGCCGGCATCAGAGTCCCCAGGAGAGCTCGTCAAGGGACAGACCACCGAGCACCACCCTCAGAGTTTCTGACTCAGTAAAGAAACTGGGACCAGCTGCCTTTGTAATGAGTTTCCAGGGATCCCATGTTGCCAGGTGGCTCTGCTCAGGGACCGCACTTTGAGAAGAGCCAGAAGAGCTGGGTGTAGGGAGGAAGCAATCAGGAGTTTTTCTCTCCTAAGGTCTTGATAAGGTTGCCAAGGGGCCAGACCACTCCTGTGCTCAGAGGAGTTGAGGGCGTCCCTGAAGAGCTGGCCCCAAGAGAACGCGGAAGGCACATGCACGCATAATGCGGGGGCCCTATCTCTTAGTCCACTTTTCTCTTAAAGGAAGACCCTTCTCCCTTGCAGGATACCGCCAGCCCACTTCTCTGTCAGCAGCTGTTCCCACACGTGCTGAGGTCTTCAGGGCCCTGAATGCTGCTGTGTGCTGGGGGCGAACGTGAAACCCTGTGTTTCAATCCCCAATTGCAAGCAGACCACCGGTGACATACCCGGCATGGGACCAGCTCTCATTAGGAAGCTGGAAGTCCCAGGATAACTGACCCAGGCCTTTGCTGGCAAGAACACTCTCAGATTGTCAGCAGGGCAAGTGAGAGAAGTGACCCAGGAGGGAGAAGGGCTGGCTGCATCAGGAGAACGAGCACCCAGGGCTCCACAAGTTCCAACGCTCGCCTTGCAGACGGAGCTCCAGGAGGGCACATCCTGGAATCCATCCACTCAGGGCCTCTGAGAACCATGTACAAGGCTGACTGCACACTTTCCTTCTACTTCCCTAATTGTTTCTCCATTTCTCCATGCATGGCTTGCTTTAATTTGGTTATTTAGTTATGTAACAAGCGCCCACGAACTCCCCATCCTAAACAAAACAAAGCCAAACCAGACCAATGGCAATAAGCGAAGTTTCATCCCTGTATGCCATTGCCTGACCCCCTTTCTCTTTGTATTATTTTATTTTCAAAATTTTTTTCTTTCTTTATATTATTTTAATGTTTCTCTACATAATGGAGAAATCAAACACATCCAAAGCTAGAGAGACTAGTGAGTTCACATGTCCTCCTTGTCCTCCTTTAACTTCTCAAAACATGCCCACTCTTGTTTTACCCATTTTCTCTGTTTCCACGTACTTTAGGTAGTTGTATTGCATTTATAAAAGTGATAAAGTGTTAGTCACTCGGTTATGGTTGACTCTTTGTGACCCCATGGACTATAGCCTGGTAGGCTCCTCTGTCCACAGAATTATCCAGGCAAGAATACTGGAGTGGGTAACCATTCCCTTCTCCAGGAGATCTTCCTGACCTAGGGATCAAACCAGGGTCTCCTTCATTACAGGTGGATTCTTTACCATCTGAGCCACCAGGGAAGTATGTGCTCTTAAAGCGTATCTTTTTTTTTTTCTTAAATTTTGGTTGTTTTTAATTGTATCAAAGAATATCTTGGGACATCCCTGGTAGTCCAATGGCTAAGACTCTGTGCTCCCAATGCAAGGGGCCCAAGTTTGATCCTTGGTCAGGGAACTAGATCACATATGTTGCAACTAAGTGTTTCCATGCCAAAAGTAAAGATCCCAGTGATGCAATGAAGAAGGAAGATCCCATGTGCTGCAACTGAGACCCATTGCAGCCAAATAAATAAATAAATTTTTTAAATGGCCAAGATGGTAAATTTTATGTTATGTGAATTTTATTACAATTTAAACAAAAACACAGTTACAGTCAAATTCAGTGCCGTGCCTTCCTTAAGATTGTTCTGGAATCCAAGGATTTATACATCCAGAATATGGAGTAAGGACCACAGCATCTCAGCTGCCACTCTAGCTGACGTGGCCTGTGTGGTCCCCATGAAGGCAAGAGCCAACTCTTATACTCCTTCAAGCTTGAGCACTAGGGTAGTGTCACCTGGTCCTTCCCATTTTGGGCAACCACTGGCTGCCCCCCATTTAGAGCACTTCGTGTAACTGGAACACCAATGGGTTTCTACCTCTTGCAAAACTCCTTTCCAAAAAAGAGTGGTCCCTTCAGAAGCCTTGAATAGAGTTTTCTCCAAAGAAGACATACAAATGACCAACGGGTGTATGTAAAGAGTAATTATTAGAGAAATTATTAGAGAATTATTAGTAATTATTAGAGAAATAATACAAACCAAAGCCATGGGATACCACCTCAACCTGTTAGAATGGTCATCATAAAAAAAAAAAAAAAGACAACAAAACCCACCCTAGTAGCTAAGTTTTCAAAAAATTAAAAATAGAACTACCATGAGCTTCCCTGGTGGTTCAGTGGTAGGGAGTCCACCGCTAATATAGGAGACACAGGTTCAATCGCTGATCTGGGAAGATCCCACATACCACAGAGCAACTAAGCCTGTGTGCCACAACTATTGAGCCCACGGGCCCTAGAGCCTGTGCTCTGCAACAAGAGAAGTGACCACAATGAGAAGCCTATGCACAACAGCTGTAGCGTAGCTCCCGCTCACAGCAATTAGAGAGAAGCACACCCAGCAATGAAGACCCAGCACAGCCAAAAATAAACAAATAAATAAATAAAACTTATTTCAAAAAAAAAAAGAACTACCATGTGATCCAGCAATTTCACTGAAGGGTATTTATCCAAAAGACTTGAAGATAGGATCTCAAAGAACTATTTGTACTCGCTTGTTAATAGCATCATTATTCACGAGAGCAAAGAGGTGGAAACAAGCTGAATGTCCACGAATGGCTGAATGTATAAGGTAAATGTAATCTATGCATACAGTAGAATATTATCCAACCTTAAAAATGAAAGAAATCCTGTCATGTCTTCAACATTAAATGAATCTTGAGGATATTCTGCGAGTGAAATAAACCTGCCACAGAAAGACAAGTACTATGCGGTTCTACATATATGAGGTACCTGGAGTGGTCAGGGTCATAGAAACAGGAGGTAGAACGGTGGCTGCCGGGGGCTGGCGGAGGGGGAGGAGAGGAGTTGTTGTTTGACAGCATTAGTTTCACTTCTGCGAGATAAAATGTGCTAGAGATTTGCTGTACAGCAACGTATCTATACATACCCAATGTTTGTTACAGCACTTTTTACAATAGCTAGGACGTGGAAGCAACCTAGGTGTCCACCAACAGATGAATGGATACAGGAGTTGTGGTACATATATACAATGGAATAGTACTCAGCCATAAAAGAACACATTTGAGTCAGTCCTAATGAGGTGGATGAAACTACAGTCCATTATACAGAGTGGTGAGAAAGAGAAATATTGACACATATATATATTGATATATATATATTGATATATTGATACATATATATGGAATCTAGAACTGTACTGATGAACCCATTTGCAGGGTAGCAGTGGAGATGCAGACATAGAAAACAGACTTGTGGACACAGCGCAGGAAGGAGAGAATAGAGGACGGGATGAACTGAGAGAATAGCATGGAAACATACATATTACCATGTGTAAAATAGCAAATGGGAATTTGTTGTGTGACACAAGGAGCTCAACTCAGTGCTCTGTGACAACCTAGAGGGATGGGATGGAGTGGGAGTGGGAGGGAGGCTCAGGAGGGAGGGGACACATGTATACCTGTGGCTGATTCATGTTGATGTGTGGCAGAAACCAACAAAACGTTGTAAAGCAATTGTCCTCCAATGAAGAAAAGCAATGTATGTATAGTAACATCGCTGTACTGTACACTGAAGTATTTGTTGAGAGGATGTTGTCTTTAACCATTAATAAGAATAATCAAAGCGCTGTCCTTCCCCAGTCTTAGGGAAAGTCTCCCCCCCTGCACTCTTCTTATCTGGAACCAGCTTCTTTCCCCTCCTCCATCTGTGGAAACTGCACTTAATTCATTGATGTGCTTCTCCCTGGGGACCAAGTCCTGGGTGGGCGCTTCATCAGGTGCCCCCCAGTATTCAGGGAAACCGCTAACTGCCCTCCCTGCTTCCCTCCCCAGGGAGTGCCTAGGCTGGCCCTTTCTCACGAGTTGGGAACAGAGGAAATGGCCTTTTCCCTCTTCAGAGTTGCCTCCAGTTTGTGGTTTGTTTATGTGATAAATGCTCGAGTGTGTGTTGTGCACTGGGGTGGGCTCTGGAGACAAGATAGCAAACAGGAAGGACGGGGACCCCGCCTCAGGGAGTTTACTTCCCAGCAAACAAAGAAGGTAACTTCAGAAGGTGTCCAATGCTGTGATGAAAATAAACAGAGGGACCTGGCGATCTGGGAGGTGCCCCAAGGAGGTCCCTCTGAAGAGAGGATGCTCGTCTTGAGATGTGAGGAGAATGGAGGCAGGAGGAATGGTACTCCAGGAAGACCTAACAGTTTGTGCAAAGGTCCTGGGTAGAAAAGAGAGGCATGTCTAAAGAACAGAGGAGGCTGGTGGGAACGAGGGGAGAGTGGACTGGAGGAAAGTGAAGATGTAGCTGGAAGGGGTGTGTGCAGGGCCTCCTGGAGCAAGTTGGAGCAGGAAATGGTTAGCTACTAACAGACAAGGAAGGAACAACAGCTTGGAGGACATCCTTGGGTTCTCGCCCAGGTCGGTTACCTGCTACTTGCACGACTCCAAGTCAAGGGTTTTCAAACTTGGGCATGCATCTGAGTCAAGGGGTGGGTGAGGGGAGGGTTGTGACAACACCCAGCTGGGCCTCATGCCAGAGTGTCTGATTCGGTGGGTCCAAGTGGGGCCCACATGTATGTGCTGATCAAGTTCCCAGGTGATGCTGCTACTGCAGGTCCTTGGACCACTTTGAAAATCATGTTCTTTAAAAAAAAAAAAAGAAAATCATGTTCTAAGCAAAATACTGATTCTGAGTCTTTTTCTTCACCTGTAAAATTGCACTTCTCTGAACTTAGCAGTTGCCAGAGAGGACTGAGGGTGGAGGGAGGGAGAGTTAGAGAGTTCAGGATGGACATCTTCATACTCTGCTATGTTTAAAATGGATAACCAATAAGTACCTATTGCATAGCACAAGGAACTCTGCTGATGTTACGTGGCAGCCTGGATGGGAGGCGACTTTGGGGGAGAGTGGATACATGTGTATCTATGGCTGAGTCCCTTTGCTGTGCATCTGAAACTATCACAACATTGTTAATCGGCTATATTCCAGTACAAAATAAAAAATTTTTTAAAAATTAAAAAAATTTTTTTAAGTTTTTAAAAAATTGCCCTTTTCTCCTGGTTGATGTCATTATCAAATGAGATAAAACCTTTTGTAAAAATAAAAAAGACACAAAGAGGGAAAAATCAACTTAACTTTAATAATAACCAGTGTGTGTTTCCTTCACAATTTACAAAGAATGCTCACATGTAACACCAGCAGCGGGTGCCTTGGGAGCCATGGCAGTTTTATTTTCTCTACCGGAAGGCTGGCTGACTCTCGGACCGTGTACATGTTTGAATCTCACTGCTGCTGGAAGGACAGACACCTGCTTTGCCCTTCTTAGGAGAGACCTTGGGATGCTCCCCTCATTGTTCACTCCACAGACGGAGGCTTGATGATCTCCTGTGTCTGTGGTTATTTTTGTTAACCATCATCTCCTCCCACTCCTCCTCAAGAAAGGCGTCCTGTGAGTCATCCAGAGGCCCGGGAGGAAGCCATTGGTTGCTCGGCTGGTTTCTGGCCATCAAGGGACAGACAGGAGGAGTGGTTGAGGTCTCCTTGACCTTTGAAGGAAAAACTCCATCAATTCATAGACTCCCAGAAAGTCAGCCTCTAGGACATGTGTCTATTATATACCCTTGGAGTATTTTTATTTGTACTCACTCACAGAGTCAACAAATATGTTGACTATCTGCTACAAAGCAGGCTGAGGATACAGCCACGACAAAACAACAAAGCGGCCCTTTTGTGGAGTTTGTGTGTGTGAGATCCATCCATGGAATGCATACTGAAAGCCTACTATGTGATAGCCATCTATGGAATGCATACTGAAAGCCTATCATGTGTCATGAAATTAATAGTCCATCAGGGAAGACAGACTTGTAATCAGATAAATGCAGTGAAGTGTAATAGGGCTTGTGATGGTGATAAACACAGGGTGGGGACAGTGAGTCATAAGGGGGAAGAAGGCCCCGAGGAGGCGTCCCCATAAACTGGTTATTAAAGGCGACTGACTAAGGGGAGGCATTGGGCACATGGGGCACATGCCAATGGTTCTACAGATTTGGGATACAGCGTGCCCGGGATAGAGCAGAGGCTGGGAAGGGTGGCAGGGGTCTGGCCACAAATGGCCTTAGGTGACCTGGACATGGGGCTTAATCCTGCATTAAGGGTATTGAAGTGTTAAAAAGCTCAGGGCGGAGAGGGAACAGTGACAGGGCTAAGCTGCGTGGGGTGATTATTCTGGAGAACGTGTGGGGGGAGCCACTGGGTGCAGAACTGGGGGTGAGGAGAGGAGGCTGGGCTCACAGATGGAAACAGGGATGCAGGATGCAACGGGGCCAGGAGAGGCAGGTCAGAGAGGGACGCTGAGGATGCAGAATGGACAAGGTTGGTCACAAGCTGGAAGAGGGGAAGGAAGATGCCGAGTGGAAGAGAAGCAGCTAGAGGAGCAAGAATGTGGGGAAGAAATGACTTCTGTCCTGCACATGCTGAGTCTGAGACGCATGTTGGCACAGCACAAGATCTAACCAGAGTGTGAGGTTGAGAACCCCACACTGAGCAGTAACTGAACCCAAGTGAGTTTGGGGATGAGGGCAAGGACAAGCAGACCAGTGGGCACTGCGTCCTTTAACACACTGGAGGAGGGGGTAAACTTTGAGGGGAACTCGGAGGAGATGTCAGAGGAAAACAGCAAAGGAGGAAGAAACAGGGTCTTGGATGACTGCTGTGGAAGTCAAGGACAGAGAAAGTTCCAGAAAGAGCAGTCAGTGGTGACAAATGCTGAAGAACAGGTCACTGGAAGGACTTGAAAGTTTGATTTCAAGAGAGTGAATGGAGACCCTGCCAAGAAATAAAAATGTATGGAATGAATGGAAAAAACTTGGGAGATGAGACTCTGAACACCATCTCCAAAGGGCAATCACTGTTATATGGATTCACAACTTTCTAATTTTGACTCTTCTGTTTGTACCAGAAATCTCCATCTTCTAGGCGACCAGAGAAATAAATAAAACAGAACTACAAAAACATGGGAAATTACACTTGAAAACACACTTTCAGGTCTCAGAGACTTCAAGGAACTTCTCTACAAGGGGTGATGCAAACAGGAGCAGATTCCACGAAGTGCCTGCAGACAGTTCAGTCATCACACACAGAGGACAAGTGGAATGCCCCTCAGCAAAGCCCCACACGCCCAAGCTTTGGCAGAAGCAATGCTCTCTTGCACACATCACGTCTGGCACCTGGCTGGGTGAGGACACAGCAGGAACCAAGACAGACAAGATCCCGGCCCCCAGAGGCTTGCATTCTAGTAGGAGGGATAGACAATAAACAAGTAAACAGATAAACCAAGTAACCAGAGTGGGATAAATGTTATGAATGAAATAAACTAGGATGAGCCAGTAGAAACAGGAGAGGATTGCTTGAGACAGATGGTAGTCAGTTTATCTTGCTGAAAAATTTCCAACTTTAGTCACATAGCAGACTTCACGTGCCATCATATTTTATGATTGATCACATCTTGCACTGTTCTAATTGTCTCCTGTTGCATTTCAGACAACCCTAACTGGCAGTGGTAGGGGTTGGGGGTGAAGATGTGAGGAAAATAATTCTGTGATACGTTCCCTGTGCTTACACCCTGATCCCTGGCTGAGCATCATGGGTGGGGACAAAGATGGGTCACTGGGAAGATGAGTGGATCTCCACTGACTAGAATGCTTGTATGGGATTGTTTATGTGGGGGCAGCCCCATATCTCACTGCTTCCCAAACACATCCCAGCTCCAGCCATAGCATGAATGCTCAACCCAAGACCCTCCTGGAGTTTTTCAAAATGTGTATATGAGTTCGAGGATGAATAAACCTTTTCCATCCTGTGTGAAGAGGCTTGACTGCAGAAATCCAAAACTAAGCCAACTCCCTAGAACAGCG
>NW_011494752.1:10140222-10143991 GCF_000754665.1 Bison bison bison
ACCCCCCCACCCCGTTGCGGGAGTGGGGGGGGTGCCCACACTAACCCCAAGGCAAAGATTCATTCAGAGGTCTCGTCTCCCTAAGGCTCCTAGGGCCAAAATGGACTTTTGGGGGAATGTGTGCTTTTAGCTAGGATGAGCTCAGCTGCTGCGACAAACAGACCTAAAGATGCTTATTGACTCAAACACAACAGAAACGTCTCAGTCACATAACAGACTCCAGTGTGTGCTTTTAGCGACAGTGGCTCTCTCCCATACAGTGATTCAGGGATCCAGGATCCAAACTGAGGCTCCAGCATAGCTTGGCTGTCATTTACATCTTGCCAGCAGAAGGGGGATTGGAGAAGGAAATGGCAACCCACTCTGGTATTCTTGCCTGGAGAATCCCAGGGACGGGGGAGCCTGGTGGGCTGCCGTCTATGGGGTCTCACAGAGTCGGACTCGACTGAAGCGACTTAGCAGCAGCTGCAAAAGAGGGAGGGATAGCGCTACAGGTGCTGTTCTATTGGTGAGAATCAATCACATGACCACACTGAACTGCAAAGGGGGCTGGGAAATGTAGTCCAGTCTTGCACCTTGCTATAACTCCCATTGCTACCAAAGGGGAGTATGATTTTGGTGGGCAGAAAAGTTTGACTTTCTGAGAGGACCAAATGGGAGGCACTCAAGTGTTTTTAATCTTGACAATGTTGACATTTTAACTGGATACTTCTTTGAGGGTGGGAGGGAGGCTCCCTGTGCAGTGTAGAACATTTAGTAGCCTCCCTCCACCCACTTCTAGTCATGACATCAAAAATGTCTGGAGACATTGCCATCGGTCCCTGGGGCATAAAGTCATCCCTAGTTGAGAATCACTGCTCCAGACACTGAGAGCAATGTCAGAGTGTTTGTCAACCAGGGATGAAAGGCAGCAAAATTACCTGCTCTCCTCTCACTTGTCACTTGGAGATTCTGTAGTGGCTTAGACAGTAAAGAATCTGCCTGTAATGCAGGAGACACGAGTTTGATCCTTGGCTTGGGAGGATCCCCTGATGGAGGGGGCAAGCTTCTCCAGTACTCTTGCCTAGAGCATCCCATGGACAGAGGAGCCTGGCAGGCTACAATCCATGGAGTCCCAAAGAGTTGGATATGACTGAGTAACTAACACTTTCACTTTCTTCATTCGTCCTTTGGGAAGCTCATGGTGTGGATGCTAGTTTTTGCTCCTGACATTGACAGATTAGCTGAGGTGCTGACTTGAAGTTTCAAAGAGAACAAAGTGATATGGACCCCAACTCTCAGACTCTCAAGTGCATGATGGGAACAACGTTAGAACATGCAGGTGCCTCGTGCATAGCCAGGCAGCCTGCAAAAGAGATGCTCTACGGCTTTCACTCAATTCAAAACCCAAAGGGCACTGACTTGTTTGCAACAAACAGATTTTCTGAATTATTTGGTGCCGATTCCCTAAAATCTCTGGGAGAAATAAGATTTGTTTGATACCTTTCCTAACATGAGGCAAATTTGTAAGCACCTACTGAGTTGTTCTGGATGGACTTAGTGAACTAGGACTGGGCAGACCCCTAGAACGTGTTTGTTTGCAGGAAGTGGGCTGCAGGGAGGATTTCTAGCAGCTTGTTTTATACCAGAAATACTACCATCCAGCAAAGCATTAGGCTGCCAACAGTCTGCTTTCTCTCTTAGAAACCCAACAGTGCTGCTCTGACTTCACAGGAAACATTTTCTGGCTGTAGCTGATGGGGATTCCTTCATATCCCATGGAGAACTTCGGGTTGTAGTCCCCGACAATGAGGTCTAGATTGGTGTGTAGCTTCCAGCGTAAAAATATTAGTTTCTTGATTCACTGGGAACATGCACCCTCTTGAACATTAAGTAAAACTAGTTATGTAAGTCTTTTATTTGAAAGCTACTTGAAATGAATACAAGTCATAATCAATAAAGCTCAGTTTGAAACACTGCCGAGAAAAAGGAAGAGAGAAACATTTTCTCTGCCCCTGGAGCTGCACAAAGTAACAAGTTTATGTTAGACTGAGGTTTGTGTGCAAATAACTCAGTAGTCCTTCTGAGGATGAGCAATTTGGGTCTGAATAAGTGTTTGATGTCTCACAAATCCATGCGGATCATTCTCTCTGAGCAGGCTTGAAAACACTAGACTTTTCGGCTTTTTACCAGTTGCTATTTGTCTGCAGGGTTTCCCTGGTGGCTCAGGTGGTATAGAATCTGACTGCAATGCAGGAGAAATAACAAGGAAAAACCGAGTAACAAATCTGGCGCTGCTGAGGGGTGGTTCTCCAGAGCCCAGAGCCCTCTGTGGTCCGGTCTTTGCCTTGTTCTTGAGCCTTGTCTGCTGGCGTGGTCTTGCCTCTTTGGACACCTCGAGCCCAGGAGAACCAAGCACATGGCCACCCATGCACCAGGACCCCAGTGCCCAGATTTCTCTCCACCTCCCATCCCAAATCCCAGAGCTTGACGGCCATGTTGTCAAGTTTCAGGATTCAGGTCACACGCGAGGCTATCCAGAAAGGCTTTTTGACTTTCACTGGTCTCTCAAGAAGAGCTGGCCAGTTGTTCCTGGTGCCCCTCAAGTCGCTGACCGGCCTTTATCACCCAGGACACGCTGTGCAGATGCCTCACCCCTGCTGGACTGCAAGCTCTGAGGGCAGGGCCTGAGTCTCATTCCTCTTGGGAGCAGCAGTCCCAGCACAGAATCTGGAGAAGATTTGATCAGTAAGAGCGATCAAAGAAACAAACAGTCATTTTATAGCAAATGTTATATGATTCTCCTTGCTTTTAAAATTGTGGTAAGACACACAGAACATAACATTTACCATCTTCACCTCTTTTAATTGTATAGTTCCGTGGTGGTCGGTATGTTCACAGTCTTGTGCAACCATCAGTATCATGTGTGCCCAGAGTTCCTCCGTCTTCTCAAACTGAAAGTCTACCCATTAAACACTAACTCCCCTTCCCCTCTTCGCTCAGCGCTGGCACCTGCCCTTTGACTCCCTGTCTCTATGAATTTGATAGAGAGGTCAAACGTTCTAGGTAGCTCAGCCAGTAAAGAATCCAACTGCAATGCAGGAGACTCCAGTTCAATTCCTGGGTTGGGAAGATCTGCTAGAGAAGGGATAGGCTACCCACTCCAGTATTCTCGGGCTTCCCTGGTGGCTCACAGGATAAAGAATTCACCTGCAATGCAGGAGACCTGGGTTTAATCCCTGGGTTGGGAAGCCTCCCTGGAGGAAATTGTGGCAACCCACTCCAGTATTCTTGTCTGGAGAATCCCCACAGACAGAGGAGCCTGGTGGGCTACAGTCCATGGGGTCGCAAAGAGTCACACACAACTGAGCGACTAAGCACACAGCACGTATAAGTGAAATCGTACACTGTGCTTTTGTGTCTGACTTATTTTACTGAGCTCAACATTCAGAAAACTAAGATCATGGCATATGGTCCCATCACTTCATGGGAAATAGATGGGGAAACAGTGGAAACAGTGTCAGATTTTATTTTTGGGAGCTCCAAAATCACTGTAGATGGTGACTGCAGCCATGAAATTAAAAGACGCTTACTCCTTGGAAGAAAAGTTATGACCAACCTAGATAGCATATTCAAAAGCAGAGACATTACTTTTCCAACAAAGGTCCGTCTAGTCAAGGCTATGGTTTTTCCAGTGGTCATGTATGGATGTGAGAGTTGGACTGTGAAGAAAGCTGAGCGCCGAAGAATTGATGCTTTTGAACTGTGGTGTTGGAGAAGACTCTTGAGA
>NW_011494752.1:10144091-10144801 GCF_000754665.1 Bison bison bison
CATATTTTATGATTGATCACATCTTGCACTGTTCTAATTGTCTCCTGTTGCATTTCAGACAACCCTAACTGGCAGTGGTAGGGGTTGGGGGTGAAGATGTGAGGAAAATAATTCTGTGATACGTTCCCTGTGCTTACACCCTGATCCCTGGCTGAGCATCATGGGTGGGGACAAAGATGGGTCACTGGGAAGATGAGTGGATCTCCACTGACTAGAATGCTTGTATGGGATTGTTTATGTGGGGGCAGCCCCATATCTCACTGCTTCCCAAACACATCCCAGCTCCAGCCATAGCATGAATGCTCAACCCAAGACCCTCCTGGAGTTTTTCAAAATGTGTATATGAGTTCGAGGATGAATAAACCTTTTCCATCCTGTGTGAAGAGGCTTGACTGCAGAAATCCAAAACTAAGCCAACTCCCTAGAACAGCGGAGGCAGGAGGTGGAGGAGGTGAGTCCCGCTGCTCCAGGTGTCCCGGGGGCAGGTCCACTTGCTGCTTTTCTTGAGGTTTGGTTACTTGAGCTGCCTCTTCCTTCTGCTGCCTAAGCTGGTCCCAGTTGAAGTTCTGCCACTGTGAACTCAAGTGCCCCAACTGTTATGATGCAGCTGAATCACACAGAGCTGGGCTCAAACCCCCACAGATTTTGGAGCTGAGGCTGTGCTGAGCAAGGCAGGAGCCCCAGCAGTGGGCTTTGACAGGTGCTGCCCA
>NW_011494752.1:10144901-10146109 GCF_000754665.1 Bison bison bison
ATGGTTTTTCCAGTGGTCATGTATGGATGTGAGAGTTGGACTGTGAAGAAAGCTGAGCGCCGAAGAATTGATGCTTTTGAACTGTGGTGTTGGAGAAGACTCTTGAGAGTCCCTTGGACTGCAAGGAGATCCAACCAGTCCATTCTAAAGGAGATCAGCCCTGGGTGTTCTTTGGAAGGACTGATGCTAAAGCTGAAACTCCAGTACTTTGGCCACCTCATGCAAAGAGTTGACTCATTGGAAAAGACTCTGATGCTGGGAGGGATTGGGGGCAGGAGGAGAAGGGGACGACAGAGGATGAGATGGCTGGATGGCATCACCAACTTGATGGACGTGAGTTTGAGTGAACTCTAGGAGTTGGTGATGGACAGGGAGGCCTGGCGTGCTGTGATTCATGGGGTCGCAAAGAGTTGAACATGACTGAGTGACTGAACTGAACTATTTCACTGAGCACAATATCCTCAAGGCTCATCCATGGGGCAGCCTGTGTCAGAATTTCCTTCCTGTTTAAGACTGGATAATATTGCATTTTATGGATAGACCACATTTTGTTTATTTATTCATCTATCGATAGACACCTGGGTTGGTTCTACCTCTTGGCTACAGTGAATAAAGCTGCTGTGAATGTGTAAGTACAGCACCTATTTGAGTCCCTGCTTTCAATACTTTTGAATATGTACCCAGGTTGCTGGATCATATGGTGATTCTGGGTGTTTTGATGTTTGGAGGAACATACATGCTCTTCCAGGCTAGTGCTTTACACACACCAGTTCACTTAGTGCTCATGAGAGTTCTAGGAGGGAAGACTACTATTAGTCCTTTCTCGTGGGACTTCCCTAGTGGCTCAGAAGGTAAAGAATCTGCCTACAGTGCGGGAGACTCGGGTTTGATGCCTGGGTTAGGAAGATCCCCTGGAGAAGGGAATGGCTGCCCACTCCAGTATTCTTGCCTGGAGAATTCCATGGACAGAGGAGCCTGGTGGGCTACAGCCTATGGGGTCACAGAGTCAGACATGACTGAGCAACTGACACTTTCATTTCTTTCTGGACAGATGAGGAAATGAAGGCAGAGAAAGTTAACTTGTCAGTTTCATAGTCAGTCAGCGGTGAGCTGGACTGAGGCTCACATTTAGATTCCAAAACCTGCTTTTGAGCCCTGTGCTGGGTCTGTTTTCTTCCAGAAGCAGCAGCGCGGTGGGGTGGGGTGGG
>NW_011494752.1:10146209-10159592 GCF_000754665.1 Bison bison bison
CAGCTTTTTTTTTTTTTAAGATCTTAATGTGGGCTATTTTTCAAAGTCTTTATTGAATTTGTTACAATATTGCTTTTTTAAAAAATGTTTTTTGGTGGTTTTGACCATGAGACATGTGGGATCTTAGCACCCCAACCAGGGTTGAACTAGTGAACTAGTGTGTGTAAAGCACTAGCCTAGAAGAGCATGTATGTTCCTCCAAACATTAATGCACCCCCAGCATTGGAAGGTGAAGTATTCACCATTGGGCCACCAGGGAAGTCCCGAAAGGGCCTTCTTAAATAAGAGGCATCTTGCTTGTAGGTGGTCTGGCTTTAGAGGTTAGATGTGTTCAGCTTTTCCCTAGTCCTTCACAGGCCTGGAAATTCTGTAGTGAGGCCATAACGTGCTCTGTGGTATACATCCTAGGATGAGACCGGCTAACAAGCTCATACTCAAGTTTGGTAGTAATTACAAATTCACTGAATCAACTCTCAAAAACAACCTGGGTGCTCTGTATATCCTCTGAAGTGATGACTTATTACAGATGGGAGGTCATTAAAATCTGGAACAGATCTCTCAGGTTTTGTAATCCAACCTCTCTCTTAGTGGTTTGGACATGAAGGAGAGAACTGGTTCATAATCTGCTAAGTCATTCAGAACTAATCAACCTGTGGTAAACTTTCCCCATCTGTCTCATCAAAGACCTGGCAGCTGATTATGTGGTAAATGGTAGTCCGCGTACCCAGATACACCACTGGATCAACAGACATAAAACTTTCCTTGCTTAGTAGCCACTGGACATAAAGACTTGGTTGGGCAGAGAAGAATGGCCAGGGATAAGAAAGAATTCATGCTTGAGGTACCTTCTCTGCTCCAAACATACAGCAGTGACAGAAAAAATAATGAAATAGAAAACCCAATATTCCTAGATAAACCCAAGAATAAGATGAATAGCTGAAGATTGAAAAGATCAAGCAGAAAAGAGATAAATACACTCTGCAGAAATGCAAAGCAGAGCAGACTGCAGCCTGGGATGTGCTGTGCTCTGGTCTGGAAGTCAGGAGAACTGACTAGAGTTTGAATCCTACGGGATAAAGAGAACTAAAGATGTTCCACACAAGGCTCACTGCTGGAACTGAGAGGCAGAGCAGGTCCTGAGAGGAAGCTGGAAAAAATAAACAACTACTGCTGACTGCCACCTGGGGAGGTGGCATTTCCGAAACCATGAGACTGGGGAGGCAGGAACACACAGATGAGTCTCACAGCCAAGCCTCCAGTTGGCCCATTTCCTGATTCTGCGAGACTGTGAGACTAGCATGGGGCAGGGGAGGCCTGAAGTGTCGTTTATAGGACTTTAGCTGGGCCAAGGGTCAGGTGCAAACAAGTGTGGAATGCTAGGCAGAGAAGTGTGAGCCCAGAGTAACAGGGAAAGAATAAATCAAAAGCTTTCCAAGAAAATAAAAAAATAGAATGTGAATTCACTCCAAATTTACACTTTGGAATAGATTGATAAAGACTTCACAATAAGTGTGTGTGGCATGCTCAGAGTGATAGAGAAAGGGATGATTTCCATTTTAAAAGAGAATGAGAAACTAAAAAAAAAAAAATGCAATCAGAAATAAAGCAGAACAGGTGATGTTAAAAAGCAACAAATTGAAGAACTTCTCTGGTGGTCCAGTGGCTAAGACTGCTCCCAATGCAGGGGCCCTGGGTCTGATCCCTGGTTAGGGAACTAGATTCCGCGTGCCAAAACTAAGAGTTTGTATCCTGCAAGGAAGGTTGAAGATCCTGCAACTAAGATCCCGTACAGCCAAATAAATAAATAAATATTTTAAAAATTGATAACCACCTTGATGTTGGAGAATGAAGAGAACTAGATAAGAACATAGATTGATTACTATATTTTGGAGCCAAACAAAACTTTAAAATTTACCATGAGATTAAAGGCTATTATTTATTTATTGGAGTAAATAGATTTAGTAATTAGATTGGGAAGATAATATAACGTTAGAAACACATCTATAGGTTAATGGATATAAATTTTTTTGAACTAAAAGGTTATTTTTATTTGTTAAACTAAATGTTGTAATTTTAGTTTTAGCAAATGTATTTCTGTTTTTAGGGAAAGTCTGGATTTTTGTGACTATACATTAAAAAACAGCTCCTCTTTCCTCTGATGTGTTCAACTTCACGACGATCTGGGGACAGACTATAGGGGAGGGAAATCTTAGCATTTCTCACATTCAACACCACTTAAAAATTTCCTTCCATCATCTAAATATGATGATATCCAGGCAATGAAGGAGACAGTGAGGTATGACCCTTGGCTGAAGGCTTTGCTCATACTCCATTAGATTTCTCCCAGTGAAAATCTTCTGAGATCACAGTGGGCTGAATGATCATGTCAGTGTTTGTACATTAATTAAGAATCATAAGATTCAATCCCTGGTCAGAGAACTAAGATCCCATAAGCTGAGCAGCCAAAAAGAAAAAAAAAGAGGTATTTATTTACTATGAATTTCCTACTATCCAGGAAGTTGTGTATTTTGGTGAAGAGATTTCCTTACAGTTTCTACAGTGGTAAGATCTTTTTCTAGTGAGATTTTTCAGATCTGATCTTTAATAAGATATCCACTCTGTTTCAGAACTGTGTCACATTGGGGATATTTAGAGGGTGCCCCTGTTCTGGTAATAGGAGTCCTCAGTTGACAATAAGGGATGAGCTATGATTCAAGACTTTTCATGGTTATTACATTCATGGAGCCTCTCTCTAGTGTGATGACATGGAGAATAAAATCCACCTTTTAAGTGAAGACTTTGTCACACATTCATAAGTAAGTAAGTGTTAGTCGCTCAGTCATTTGTAACCCCATAGACTGTAGCCCACCAAGCTCCTCTGTCCATGGGATTCTCCAGGCAAGAATACTGGAGTGGGGTGCCATTCCCTTCTCCAGGGGATTTTTCTGACCCAGGGATCAAACCCAGGTTTCCCGAATTGCAAGCAGATTCTTTACCATCTGAGCCACCGGGGAAACCCATAAGGCTTTCTCCACTATAAATCTAGGGTTGGAAAAGGATTTTTGAAGAATGCTAATCATGGAAGAAGTTACCCTACTCTATACACAATATTCAGTGATTTCCCCAAGTTTGAATACTGTGATGGGAAGTAAGAGGTGACCTTTTTCTAGACACTAGACATTCAGTACACAGGTAGCCTCTCTCTGTATGATTTCAGAGTCAGTGGAAGAGATAAGCTGGGATTGAGGCATTCATGTAATTCTTAACACGTGCTTGGGAATCATGTATTCATTCCAGTATGAATTTTCTGATGATGCTTGAGAGATGAGCTCTGGATGAAAGCATTCCCTCATCCCTTACATTCAAAGGGTTCCCTGCCCATCTGAGTTTTGTGGTGCAGAATAAGATGTGTATTCTGCTTGAAATATTTCTGCATATTTTGCACTGAAAAGATTTCTCTGCTGAGTGGATTTTCTGATGTTGAATAAAATATGAGTACAAGTATTTCCCATATTCATTAGGGATTTGATATATTTGGATTCATTCATATAGGACTTGATAGTTTGCTGGAACGGCTCACAGGGAAACATCCGCTTATGTTCACCAGTTTATTATAAAGGATACAACCCAGGAAGAGTGGAATGGAGAAGTTGGATGGGGCAAAGCACTCCCATCCCCACATGTGTGGAGCTTCCACACCCACTCTGGGCACATCACCTTCCAGCATCTCAGGACTCAAGTTCCCTTTGGGCTGACATTCCAACCATCTAATCACATGCCTGGTTTCCCTGGCAACCAGCCCCCATCCTTAGGGGCTTTTCAAAATCCACCCTATTCATATAAACGCAGGTGTTGTTATGAATAACAAAGGATGCTCTTTTCATGTTTATCACTCACAGAAGCCAAATATTATAGCGAATGATGCTATTTCTTTTATCACTTAGGAAATTATAACAGTGTTGGGAGCTCTGGCCAGGACCTTAGGATGAAGCCCCAAATGTGTATTTCTTATTACATTCCAACATCACAGTTAAAACTGTAGTTAAATTTGTATGGTTGCATTTGGGCAACAGCCCAGCCAGAGCAACACCATTGCTGCTGACTTGGGGCCGCTGTGGAAGGGCCCATTCCTACAGCACTGGAAGCTGCTCTGTTTGAGGCTGGACTCTCCCACTTGGAAGGGTGATACTGAGACTGAGCAGGATCACTTTGGTGCCCTAAAGGGTACAAAAACCCCTCTGTGTCCCCTGTTTCTTGTTTGTAGAAAAAGACTTTAGTCTCCCAGGCCTCTCCTGAGCTCCAAAGAACAGGCACAAGCAGTTACTAATTAGGGAAGTGAGGAAATGCAGACAAAGGAAAAGCAGTTAAGCAAGAAAAGTAACCGATGAAGAAGAATGAATGCTTCTGAACTGAGCTGCTAGAGAAGACTCTTTTTTTCTTTTTTAATTTTATTTTATTTTTAAACTTTACAATATTGTATTAGTTTTGCCAAACATCAAAATGAATCCACCACAGGTATACCCATGTTCCCCATCCTGCACCCTCCTCCCTCCTCCCTCCCCATACCCTCCCTCTGGGTCGTCCCAGTGCACCAGCCCCAAGCACCCAGTATCGTGCATCGAACCTGGACTGGCAACTCGTTTCATACATGATATTATACATGTTTCAATGCCATTCTCCCAAATCTCCCCACCCTCTCCCTCTCCCACAGAATCCATAAGACTGATCTATACATCAGTGTCTCTTTTGCTGTCTCGTACACAGGGTTATTGTTACCATCTTTCTAAATTCCATATATATGCGTTAGTATACTGTATTGGTGTTTTTCTTTCTGGCTTACTTCACTCTGTATAATAGGTTCCAGTTTCATCCATCTCATTAGAACTGATTCAAATGTATTCTTTTTAATGGCTGAGTAATACTCCATTGTGTATACATACCACAGCTTTCTTATCCATTCATCTGCTGATGGACATCTAGGTTGCTTCCATGTCCTGGCTATTATAAACAGTGCTGCAATGAACATTGGGGTACACATGTCTCTTTCCCTTCTGGTTTCCTCCATGTGTATGCCCAGCAGTGGGATTGCTGGATCATAAGGCAGTTCTATTTCCAGTTTTTTAAGGAATCTCCACACTGTTCTCCATAGTGGCTGTACTAGTTTGCATTCCCACCAACAGTGTAAGAGAGTTCCCTTTTCTCCACACCCTCTCCAGCACTATGAGGTACCATTTCAACCCAGTCAGAATGGCTGCCATCCATAAGTCTAGAGAAGACTCTTGAGAGTCCCTTGGACTGCAAGGAGATCAAACCAGTCAATCCTAAAGGAAATCAGTCCCGAATATTCACTGGAAGGACTGATGCTGAAGCCGAAGCTCCAATACTTTGGGCATCTGATGGGAAGAACTGACTCTTTGGAAAAAACCCTGATGCTGGGAAAGATAGAAGGCAGGAGGAGAAGGGGACGACAGAGGATGAGATGGTTGGATGGCATCACCAACTTGATGGACTTGAGTTTGAGCAAGCTCGGGGAGTTGGTGATGGACAGGGAAGCCTGGTGTGCTGCAGTCCATGGAGTCACAAAGAGTCGGACACGATTGAGTGACTGAACTGAACTGAAGAAAAGTAATGACAATAGGTCAATAGTAAAACAGAGGCCTAGTTCTTCCCAAGGGATGTACATAGCAATCAGGTACATATCCTAGAGTTTTCTGTAGGAACTAAGACCATCCACCACCTCAAGTTGGATGCTGAGCACAGCTGGTAGACCCCAGTCTGGTTGGAACCAGAAGGTTGATAATTAAGATTCCTGAAATACCACCTGGTTACCTCCCCTCCAGCCAATCAGAAGAAAGTCATGCACCCTGCAACCCTAGCCCCACATGTTGTCTTTAAAAACCCTTCCCAGAGACCTGCCTGGAAGTTTGGGTCTTTTGAGCTTGAGCTATCTGTACTTCTTGCTTGATGCCCCACAAATAAGCCCTGGCCTTCCCTTCACCACAGTCCAGGCCAGTAAGTTGGCTTTACCATGTGGCAAGCGAGCAGACACAAGTTCTGTTCAGTGACAATACTCACAAACCCTGGAAATGAGGTGAAGTGAATTTCTAAATCAATAAAATTATCTGTATACCCCACTGTCTTTAACAATTTAGCAGCAGTGGCATCGGAGCTGTGGGATCTTTACCCACTCAATGTAAAAGACTTTAGCAAAGCCACTCCTTTGATTACCACTGATTTTCATTTGTTTTTTTTACTTTTTCAAAGCTGTCAGAGACAATGTTCCAGAATGCCTTGGTAAAAAGATTCCTACAGACATAAAGGTAAACTTTTCTTTCAGATGAAGGGCAGTTGGTGAAACAGTGATTCCACTTCATTTTTTAGAAAACCATTTTGATTTTTAAAAATATTTATTTTATTTAATTTTGGTCTTAGTTGCAGTGAGTGGGCTTCGTTGCCGCAAGGCACGTGGGATCTTAGTTCTCCGATCAAGAGTAGAACCTGTGTCCCTTGCACTGGAAGATTCTTAACCACTGGACTGCCAGTTAAGTCCCTCCACTGCACTTTAATTCTCCAGGATGTAACCGTTTTCACAACACAAAAAATTTACATTTTAAACATTGTCTCCATTTTCTTACAAGCTTAAGGTCTCTGATACGTGAGAAATGGCGAACGTCTACATTCAATGCACATCAGAAATACACTGTGACTCCTCAGACTCTCCATTTCTCTGATCCTCACGAGAAAAATACAGAGGATAGGATGGCATGGTTAGGAGGCTTAACCAGATTTCAATTACTTGCTTTATTTTCCTTTAAACCTCATGGCACCCAGGGGACAGCTTCATGCTTGCTGTGTTTTCCTTTCCTGCAAACCTGCTGGCTGCCCTCCTCCCACCTCATTTACTGGAGACTTTGCTCATGAACTCCCTGTCCACTCCAAGTCTCAGCTTCCTGCTCTGTGAGGTCAGGGTCCACAAGATGACCGACCCCCACCCAGACACACTGCTGTTTCAGTATCTTCTGGCCGCCCACCTGAGCCTTCATGCTGAGGCTGCACCCACTTGCTCCTCCACCACCAGAAACCTGCTCCTTCTGGAACATCCATGTCAGAAGCCCATTCTCTTCCCACATCAACTCAAAAGAACTTGAGATGCTCAGGCCCTTCTACCTCTGGGGGACCTCCAGACACTGATACCATGCACCCCCCCAACAAGTTGGTCACTTGGTTCCTCAGGACACTTACTTTCCTGAAATGCCCCCAACTGCCTCAAAAAATCAACATTTTTTTCTTTCAGTTTTATTGCTATATTAATATAATTAACATACAGTATAAATTTAAGGTGTACAGTATAATAATTCCCTGGTGGCTCAGACAGTAACGAATTTGCCTGTAATGCAGGAGACCTGAGTTTGCTCCCTGGATTGGAAAGATGTCCTGGGGGAGGAAACGGCAACCCACTCCAGTATTCTTGCCTGGGAAATCCCATGGACAGAGGAGCCTGGTGGGCTACAGTCCATAGGGTTTTAAAGAGTCAGACATGACTGTACAACTAACACTTTACTTTGCCTAATAATTTGACTAACATACATCATGAAATGATTATCACAGTAAGTTTAGTGAATACTCATCACCTCACATAAAACCCACATTTTAGATGAGCTCAGGGGCCCTCCTTCTATAGGCCTACATTCAAACAACTGCTTATTTCAAATTCCCGATCGAAAGACTCAAGCCAGCACACCCATAAATACGGCCATTTCCTTATGGTTGGCAGCCTGCCCCACTCTCCAGTCCTCTGCTACCAGGACTCACCTTTTCACATAATAATGGTTCTTGCAGAGCTTCTGGTCTGAAGTACAAGGTTGCAACTGACCAGCCCCACCGCGACAGCATGGAGAAAAGCGGAAGAAACTTTAAAAATGACACTTCTAAGCTTTTGAACTGTGGTGTTGGAGAAGACTCTTGAGAGTCTCTTGGACTGCAAGGAGATCCAACCAGTCAATCCTAAAGGAAATTAGTCCTGAATATTCATTGGAAAGACTGATGCTGAAGCTGAAGCTCCAATATTTTGACCACCTGATGCAAAGAACTGACTCATTTGAAAAAATCCTGATGCTGGGAAAGATTGAAGGCAGGAGGAGACTGGGACGACAGAGGATCAGATGGTTGGATGGCATCACCGACTCGATGGACATGAGTTTGAGTACGCTCCGGGAGTTGGTGATGGACAGGGAGGCCTGGCATGCTGCAGTCCATGGGGTCAAAAGAGTTGGACACGACTGAGCAACTGAACTGAAAAGACTGAAAGACACACAAGTGAGAGGTGGATGCAAAGAAGTCCAGAGGAGTGGGATTCCAGATAGCCAGGAGTGCTTCGCAGCGACCAGCCTCCCTCCCTGGAATCAAGCTGGCTAGGGTGGTGGGAGGAGGGTCTCTGCTCACTTGAAGAGGTGTCAGTGTAGTTTTTTTTTTTTTTTTTAGTATTTGTAAAGTATCTGGTTGGCACGTTGGACTGAAATCTGTAGGAACTGCAAATGCACAGTTAATTCTACCCTTGCTGAGTGTGGGCGGTGGGGCTGGTGGGGCTGGTGGTGGGGGCGAGGGACTGTCATGGTACAGGCAGATAAGAAGGATGAGAGGGAACCAGGATTAGCCAGGTGACACTGCAGAGAATGCCTGTCACCTGTGGACACCCACCTTCTTCAGTCCTGCTCCCACCAGTGTGGGGGTGGGAAGCTGCTCCCCAGCTATAAGGACTGGCTTCACATTTCTGACCCGACTCTCCATTGATTCACAGGCTGCCTCTCTTGCAGCTGCTAGAAGGAGGTTCTCTAGATGATTCTTTTCAACACTGTGAGTCAGAGGCAAGCAGCCACTGTCTAAGGCCCTAAGCCATTCCTTTCATCTTAATTGCAACCAATATCCTGCTTAGAAGTTCATCACCATCTTTAAAGGAACAGCTATTTCTGATCCCACTCTTCTTTGATGAGAAGGAGAGGAAAGCTTTTACATACTGAGGTTCAGGGAAGTCAGTCTGGTTATATATGAGTCAACTTGAACTTTATGTTAGCTAAACAGCCTGCATCATACACCTGATTTAACCATTAAAGGGTGCAAGGACTTCCCTGGTGGTCCAGTGGCTAAGACTCCATTCTGCCAATGCAGGGGGCATGGCTTCAATCCCTGGTCAGGGAACTAGAGCCCACATGCCGCCACTAAGAGTTCACATGCCATAGCCAAAGATTCTGCATGCCGAAACTAAAGGGAAGGTCCCACGCTCCAAAATTAAAAGATCCCACATGCTGCAACCAAGACCCGGTGTGCATGCTCAGTCACTTCAGTCGTGTCCGACTCTTTGGGACCCCATGGACTGTAGCCTGCCAGGCCCCTCTGTCCATAGGATTCTCTAGGCAAGAATATAGGATCCTCTTGATGCAGGGATTGAACCTCATCTCCTGCATTGCAGGTGGATTCTTTACTGCTGAGTCACTTGGGGAAGCCCAAGACCCAGCACAGCCAAATAAATAAATATTAAAAAATCATAATAATAAAGAAAAGGTGCACTGACCAGAAGCAAAGAATGTCTATGTTAAAAATAAGGATGAAATGCCTCCCCTTATTCGGACGGCAATGCTGGGACTCCTTCCTTAACCAGACTCCCTTCCTGGTTCCCAAGGCTATACTGATCCGCTGAGTAGGTGCTGGTCTGCTTTAGTTGTTTAGTTTTTCTTTTTTTTCCCTCTTGGCTTCTGGCATCTTAGTTTCCTGACCAGGGATTGAACCCAAGCCCCCATGGTGAAAGTGCTCAGTCATAATCACTGGACTGCCGAGAAGTCCCAGATACTTGACTGTTTTTTTGGAAACCCTGACGGAATGTACCCCTGTCAGGTTTGACTGTTGTTCTGACAAGCCACAAAACTGTGCTGAAAATCCTGCTTCTCCAGAGCAGGTCCTCAGAGCCACTCAGAGGCCTTCTCCTGGGCCACAGTCCTCAGCTCTCTCAAATAAAACCCTTTTGTATTCCTATTACAGACTGTTTATCACCTGTTTGCATTGAAAAGGCTTATGCTTCAACCACCTTCAAGGCTTTGTGTCACCAGCAAAGCCCATAAACAGTTTTGGAGAAATAAAAATAGAATCTGGGTAATAAAATAAAGTCTTACCTTGCTTTTTGTCTGTACTGAGTCTGGTTGCTCTAGCTTACTGGGGGCTGCATGCAGAGGCCTCACACCCGTGTCTTCAGCCCAGAGCTCCCCATGGGGCGTGGCTGCCCTGGCACCTCAGCTACAGGCTGTAAACAGAAGCCTGGCTGGACACTCAATCCAACATGGAGGCAGTGAGCTGTGTGCAGAGACTGCACACAGCACTCAATCCTAGATGGTGGCAGTGGGCTGTGTGCAGAGTCGCTGTGCTGGGCACTGCAGACCTGGGTGGTAAACAGAGAGCCTCGCCCCCTCCCCACCCTGGAGACCCTATGAAGCAGCCCCACCATCACCTGACCAGCATGTCAGAAAATCTTGTCCTCTCCACCCTCTGACCCGAGGAAAAAAATCCTCCTTTGGTTCTGAACTGAGATGAGTCTCTTATTAGCTCAAAGCACCCTTTTGGGGCCAGACTCGGGAGGGTTGGTGACAACTGGGCAATCTCATTGCCTTAAGTTTTCTTGTCTTGGGCTTCGCTGGTACCCCCACAATTTACAATTTTAAGAGAAGTCAGGCTGCCAGCCTGGAAATCAGTGGGCAGGGAGAGCCTACTTCCTTTTTTTTTTTTTTTAATTTGATATGGACCATTTTTAAAGTCTTTATTGAATTTGTTACAATATTGCTTCTGTTTCATGTTTCGGTTTTTTGACTTCAAGGCAGTGGGATCTTAGCTCCCCAACAAGAGATCAAACCCATACTCCCTGCATTGAAAGGTGAGGTCTCAACTACAGGACCACCAGGGAAGTCCTGAGAGAGCCTACTTCTAACGTGTTTTTTTTTTTTAATTTATTGTTTTTTTCTGCACTGCATGGCATGTGGGATCTTCATTCCCCAACCAGGGATTGAATTCATGCCCCCTGCAGTGGAAATGTAGAGTCTTAACCACTGGACTGCCAGGGAATTCTCTAGTGTCTTATTTCTTAACAACAAAACAAGAAATCAGGCAAATCTGGAGGGTTAAGAAGTGACAAGACAGAGTAAACACTGGCATTGGTTACATTCTTCATTGTAGTTTTCAACAGAGGTTTTTAATTAAAATAATGCAAAGTGTCACTCCTTCAGTTGTGTTCAAGTTTTTGCAACCCAGTGGACTGCAGCCCACCAGGCTTGTCTGTCCATGGAATTCTCCAGGCAAGAATGCTGGAGTGGGTTGCCTTTCCCTTCTCCAGGGAATCTTCCTGAGACAGGGATCAAACCCAGGTCTCCTGCAGTTCAGGCAGATTCTTTACTGTCCAAGCCACCAGGGAAGCCCTAATGCAAAAGGGACTATAAAAGATGGATGTGCGGCAGGGAAGGCTAGGTTAGAAAGTAAAGTCTGAAAAAGCTGAACAGAGTGAAAAGTTGCGAGGTGGGGGGGAAATCCTTAACTCCTTATTTCACCCAAAGGAAACTTAAGCATTAATAGTTTGCACCTCTGATACTAGAGTAATTCATATGAATTATGTTCATCTTTTGTTTTTATAAAAGAAATATATTTCCACGGCACCAAAAATTTCAAACAGCTTAGAAGGATTTAAATGAAAACAAATCATGCAATTGTTGGAGCAGAAACATCATATTCTTTAAATTGCTAATATAATTACTGATCTTTATCTGCTTGTTTTACCAGTGACTGACAGACATATGTCACATCATCACATTATGATTGAGCTTTTATTTCTTTTCTCAGTTTTGACAGTTGTTGCTTTATGTATTTCGAGTTATATTATTAAGTGAATTTCAAAGTCAGAATTTTTATCTTTCTGGTTGATTAACCCTTCAGTCATTATGAATTTTGCTCAATTCTAGCGATGCTTCCCGGCTTAAAACCTCTTTTGTCTGATATTAATATCAAGACACTAACTTTCTTTTGATTAGTGTTTACACTGTATATATCTTTTTTCCATTCTCTTACTTTCTACTTTTTTGTGTCCTTAAACTTCATCTCTTTTAAACAGAATAATTTCTCAAAAACCCAGTTTGACAATTTTTGTCTTTGACTTGAGGTATTTATTCCATTTATACCACATGTAAATATAGATGTATTTGGGTATCAATCCACCTTCTTCCTATTTTTCTACTTGTCCAACCCTAATCTATGCTTCTTTTTCTTGCCTCTTTTTACAAAAGACCTGAGTGTCCATCATTAAACGACTGCTTGAATACACTGCAGTACATCGGAACACCGAAGTCATATGCAACTGTGAAAAGAGGAATGAAACCATCTCTGTGATTTCTAGAGTATATGTTTACGTGGAAGAGGTGGAGAGACATGTGCATACTAGGTTACAGTGTATCTAAGAAAGGGTGTTGACCCTTGAACAACATGGCTTTGAGCTGTCTGTCCACTTATATGTGGATTTTTTTTTCCAGTAAGTATGAACTATAGTACTGTATGACCTGTGGTTGGTTGACTAAGCAGATGCTGAACAGAGGGGAGGAAGGAACCTTACATGTCACACTGCTGGGCAGTCGTTGCTCCTAACCCCCCGTCGTTCAAGGGTCAATATATTTCCTCAAATTTTTTAAAAAAATAATAGAATAAACCACAACCTTTTAAAATGGTTAGCTTTGGGGGACAGGTAGACAGGAAAGGGATAGACGTTGGATTTCTTGAAGTACTTTGTTCTACAGATTTTACATAGCATGAAAAAACTTCACCTAATTATAACACAGAAATACAATAAAGAAAATGCAATTTTCAAATTTTGTAAAATAAAATGAAACTGTGTATATTAGTGTCTTAACACCACAGTCTGGATCGTGAGAAATGCTACCAAAGACCTAGTTTGTCCAAGAAATACATTGACAGAAATAAAAGAGAAATGTCAGAGAAATTTACAGATTGAAAAAGACTTACAAAGCATCAATTAACTTCAAAGTGTGCAACTCTCCTGGATCTTGAATCAAATAAACAGACTGTAAGAATGCAAAAAAAAAAAAAAAAAGTTACACCAAGCAGGGATATCTAAGCATTCAATTGCTTTTTGATAATATTAAGAAAAAAATTTAAATGCAACAAATCTATGTCACTGTGTTTAAAAAGTCATCTTTAAATGTGTACACTGAAATATTTGCAGGTAAATAATAGGATGCTGAGACTTGCTCCAAAATAACAGGAGGTGAGTGTCAGTGGTGGACTGTAGACCGGAAGCAAGGTCGGCTGGCTGTCCAGGCAGGTGGACAGGTACGTGAGGGTCAC
>NW_011494752.1:10159692-10180854 GCF_000754665.1 Bison bison bison
GTGCCCCCCCCTTCCCGCTCCCCAGCCTGGCGGGGAGCGCCCCGGCAGGTGGTCGCGAGCCGAGGGGTAGAGTCGCCGTGATCGGCGATGCGCCTGCGTAGCGAGGCTCTGCCCGCATTTCTTAGGAACGCCTGTGCGCCTGGCCCCGCCTAGCATCCCAGAATCCCCTTCAAGCCGGAAGCTGGGCTTCCGCCCGGGACTGTTGGGGCTCCTTCTCTCGAGGTCCGGGGAGGGTGACTCTGGTCCGAGCCCCTCCCTGCAGGAGGTATGCTTGGCCTCTGGTAATTCCCTCCCCTCAGTCTGATGGCGGCGTACCGGGACGGGCGAAGGTCACCCGCCACTGGATGAACTGCAGCGCTCGGGGCGGGGGGAAGATGGGCTTCAGGCAGAGGGGGCTTATTTAGCGTTCTCAGAGCGGGAGGGGAGGACTCTGTGCCGAGGAGCCACCTCCCTGTGGCCTGTGGGAGATAATTGAAAGGTGCAGGATCAGGGGTGGGGTGAACACTTACCTGGCTACGAAATAATCTAAACGAGAGTTGATGAAAGGCTGTGGGGATGTAGAAAAATGAACTGTAATATGAAGAGGTAAAACCCAAACCTGATGGTCCAGGCAGTCACTGACCACATGGCTCTGAAACGTGGGAAAGATCTGGATGAGAGACCAGAATTGGAGCAGGGGGGAGTGCATCATTTGCTAGGCAATTCTCATAAAGATTTGAATGTAGAAGACTCCAGGGGATGGGAGACAAAAAACTTTCAGTGCTGTAATCTCATCAAGTGCTGACCAGTACTTTGCCAACAGAGGTCCATCTAGTTAAAGCTATGGTTTTTCCAGTAGTCATGTATGGATGTGAGAGTTGGACTATAAAGAAAACAGCGCCGAAGAATTGATGCTTCTGAACTGTGGTGTTGGAGAAGACTCTTGACAGTAACTTGGACAGCAAGGAGATCCAACCAGTCCATCCTAAAGGAAATCAGTCCTGAATATTCATTGGAAGGACTGATGCTGAAGTTGAAACTCCAAAACTTTGGCCACCTGATGCAAAGAACTGACTCATTTGAAAAGATCGTGATGCTGGGAAAGATTGAAGGCAAGAGGAGAAGGGGACAACAGAGGATGAGATGGTTGGATGGCGTCACCAACTCAATGGGAGTTGGTGATGGACTGGGAAGCCTGGTGTGCTGCAGTCCATGGGGTTGCAAAGAGTTGGACAGGACTGAGCGACTGAACTGAATCTCATCAAAATAATGTAATTTTATAGAATTGTAGGTACATACTTTTTGTATTCTGAGTTTTACCATTACTTTAAAGCAAGAACTCAACCAAGTGCTGGAGCCAAGGGTTCCAATCCCTGTTCCCTCACTGGGTGTCTGTGATCTGGGTGGGCTTCACCTTCCATGTCCACACAAAGGACTCAGTCCTGCAGACAAGCTTACACACATTATACATATCACTGTAGTGCACATGCTTGCCATTTTTAATGGGTACTGTGTTCTAAAGGGGTAGTAATTATACTGAAATATAGAGCTATGAGGAAAGTAACAGAAATAAAGGGTTGAAAGTGCATGTACAGGTGCATGCAAGTGAATTCATACCAGAAGAATCAAAGAATGAAACTTAATGGCATTGTTTTAAAGACCAAATAAAAGTTTAGCAAGAAAAACTAGTACTTGTATGAAATAGATCCTCAGAACTCTGATTTAGATCAGCAACCTGCTTTAACGTGATGGGAAGAGAGTGTGATGAGCTCAACACTGAAAATCATCAAGACACTTCATAGTCAGACTACCACATAGTTGGTATCACTCACTCAGTTGCTCTCAACTGCTCTCTACTTCGGAGAAGGCAATGGCACCCCACTCCCAATGTTCTTGCCTGGAGAATCCCAGGGATGGGGGAACCTGGTGGGCTGCTGTCTATGGGGTCACACAGAGTCAGACACGACCGAAGCGACTTAGCAGCAGCAGCAGCAGCTCTCTACTTAACGTGCTTCCCAGGTTAACTGAAAAGCTCCATCCCTCTGAAAACTTATTGCTCATGGCCTTGGCACAAGACCCCTTGTGGTTAA
The DNA here is from genome assembly GCF_000754665.1 of Bison bison bison. Taxonomy (NCBI): domain Eukaryota; kingdom Metazoa; phylum Chordata; class Mammalia; order Artiodactyla; family Bovidae; genus Bison; species Bison bison. Next base: position 10,161,762 of record NW_011494752.1, read on the forward strand.
GTGTGTCATTTTCCAGGTACACATAGCCCTTGTGTTCCCTCCAGTGTTGTTTGCTCAACAGGACTTATTTGCTCCCTAAATGTTTGCCTGGATATGTAATTATGTCTCCCCACTACAGAATTAGGTATTATGTAACCGGTGAAAGAAGGGCAGAGTTGCCTTTACTGCAGACCCTTCCAGTGGTTGGAAGGACTCAGCCCACTTGCCAAGTATGCCCAGTAGCAGAGAGCATGCCCACTGCCCAGATCTGGTTTCTAAATTGCTGCCTATAAAAAAGAGTCAGGGATTCCTGGAGAAAGGGCTCATCCCATACCTGGGGTATTGACACTGCGAGGTGAACCGGAGATAGCTTTGTCAAAAGGCCATTAAGTGCCCAAAGGTTGGAGAGGAACGACAGAGGACAAAAGGGCTACCTGAAGGTTTCTAACTGGCCAAGTCTGGGATAATCAGAGAATCTGAAACAGTGATCCTAACTGTGCAGCACCGAATCATATGTCATCACTGCTGGTGACTCCTGACTCTTGCAAAATCGGTAATTTAAGGAAAGACTTGAGTGTGATCCTGTCTCTAGTGGTCCCAGCTGATGAAGGAAAACTCTTCCTTACAGAGTACCAGTCAATAAATGTAGGAAGGACAGAATTAGAAAATTTCAGCAAATTTTGCTGAAATAATGGATTCTGGCAAGGATCATCATCATTGGATCCCCAAAACCGCCAGGGAAAAGGTTGCTGGTAAATGGGCTACCTACGTACTGCCACATCACTGCACAGGTTATCTGTTACCTGCAACAGCAAGGACATCCTTTTAAGTTGGGAAGATGTGATCAAATTTTGCATCACAGTGAGTCATCAGTTTGGTTTTTTTTTGGCTGTGCCAGGCAGCATGCAAGATTCCCCAACCATGGATCAAACCCATGTCCCCTGCATTAGGAGTGCAGTCTTAATCACTGGACTGCCAGGGAAGTCCCTAGCCAACCCAATATTGAGACTTTTGATGGGATGCAGTATGAAATACATCTGTGAAGTGTTAATGTAAAAAATGTGTAACATGAATATACCAAGCCTTTGGCCCTAACTGCTAATTTACAGAAACTACAGGAACAAGATAAACAAACCACATGTACAATCTATTAAATCCTGAAAGACATTCTACAACTGACCTGCTCTATTTAAAGGAGGAAAAAAAAAAAAGTCCTGGAAAACAAACCTTAAGGTAGGAAGCTATTCTGGGTGGATGGAACAGACAAGCATCTGTACGGCTTGAAGATGGAAACACAGACTGAGTGCTTGGCAGTTGGGAGTTAATGTTCATTTTTTGAGATATGTAATATTATTGTGGTTTTTGAGATGCATGGTTAGTGTTAAGGGGTGAAATGTCTGTAAGTTACTCTCCAGTTGTTCAGTAAAAAATATGGCAAAATGTTAATTTTTGAATCTAGGTGGATATATATAGTTCATTTTATTTAATTTTTCTGTATATTTGAACATTTCATAATAAAAAGTTGTGGAAAATAATACTACCTGTTTAAAAAAAAAAAACTTCAAAGCATGGATCAGACAACTGTCAAAGTGGGAAAAACATGAAGATCTAGGATTCTCCACGATTATTATTATAAGGGCATCAACTGCCTCAGTGTTTTCAGTGGAAGACCTTATAAATGTATTATTTACACAAAACACACAAAGGTAGGAAACACAGATTAATGCAAAGAAAGGTGCTATGGACTGTAACACTCCACACTTTCTTTCCAGGAGAATAAAGTATAAGGTATGAAGTGCTGTTACAAAAATTGCACCTTAAATACAATGGTTACTTTTTTAACATAACTATGGCATGAGCATAATCTGAGAATTATGCAACCTTGAGAAAACCTGCACTTTGTGAAGGGTGATTCCATGACATCGAGGTTAACTAGGAGGACAAGGGGAAAGCAGCTTCTTGAAGAAAACGCTCAAGAAGAGAACCTGGAAGATGCTGGCACTCCAGGTCCTTTGCCACCTCCCCCTCAGGTCTTTCCAATATCCAAATGAAGCTGCATGGTCCACACAGGCTTCCAGTGTTATTTATGGCACCAGAATTTATATCAGGTTTTCCTCACCTAGCTCAGGAAAGCTTATATAAAGATGTCCCGTGACATTTTAGGAATATCCCCACTAATAAGATTTGGGGATTCTGGTTCTTCATTTTGAAGTCATTCCTATTAGTAACAAATGGCCAATATTTGTTACATATTTCTTTGCATGTATGCACCAAAAACTATAAAGATTTGCCAATTTCACACATCAGTTACTCTACCTTATTACTCCAGCCTAACTTGACTACATATTCATTAATTCAACCAGCATATCTCAACCACCTACCAAAAGCAAGGCACTGAAGGAACACAAGCAGAAGGGAAGGTCAGCTGTCAGCACATGGTCTGAAATTCTGAGAGTACAATGCTGTGGACAGTACATACAGTAGTGGTTTCACCTATTTCTAATTGTGTTTCTACCAGTTTTCCTTGTGTGCTGCTTGGGGCCCCACAGTTATTACTGTGTAATAATTACTGCAACAGTGATAGTTTCTGCATCATTGCTTTTTCCAATGAAATGTACCGTTATCTTAAGAGTAATCCCTATTTTACTTACATGTATGAAGAGTACCAATTTCAGTGATTCTTTTGAAACCAGTCATTTCAATTTTAGTTTCTTCTTACATAAATAGGCTGGTTTGCTTTTTCATTCACGTGGCCACTCTTACTTTCTTAGGTAATCAAGCCTAGTTAACATTTCAGCTGTAAGTAGTCTCTGTCTCCTCTTTTCTCACCCTTAAAGTCTTCAGATTTTTTTTTCCCTGACCCACTTTCTGCACTAAACTCAAACCCATTTCCCACTACTTATTTTTTCCTCATACTGTTTAAATAGCTGCTTTCATTCATTACTTTCTTAAGATAACGGGGTTGCATTTAGCAATCCATTTCAGCAGGTTCTTAGCTTCATTCCATGAAGCACTAGTTAAGACCACGTCCTTGACTTTGTTACCTTTCATTATTTTAGAAAGCTTTCTGTTGCTTCAGTCAGCTGTGACTTTCAGCAGGCAAGCCCTGGAAGGATCTAACTAGGAGGTCTGGGCCCTGAGCACAGCAGGCACTCAAGAAACATGTTTCAAAGGAAGAAACGGACTTTCTACAGTAAGACAGTCACGGGGGAGCCTTAGGGTATGATTTTAGGAGTCAGATGGGGGGAAAAAAGGAACTGTGAATTTAGGAATCAGATTGGGGGGTGGGAAGAACTGTATTTTTTTTTTTTTCTTCTGATGACAGCTGTCAAAAGCTAGTGTGTGCTTAGCTGTGTCCAACTCTTTGCAACCCCATTCATTGCCTGGAGCCAAAATACTGGAGTGGGTTGCCATTTCCTCCAGGGGATCGTCCCAACCCAGGGATTGAACCTGGGTCTCCTGCATCTCCTGATTGGCAGGGAGATTCTTTACCACTGAGTCACCTGGGAAGCCTGTCAAAAGCTAGTGAGACTCAGGCTATTATGTTTTAGATACTAAATATACCTAAATTTTAAATTGTTTCAATTTTAATTTTTGCCTGTTTAAGAAAATTTGTGCATGTGTCTAAGGGTTACAGACACATTAGCTTCTCCTAACAGATCATCTTTCACTAGGCTGCTCTTCCTTTAACATCTCAGTATTTAGAGGAAAGCATAATTAAACAGTGGTCACACAAAAGTCCTTCCTTAACATACTTTCAACCATTTTCTTTTTTGGCAAACCTACTGGCTTCACGTGGCAGTTATGGCATAACAGGAAAAGGGAAGGGGGCCCTTTACATATTTAAGGCTTCAAAGCTGGGAAGAACTAAAGGCTGGAGGGCAGCTCTTCTGTTCTGTCACCCTGGGATTACCCTCTGGTGTGGAAGCTCTACTGGATGGAAGCCTTCCTGTTACAGTACATTCTTAAGGCCTCATGAAGAAGTACTTGAAACTCGGTCTGAGTTAGTGGCTAAGAGGTTTCTGGCACTCTTCCTTTCCTACGGTTTCTTTCTGGAATGAACTAAACCAGTATCAAATAAAGGTTATTATGAAGTGAATGTTTTCATCTGAAATTTCACAGTACATTTAAATAGGTTATACTCCCATCACTAATTCCGATACTTCTGCTGAGTGAAAATCTAACCCATATTGCACTTCTTTTGAATAATGTTTTCAACAAGCACAGTACAAAATAAAACGCAGAATGATTAGGTCTGAAAACCTATGCGCAGTCTCCCGGATGCATTAGTTTCGATTTTTGGCACCTGTGTGGACGCGCTGATGCTGGATGAGGTTCGTACTCTGGGTGAAGCTTTTGCCACATATGCGGCACGCATAGGGCTTCTCTCCCGTGTGAATCCTCTGGTGCTGAATAAGGCATGTTCTCTGGCTAAAATCTTTGTTGCATGCGTTACATTTATAGGGTCTCTCTCCAGTATGAGTTCTCTGATGCTGATTAAGTGATGAGGAATAAATGAACGCCTTCCCACACTCGTTGCATTTGTAGGGTTTCTCTCCAGTGTGAATCCTTTGATGCTGAGTAAGGTTGGCACCCTGTCTATATGCTTTCCCACATATGTTGCATTTAAATGGTTTTTCACCATTGTGAATCCTCTGGTGCTGAGTAAGGTGAACGCTCTGGCTGAATGCCTTCCCACACACGCTGCACTTATAGGGCTTCTCCCCAGTATGTGTTCTGTGATGCTGGGTGAGGTTTGCACTCTGGCTGAAGGCTTTCCCACATATGCTGCATATATAGGACTTCTCTCCAGTGTGAGTGGTCTGGTGCTGAATAAGTGTGGAGGAGTGAGCGAAGGCTTTTCCACATTCGTTACATTTGTAACACTTCTCTCCAGAGTGAATTCTCTGATGTCGAATAAGGTAAGTGCTCTGACTGAATACTTTCCAGCACTCATTGCATTTATATGGTTTTTTTCCTGTGTGTATCTTCTGATGCTGGAGGAGGTGTGTGCTCTGGCTGAAGGTCTTCCCACATTCGTTGCATATGTAAGGTTTTTCACCAGTATGAACTCTCTGGTGATTAATAAGTGATGAGCTGTGGCTGAAGGTTTTACCGCATTCCAAGCACTTGTAGGGTTTCTCCCCCGTGTGTGTCCTCTGGTGGATGGTGAGGTGAGCACGCTGGCTGAAGTCTTTCCCACAGTCATCACACTTGTAGGGCTTCTCTCCTGTGTGGATCCGCTGGTGGATGGTGAGGTGGGCACGCTGGCTGAAGGCTTTCCCGCACTGGTGGCATTCATAGGGTTTCTCTCCTGTGTGCATCCTCTGATGTGCAATGAGGGATGAGACGTGTCTGAACTCTTTGCCGCACTCTTCACATTCGTAAGACTTCTCTTTGGCATGGCTGTTTTGGTGTGCGATGAGGGATGGGTACTTCCTGAACTTCTTCCCACACACCTTACACTTATAAGGCTTCTCTCCGGGGTATATTTTCCTGTGTACAACGCCGGGGATGAAGGTCTTGTCTTCATCGTACATGAAAGTTTTATTGTCTGACTGGGTACCAAACTGCATAATTAGGTTTGAATGCTTTTCAAAATCACTTCTATATATATCATATTTATAGTCTTCGACAGGACCATCTTCTTGTGAAAGGACTGACTTCTTCACACCGAAATGTCTCCTTTTGGTGGGAATTCTCCTGAAGGTCTCTGCCACTTGCCCCTCCATTCTGTCATCATAGTCAGAGGGTTCTTCCAGTTTGATGAGCTTGATTCCATCCTTTTTGAGTTTAGAAACATTTTCCACCAGAGTACACTCTTGGGCTTTGGTTTCCCATTCTGAAATTAAAAAAATACATATAAAAAAGTCTTCCTCTATTTGGAGAAAGGAAACTGCTAAAGTAGAAACAAAATAATGAACATGAATAAAATGCCTAAAAAGACTGTGGCTTTGACAGCCTCAACATTGTCCTCAACGTTCAGGAAAGGAGGATAAAACAGCAGAAAACAGGCCTAAATAGTTGAAGGAGGAGCAGCTCCCTTCTATTTAACACTAGCGTGGAGTTACTAGGATAGGTGAGGTCAGGCAACAGAGCTAAGAAGTGAAAACAAATGATGAACAACGTGGTATGACTTTCATTACATAATCATTTATAATCATATAAGTTAATTTACATAACAGGTCATAAAGCAGGCTGGCTGTCACCACCCCTCCTTCCAATCTACCCTGGACACCATCATGATATCCTGGGCAGTTTCATGGCATGTGTCCCTGCTTTAATACTTAGAGTAACTCCTACAGCCTTGGAGCAGTGGTCCAGACCCTCAGCGTAAGCATCACTGTCACCTGAAACACATCAAGTGACTGGGATCCTCCCAGACATCCTGAGGCAGAAACCGGGAGTAGGGCTGAGCCCTCCAGGAAGTTTAAATCACACTGAAGTTTCAGGATCAGTGGCTTAAAGGATGAAAGTTAAAGGAAAAAAAAGTTAAAATACCTCCATTCAGTTCTCAGGCCCCGAATAATCTACCCTTTTCTATTGTACTCTCCCCTCTTCCACACCTCACATTCACCTTAAAGTTCGACATTATCCACATATCTTACAACTGTGTCCTCATCATCTTCTGAAGGTGCCACTAATTCCAGACTCCAGATTTCTCTTATGACACCTTCACCTATTAAGAAAGATGCTTACGGCCCAGCTCATGTTTCTTTCTCCTTCTTAGAATCCTAAAGTACAGATTAAGTTGAATCATACAAAACTGCCTTGTATATAGGTCAAAATGACAGAATATCAGCAGTTTCATATAGTTCAACTTAATATCATGTTGGGCCGATGGCAGAAGTTGGCCTTACATTATTTCATAGTTTTGTGTGTTTATTTCCAACTCAGATGCAAACTCTGGAAATGGCTTATCCTTCTCTTACATTTCCTTCAGAAAAAGGCGTAAGACTCTGGATATGGAGGCCACTCAAGTGAACCTGGTAAAATAAATGATGATACCTTGCTGTAAAATGGTGAACTCAAACGAAAGCATGTGCACGTGTGCGCACACACACACAGGGACCCCAAAACCTGACTGCAAAGCCATCAAATATTCATTTGTTGATGCCTATGTTTCATTATGATGGCGTAAAACAAATTTAAGCTACAACACCTTTGAAATCAGGTAAGAAACTTGTAACTTGAAAATATTAAGAATCATACAATGAAACATCAAATAGACTTTATAATACAGTACAAACAATATTGGATTGTTCAGAAACTTTCTAAGTTGCAGATCAAAGTAGGATATTTACAAATATATCCATTCAGTAGACTCATCCATCAGTAAAGGACTAGTTAGAATAGGAGACAATGGAATAGTAGGTACATTGACCTGAAAAAGTGTTCAGGACATATTAACAGGAAAAAAAGAGAGAGAAAATGGTATGTAGGGAAAGATCCCATCAGTGTAAAGATGTGTATCTCGGACTCCTCACCCCAAACCAGGGCCCTCTCCCCTCAGATCAGCATTCTCTGCATGCGTGCACATACATGTGGTTAAGCAAAGGGAGACATGTATTTTGTTGCTCTGCCTTGTGCTGCTTCGATTTACACACTACTTTTATTACTTAGATTCAAATACAAAAATTAGACATTACAAAATGCTTAGGAGTAATGTTAAATGAAAAAAGCAGTATTATGACTAGCATGAAAACTCATTACAACTAGGTAAATATTATCAAGATGCCAACAATGGGATTTTTAAGCTTCAAAAAATATTTTCTGATTTTCAAGAAATTGCCTGTATTTCTTTATTATTTAGTACTACAAATGTTGATATATTACTTTATCTAGTGGAAAAAAATTTAAAAACAACTTTCTTAAACCAGGATTTATTACTCCCTCCTTAAAAAAAAAATAAATAAAATGAGAATGTAATGGAATGCAAGGGAAAGTGTGTGTATGTATGTATGTGTATATGTGTGTGTTTGTGTATGTATGTGTGTGTGTATATATATACACACACATACCTATACAAACACACACATATTATGGTTTCTGAGGTGGCTCAGCAGTAAAGAATCCACCTGCCAATGCAGGAGATGCAAGACACGGGTTCCATCCCTGAGTTGGGAAAATCCCCTGGAGCAGGAAATGGCAATCTGCTCCAGTATTCTTGTTGGGAAAATACCATGGACAGAAGAGCCTGGAAGGCTACATTCCATGGGGTTGCAGAGCTGGACACAGCTGGGCGACTGAGCACAAGCACAGGAGTAGTGTGTATATAAAGACAAGAGAGTCCCAGAAACTGGGTTTAGCTTCTATGTGATCAGAATCAGTCTATGACAGAATGTCCCATACACCTGAAAAGGAAGTGCTAAAGTTATAATTAGGGACTTCCCTGGTGGTCTAGTGGCTAAGACTCCTAGGTTCCGAAGCAGGGGGCCTGGGTTCAATCCTTGGTAAGGGAATTAAATCCCACATGCTGCAAACTAAAGACTTGGTACAGCCAAATAAATAAATAAAGTTATAATTAACAAGCTTAAAGTAACAAGCCAAAATGATGACGACAAAGAAATGGCTACTGTAAGCATACATTCTTAAACCAATGAGACCACTAAGCAGGGCTTAAATATGTATATATAACTAACCAGAAAGAATGGATTAAAAGCATAAGGTATCACACAGTGGTGTAATATTTCTAGCAGGAGAGATCAGTGTTGATCAGGCTACCAAGGGAGGGATATCAAGGATGGGGGGAGGTCTGGTCTGAACCTGAAGAAATAGGTGGTCCTGTATGATGTAAAGAACCATGAACTTCTAAGACAGGACTGGCCATCAGAGACCAACACAGATGCTCGAACTGTGAGTTGTCAAAGTTCCCACTGCTCAAACATGACTGATGAGATGTTGTAACCAAAGGTTCAACTTACACCTCTCTGAGCCACTAAGAAAGTAAAACCCTTAGAGGCCCCAAATCAAGTAAAAGCAGAAGACCGGGAGTCTTGGAAGTTGACGCTGACTGCCCGAAAAACTCCTCCATCGTGTTGATGGCCTCCAGCTGCCCATTAAGGGTGCAAGGGGTTTGGGGGCCAGAAGACAGAGCTTGTAGCCAACCAGGAGGGGCAGGGGGTGGGAGCCTTTATGCTCTGTGCCACACCCTCTTTATAGAGGATGGGCTAGAAAAACAAACAAAACGCAAAAGCTCACGTCAACTGAAGAAGAGGAACTTGCCTTTCTCAGTTTTGTGCTCTTTGGTGGGAGCAAAATCCGCCCCCCCAATAGGCCCCCTTTTGGGGGTTTGTAGCCTTAATTCAACCTAAATCATCTGAAAAACTGAAGTGGCCCCAAAGGGGCAGTGCCTCCCAGAAGACTGTCCTGACTGCAGTGCAGGGCTAGTTCCATCCTGCCACATGTTTTCTCAGTATTTAGACTGTGCTAAAATCACTCCCTAAATAATTTGGTGTATATTTTGTGTCACTCTGCCAACTAAAGCCAATAGGCCATAAATTATAAGAAGAATTAGTTTGTCAAGTAGCACCCTTAAAATACCTGGTGATCAGATAAAGTTACCTTTTTAAAAAAATGAAGCAATCGGCTCTAAGGGAGCATATTATTCTCTGTGATTACTATTTAGTTTACTGTTACTACTATATTCCAGCATTGATACTGGTAGACAACCAGAAATCAGTGCCTTAAAAAAGGAGGGGTGGTGGATAGGAAAGGAAATGCAAATGAGTACAATGTACTTCTTTTCTACACAAAAGGAGAGCTAAGACTATATTTATGATTTATCTCTGCAAAGAGAAACACAGGAAGGATAAACCAGAGACAAGTGAACAGAGTAAACTGCACAGAGTGGGTTGGAACAGGGCAGGAGGGAAGACAGCACACGCTTTTCTCTACAGTTTTGACTTCTGAACCATGTTAATGCTTTTACAGACTCAAAAATATAAGATTAAACAAAAAATAATCAAGAAATAAGAAAATACTAAAACTGAACCCAAATGGAATCAAACAAGCTCAAATGTACATGGAACTGTTAAGAAAACCAGAAGGGAAGAATTCAAGTAACTCTGAACCCAGCATCCTTGGTGGAAATCCTTGTGTATACTTGGTGGAGTATTTCCTGAGGACAAGAAGGCGTTCTGAATATTACCTGAACAGTCTGTTATTTCAGCGATATAATTCTGAAACCATTCTTGCGTGTATTATTATGACAGAGCAAATGAGTAGACAGATATACTGATGCTGGGAACCAGGTGACTCACTGTGGGAAAGAAGTAGAAAGTGGATACGGGAAGGTACAAGATGGACCTTGTGATGCTGAACTGGAATTTGAGTTACCAGTATGAATCCAGGTTTCAAGAAACCTACACACACAGCTCTACCTACTGAACTGATCTAGAAGCAATGGTACCCAGGTTAGTGAACACCCTCATTGCCCAGATTCTGGCTTCTCATCACTAATCTCCACTACAATGAACCACTGTTCCTCAGAGAAATTCCAGGTCTAAGGTGGGCATGAGGTGTGCCTACAGACCATCCTCTGCCAGGAAGCCAGGAAACACTGAAACATGGATGGAGATGCCTCAAAAGGACATTTGGGCTGAAAGGCGGCCATCACCCACATTTGGGACAACTGATAATTAAAAGCAACTTCCCCACCCCACAAATGGAATGGACCAATAATACACTGAATTTTTAAAAATTCCGTTAGTCCGTAGTGACACGTACACATAAGAACGGGATGGGAGGAGGGATAGCTGTTTTTTACAGATAAGTAATTTCGAAGAGATGAAGAATTAGAAAATCACCATTTTTCAACCTGCAATGTAATAAAGCAAGGATCTTCAGTGGACGCTACGAACCTTAAATGAAAGATCATCAGGGACTGGAATAGTCATTCTAGGTGTCAATCCACAGATGACTACACAGATGTAGGAACTGTGTGAATTCGGCAAACAGGTAGAGACTTCTGTCCGTATAGCTCTGGCTTTACATGTTTTCACAATTTCTGGTCTTGTAAACATGTTATCTTTTTAAATAATGAGGAAATAAAAAAGGAAGAACTGAGGTAGGAGACTAGAGGCAGGTGGATACAGGATTTTGTCAATAGACAGAGTAAAAGAAATTCAAAAAGATGTCGAAAGGGTTTGAAATTTAAGATCTTAGGGGACGTTCATGTGTGCTTAAGAATACAAGGATGGAACACAAGGAAAGCCCCAGACAGAGCTCTAACAGAGGGAAACCAAGGGTCATGGAGAAGTACAAGACGATATATGGTAGACCTTTTCCTGAAGACGGGATCTGGAAAGAAGCATCACCGAGCAGCTCAGTCATCTCGACAAGCTGGGGTGTCTCTGTGTACAGTGAGTGACTTGGCCATACTTAAAAACACATCTCACACACTTAGGATAACACAGGCTCTTAAGCACAAAGAATCTTGTCCACTGGTGGTTCTCTCACCTGGACTTGGGCCTTCTAGAATTTCTTTTAGCACCATCCATGGTTCTTCCAACATGGGGATCACAGTTGGTCTATATACTGTAAGTCCTGTCCAGGAGGAACAAAATGAGTTTTACCCTGGAGATAAACAGTCATTCTACTTTTATTAACTGACTTCTTCTTACCCATGAGGACAGACCTCTTACAGGAAAAGAACGATTCAGACACGATCTCATGAATGAGGTCACTGCCCTTTTGGAGCAGGGACAAAAATCTCCCACCACCCTGGAGGATGCGTGTGCAGAGACTGTGGGGGAGGCAGGCGCTGGGCAAGGCGTGGGGTGGCGGTCTTGGGGGGCCGTGCATCGTGGTTCCTGATGACCTTTCACTTTGAAACCTTTCATCTGGGAAAAGGGAGCAGAAATTGGCTGTTTCTGTGCCTGAACAGATGAGCATGTTCACCTCTAGGCCCAACCCACTTTTGAGAGCTGAGGAAAGACAGACTCTGGCATGTGTGTGGTTGGGGGGCACAGACAGACGCTCACCGAGAGAAACCATGTTCCAGTAGTTCTGCAGTGTCACGGTCTTGTACAGTTCCTTCTGCACAGGACGCATGAGCTCCCAGTCCTCCTGGGTGATGTCCACTGCCACATCTTTGAATGTCACAGATTCCTGAAACATCGGAAGGGCACAGTGATGGCACAGGTGCGTGAATGGTGGGGGAACCACAGACTCTTGAGCGTTGGCAGAACCCTAAAGGTTACCACCCAATACTCACCCAGTGTGTGGATGAGCAAACTCAAATGGCCTAGAAGTATGAAAATAAAATCAAATTTACCATTTTTAGTGCAGGCATTGGCAGTTCCATCTTAAAGAAGAAAGGGATGTGAACATAGATGACACAGAGTTGAAAGGTTCGGCTTTTCAAGTGCTGTCTTATGAATTAATGAAATGCATTATAATTTGACATTTTAAGATATTTTATCTTTCTATTATGGAAAGCAGAGCCCTTTCTCTTCCTTTGTAAAATAAAACTGGTACTAATAACCACACTGAACTACTGAACTTACAGATACATCTTACAGTTTGATAAAGTTAGCATCCCTCTGTTCTTCCTTTGTTAAAAAAAAAAAAATTCTTGGTTACTCTCACATGTTTTTCAAATAAATTTTCTTTCTTTAAAAAACTGTACTGGGATTTTCAAATCACAGTTTAGTGTAAAATTTAGGGAGAGCTGACAATTTTACAATATATAAGGCTTCTTCTTTCATGTCCCATAGAATAACACAGGATTGCAAAATTTATACTATGTTGGGTTCTGGCTATTTTAAATTTGAGGGGGTAATACTATGAATGGAATCTTTTATTTCATTTTATGATCCGATTTTTTCAGGTGTATAATAAAATGATTAATTTTTGTAAGCCATTTTCTGTAGTTGTCACTTTACTCAAATTTTCCATTATTGTTTCTAACAGTTTTCCCCTTGATTTCCTTAGTTTTTTTGTAAACATTCATATAATCTATAAGTAATAATTTTACCCTGGTTATCAATTTCAGACCACATATACTTTTACAGTAAACCTTTCTCTTAAGACAGCCTGAGCTGCTCTTCCTTAAGATAACAGAGACTCATAATCAACAGGAACACCGCACAAGTCATGGCCTTTAATTACCTGTTAAACAAAAATAATAACTGTTGTTTAATCTCACTGTGGTCTTCTTGATGACTTACTGTAGTCCAGACTAATGGGTCTCATAATATTTAATGCTCACAATCCAAGAGGAATATTCTTTCATTGGAGTTGAGTAATTCGGGCTACGAGTAGTTAAGCATCTTTGCCCCAAGTCACGGGTTCCGTGGCAGAACCCGGAACCAAATCTAGATACACATGGCTCTGGAGGTCAATGCTTTAGCCTCTATGTGATACTGCTCCTTGAAAATAAAATAGCACCCCTTCCTGCAGTGAGGAAAGGGATGATCAGAAGAAGTAATGGGTCCCATTTCCCGTAAAAGGCGCTCAACCTACCTTAACAGACCAGGGAGACTTAAGTTGAAAACTGAGGCTTAGGTCTTTGATAGGACTTCTGGGGTAACAGAAGGTAGAGGGCCAGGTTAGAATACGTCCTCACACACGAGGGAGGCATTTTACAATCACAGAAGGAACTGACACTCGGACTCCTCTGGTGGTCCAGTGGTTAAGACTTTGTACTCCCAATGCAGGGGGCCCCAGGTTTGATTCCTGGTCAGGGAACTAAATCCCACATGCTGCAACTAAAGATCCCAAGTGTTGCAACTCAGATGCCCAGCAGGCAAATAAATAAACAAACGTTTTAGAAAGGAAGAAACTGACACTCACTTTGGTAACCAAGTCATTGAACCACCCTGCCTGGAAAGCTTGTCTTCCTTTGGGGTCGTCCTCTGGGGTCTCTTGGGAAAGGGTGAAGTTCTGAGGAGCAGCTGGGAAAGAGAGAGAGAGACCATGATGGAGATCAGAGGTGTCTGAAGAGCCTAGGAAAACTCTTCACCAGTAGATATCTATGTTTTCTTAAAGTGAAGAGGAGTCGGAAGGAAACCAGAAACAGCACCCCTGCTGCAAAGAACTAGAGGGAAGGGGCAGTGACTCACCTGAAGACCCTGGCACAGGCCTCAAAAACAAGTCGGCTCTGGGACTCCTCGGAATAGGTGCCAAACTCACAATTTCCCACTAAACCCTCACGTGATAGAAATTTTGCGAGTTTTCTTTTTACTTAGTAAAGAAATATTTCCTGGATAATTTCCTAGCTATTTGGAAGCATAAGTTAAAAAACTAAATAAAATCCAGTTCACGAAACAAATTATTTACTGTCAAAAGGTTCAAACATCTGTAGGGAACCTCCTGAGGCTCACACAGGGGTCATCTATTGTGCCTGGCCACTGTTTTACAAGACACATTGTCTGCGTTCAGAGAACATGGGCTGGGTTCCGAGCAGGTAGAAGGGGAATGCCGTATAGAAGGGGGTTCAGGTGAAGCGGGTCCTCACTCACTCCCTGAGCTCCGTTCTCCTTATCACCTCCAAGGGCTGTTCTCTGACATGAGGGCTGTTTCCTTGGACCACCCTGGGCTCCTCCCCCCCCGCCCTACAAGTCTTACCTTCTTCTTTCAGAATCTGAGTCAAGTCCTCCACCAGCGTCACCACCTCCTCGCTGTTCCTCGGGTACTGGGACTTCACCCACGTCCGAACCTCCCCAGGCAGGATGCTCAGGAACTGCTCCAGAACCAGCAGCTCCAGGATTTGCTCCTTTGAGTGAATCTCGGGTCTCAGCCACTTAAGGCAGAGCTCTCGGAGCTGGTTCAAGGCTTTCCGAGGACCGGCCAGGTCTGGGTACGGGAAGTTCCTGAAATTCTGCCGACAGGTCTCAGTGTCACGCAGGAGTCTCAAGGCGAGGATTTCCTTCTCAGCATTTCGGGGTCCACTCTGAGCCTTGTCTGTCTTCCATGTTAGCAGGACTTGGGCGCGAGAAGAACTGGTCGTCCTCCTGCTTGGGGAGAACATTGCTACAAACAGGAGAGTCAATCTGGCAACAGCCTTTATTTCTCCAGGTCAGAGCCAAGTGCTTGAAGTCACATGCTAGAGCCACTGAGACATTTACGGAGGGCTGCTGCAGCCAGGGGCTGAACAGAGGCTAGGAGGAGTCAGCTGTCTTCCTTACAAATTCTGAGCCCAGAACTCGTAGGGATGGGGAACAGACCCTGAAACACAGGAATGGACCACAAGGTCAGGAATTCCTGGTGCTCTCTGCCAGACACACAAACAGAAATAGCCTACTTAGAGGCCTTACCAATTGGGCACCAGTTGGGACTGCCATAAAAGAGTGGTGCTAGATGCAACGACTTGAATCCTGAGCAAAAACACAGGTCAAACTTCTAACTTGTACAGGAAAAAAAAAAAAGCCTCAGTATTTTAGTCATTGATAATACACAATCTGTAATAACTGAAGTGACTCTCAAAAACAACAGCAAATCTGTTACTTCGAACAAACTGGGAGAACTTTTTAAAGCGTTCAAGGGTGGGGAAAAGGGGCGAGCCATCCACCTGCTCTGCATATCCTTGCCAGTCAGTCCAAGCCCATCACTACCTGAGGTCTGGGACGGAAAAGCAGCAGAAGGGATCCGTGTGACTTGAAGCCTGTGCACAGCTTCTACAGGACAATTCTTTAGGAATCTGGAACCAGTTTTCCCACGGAAAACCTCACTGCAGGCCTGACACCACCTGTCCACGGTCTCCTCCTCCGAGCCCCCCTCAACCGCACCGTGTCCCCTAAAGCCGGCTGCTCACTAGGCCTGCAGGGCAGAGGCGCCCCTGGCCTCCTCACCCGGCGGGGTCCTCCTAACTCCGCAGTCTGAAGGTCGCGGGCAGCTGCGTGGGGTCTGCCCTGCAGCCCCCACCCCTCAGGCCGCCCGCATCCTAACCTGTGGCCGGACCGGCGGACGCGCAGCGGAGCGGCCCTAGAGGCCCCGGGCAACAATGGCGGCTGGCGCTGCGCCTGCGTGGCGGGCTCAGTTCCGCGCTGCAGAGGGGCCTCCGCCCGCCACGTCTCGTCCCGGAGGGCACGGAGCCTCGGCCGGAGCCGCCCGTCCAGCCCGGTCCTAGGAAGCCCGGCCCGGAACCACCGAGCCCCGGCTCCGCCGTGACCTCGCCTCGGCGCCACTGCGCATGTGCGCAGGGAGGACGCTGCGCGCCCGCGGAGCCAATCGGAAGCCGCGCCGGCCCCAAGGCCGGAGCCGCGGATAGTGAACCCGTTTCCGTGGCAACCTCCTCCACCCACCCCTGTGAATTGCTCGGTAGCCGGCGAGGTTCTGAGCGGGCTTTAAAGTTCCCCTGGGCAGAGGCAGATCTGGTAGATGACTGAGAGAGAGGTCGGGGAGCAACAGTATCTGGAAAAAGGGATGCGGATGAGGGGAGGCGGCGGTTGTAACCCTGCGCGAATCAACTTGAGAAAGTTGGTGCCTGAATTCTAGAGGAAGGATGGGCAGGGAAGATGTGGGTCTTAAGGCAGAAAGACCCAAAGTGTTGGTTCTTTACTATTCACTGTTAAAGACTCTGAGTCCCTCCTCAGGAATCTGATTCTGAGACTTTCAGATTGGAAACAAGAACATCCTGCATCACGTTTATAAATACTCACAACATACCAAAAAAATGCCTGAAAATAAAAGAATGAAAAACATACAAGTGTTCTCATTATATACGGCTGTGTTGGCAAATCACCCCCAAACTTAACGGTGTTAAAGAAGAAGCATTTTATTATGTTTATGGATTCTGTGGGTCAAGAATTTGGAAGGTGAACAGTACCTGTGGCTTTTCTCTGATCCGTTTGTTTCTGGAGCCTCAGTTGAGAACATGATTTGATGGCAGGGAGGGTCCTCTTTCAAGCTGTATCTGTACTCACGTGTCTCCTGGTTGGGCTGAGATGGCTTAAGGATAAGCTCAGTTTGGACATGTGGCCTTTTTGACATGAAGGACTCAGCTGGCAGCTGAGATGGTGGCTCTGAGCTTCAGGAACAGGTGTCCTAGTGAACAAGAGAGAAGCCCGTGGCTGATTAGAATATAGCTGCAGAAGTCACAAAGCATGACTTCCATCATACTCCTGGCCAAAGGCATCACAAGTTGTGTGGAATCAAGTTGAGGCAGATGTCGACTCCATCTCATGATGGGTGGAGTGTCAGAGTCTTACAATTAGCTCACCAAGCAAATCTGAACAACAAAAAAGTTGGGTAGTGTGATGATCTTTGATGTGTCAACTTGGTAAGGCTACAGGCTCCTACTATTGAATCAAACTCTAACCTAGATGGTGTTGTAAAGCTACTTGTAAGTGTGGTTAAAGTCCATAAACTGAGATGAATTAAGTAAAGGAAATTATCTTATTAAATAGGTTGGATCTGAATCAATCAAGGCCTTAAAAGCAAAATTGAGGCTTCCTAACATTCAGAAAACGAAGATTATGGTATCTGGTCCCATCACTTCATGGGAAATAGATGGGGAAACAGTGGAAACAGTAGCTGACTTTATTTTTGGGGGCTCCAAAATCACTGCAGATGGTGACTGCAGCCATGAAATTAAAAGACGCTTACTCCTTGGAAGGAAAGTTATGACCAACCTAGATAGCATATTGAAAAGCAGAGACATTACTTTGCCAACAAAGGTCCGTCTAGTCAAGGCTATGGTTTTTCCAGTGGTCATGTATGGATGTGAGAGTTGGACTGTGAAGAAAGCTGAGCGCCGAAGAATTGATGCTTTTGAACTGTGTTGTTGGAGAAGACTCTTGAGAGTCCCTTGGACTGCAAGGAGATCCAACCAGTCCATTCTGAAGGAGATCAGCCCTGGGATTTCTTTGGAAGGAATGATGCTAAAGCTGAAACTCCAGTACTTTGGCCACCTCATGCGAAGAGTTGACTCATTGGAGAAGACTCTGATGCTGGGAGGGATTAGGGGCAGGAGGAGAAGGGGACGACAGAGGATGAGATGGCTGGATGGCATCACTGACTCGATGGATGTGAGTCTGAATGAACTCCGGGAGTTGGTGATGGACAGGGAGGCCTGGCGTGCTGCGATTCATGGGGTCGCAAAGAGTCGGACACGACTGAGTGACTGAACTGAACTGAACTGAACTGATGAAGAAAAAACTCTGGACAAAGCTTCCAGCCTGCTGTTCCCAAAAGATTGCCCTCCAGGTTTTGAACTTTTCTAGTCAGTCTCCACAATCAAGTAAGCCAATTTCTTGCCAAAAAAGAGAATCTTTTAGTATGTATGCCCTACTGATTCTGCTTTTCTGGCGGAACCCTAACTGATGCAAGTAATAAGCCTAATTTCTAATAAAATAGAATCTTAAAAAATCATTAGGGGAGGGACTTCCCTGATTGTCCAGAGGTTAAGAATCTGCCTTGCAATACGGGGGATGCAAGTTCAAACCCTGCCTGGGGAACTAAGATCCCACATGCCTTGGAGCAACTAAGCCAGAACACCATAACTACTGAGCCCCCACGCCACAACTAGAGAGTCTGCACAGCAAGGAAAGGTCCTACATGATGCAACGAGGATCCCACAAGCTGCAACCAAGACCTGACACAACCAAATAAGCAAGTAAAATATTTTAAAAATCATTAGGGGAAAAGATAAGCATGATATCAACTTCATAACACTTATAAAACTTGACAGAGAAGACATATCATCTTAAATACATGTCTCTAACAATAATGCCTCAAAAGATACCAAGCAATAACTCATATAACTGCAGAGAGCAAAACAGAAATCAAAACTGAAGCTAGAAACTTTAGTACACCCTGTAGAGCACACTGTGATGGGCTGTAGCACCCCCCTCCCCAGCCGTCTGTGTGTTTGACTGCTAATGGTTCACAATAAAATATTTCTCTGGGAATTGTCCTGGCTGAAGCAAGCGTCCTTTCTCAGGTCACACGTCCTCCTTGGGGCAGCCACATCTAGTGGTGCTCACTGTGGGGGTTCAAAGACCTTCTCCCCTTGCCTCAGCTTGCAATCTCTCTAAAGGGCCATCCAGCTAAAGACTAGCAAGGGGGGACTCTTTCTGTCCCCTTCTGATGTCTATGTCAGAAGCTTTCTCTATCTCTTTTATACTTTAATAAAACTTTATTACATAAAAGCTCTGAGTGATCAAGCCTC
>NW_011494752.1:10180954-10190911 GCF_000754665.1 Bison bison bison
CAACAACCTTTCATGAGGATGGGGGAGGGGGCAATTTTAGGACTGGAATTGAGTGGTTATTACTAGGAGCCATTGACAAGAAAAGGCTGAGGGTGATTAATCACCAATTTAAGGTGAAGTGTGAGGAGCAGAGGGCTTGAAGCCTGAGGCAAAAATGTAAGAGTAGCGTAACTTCGTAACTTCGGCTAAGTTGGATTCTTGATCCCAGGTAGTTTTCTATGCCAAGGTCAGGACCTTGTTCGCAAAGGAGGAAACCCAGAGACTCGGGATGGGGACATTTGGGTTGATGTGGACAAATATCTTTAAACACCAATCCCTCTGGATTTTGGGGGCCTGCAAACATGACCCACTCCTCTTGGTCTTGTTTGAAGATGATGCAGAGGAAGCTTCTATTTTGTGATAAAACCTGTGTCCCCTCACAATCTACTTTCCTCCTCTCCTGATCCCTAGACCCATAACTAGGGTCAAGTCACCATGACAGCCCAGAAGAGAAACGCTGGACATGGTAAGAGATGAAGATGACTATTCAGCTGCTGTGGGCCCTGGTCAACCTACATCTGCTGGAATCAGGAGAGTACGGTCTGGATCCTGAGGATGCTGGACCATGGAGCGTAGAACATACAGCTGGGTGTGGAGAGTTCATTGGAAAGGAGCACACGCCTGTGATAAGGGTTTACACACTCTGCCGAGGGTGTCAGGAAGTGGTGCTAACACACTGGTGGTGAGAAAAGCTTGGAGAAATGATGGCTCCACACTGAGCAGAGAGGCCAGAATCACATGGCAAATGGTGGAAAAGACGGTTAAAAGGCTCAAAGAAGTGGACAGTCCAGAACAGGCAGAGAACGTGGGGGTGGAAAACGTCCCCGCTCCATTTCTTTGGAAGATGGGGGAAGCCCCTCCGTAGAGATACAGAAAGGGCTGATGGGAGAGGGCACTAGCGTCATTGAGAAGCTCTGTTGGGGCTGATGTAGGGGGTTCCTTACAGAACCCGGCTCACCAAATCTCAGAGATCAGGCTTACAGAAAGAGCAGAAAGGCCAACGTGGAAGGCGGGTGAGCAGGTGAGGGGAGCGCTTTATCTTCAGAGAGCGATGGGGACAATTACTTGAACACAGTGTCTTCACAGGCACAACAAGGGTGGTGTCCAGTCTACACAGCCAATGAGATAAAGGCTGGATGATGGGAGGTCGCGGTTAGCCTTTACCTTTACTGACCAAGAAAAAGAGGAAAAACAGAAATTAATCAAGCTATGTTGGAAAGTGGAGTCACTGCTATGGTCTCTTAGCAAAGGAAAGATAATATAACAGTGCTGTGAACTGCCCACGAGTTTACGTAATTTAGACGAGACGGAAAATTCAATTCCCCGGATTCGGCAGGCAGCCGGCCCCCCTGCGCTGCCCACCTATGGCCACAAGAGAGCGCGCGAATCCGCCCTTCATGACCCTCCTGGAGCGCAGGCATGTGCCGCCCGTGGATGGCGCACCTAGTCCAAGGGGGAGGAAAACGCTTAGTGTGAGCTTCCCAACTTATCTTGCAGAAGCTTTCGTTTAATAGAATGTCCCTATGTTTCATTCTTTACCTTCTCTCAGTACTAGGATTTATTTTACAATAGCCGCTCATTGAGGCGTTTGAGTGTCGTACTCATAACTTGAGGGAGCATTTTGTAAAATAAGACAAAATCTTATCCAGTTGCCAGGATGTTTCTTGGCAAGAGTAGTGATCACAAGAAGACAACACATCAAAGAATATGTGATCAGAGATTTCAAGGGCCGTTATAATTATCTGCATTTGGGAGTGAAGAATTCTGCAGAGCAGACTGCATGTTACCTGGAGTCTGAATGAACCGCTCCTCTATCTTCACCTGTAAGTTCCTATTGCTTTCATCAGCTAAATCACAACATTGAATACAATTCTATATATTCTGCCTATGCTCACATGAGCCCTAATAACGAAACCAAAAGGATAAGACTCTTATAAACCGAGGAAAATGAAACAAAATACTGACGGAATTACTGCTGTATGTTAATTGTATTTAAATTATTGTGATTGTTCAAAGCTATTATATTGCTGGATAACGTTAGCCAAGAATTTAACTAAAATTGTTCTTTAAAAATTTGCTAAATGATTTGTCTATTACACTTTGGTGAGGCTAGGGGGAAAAATTTTTTTTAGCTTTGTTAAAGGTACTATAAACGTGTTCTGTATCAAAGTGTCACAAAATCATACATTTCAAATAACCATCTGGCCACGGATGAAGATCAAGGTGTTTTTGCACAAAGGACTTGCCACTCTGATTACCCCCATGTGTCCTGAACATCATCCCCATAAATGAAGTGAAGACTTGAATTACCTCTCAGCCTTTGCAAGGCTGGCATCAACTGTCCTCAGTTAGGACTCCTGAAGTGCCTCTTCCCATCTGAGCTGGTCTCCAGGAAAGAGTAGGGTGCAGGATGCAAGGGTCTGGTTACACGCATTAGCTGTCAGCAGATGTCTTGAGATGTTTCAGCAGTCTTGGGGCCTGCGGAGCGCCGCTATCTACACCAGGCTGAGCCTCCAATTGGGGCTTCACCAGCAATGGTTGGATTTCGGCAAGGTCCCCTTGTGAAACTCGGAGGCAGCCAACACAGGACCCTTGCCCAGGCTCCAGAGGGCCTATTATAGGCTCCCTTCGATAGTCTCTCAAACCCTGTTCCCTCGACCACGACCTGGTCCCACACTGATCCTTTACACTGGTTAAGGAGATGGGGGCCCTGGGCTGTGGAGCTGGTGAGTGAGATAGAGTCTGGGTCCTGGCTGCCAGCTTCTAGCTGCTTATTCTGCTTCCCATTAGCTCTTCTTTGCCAAGCTGGCTGCTGCTCCTTCTTCGTGGTCCCGAACATCACAGCCATCCAGGTTTTGCAAAGCTTCCAGGATGACCTTCATTAGGGACACATCTCCCTGAGCTTGGGGACAAGGGGTGCTAACATACACGTAGCTGGGAATCACCCAGACTAGACAGTAAGCTGTCTTTACACCTGGAATGTGCCTGTGAGGGGTTTAGGATTTCTTGGAATTCTAGGATTTGTTGGAAAGGGTTGTGTCCCTAGAAAGAGGGAGGAGTTTCCTCGTGGCCAGCCCCCAAATCCCAACTCGCACATTAGGTCTGAGTTTGAGCCTTCCCCTTGTTCGGGGAAGTGGACTGAGAGCTTATGCCAAGCCATTGGCTCTCTGTGGGACTCCTTAGGGAAGATTGGACCTCCTGAGGAGATGCTGAGGGTTCAAAGGCCTGTTGTGGTCTGTGGCCGGAAGGGCTGAGGCATCAGTGCATTGCTGTGGATCATTGAACCTGCGTGTCCTGGGGCTTGGGTGGGGGTGGCGGGGAGGCTGCTGCAGGCTGTGGCTCCACTTCCTTCAAGGGCAGAGAGAACCAAGGTGTTTCAGCACCAAGGTCTGGACAGCGCCCTCCGACTGGGCTGGTGGTGCCCTCAAGGGTGGTGTACACACCCCTCAACAGGAGTGTGGGTCTGGCGAGGGAGGCAAGGGAGGGAGCCAGGCCTGGCGCCCTGACGTCTCAGGGACAGACGAGAGGCAGATCTTGGTGTAGCCAACCCAGAGCAGCGTGCCATGCATGACCCTGGGGCTACTCCACTCTTGTGCAGATAAGAATGCTGCCCATGTCCACCCCTTCCATTGCCTAAGTGCAACATGGTGTTAAAATGGGTATTTCTGCTAAGAATCTAAGACAGCAGAGATCAGATACCTAAAGTGAGATGTGAGGCAGGCCGCCATGCAAAATTGACCCCCCCCCAAAAAAAAAGTGGCTGAGAAACTGTTGGGGGACTCTTACGCCCCTCACCTATAGTGAGAACATCAAAGTGGTCCTGAAAAGGACTGAAAAGGATTTCTAAGCTTTTGGAAAGATTGTGGGGAGGTGGCTTGTCCCACAGATCAAACCTAGTGACAATGATTTTAACAGGGTGCCTGGACAGCTTGACATGGGTCCCCTGGTGTTTGGGGGGGTACTCAGTGGTCTGATGTATATTTTTGCTCTCCTGGTAGTCCAGCGATTTAGACTCTGCACTTCCACTCCAGGGAGTGTGGGTTTGATCGCTGGTCAGGGAACCAAGATGGCCACTTTTTGCGTGGTGCGGCCCAAAAGTAAAAAGGTATCTGCACACTTTTTAAAGCACAGATTTGGGGGCAAAAGATGCAAGAATTCTTCCCATGATCTACACATGTTCTGTGTGCCTGGGGTACTGGATAGGGGGCTGGGAGTTTGGGGGAAGGTCCTCTAAGGTGCCATCTGAGGGGTGGCCTGGAGGGCTGATCACATAAAAGAGCATCCTAAAGGCTTCCCTAGTAGCGAGCAATGAGCTGAAATACTATTTTCTCCAGGGCTAAGTGAAATCCAGGAGATGGAGCCTCAGCCCTGAGGGAGTCTCTTAAAATTCCACCAAAGTCGGAGAGAGTAGGGTGCTGCTAGAGATACTGACCATGGAGAGTTCTCTGCACCTCTGTTTATCCTCCCTTCCCTGCTGTGACTCAGAAGCGCTCAGAGAAACTTCAGCAAGACCAGGAGGGAAGCGGCTTCAACTTTGATTCATGTCAGAGACTTGACTGTTACATAGGATAGTTGTAATCAGTCTGGGGGAGTGTTTCTTAAGTGGATTTGTCTCTCACTCTCTTCACCCACCTTTGCTCTGTCATCCATGAGAAGGAGAACTAGAAACTGAACACCTTTTTGAGGAATGATAGGGAACAGTCACTTTATGATCTCAGCTCACCTTATACATGTTTAGAACACCCTCTGAAACAAACGGCCAGTCCCATTTGCTTCCAATCCTGATTCCTTGGAGACAACGCATACAGCACCGGTAGCTCAGCATCTATCGGGAGAGCATCTCTCTGGCCAGTTGACGTGTCCCAGGTCTGGAGATAAGGAAACATCCTCAGTGGGAGAGGCATTTGTGGCAAGGCTGTACCATCTTCATTTTTAAAAAATTCATTTAAAAAATATTTATTTGGTTGCATTGGGTCTTAGTTACAGCCTGTGGGTGGGACCTAGTTCCCTAACCAGGAATCAAACCCAGGTCCCCTGCACTGGGAGCATGAGTCTTAGCCACTGGACCACCAGGGAAGCCTGTATGCCATTTTAAAATGCTATCTTCCTTTCAAAATGAAGCAGTACAGCTAGTTTGGTGTGAAGCAGGAATGTGTAAGTAGATTAATGGAACAGAATAATATCTAGGAATTAAAAAATGTTTTAAATATTTGATGCCTTGGTGCCGATGGAATAAACCTTTGAAGTTAAGTTTAAGACAATTTTTCTTTTTCTTTCTCTTCATCCCTACTTTTTCTTTCTAAAAAGTGATACTTTAACCACAAAAAATACCCTTGCCCCAATTTTTCTAATAATGTATGCTGCTTTGCTTTCTCAACTGGGGGAACAAGTGCTTATTCATGTGTAATAAATAAACTGAGAATTAGAACTGATAACTGAAAATCCACTTTTATAACAAAAATGAGATTGTATTGATAAAATATTATCTGACAGTTACAACCTTTTACAATTTGACTTATGAATATACAAAAAGAATTTTATCAATTCACATGAGAAACCTGAAAGACACCATTAAAACTTTAATAAAGTTTGCTTAGAACTAATTCTTAGGCTAGAATATCTACAAAAGAGATTTGAACATAAAATTCTTTTTTAAAAATTATTTATTTACTTGGCTGCACCAAGTCTCAGTTGCATGCAGGATCTTTAGTTTCAGCATGAACCCTTAGTTGCCGTGGAAGTTATGGCATATGGGATTTAGTTCCCTGACCAGAGATTGAACCCAGTTCCCTGCACTGGGAGTGCAGTCTTAGGTACTGGGCCACCAGGGAAGTCCCTGAATGTAAGATTCTTGAAAGAAGAACAGTCTAAGAGATTTCAGAGTGTTTGGTATTAAATTAAAATGTTACTTTTAGGAGATTTAAGTGAATAGAAAGGGGTTGTTTTCTGCCTTAGCCAAGGAGGCAAGACCCACTTAAGACATTTAAGTTTAAACTCATGCTGAAATGTGAGATCTCTTGGATTAAGTATTGCTTCCACTGGTTCACAGTAGCAAGGGAACCTCAAGGAGAAGAGGAGAACAGGTCACTGCAAGAAAGCCCTAGGGGATAGCCTCCTGAGCACTGGGTGATGGGGATGGGCCCTGTGCCCCAGCCTGTCCTCTGGTCAGTGGATTTGAGAAGGGATCTGCCCCCCTCCCCAACCCCCAGGGAACAGAGAGCAAGACCACGCATAGCAGAGCCCCATCTGATGCCTCTGAACAGATTTTAGAGAAGGCCAAGAGTAATTTCAGAGTGTGAGTAAGAGAGAAAAGCATGTTGTTTGTTTATTTTTAAATTCTGAAGAACTAGGAAAAGAGACTAGTTCATGACAGAAGAAAGATATAACAATGAAAATGATGGAAAGGTTCAGATTTCTTTTTCCCCAGAAAAATAGTATGAGACTTCCTTCAAGGTATGGCCTCTTTAAAATGAGGTTTGAAAAGCTTTATGGGGCAACTGACTTTGAGTTTAAAAGAGAGGAGAGTAAGACAGGGGATGCCTTTTGGAAACTGAAATGACAATAGCAGGATCAGGTGCTCTCTGAAATTGCAGAGCATGGAATCCCAGATGGCTGACATGCCTGAGAAGATGCCCAAAGGGCAGAGAGAATATGAAAACAGGAGACAATCTGAGAGGAGATTACTGATGCAGAGGATGGAGCAGCATGATTATCCATCCAGGTGGTGGGACCTATCCACCCTATGGAAAGGTGAACACACTCCCGGGAAAAGTCTAGAGCAAAAGGAACTGAAGCAATACTGAAAAATACGCTAGGAAACTTTTCTAAACTGGCTGAAAAGTAGTCTTTTATAATTATTTTAGTTTCCTCTGGTCTTGGGCTATGTTCCTTTATCTCCATAGCTTTGAGTATGTGAGCAATGCAATTTAATAAAAGCTTTTTGATCATAGGTTAGTCTCACAGGTTAAAAACAACTTGTTGAATTTTAATTTGCATTTCTCTAATCGTATAAAGAAGTTATTTTCATGTGTTTAAAAATAATTTACATTTAGTTTCCCCATAACTCTCTTGTCCTGTCTTCTGTTGTGCTGTTTATGTGTTAATCACTCAGTCCAGTCCCACTCTTTTGGACCCTTGGGACTGTATCCCACCAGGCTCCTCTGTCCATGGGATGGGTTCTCCCAGCAAGAATACTGGAGTGGGTTGCCCTTTCGTTCTCCAAGGGATCTTCCTGACCCAGGGATTGAGCCCAGGTCTTCCACATTGCAAGGAAACTCTTTACCAACTGAGCCACCAGGGAAGCCTGTACTGTTTATCTCTTTTAAAAATAGCTCTTCGGGTGACAAGGGGCTGCAGTGCTCGGTTCACACCCCCAGGAGTCTTCCATGTCACCCCTGTCAGATAAGAAAACGACACTATTGCAGAGGAATAGGAGCACGGAAGCACGAACAAACCCTAAGCGGTCCAAAGTCCCCGGTTCGCTCGGTGCGAAAATGTGAAGTTATGACCTCGACGTGACTTGAACACGCAACCTTCTGATCTGGAGTCAGACGCGCTACCATTGCGCCACGAGGTCACGAAAGCCACCTTACTTTTGATCCTTTAAGGCTCCTCAGTCCCGCCCATCCAGGTCACTTCTTAGAGTAGACTCTGCTTTCCCGGTAAACTTCCGGTCAAACAGAAAAAGAGCGAGAATTGGGCGGAGGACCTGGCTGTGCGAGCTCCCAGGACTCCCGGCCCACCCAAGCCCAGGCGGGGAAGCAGCTGCAAAACCCAAAGTCCGGCCGGTGCGGGGGTTGGGTGAGTGCAGTACCGGATTGCCGCCGCTGAAAACTATTAAAGAGGGGAACAAAACCCGAAATCGGCGTGCACAGCTGTGAGGTGACTTTGGAACTTAGCATAAAATTAGATGCTTCTGTGTCCACCCTTCGCCCCATCCTCCGTCAGTTTTGAACATTACATAAGTGTGCAGTAACAATTAAATTCAATAATCCCACCACCCGCTGTAAAGCATTTTGATGTATTTCTTAACAGATTTCCAACCTACGCCAGTATTCTTGCCTGGAGAATTCCATGGGCAGAGGAGCCTGGCAGGCTACAGTCCATGGGGTCGCAAGAGTCGGACATGACTTAGCGACTAAACCACCACCACCAGTGTCCACCTGTGTGTGTTAAACCTTCTTTGCTGTAAAGTACAGCAGTTACAGAAATTGGCACAAAACAAAGAGAAGGATCGCAAACCCTTGCTCCCCCCAGACCTGCCAGCCACCCCAAGAGCTTGACATCTCCCCTACAAGCAGTCGACCTGGATGTCTATGGAAAGGACTTCCGTGCTTCATAGTTTTATCACCCAAAGGTGCATCAGTAAAAACTGTGGTGGCGTTCTGTCTGGGGCATGTGTCACTTTACATCCACCCCGTTCTCAGGTTTCACATTTCTGTTGTCAGTGTGTCTTGTTACTAGAGAATGCTGACTTACATCATTTAGTTATGCTTTCCATGGCGGTCCTCCACTGTATGCTATTTCCCCCTTGGTAATTAATAAATATTTCGGGGATAAATGCTTTCAGGCTATGCAAGCTGTTTCTCTTCAGACTTGCACCAGTTTTAGCATCCAGACTTGACTGCAACAACTATGACTGTGGTGTTTGTCTCATGGTCATTTTCTGTTTCCCTTTTCCCATCTACGTTCATCAACATAATTCTCTATGGGAAAGAAGTGGTACTTCTTGGGGTTTTCCTGGTGGCTGGTTAGTTAAGACTCTGCACTTCCATTGTAGGGGCCGCTGGTTCAATTCCTTGTTGGAGAATTAAGATCCCTCAGGACCAAAAAGTTGAAAACAAAAACAGAAGAACTGGTACTTCTCTTCTGTTTAGTTAGGTATTACATATTCATTTACTTATTTGCATCTATACAGATTCATGGATATTTTTAAAATTTATAGTTTTAATCCATGTGTATTAGTTGCCCAGTCCTGCTTGACTCTTGGCGACCCCATGGACTTGGGCCCGCCAGGCTCCTCTGTCCATGGGATTTCCCAGGCAATTATCCTGGAGTGGGTTGCCATTTCTTCCCTCAGTGGATCTTCCCAACCCAGGGATTGAACCCAGGTCTCTTAACATTGCAAGCAGATTCTTTACCATCTGAGCTACCAGGGAAACTCTTTTCATCCATAGAATATCATTTTTAATAATGTTTCTGAAAGTCTCCCAGCTTTGGCTACAAGTCCTTCTGGTTGGTTCATGTGGCCTTTTGACATCTGCATCCTGTTTTCAGCACTTTTTTAGTTTCTGACACAAGATGTTCCAGGATTATTTTTTAGTTTCCCTGCACCAGGAATTAACCAGAAAACCATTTCTCCAAGGAGCTCTGGTTCCTGTTTTTGGAATATGGTTTTAAGAAATCAAGATCTGGCTGTTGGGTGTGCTCATTACAATGGGCTGTCACCCTCCTTTTCATTATTTGTAGCTTCTCTGACACTGAGAAACACAGCTCTCATTAGTCATAATATATGCACTTATTATACATATGTAAACATACATATATGTGTTTCAGAATTACTAACCTATACACCTGTAAGAAAAGATTTACTAAGAGGATTACCTTATATGTGTATGGCTTTTTGTTTTTGCCTTTAGCTTTGAACCAAGGTCTCCTGCACTGCAGGCAGACGCTTTACCCTCTGAGCCACCAGGGAAGCCCAACTTGGTAAAGGCAATGTCAAAATAGCAATTATTAAAAAGGATGCGATTGCCCAGTATTGGCAAAGATATGGGGCAGAAGGTACCCTCATATGTAACTGGTGAGAGTCAGGGCTTTTGGAAGGCATTTGGCATGTGTATTAAAAGGCCTTATTAATATGTGCACTTTGTCCCAGAAATTCCATTTTTATGACCCCATGGAAAACAGTTAAGGATA
>NW_011494752.1:10191011-10192358 GCF_000754665.1 Bison bison bison
TACACCTGTAAGAAAAGATTTACTAAGAGGATTACCTTATATGTGTATGGCTTTTTGTTTTTGCCTTTAGCTTTACAGGCAAAATACTGTTTTGGAAAGTCATTAGTTCTTCTCTTCCCCAGGTCCTCCATGCCTGGTTATATTATTTATCTGTAGTACAGTTAGGTTGTTACTTTTATATTCCATTTCTGGTTCATACAGGCACACACCTGATTACTTTTATTTTCTTTAAACTTCGGCATTTGTAAAATATTACCATGGTTCTAAGTGCCAGAGCTGTGTGAAAGGGTATACTAAAAACTGTGTCACTCTCTTGTCATCTCTATTACCCAGACTCATTGCCCTCTTCTTTCCAGCTCTTCAACTACAGCTGTAGGTAACTAATCTTTTCAGTTTCTGGTTGATCCTTCCTGCATTCTTTTGCACAAATGAGCAGGTATATGTTTATTCTATTACACCCTTTTCTTTCTTAGATAAAGGATAGCACACTATAATTATTATTTTGCCCTTTGCTTTTTTTAGCTTAGCGAAAAGGAAATCACTCCACGTCAGTTTGTTGAGATCTTTCTTTCTTACAGCTACACAGTGTTTTCTGGTGTGGATGCAAGCAAAGCTTACTCAATCACTTTCCCATAGTTTTTGCAGAATATTTCCAAGATTCATCCATGTTGCTGTATGTATCAACACTCCATTCTTTTTTAGTGCCTAATAATATTCCATTGCA
Organism: Bison bison bison; assembly: GCF_000754665.1. Taxonomy (NCBI): domain Eukaryota; kingdom Metazoa; phylum Chordata; class Mammalia; order Artiodactyla; family Bovidae; genus Bison; species Bison bison. The sequence goes on from NW_011494752.1 coordinate 10,191,736, forward strand.
TGGATATATCAAATTTTATCTATCAGATTGGTACAGTTAAAATCTACCAAAATACCAAATGGAGATTTTTTCAAATAGAGGAGTAATCAGATTCTTCCCTTTACAGGTTTTTAAAAAATTGTTGAAGGTTGTAGTAATCCATTTGTTTTTGTTTGTTTTTAGTCACCAAGGCGTGTCCAACTCTTTTGTGACCCCACAGACTGTGGCCCACCAGGCTCCTCTGTCCATGGAAGAGTACTGGAGGCAAGAGTACTGGAATGGGTTGCCATTTCCTTCTCCAGGGACTGAACATGTCTCTTCTCCATTACAGGTGGATTCTTTGCTGCTGAGCCACCAGGGAAACCCCATATAATAACTTACATCTGCTAATCCTAAACTCCCAATCCAACACTCCCCATTCCTTTCACCCTTGGCAACCACAAGTCTGTTCTCAATATCCGTCTGTTTCTGTTTAGTAATATGAATTTCAAATATTTTATCTTGCAGTTCTAAAATTTCCACTTGATTTCTGGAAGATTTTGTTTTGAAATATTCTATCCCAGATGTTTTAAAAATCACTTGTAATCCTCTTTCCTTCTAGCTTTCTAAACATATGAATCACAGCAGTTTTGACTTTTCATTCC
>NW_011494752.1:10192458-10193038 GCF_000754665.1 Bison bison bison
AGGTCTGGATCATTTCTGGATTTGTTTCTATTGACTGTTCTGTTTATTATTGCTCACCAATTTTCCCCTCTGGTGAATGTTGATTTAACTTTTTATTTTTTTCTGGACAATGTGGATGATGAATGTAAATTTTAGAAGCTCTGGCCTGATTACACTAACTTCCTTTCCTTCTGCCTTGTAAAGCGATGAGCACTGGCCCCACAGAGAAACCACTGTGAGGGAGACAACAGCTTTCTCCTCAGGAGACTCGAGTCCAGAATCTGCTGTTGCACTGATCCTCTTATCACATTTCTGGATGTACCTGGGTTTCCTGGTGTATCTACTGCCTGGGGATGTGGAACATCAGCATTTTCTATGGTGAAAATATCACCTAAAGTGACAGGGTGGTGCTCTGCTCACATGGTGGTTTCAGGGAAATCCCTGGTGCAGATGGGTTGGCAGGAGTTGAGTTTTCTTTTGAAGATTGGGATCCTGCTCTCCTCAGTTATTTTGCTGTTCTCAAAAGCTCATTTCCTTCTTCTAGAGATTTCATGGGCTTCCCTAGTAGCTCAGCTGGTGAAGAATCTGCCTGCAATGCAGG
>NW_011494752.1:10193138-10214652 GCF_000754665.1 Bison bison bison
CCTGGGTTCAATTCCTGGGTTGGGAAGATCCCCTGGAGAAGGGAATGGCTACCCACTCCAGTATTCTGGCCTGGAGAATTTCATGGACTGTATAGAGATTTTACATGGAAAGAATTTTACATGGAGATTCCTTTTCCAATTTGTATGGGATGCAAAAATTCTCCAACTTGGTAAAGTGAAAGTGAAGAAAGTGAAACTGAAGTCGTGTCCGACTCTTTGCGACCCCATGGACTGTATCCTACAACGCTCCTCCGTCCATGGAATTTTTCAGGCAAGAGTACTGGAGTGGGTTACCAGTTCCTTCTCCAGGGGATCTTCCTGACCCAGGGATTGAACCAAGGTCTCCTGCACTGCAGGCAGACGCTTTACCCTCTGAGCCACCAGGGAAGCCCAACTTGGTAAAGGCAATGTCAAAATAGCAATTATTAAAAAGGATGCGATTGCCCAGTATTGGCAAAGATATGGGGCAGAAGGTACCCTCATATGTAACTGGTGAGAGTCAGGGCTTTTGGAAGGCATTTGGCATGTGTATTAAAAGGCCTTATTAATATGTGCACTTTGTCCCAGAAATTCCATTTTTATGACCCCATGGAAAACAGTTAAGGATAATTGCAGTGATTTTCCTGTAGGGTTATTAAAATTGTTTATAACAGTGAAGAATCAGCAGCAGTTTTAGCTGCTCTTTTCCAGAAGCAGAGTCTAGATTTTCAAAATATGAGAGGGAGGAAGAATACTCCAGGTTGGGTTCCCCAGCCAACTCTGAGTGGATCTTTGCATGGAGGGTTTTGGGATCACAAGAGAAGGAAGCAGGACTGGGTAGAGAGAGGAGACAGCTGTTATGCAGATTCAGTGAACACATCAACTGACCCCATGAAGAGCTCCAAGTTTACAACTGCCTCAGCATTAAGTGGAAAGGCCAGATCTCTACTCCTGGGTCAACTAGTTGTTGGATGTGGGCTGTCCCGGGAACGGGTCTGCTTCAGGGGTGAGGTGACTTTCAACCTCAGGACTGCTTGCCAACAGCATGTCTAGGGTATGTTTAAGGTGTGTAGAATAAACACTTCAGTTCTGAAAGTGGGGACTGGGCAGCCCACTGTTTCATCACCGGGATTCACTTCATATGACTTTTGGGAGAAGCAACACCAGGATTCTGGAGGGTCTGTTTTCCTGGAAGAAACTTACAAGGGAGATAAACTACAGTCTCCTCTCCCCCTGCTGCTGGTCTTAAGGTTGTAATTTATATTCACTGTTGCCTCCTCAACCTCAGCCAGCACCTGCACTCATCTTGGTGGCTTACCCAGTGGCAAGACTCAGACATTCATCCTTGGGGCCCTGGTTGCCATGTGCTCCTCAGGCTATGACTGCTGTGTTTGTTATTCACCACCAAGATGGGTAAGTTGGTACTAGGAGGTATTCTAAGACAATGGTGAATTACCTGGGGGTCAAACATATGCCTCCCTTCCCCCACTGCAGTAACAGCCCCACACTCTCCTAGAGATCAGGATCAGATATCCCTGTAGCAGTGCTGGATCCTCTTGTTGCTGCCTGGTCCCCTGGCAGCAGCTGCAGTTTACATCTCAAAGGGACTATCAATGACTATCAATGTGTTTCCTGAATTAACTGTTCTACAAAGTGTGGCCTACACTGGCACTTATGGCATGCCTTCAACAGGCCATTCCAGTTCCAGTGTCGATCACCTTGGAAGCTTCTGGGGACGTGGTTGGTGATACAATTAGTGGATCCTGTGAGAATATGCACAATCCATTAACCTCCTCTGCTGTAAAGTCTGTTAAAGGATAAACAAGGATAAAGCTCCTTGTTTATTATGTGGATGTTATCATGTGGATGAATCAAACATTCTATGAGCCCCAAGATAGTGAGTGGTTTTGTCTGAGACCTTGCAAGCAGGAAAGGAAAGCAAATAGCTAGAATATGAGTTGATTCAGTCATATGAATTGCTGTTGCTTTCATAACAGAAGGGATCCAGTGGCACTAACTTGCCACCAAGTGTCTGACTGGTCTCCTAGTGGGGTGGTAACCATATTAGGGACCTAGCACTGGGGAGCCTGTGGCTGGAAGGCTGGACGGTCATAAGTTGCAGAAAGTGAACAAGCCTTGGGAAGGGGCAGCCTGGGATGATGGGCATATATGCAGAGCTTCCGTCTCTGCCACCAGGGCTTCAAAATTTAAGCTTGTGTTGTCAGTACTGAGTGACTGAACAAAAGCTGATGGACATCAACTTAGATCCTGGACAGAAATGAAGTATAGGAGCTGGGCTTACATTTACCTGGCTTTTCCTCTGTTTATGGAGTGCAGGGAGAAAATTCCGCTCTTACTGTCAGAATTTAGGGGTGTTGCTGGGAGACAAAGGGGTGATATCCTAGAGGAGAAAGGTTTACAGTTACTTCCCCTCAAACCTTTAGCTGACTTCCAAGCTGTGAAACAAGAGAAACCCTGTAAAAAGCAGCACCTTTTTAAGGTGAGGTTGTGTGTGTTAGTTGCTCCGTTGTGTCTGACTTTTTGCGACCCCATGGACTGTAGCCCGCAAGGCTCCTCTGTCCATGGGATTTTCCAGGCAAGAATACTGGAGTGGGTTGCCATTTCCTTCTCCAGGGGATCTTCCCAACCAAGGAATCGAATTCAGGTCTCCTGCATTGCAGGCAGATTCTTTACTCTCTGAGCCACTGGGGAAGCCACCAGGGAAAGTGAGGTTAGGAAAGGTTAAATGGATGAGCTGATTTCAGCAGCTGGCACAGTACAGGGAAGATAGAGATTACAGTTCAAGATCAAGCTCTACCAAGTGAGAAGGGCTTGGTAAGGGCCTTGGAGCTTGCGCTGTGACTCCAGGAGAACCATGCTCTAGAGCAAGGACAAAACTGAGACAGACCAACTTTAACGTGATCTACTGCTGCTGCTGCTGCTGCTAAGTCACTTCAGTCATGTCTGACTCTGTGTGACCCCATAGATGGCAGCCCACCAGGCTCCCCCGTCCCTGGGATTCTCCAGGCAAGAACACTGGAGTGGGTTGCCATTTCCTTCTCCAATGCATGAAAGGGAAAAGTCAAAGTGAAGTTGCTCAGTCGTGTCCCCATGGACTGCAGCCCACCAGGCTCCTCTGTCCATGGGATTTTCCAGGCAAGAGTACTGGAATGGGTTGCCATTGCATTCTCCGAACGTGATCCACTAGTACTCTGTTAAAATACAACCTTATCCTCTCTAGAGGAAGATAAACCAGGGATCTCTGCAATTTTTATACTTACAATAGCTGGCATCAAATGAAATATTTTACTAATATTTAGTAGGTGTATTAAAAAATCATATAAAGCAAATATCCTCCATTAAAAAAAAAAAGATAACAGCTGACTAGATAGCAACAAAAACAACAGACATAGGAGTAGGTTCCAAAGTGTAGCTACTGTAGTTAACTGTCCAGGACTTGAAATAAATATTATTAATATACTCAGGAGAAAAGAATGGAGAATTTCAGCAGATACCTACAATCCATATAAAGAGAGGACAAAAATTCCAGAAATAAAATCTGACTAAAGTTAAAAATTCAAAATGTGGGTTTATTAGCAGATTAAGACAGTGGAGGTATATAGTTTGATGCACACAGAGAAGAAAGAGATGGGAGATAGAAGAAGCTTTGAGACCTGGACCACAGTGAGAGACAGTGGAATGCCATTTTATTTTAGGTTATGAAAAAGATTCCCAAAACTAGCTATAATGAAAAGCAAACGTCAGATTAGAACCCTTATCCCAATGAAAATATCCTACCTAAATGAATGCAAAGTAAATATACAAAAAAAAAAGAAAGAAAGAAAGAAAGAAACAGTAAAGACAAAAGCTGAGATAAGTCACTGGATGCTCTGATAACCAGGCAAAGGGAACATGATCCAGTTAGAATAAGGAAAGTCTGGGAAGAACTAAGAACACAGGAATAGGCAAATATGTGAATAAATATGAGTAAACACTGTTTAACACAGTGATAATAATATCTTTTGGAGTTTAAAACAGAAATAAAATATATGGCTACAATGGAACAAAAGGCAGAGTATCAAGGGAATTAGACCGTTATTTTTTTTCATTGCTTTGAAATATTGAAATACTAATTTCAAGAGTGCTCCAATGAGTCAAAGACATTTTAGGGGTAATGATTTTTCAGATGTTTCAATATTAGGACAACCTTACAATTTTAAAAATTAAGGAAACCAAAGACTTTTTATTTTTATAAATTATATCAATATTTATTGTATTTGAAACTAAAATCAGAAAAATGTTTACTGTTTTATTGATTTAAAAATACTAAACTTACAATATGATATTGAAAAATATTTTTGAAAAAAAAATCTTCAAAACAAAAAATTAGTGCTAAGAGTGGTGGTGTTTGAAATTTTTTGCAAATCTCTCTTAATGCCTGACTGGAATAGTTTGCGAGGTCTGCTGTAACAAAAGCACCACAGATGAAATGGCTTAAATGACAGCAGTTTATCTACTCAAGGTTCTGGGGATAGAAGTCCAGGAGCCAGGTGTCTGCAAGGCTGGTTTCTCCCGAGGCCCCTCTCCTTGGCTTGCTGGTAGCTACCCTCCTGTGGCCTCTTCACATGGGTGTCCCTTTGAGTGTGCACTGCTGGTGGACTCTCTGTCCATCATGTTTCCTCTTAAGGACACCAGACTGTATTTAGGAGCCACCCTAACAGCCTCATCTTAACTTGTATGTTAGTCGCTCAGTCGTATTTGACTCAATGCGACCCCATGGACTGTAGCCCACCAGGCTTCTCTGTCCATGAGCTTCTCCATGCAATAATACTGGAGTGGACTGCCATGCCCTCCTCCAGGGGATCTTTTGGACCCAGGGATTGAACCTGGGTCTCCTGCACTGCAGGCAGACTCTACCATCTGAGCCACAAGGAAAGCCTCCTTGTAGAAGGGTGGCTTTTAACTTATCACCTCTTTAAAGGGCCTATGTCCTAAAGCAGACATTCTTGGGCACTTAGGAGTCAGAGTCTCAGCACATGAATTTGAGGGCTGAGGGACACAGTTCACTCAGTAACAATGGCTCAATAGAAGACAGCTGAATTCTGAGATCTTCTTTTGCATTGAATATTTTGCAATATCTCATGCCATGCAGCTTCCGAAAAACAGTAATCTATACTCATGAGAAAATGAGTATGAAAAATGAGAATGAGAAAAGTAAATAATGCCTTAGATTATGAAAATAGTCCTGCTGCTCTAGGGTAGCAACCAAAATAATAACTGAATGTATAATTAAGTTGAATAGAATATGAGATAATGAAGCATATTTGATTAATACAAAGAAAAGCAATAAAGGAGAAATGGAAGAAACAAGGTAACACAAGCGGACTTACACCCAATGAGTAATTACATGAAATGAAAATGGATTACACTCACTAATTAAACTACAGAGATTGTCAGACTAGATAAGACCCTAAATGGGTGCTGCTTACAGGAGACATACTGTAAATATAAGGTCACAGATTAGGTTAAAAGTAAAAAATAAGAGAAAGACATATATAGCGTATATTTGCTTTCTACTGCTGCATAACACATTAATGGAAACAGTGCCTTAAAACAACAACTGTTTATTAGCCCACAGCTCTGTGGGTCAGGAGTTCAAGCACAGTGAGGTTGGATTCTCTGCTCAGGTCTCAAAGGCTGAAATCAATGAGTCAGCTGGGTTGATTCTTGTCTGAAGGCTGAGGAAGAATCCATTTCTGAGCTAAATCAACTTGTTAGCAAAATTCAGCTCCTTGAAGTTGCAGGACTGATATTCCTGTTTCCTTGCTGGGCTCAGTCACAAGCTGCTCTCAGGTCCTACAGGGTGCACATTCCTGTCATGTGGCCCCTCTGTCTTCAAGGTCAGCAATGAAGAACATGGCTCACACTGACTCCCCCCTCATATTCCCAATCTCACTCACCAGGAGGAGCCCCACACTTTTTAAGACCTCAACTGATTTGGTCTGGCCCACTGAGGGTAATTTCATTATTCTGAGTCAACTGATTTGGGACTTCAGTTATATTTGCAAAATCCCTTCACAAAAGTACCTAGATTAGTGTTTGACTGAGCAACTGGGAACCTCTTGCATACCAGGGGCCAGAAGTTTAGGGAGCAATTTAGAATTCTGCCTAACACACCATGCAGACATGAACTGAAAGAAAACTATATCTAGAATATAGAAAGATATTCTAATAACCTGCAAATAACCAGAAAGAGTTATCAATTTAAAAATGGGAGAGTCTTGAATGGCACTTCTCAAAAGAGGATATTCAAGAAGCCAGTCAACACCTAGAAAGGGACTCAACATCAGTAGAGCGTAAGGTGATGCAGATTAAACCTCTAACGTGATAACACTACACACTGGAACCAGGCTCTGGAACTTTCCAATTCATGGAACTGCTCTAGTAAAGGTGTCCTGCATTATCTCTGCACCCAAATCCAATGGACATCTTTCAGTTCTTATGTCACTTTAACCTGCTGACCTTACTGCTTAGCTCCTTTCTTGGGGAGGTAAGGCAGACAGGGTATAGGTGTGATGAGGGGTTGAAGGCAGAAAGGAACAGCCAACACAGTTTATCAAGTCATGCAGACTGTTTGACAATATAGTTTCTTAAGGGTAGTATTTCAAGGTTAGACCCTTAAAACTTTCCAATCAGAAAGTGGTACGTTTTGTCCAAAGACACATCTAGTAATAGTTAATAAATTTCACTATTAAAATTCAATCAAAATAGTCATTTTAACCACAATGTCAAATTCATTTTAGGGAGACAGTTCCCATCACTCACCCGAGATCCCCTTCACAACATTGTGAGAGGGTATCTGACTTTCCTTCAGTCTCCATTAAAGTGTTGCCCTACATGCCTTGTCCTTTTCAGGGGTCAGGTCCACGGTCCGTTAGGGCCTTCTGGGACCAGGATTACAGCCTCTAGGTTCCCATTTTGACTGCACGACTCTCTTAGTATTTCCAATACTAAGTATTGGAAAGTATTTCTAATACTTTAAAATGGACTTGGGAGTCCTTGGCTGTTTCCCTCTCTATACATCAGTAATGAAATGCTGTGTGGGGCTGTACACAGACCTTTTCACCACTGTGATCTCCTTCAGTGCCATGTTGAAAGTGGAACTTGTCCTGAGGCTTGCAAGCCTTCTGGTCTATAACCTGGACACAAGTTCCAGATATTCTTGGATATATTTTGCATCTACCTGAAATTTCTATTACCTGCTTCAAATGAAAACTGAGAGAGTGAAGGGTGGTGGTGAAATGCTGGATAATTTCTTTGGAATCTAGGCAGCATCCAAACCAGTTCCCAAGCTCTTAAGATCCATGATCACTCCTGCCCTGCCAAGGTATACTCAGCATCCAGGGTAATTCCTGGGACATGACAGGTGTCCACAGGGAAAAAAAAATTAGCTTCACAGAAAAATAGGTTTTCATGTTTACATAAATATTACATACTCGCTGGAAAGAAAAACTGAAAAATATGGAAAAACAGAGAAAGGTAAAACAAATAAAAAAACACTGGATTCTAAAAAAAATCTGAAATGAATGTCATTAACTTTTTGGAGACCATCCCTTCATTCATGGTTATCAAATGTTTACACATAGTAGTTTTATACCATACACATTGCATTTACATTTTTCTGTTATCCTTGTCTTTCCCCGCACTTATCTTACGCTTCTCCTTTCCTCCCTCCCTTCGAGGTAACCAATATTAACAGCTTGGTGTATATTCTTGCTACCTGTTTCCATGCTCATCTAATCACATGCACACATATACACATAAATGCATGTGATCATTACTTTAACAAAAATGAAATTTTGTATATATACATCTCTGTAATAAAGCACTTACCAAAAAATTGAGGAAACACCTTTTAGTCAACTAGTGTAAATATAACTCATTTAAAAAATTACTCTCATGTTGTTCCATGGTATGGCTATATAACAGTTAATTCACCCATTCCCCAATTAGTTGGCATTCACTTTGTCTCCAGCTGGGTTTCATCTCTGTCTCTATAAATAATACTTTAACAAACATCCTTACTAATGCATATACTTTTGCACTGATGCTACTATTTCTGTGCAGCAAATTCTCAAACTGAGACTGCTGGGTCAAAATGCCTTTAAACATTTTAAAAATCTAAAAAATATATAGCTGGATTGCAAGTGGAAATATAAGTTAATATAACCATTTTGTAAGAGCACATGGTTTACCAAACTCCACTAGCAAAATATCTCTTAATTTCTGCCAACTCCACAAAGTGGAAGTAACATCTCATGGGTTGTTTTAACATGTACTTCCCTGAGTACTATTTATTTAGGTTCATAACATTGTTATAGGTTAATGCACTTGGAGTTGTTTTTCTATGAACAGCCATCTAGTCCAGATGGATTAAGACCTCAAGGTAAAAAATAAAATTATAAAAATCTCAGAAACAAATCTAAGAGATTATATATAACCTGGGGATTACATGGGTCTTTTTAACTGAGTAAATTAGGAATATAAAAAGGAAAAGATGTTTTACTATAAAGAATTACTTACAATCTTTTACTATATAAAAAATACAAAGGCAAATACTAGGTTAAGAAAAACATTTGGAACACACATGAGAAAGGATTAATAACTCAAATACATTAAGAGCACCTCCAGATTCATAAGAAATATAGACAGGCCAATAGGAATATATATATAAATATATATATAAGCAATCATTGAAGACAACTTTTTAAATGAATAAAATATGAAATTTGGATGAAGGTTTTCACATGCCCTTTTTATTATGAATTTTCTTATAATTTCTAAGATTTAAGATGACCAACTACTTTTCTACATTCTTATAAAGCGTCTCTTCAGTGTGTATTTTCTGGTGATTGCTCCTGGATGTTTTCCCACATTCATAAAATATACAGTTTATAAGATTCTTGTTACTGTCTGAACAATGATTTGCTGTTCTCTATATTAACTGAATTTCTCTCTGATGTGTTCTTTGATGTACAGTAAGGCTGGAGCTACTCCTAAAGGCTTTTCCACATTCACTACATTTATAGGGTTTTTCTCCAGTGTGCATCCTCAGATGCACAATAAAGTCTGAGTTAGTTCTGAAGGCTTTTCCACATTCTTCACATCTATAGGGCCTCTCCCCAGTATGAATTCTCTGGTGCAGAGTTAGCTGTGATAGAGTAATACAACCTTTCCCACATTCCTTACACGTGTAAGGTTTTTCTCCAGTATGTGTCCTCCAATGAACTGTAAGGTATGAACCTCTCCTGAAGGCTTTTCCACAGACATCACATTTATAGGGTTTCTCTCCACTATGGATTTTCTGATGTTCTGTAACGTGTACCATCTGGCTAAATGCTTTGCCACAGTCATTACATTTAAATGGCTTCTCCCCGGTATGTGTCCTTTGATGGGTATTAAAGCCTGAGTTACTTGTGAAAACCTTCCCACATTCATTACATTTATAGGGTTTCTCTCCAGTATGCCTTCTCTGATGCACAGTAAGCTGTGATGTATTAGTGAAAGCTTTCTCACATTCATTACATTTATATGGTTTTTCTCCAGTGTGGGTCCTCTGATGTACAATAAGGTATGACTTAGTTCTGAAGGATTTTCCACAGTTGTAGCATGTGTAGGGTTTCACACCAGTGTGAATTTTCTGGTGTTCCTTGAGATTTACCATTTTGGTAAATGCCCTCTCACAGTCAGTACATTTATATGGTTTCTCTCCAGTATGAATCCTCTGATGTACAGTTAAGTGTGATTTTATTCTGAAAGATTCCCCACATTCATTACAGAGATAAGGTTTCTCCTCAGTATGAATTCGCTGATGTATAATTAGAGATGAAGAACGCATGAAGGCCTTTCCACATTCATTACATTTATAAGGTTTCTCTCCTGTATGCATTCTGTGGTGTACACTAAGGCATGAATAATTAATAAATGCTTTCCCGCATTCATTACATTTATAGGGTTTTTCTCCAGTATGAATCCTCTGATGTTCTGTGAAATTTGCTATACGATTGAATGCCTTCCCACATTCACTACATTCATAGGGTTTTTCCCCAGTGTGAGTTCTGATATGCACAATAAGACTGGAATTACTTCTGTAGGCTTTGCCACATTCATTACACCTAAAGGGCTTCTCTCCAGTATGAATTCTCTGATGAACATTAAAGATTGTGGTATTCTTGAAAGATTTCCCACACTCATTGCATTTATATGGTTTCTCTTCAGTATGGGTCTTCTGATGTACACTAAGATATGACTTATTCCTAAAGGCTTTCCCACAATCATTACATTTGTAGGGTTTCTCTCCATTGTGAGTTTCCTGATGTCTTGCAAGTTTTGATTTATCACTAAAAGCTTTCCCGCATTCACTACATTTATAGGGCTTCTCTCCAGTTTGAATTCTCTGGTGTTGATTAAGGCGCGCACACTGGCTAAAAGATTTTCCACAGACATTGCATTGATAAGGTTTCTCCTTAGTATGAATTCTCTGATGCACCATAAGTGATGAAGAAGCAATGAAAGCCTTTCCACATTCACTACATTTATAGGGTTTTTCTCCAGTGTGAATTTTTTTATGTTGACTAAGATAAGAAGGCTGGCTGAACATTTTCCCACATTCACTACATTCATAAGGTTTTTCTTTAGTGTGAGTTCTCTGATGTTGATTGAGTAATGACCTGTAACGGAAGGCCTTTTCACATGTACTACATTTATAGGGTTTTTCTTTCTTATTGGGTTTTTTCTCTAAAGTGAGTTCTGAGGCAGGGCTTATGACTTTGCTGCCTTCTGTATCCTTGCAAATTTCCTTCCTCAGATGGGTATCTGTGATCAAATCTAAACCCTCTGTAAAATTTCCATCATGTGTTTGGTATTTGCCATGGGGCTCTTCTGTGATAACTTCTGGTTCTGGAAGAACAGTTCCAAACTCAAAGCCTTTCTGAATAGTGGGGATTTTCTTGTGTTTAACTGTTTTTTGGCCTACAGGACTCTGCTGACTATACTGCAGTCTCAGTATCCTGTCGCCCCATTTCCATAATCCTCCCATTATGGGGTCCCATAGACCATTCTCTGTGAGTTTCTCTACAATGGCATCCTGTGATAAATGTTTTTTAGAAAAATCCTCTGTTGGTATCGTATTCTTGGTTGTAGGTTTGGTCTCCAACTCTGGGAGGAAAAAAAGAAAACTCAAATGACTCCTATTTCCTAGGTTGAGGAGATTGTACTAACAGGATAACAAAAGGGAAGCTTGAATTGATAATGAACATATGTTTTTAACTGCTTGCAAATTGGCCTTATTTTCTAGGAAGAAGGGGGTAGGGTTAAGGGTGGCTGATTGAGCAAAGAACCATAGCAGTAATTCAAGGAGTTTTCTTCCTATTAAAAAAAATTTATTCCCGGTAACCCTTCTACAATCCAAGTTTCTCAAATATTTCTTCCTTTTCCCATTCCTTTTAGAGTCAAATTCTTTAGAGAGCTTCTTCAAAAGCTGTAACTAGTTCCTTGATTCCCATTTACTCCACAAACCAGACATTCACCCCCAACACCACTTCCCACTTGTTCTCATTATTTGTTCACTAGCTTTTCTGAGAGGGCTTTCTCTGACATTTCCTTGTCAGAATAGCTTCTTCAAGTCTTCGTATGTATCTTTTTTTTTTTTTTTTGCTCTCAATTTAGATTTTAAAAATTGTATTTAACTATTTAAGTACAGTTTATTTATTATACAATGTTGTATTAATTACTGTTGTGCAGCAAAGTGATTCAGTTATACATTAATATGTTATTTTTTAAAAAATATTCTTTTCTGTATCTTTTTACAGAACATTTATGGAAGACACTGATTTTTCAGAAAGTAGGCTGAACTAGTCAAAATTAATATAGTTGTGAATATTACAAATAACGACAATTACTTTTATCAAGAGTAGTTCTGCAACCTTTTTATGGGTCTTAAGAAAATTTCTGACAGTTTCAAAATTTTCTTAAACAATTATACTGGGTGGTTGTGGTCTTATAATTTATTTGTATAAACAAACTTAATATTTTACTTTTTAAAACACTTTCAAACTTCTTGAAAATTTTTATTTCCAAGTAATCACATCTAAATTAAAAAAAAATGGAATCAAAATCTGTGGTTAGTAAAATGGTTTTATGAAAAAAGAAATGGTTTTGAGGATTTTAAAACTCAAGTAGAAGTTTCAATGAATTCACAGGATGAGACACAGGTCTGAACTCAGGGTCACCAAAAAAGACCACTCTAGAACCCAAGGACTAAAACCTAGATGATTTAAATATCTAAATGAATTAAGGTGACAGGATTTTTTTTAGGGAAAAAGAAAAATGGAGAGAATATGACACCAGCATATCTGAATAAAAGAGAGTATTGAACAGTGTTCTTTAAGTAGAAGAAAAATAATCTTAGTTAAAAAGGTAAATATTGGTTAAATAGATAAATACTGTATTTTGATTCTCAAATGATTTATTCATATTCTCAATAAGTTAAGATCTTGGAAGAGTGGAGGGGGGTTCAGCAGGCTTGTAAGTGAAGAAAGTTAAATAATCAGTCAACAGGTTTAGCTTAAAAGAAATCAGTGATGATCCTTAAGAAAGCACTTTCAGGAAAATGAAAGAAGAGATATCAGATACACAGCAGTTAAACAAATGAGAAAAATATAAAGTTAACTGGAGAGGAGAGAATTGAAAGAATGAAGAAGAAATGAAGGAACAATTATGAAAATCATGCTCCCAAGAAAATAAAATAGGATGGGATGGGGACTACAAGTACAGGGCAGAGATGAGGGAGAAGGAAAAGGAGAGAAAAAGGGAGAGAGGAAGAAAAGGCAGGAGGGAGGCATAAGGAGAGAGGATGAGATGGGGAGAATCTTTTCCTCTGAGACAGCTTTGAACAAAGATACCCCCCAGATATTTCAAATATTCTGCTCCATCCAAGATCTACTGACTTTAAATAAATCTCATCCTCCAGTTTCTTATTAACTCACCCGAAAAGGGGGTTCTTGAAATTTCTCTCACTACCACCCATGGTCCTTTTCCATTCTCCAAATGAGATATCATGTCTGGTTTGGAAATTGCAAGCCCTGCTCAGAGAAAAATGAATAGGATTTGATTGTGCCTATGAGCAAGAACCAGGGTCAACTGCTCTTTATCTCCTGTGTGGAGTTGCTATGAGAAGTTCTAGAGGTGCATTCTCCAAGGCAGCTGCCAAGAGCCACCTATGGCTACTTAACTCTGAATTTAAATTAGTTAAAATTATATACAATTTAAAATTCAGTTTTTCATTTTACTAGCCAGATTTCAAGTTCTCAGTAGCTACAGTGTCTACTGCTTGTCATACTGGACAGCACAGATGCAGCAAATTCCCATCACAGGAGAATATCCTACTGCACAGCAGTGTTGTAGAGAAATACAAAGGTACCTCAAAGAAGCTCTGGACTGTAATCCTAGGTTTGGAAATAATCTGTTTAGAAAGAAAATAAACAGATTTGTTCATTCTTTCTAGAGGCACTGATAACTTTTACTCTTGAAATGACTGGAAAAAACTTTAGTCCTCAATCAGAGGGACTGTCAACACTCTCTAAGATTACAATGAAGTACATATTTCTTACTCTACAATTGGCAGACCATTGAGTTAAGAGCAAGAGACAATATAACTCCTAACAATATGCACCTAAGACTGAGATTTTAATGCTTAAATTCTAACCCAAAATTCAGTTAAGTATTTTAGAGAATCTATTATCTTCAGTAAATCTGGTCCAGTGGCAGGTACATACGCACAGAGCTTATCCTTACCCAAGGAGACAAGATTCCTATAATTCTCTAGCATCACGTCCTTATGCAGGTCCCTCTGTGTAGGGTCCATCAACCTCCATTCTTCCAATGTGAAGTCTACAGCCACATCTTTAAATGTCACTGATTCCTGAAATAAATACAGAGATCCCTCAGGGGACTATACAGTTAGACCTATTAGGTAGATTAATACATACAAAACTGGGGAAGAAAACTAGCAGTTTCCACCCAAATATTTCCTTCCTTAAAATTCTGCCTTATGCATATTATCAACTTTTTTCAGTTCTATTCTATAAAATATGGCTTAATAAAATAAATAGTTTATCATTCAGATTGTAGTTATAGAATATTATAAGCTGTCTGAGAAAGAAAAATAAGAAATCATGGGAACTTGAGGAGCTTTTTTGGTCAGGTTATAAAATATACGTATAGGCATCTTGTAAAAAAAAAAATCAAAGAACGAGCTATAAAATTGTTTTAATGGTTACCTATTAGAGGGAGGAGGAAATAGAGTGAAGAGAACTGGAACAGAAGCTAGATTTCCTTGAATATTTCCTGCCTTGTAGATTTGACTTTTGATCCATACAAATACTTTATATTATTATAAAAGAAAAACTAAATTTAAAAAAGCAATTCCTAAAAATTAAAAGTAAGATGAAATCAACTGGTAGCATACACATTCATCAGAGAGGAACTATTTTGAGCATCTTTAAAAGACAGTAATTTTTCTGTATATCTCTTGAGAGATATATTCTGAGGAGAAAAAGAATTGTAAAAAACAGCACATTTTCAGCAAATAATCCTATTGCTGGTGGCAGTGATGGAAATGCTAAGCTATTTTGTAACTGTGTGTGTGTGTTAGTTGCTCAGTCATGTCTGATTCTTTTGCCACCCCATCGACTGTAGCCCGCCAGGCTCCTCTGTCCATGGAATTCCCCAGCAAGAATACTGGTCCAGGGCTGCCATTTCCTACTCCAGGAGAATCTTCCCTACCCAGGGATCAAACCCAGGTCTTCTGCACTGCAGGCAGATTCTTTACCATCTGAGCCACAGCATTTACCCACATTGTGTGTGCAGTGTTGGATAAAGCAAGTTAGAATACTAGTATCATTCAGAGCTAATAAATCTGACGTGGGAGAAAGAACATATAGATTCAATATCAATGAGATTATGTATAAACTCCAGAAATTCAAAACTGAATTGGAAATATTGGTATAAACTCATTAAGTAGTTTAAGGAAAATATCCCATTATACTTCCTAGCTTTGTCCACTGAAAAGGTCTAGAAACGATAACCAAAAAGGTACTTTTATGCAGTTTAGACTGTGACCTCTACAGATTCCACTAAAGGAAACAAGGACCTGGAACTTTCTGTCACAATTAAAAGTGAGGAAACTCTCAAAGACTATCAGGACAATATGTAAGACATTGGAGACAACTTAAAGAGGCTCCCACTAGCCAAAGATGGGAAGACTTGAGCATCAATAAGAACAATAACTGTAATGGATTTAAAAAATATCTAATATATTTAAAATTATTATTTCATTAAAAAACTCAAAGGATACTCATTGATCAACTTTGGAGGATTCCTGGAGACTAGTAAATAAAGAGAGAGAATCAACCCTTGCCCTTCTTTTCCTATGCAAACATCCAGTTTGCACAGTAATAAGATGGAATCAGATAATTGAGCCTCTGTAGGCAAGAAGTGAAGTATGTGACACAGGCTACTTTTTCATCAGGAATTATAACAAGACCACCTGTCAAATTAGGGCTGCCACCACTAAGAGAAATGAAATCTGTCAAATTGCTGCTACTAGCCCTGGGGTTACTATACCGATCAAGCAAGATGGTATGCATGGTGAACCTGCAATGGTATTGGAACATTAAGAATTAGGGCAGTAAAAGAGGAGCTGTCACTTCATTCCCCTTAAGATACAACGCAAAGTATTACCTTTACCAATTCTGGCTCTTCTGCCTGAAGGTGAAGATCTTCCTCTGGCTGGAAAACTTGAGGACTCTGAGGGGACACAGAATAAGATCACTCCATGACTGGCTACCTGTTACAGACAGCACACCTCAACAAGCACCACCAGTCCACCGCAGATGTGGTGTATATACACCTCTTCTACTGTTTTATTTAGGGATGAAATTAAGGTCCATAGCAACATCCAATCATAACTTTCTTCCATTTTGTTTGAGACAATGACACACAGAAGACTGAAAAAGATATAACTGTATAGATTTTAAAGGCTTTAACAAATAATCTATCAAAACAAAAATAAACATATAAGGGGTATTAGATGCCACATAGTTCTTTTTCCTATGAGGATGAAGTCTGTTTCTCAAAAATTATCTATCTTACTCAAGAATAATATTCAAACGCTACTAACACCTGTTTTCTACAGTTGGAAAATCATTACCATGCCTGGGGGTTGGAGGGCATGTCTCCATACTCATTCAGGAAATATTTCAGGGACCTCTCACAACACTGTTTTCTTCCAAACCTTAAGATACTGTATACCTATAAGGACCTGATTTTATAAATTAAATTAAATTTTACTATACCTTCTAGTAGTACTTACTGATTTTGGATCTTGTGCCATTTTAAAAAATTAAGGGTAACAGAACTATTTTTAAATTTCATTGAGAAAAATGTCATCTTAGTTCTTCCAAGTTCTTATGTTAAAAATACAAATATTCAGCTTCTAGAAAATCAATGATGATGTGAGCTCAACTTCTGATAATTAGAGATGGGTTTGATCAGGCCTATACTAGACAAATACTTTAGATCTACTAATAAAGTGAAACACTTTGATTTTCATTTTATCTTTCCAAGGATTTGTCTTAAGGACTATTTACATGTTATATATTTTTGCTATCAAGAATAAAAGATCACCACTACAGGTTATTATGAATCATTACTATAACAAATTATATTGGGACTACTTTTCTTCTGTCTCTCCTATTTAAAAAGTCACTTCTAAAACACGGCTTTAATCACATTACTACCCACCTCAAACACACCCAAACACTCACACATGCATGTATACACTTAAATGTCTTCAGAGAAACAAGATCTAAGAAACATGAAAATATCTAAATTTCAATCCTATCTTTCTCAAATTATCTATCTTGAATCACTAGCTCACTCACTGTTCTCTGCCTCAGAGCCTTGCCTTCTCATCTGAAGTACCCTCACAATTAATTTATGACAATTTAAATCCCACTTGTAATTGGGTCACAGCTTAAATCTAACCATCTTCCTGGGCTTTCCATGACTGATTTAGCCCATACTAATATCCCATTTCTTTTCTTACATATCACTCATCAACTTTATCATACTGCTCAACAACTGTCATTCACCTAAATAAATTATGTAACTGTTTCTTTTGTAAGCCTTACCTCAGTGAGACTGTAAGCTCCCTACAGCCAAGCACTGTGTCTTAAACATCTTCTTTCTCTCCATGTCATCTATTAAGCTTGATCACTTCTTAATGGGTAGAAAAGAGGAGAACACTAAGAGTGGGCACAAGGGGAACAGTCCCTATGAATTAAGGTGTGTGTATGTACGCATATGTGTACATATATTCTTTTTTCAGTTTCCTAAACAAAATTTTCCGATTGGAAAATACTCCATTCTACTATCGGATAAATAACTGAAATTTCCTGGGAACAACACAAAGTTAACATCATAAGTAAATTTCCCAGACTTCCTATCATATCTCAAGATAGTGCATATACTGTTTGCGAGATCTGGTGTCTTGATATTTGTTTCAATATGCATAGTGAATCTCCCTATAGATTACAAGCTTTACTATGATGAACCCAATTTTCATGGATCAAACAATTTGATTCAGTTACCAAAAGGGGTATGGGTGAGGTAGAGAAGTCACACAACTTTGAGAAAAGTAGGCATGCTCTCAAACCAGGACAATAGGTCAGATCAGAGGAGGTTTCCCCAACTTACCAGAGGTCCAACTGAAAAAACTACAGCAGCCATAATCTCTTCCTCTGGGTTCCCCTCTCTGGAAAAAGGGAGTCCTGCAAAGACAAATCTAAGAAAGAGAAATAAGCCATGAAAACCAATCTTGCCTTGGAAATCTCAGATGTACTAAGGGGAAATCTTGACATTACAAGTATGACCTCTCTAAAAATTACAAGTTAATCCCCAAGATCAGTGAGGGAATACTACTCTTACTAGTGTAGCTCTTAATACTACTAAATGCAGTCACTGCTAGCAGATCAAACATGGTACAAGCAGCTTTTAAACTACTTTCTCAATGACCTTCACATCACCCAATGGAAACTACATTCCCATTTCACATATGAGAAAATCGAGGCTTAGAAAAATTAAACCATTTTACACAATGCCATGTAGGATTCCAAATCAATCTACTTATAATGCCCACACTTTTTCCATTACATCAACTTGCTGTGTGTTGTGAAATAAAACAATTCAATCTTTCCTTGCCACAATCACCTCCTTACCTAACAATGAAATAATCTAATAATCTCTTTTTTCCTGTCTTTCCTATGAAGAGTCAATTTGCTAACAGTTTCACAGACCTCAGCTTCATGTAAAAAGAACACCACAACTCCAAAGATATTAGAAACCTTGACATGCTTCTCTCAATCTCCCATTTAAATAGATCTTTTATCTATCCTTTCTATATCAGGCAAAACCAAACAATAAGGAGCAGGATAGTAATAACGATATAAGACAAAGTGGAATCCAGTGCACAAAGCACTGAGCAGTAGTCCTCTTATAGTGAAAATGTTATATGCCTAAAAAAGGCTTTACACTGTGGAGAAGCAAAGTGGCAGAGATCTTGTTCAGATACCCGAGGCACTGATTCTGCTTTTTGTCTTTGGTTAAAGATATGGCCTTGTTGATGTTGAGTTTGGTTTAAAAACAAGAGCTTGAGGTTTGAAAACATTTTCTTAACAAATGCATAGTTGCGGAATGATGCTGCAAGGCATATAAAAGGGCAGGAGCACAGAGAGAATTGAGTTTTCCATACCTTGTGAAATTCTACTTTTGAATAAGAGCTTCCTGGGCAGTTTGACATTCTCACCACTCAGCAGGGCTTTGGAGGCCCAAAGGGATCTATGTTGAATTATGCTGAATATGTCCCTCCTTTACATGTATAATATACTTTCACTAAGAATCCACATCCGAGACTTCCCTGGTGGCTCAGTGGTAAAGAATCCACCTGGCAATGCACGAAACACAGGTTTGATTCCTGATCCAGGAGGATGCCACATATCATGGAGAAACTAAGCCTGTGCACCACAACTACTGAGCCCATGTTCTAGAGCCTGGGAGCCACAACTACTGAAGCCCGAGAGCCCTAGATCCTATGCTCTGCCACGAGAAGCCACCATAATCAGATGCCTGCGCCCCACAACCAGAGAGTAGCCCCTGCTCGCCACACTAGAGAAAAACTTGCACAGCAAGGAAGATCCAGCAGAGCCAAAAATAAATAATAAACCAACTTCGAAAAAAGTGTGTTGTGCGTCTATACACTAATAATGAACTACCACAGAGAAATTTAAGAATCAATCTCATTTACAATTGCCTAAAAAAGAAATACTTAGGAATTTAACCAAGAAAGTGACAGACCTGCATACATTGAAAACTTGAAGACATTAAGTGGAAAGATGTTTCCTGCTCAAAGCCTGGAAGAATTATCGTTGTTAAAAATGTCCATACTACTTAAAGTAATCTATAGATTAGATTCAAAATCCATCAAAATTCCCAAGGCATTTTTCACAGAATTGAGCAAATAATACTAAATTTGTACAGAACCACAAAAGAGCCCAAATTGCCAAAGCAAGTTTGAGAAATAACAAGGCTGGAGGTATCATGCTTCCTGATTTCAAACTATGTCACTAAGCTATAGTAATGAAAACAGTATGATATTGTGAAAGATGCAGATTAATGGAAAAGATTAGAGTACAGAAATAAACCCACACACAAATGGGCAATTTATAACAAAGGAACCAAGAATATACAACAGGGAAAGAACAGTCTCTTCAAAAAATAGTGTTGGGAAAACTGGACAGTGACCTGCAAAAGCATGAAACTGGACTACTAACTTACCCCACATTAAAAAAGATTAAGTGAATTAGGTACCATAGGATCTCATTTAAATGTGGAATCTAAAAAAACAAACACCCTAGACTGCCAGATACAGAGAACAGATTGATGGTTTGGGAGGCGGGGTGGGGGTGGTAGCTGCGAAGTTGGTGAAGGTGGTGAAAAGGTACAAACTTCCAGGTACAAAATAAGTAAGTCCAAGGGACTTCCCTGGCAATCCAGTGATTAAGACACAGCACTTCCACTGCAGGGGTACGGGTTCCAATCCTGGTTGGGGAACTAAGTTCCTACAAGCAGCATGAAACGGCCAAGAAAATTAAATAAATAAAATAAAATAAGCAACCAGGGCTGCAACGCACAGCACCATGACTAGAGTTAATAATACTGCATTCTGGGAATTCCCTGGGATCCAGTGGTTAGAACTCCCGGCTTTCACTGCCTTGGCCCAGGTCAAGCTCTGGTCGGGGAACTAAGGTCTTCCAAGTTTGAGTAAGCTCCGGGAGTTGGTGATGGACAGGGAGGCCTGGCGTGCTGCAGTCCACGGGGTCGCAGAGTCGGACAAGACTGAGCGACTGAACTGAACTGAAGTTGCCCCAGCAACAAAAACAAACATTCAAAAAAACCTGTGCTGCGTATCTGGAAGTTGCGCCGGCAGGAAAAGCTGCCTCCGCTTCCCAAAGGCAGGAGGGGGACACTTGTCAGGTTCCCGCTATCGAACCCCAGTACTTCCACGCTGCCAAACCCGTCTGCTCCCCTCAAAGCCCTTCTCGGCCCACTCTTCCTCAGTCCAGGCGCAGCCGCGGGAAGAGGGGAGGGTCCAGTCACGCCCCCGCCCAGCCCGGCTCCCTCTCCCAGAGCCTCCAGGTCGCTGACTTCTGAGGTAGCCCGACCCTGGCCACCTCTGAGGTGGGCGGGTCAGCTCCAGGCCCGAGGCCCCACCGGAAGCGGCCCCGCCCCCGACGCCGCCGGGAGCCGAGCGCCGAGGGAGGGGTGAGGGGGACCCGGCCAGGCGCCAGGGCAACTAATACCTGGCGGCCGCCCGAGGACAAGACGCTCTCAGAGCAGGGCGTGAGCGCTTCCAGCAATGGCGCCGGCGGCGGGAGCGGCCGCGGACGGCAGTGCGCCTGCGCAGCCGGCGGGGACCACGGCGCCCAGAATCCTCCGCGGCGCCGCCCTGCTTTGGCAAGTCCTTTCTGCTTTGGTGTGGGAGTTGGCATCGTAGACTGTTTGTGGACCTAAGAAGTTTGGTCACATTGAGAGATCACGACTGTGTATCGAGCACTAAAACTAGTGATACAAAGAATGACACAGCCCTTGCCTCTGAGCACTTCCATTTGACTAAAGAAATAAAGCCACTGAGAGAACAGTGTGCGAGTCGCTGTCATGTCAGACTCTTGCGACCCCATGGACTGTAGCCTACTAGGCTCCTTTGTCCATGGGATTCTCTAGGCAAGAATACTGGAGTGGGTTGCCGTGTCCTCCACCAGAGGATCTTCCCAACTCAGGGATGGAACCTAGGTTTCCTCCATGGCAGGCAGACTCTACCATCTGAGCCACAAGGGAATCCTCAAACGTGAACGTGAAG
>NW_011494752.1:10214896-10219820 GCF_000754665.1 Bison bison bison
ATCTGCCTCATTCAGTTTCTTGGCCGAAAAATCATAATGGCTTCATTTTAATTTCTGGATCTTTAAATTTTTCCTTGGCTCATCCTAATAATAAATGTTGATATTGTTAAAGCACGTTTTCTTTCCTTTGCCTCAGTTCCACGGTTTTGATGCCCAAAGGCCATATTTCCACATTGGGTCACACAGAATCCTCAAGGTTTCTAGAGCAGCTTCCCTCAATGATGAGACTGTTAACTCTAATACCACCCCCCGCCCCCCGCCCCTTTTTTCCCCAGCAGTTTCTGGCGTCTTAGCTCCCCGACCAGGGCTTGAACCCTGGGCCCACAGTACTTAATCTTGGAGTCCTCCTGATGACTGTTTTTCATGAAATGGAAGTAAGATTGCAAAGTCTTATTATAATTTGTATTATTTGCCTCAATTACAAAATGTATTCAAGTGCCTTATTTGAAGTATAACATACAGCAAAAAGGACAGAAATCATAACTCTACTGCTTAGTGATTTATTACCAAGTGATGAAATTAAAAGACGCTTACTCCTTGGAAGGAAAGTTATGACCAACCTAGATAGCATATTAAAAAGCAGAGACATTACTTTGCCAACAAAGGTCCGTCTAGTCAAGGTTATGGTTTTTCCAGTGGTCATGTATGGATATGAGAGTTGGACTGTGAAGAAAGCTGAGCACCGAGAATTGATGCTTTTGAACTGTGGTGTTGGAGAAGACTCTTGAGAGTCCCTTGGACTGCAAGGAGATCCAATCAGTCCACTCTAAAGGAGATCAGTCCTGGGTGTTCTTTGGAAGGAATGATGCTAAAGCTGAAACGCCAGTACTTTGGCCACCTCATGTGAAGATCTGACTCATTGGAAAAGACTCTGATGCTGGGAGGGATTGGGGGCAGGAGGAGAAGGGGACGACAGAGGATGAGATGGCTGGATGGCATTACCGATTCGATGGACGAGTCTGAGTGAACTCTAGGAGTTGGTGATGGACAGGGAGGCCTGGTGTGCTGCAATTCATGGGGTCGCAGAGTCGGACACGACTGAGCAACTGAACACACCTTTGTAACTACAACACAGTGTAAGAAAATAGAATAAAACTAGCAACTCAGAGGCTCCTCTCCTCAACCTCCATAAGCACTACCCATTCTGTCCTGCCAAAGCTAAGGATCATCTACTTTTCAACCCCACAGATTAGTATCCCGTGTGTTATAAACACGTGCATTTAGTATGTATGGATTATTCTGTGTCTGGCCCAACAACGTATTTGGCTTAGTTTTAATTGTACTTTTCACATGAAGTCCTTCCCTCCCTGGTCTCCCCATCACTCCGAAGTGAGGGATATACTTGGCCTGAGCACCACTTGGTAGGAATAATCTTCCTCAGCTCTTTCACCTTCTCTAGGATAGAGGTTATTAAGCCCAGGTGAACAATTAGAAATGCAATTGGTTTCCTGAATGATGTGGAGATATTTTATAGTTGGTCTTTCTTTACCTCTCAAAACATGCTTAAGTGAGAATTTAAAAGCATTTTACAAAAGTTTCTGACAACAAATATACAAACAATATCTTTATTGACAGTGGGCCAATAAGAACAATCAAATTTAGTTTACAGATTATCAAAAACATTTGAAAAGCAGGACACTAAAATCTCCAAGATTCCCATGGGAGTACAAACACGCAGTCAGATTAAACTCTTAAGCATAAAAACAAATACTGATATGAAAAGGGCCAGAGCTCTTAGTAAAACTATCTTAAGAGTAAGTCCCTTGACGCTAAACTGCAGTTACAAGACATACGGTACAGCTCCTGGTTATGTGATACTTAGATGAAAAAAGACAGATTCCACGAGGTCTCCAGGAGGCTGTGTGGGATGGAGCAAGAGCAGACAGTTGTGAAGCCCTTCTCTACCATGTGCTGGGAGCAGGGTGGTCACCTCCAGATCAATAAACAAAGGGAAAACAACTAATTCTGATTGATGCTCAGCCACTTGTTAATAGAATGTTTGTGTCCCCACCCCCACCCCCCAATTCACGATGAAACCTAATCCCCAAAGTGCTGGTTATTTGGAAGTGGGACCTTTGGGAGGTGATGAGGTCATGAGGGCAGTCCTCACAAACAGAACTCATGAAACATAGACTCACAAACATGTCCTCATAAAGGACGCCCCAGAGAGCTCCCCAGCCCTTCCACCATGGAAGGACACAGCAAACAGACGGCCATCTGTGGACCAGGAAGGGGCCTCATCAGACATCCTACCAGGGTCTTGATCCTGGACTTTCCAGTCTCCAGAACTGTGAGACAGTTGTTTATAAACAAATCACTTAGTGACATTTCACTACAGCAGACTAAACTGACTCACCACTTCATTAAAATATGTTGTCAATCCTTCCTTGAATAGCACAGGTTTGAACTTCACAGGTCCACTTACATGCATGTTTTTAATAAATACAACCTGTCCTCTATTTTGTTTTGCATCAGCAGATTCAACCAACCGTGGACACAAATTTCCATCCATGGTTGGTTGAATCTGAGAATGCAAAAGCCTCAGAAACGGAGGGCCAACTGTACTACATTATTTTCTGTAAGGAACTTGAGCATTCGTGGATGTTAGCTTATGTGGGGGCTCCTGAAAACTCATGAGAAAAGAGTAATTGTGTGCCAGATTCTCTACCTGCAGTCTTATCCTCACAACAGCCTTGAGAGAGGGATGACCTGTTCCCATTCTACAGATAAGACTGGGGCTCAGAAAGAAGTACCTTTTTAAAGTCACATGATTAATTGCCAAGTGGAGGTGACAGAATTCAAGCCCACTAATCTTGTGTTAGCCGAGTATTGGCCACCAGATCATGAACGAACTTCTCAAACACCTGGGATGTTGAGAAACAGCAAGTGTTTTAGGCTTTCTGGGACATGAAATCTCTGCCTTAACTACTTAACTCCACTATTTTAGTACAAAAATAGCTACACATGACATGTAAATAATGAGTGAGGCCCAGTTCCAATTAAACACTATTTACAGAACAAGGTGGTGGGTCCAGGCCAGTTTGTCAATTCCTGCTTCAGGTTGTTAATCCGGGTATCAAGTGATGAGGGCTGAGCTCCTTTGTATTTTGTCCTATGTCAGCCATTCTCCTAGTTTCATCTCTCAAGAGTTCCAGCTCTTTAAATGATTTAAAAAAAAAAAAAGCCTGTCCTTAGTCCTTTACACTCTATTTCCTATTGTTTTGGTTTCCATTATTGCTGGCTTTAGACCTGACCTTGATCTCTATTACCCCCACTTTAAACTCTTCCTCTCCTTTTCCTCAATGATAGAACTAAGGTATACGGAGGCAACGATGAGAACTCTAAGGAGTAATGGGGATAACGTGGAGGGGAAAAGCGTGGGCTGGCTGTTGAGTGTTCATCAAGGACAGGATTTAGGAGAAGAGAGAGGAAATCTGCAAATGTTTCCTCTTTCTTTTCTATAATCATCTTTTCAGTCTCTGTAACAATTTTAAAAAGTCTATAACAAGACATTTGTGTGGTGTCCTGCTAAATATTTATTTGAACTCTTGCTTTTTTGTTTCCATCCCACTACAAGGTCTTTGGTCACCCATGTAACTTATGTCAAGATCAGCGTGGCTCTTTGCCTTTTCTACCTTCTCCAGGGCTCTGGGATATGACAAAGACCAATACACAGAACATGCATAACATGAGGTCTGAGGATATATTTCTTGTGCCTTGAAGCTGCTTGCTCCAGGTCTTCTTCTTGCCTGGGGCTCTAAATGGAACAGCACACTGAATCAGTCAACTTTCTAGACTCTCCATATCCCAGGGGCTTTTTCTCAAAGTGACAAAACTTACTTTACACACAGAAGAATGAGGTAAAGGAGTGAAATCTCCCTAATTCTGTAGCACAGAAAACCAAGGATTCATTCAATGTCAAAGATAAGGAAAGAGGGACCTGAAAAAAAACTACAGTTAAGGTTCCAACTCTTTCTCTATCTCAAGGTCACTTCCAAGAAGTGTGAAGGGAGGATGTACCCAGCAGAGGGGTAATAACCATCTAAGTGTCAGCCTAATCCATGTGGGCATAACTCAGACCCCATTTGTTCATCAATTGAGACAGCAGCCTTTGGGGCTGGGAGGGAAGCCAGAGTGTATTTCAACTCTAATCTTTAAATTTTTATAGTTAATGTAAAAGAAACGACATTTTCCAGATAGCTGGGTGTCCACTTTGGATTTGAAAATAAACAGCTCTGTGTCTTCCTGATAATTGAGGATATGAACCCTCAGCCTCACCTACAAGATAAGGACGTTCTTACACAGTGAGATGGAGTAACAGGCTTTGGCATGACAAAGAGGGGGAACTGGACTTCACAATGACTGTATTGCTATCCACTGCCAAGGACTTTCTAAATTTCTACAAAACAGCATTATGGGTAGTGGGATGGTGGTTTAGGGATCAACTTTTGAGATTTCTGGCTGGAAGCATTCAGAATGATCAAATCAACGGATAGAAGAAACATTCTGTTTATGGCTCAAAACTACTGTGTTCTGTGAGTAGAATTAGATGCACACAGAACTGTTTCTCAGGCAGCATTTTTTGGGTCTTCCTCCTAAACCACTCAGGTATTTAACACAGCAATAACACCAACTTACATTCCTTTGCACTCAAGTAATTTTTCAGGGCTGCTCTTCCATGTGAATCCTTTGATGTCTGATGAGGGATGAACTGCACTTAAAGCTCTTCCCACACTCGTTACACCTGTAGGGTTTCTCCCCAGTATGAGTTCTCTGGTGTTGAATAAGGGCTGACGAATGAATGAAGGCTTTGCTACACTCGTTACATTTGTATGGTTTCTTGCCAATATGAATTCTTTGATGTTTAGCGAAATTGGAGCTCCGGCTGAAGGTTTTCCCACACTCGTGACACTCGTAGGGTTTC
>NW_011494752.1:10219920-10231523 GCF_000754665.1 Bison bison bison
ACCTCTGACTGAAGCTCTTACCACACTCATCACACTGGTAGGGTTTCTCTCCTGTGTGAATCCTTTGATGCTGGACAAGATGTGTGCTCTGACTGAAGGTCTTTCCACATTCGCTGCACTCATAGGGTTTTTCTCCAGTGTGAACCCTCTGATGTTTGGTAAGCGACGAGCAGTGGCTAAAGGCTTTCCCACATTCCTGGCATTTGTAAGGTTTCTCTCCAGTGTGAGTTCTTTGATGTTTAATGAGTGCTGAGGAATGAATGAAGGCTTTATCACACTCGTTACATTCATAGGGCTTCACCCCCGTGTGGATCAGCTGGTGCTGCACAAGGTGGGTGCTTCGATTAAAGCCTTTCCCACACTCGCCGCACTCATACGGTCTCTCTCCAATGTGAATCCTCTGATGAATGGCAAGGGATGCACTCTCGGTGAAGGCTTTTTTGCACTCACTGCACTCAAAGAGAATTCTTGTGTGAGTTCTCTGATGTTTGGTTAAATTAGCTCTGTGGCTGAAAGATTTCCCACAGTCTGCACAGCTGTAGGGCTTCTCCCCTGTATGGACCCTCTGGTGTCGAATAAGCACTGAGTGGTAAGTGAAGAGTTCACCACAGTCATTGCATTTATGAGGTTTCTTTTCTTTATAGGTCCTCTGCTTTTTCATTAAGGTAGATTTCTGTTTCAGTCTTTTTTCGAGGGTGTGGAAAGCATAGGGTCCTTTGGGAACTCTGTCTTGAGTGAGAAGGACTGACTTCTGGCCTAGGGTTTTCCAGTAAACGTCGTGCTCAGGGGCTCTCTCTTCTGGGAGTGAATTCATGTGGGTGAACATTCCTCTCCAGTGTCTCTCCTGACTTCCCTGCTGATTCTCCAACCAGTCTTCACAGTCAAGAGTTGTTTCTGTGCTGGAGTCACAGACACTGTCCCTTGTCAGCCTGTCTATGACTGCAACCTGGCATGATTCTTCTTTGGAAAAATCTTGCACTGAAGTTGAATCCTTGCTTCTGGGACTAGTCTCCGAGTCTGAAAGAAATTGGAAATGTAAATTTCCTTCGTCTTCTGAGTTTTGACAAAATGGCGGTTCTGTAATGGGTCAGAGTTAATGAAGGTGAAAGGCACAGCTTCAATGAGGAAGTGGATTTGACTCTTGGAAGATGATTTGCAAAGAGAAGCAAATGGAGGGGAATGAAAGTACAGAGTTATGCAGATAAATCAGTACACAATCTGACCCAGGAGGCAGAATAGGGCAAAAGATGACCAGAAAGACAAGAGGAGGGATGGAGAGGAAGTGCTATATTGCTGGATGAGCAGGAAATGAGTATCCCAGATCAGGACAGGGGAGGAACAGCCTCTAACAGAACATCAAGTGCTATCTATCAGAAACAGCCAGGCAGTCACCACCTTGGTGCAGGCACAGTGATGACTTCTAAGTTTCCAGTCACCCAGCCTTACTCAATCCTACTATGCACTCCATTTTCAGTTTAAAATCTCCCCTAAGAATGCATTTATAATGTCTCTATTCAAAAATCTATGACCTCCCTAAGATATAATGGCAAATATATTAAATTATACCTGCACAAGGCTAAACATTACAACACTAATTGAGGTAGCAAAACTGGTAACATCTCAAATATTCTACTATAGAGAACTGATTAAATCATGGTGTATACACACAATGGAGTATGTGCAACTTAAAAAAATAGATTGATCACTACATAATTGCTAGGAGGTGATCTACAGGATACATTAAATAGACTTAAAAAACCCCAGCTCAGGATGGGGAACACATGTACACTCATGGTGGATTCAAGTCAATGTATGGCAAAACCAATACAATATTGTAAAGTGAAATAAATAAATAAAAACAAAACAAAACAAAAAACCCCCCCAGCAAACTAGAAAGGAGTGTGTTTGGTTTGCTACTTTGAGAGATATAGATATTATCAACATATTTGGTTACATTTTCCAAAATCAAGGACAGATACATGAAATACTAGTAAATAAGATTACCTACAGAGAGAGCAACAGAATACAAGAGAACAGGGACAGTAGCCAACCTCTCTGAATATATCTACTATACATCTATTAGAATTTTTATGTTAAATATGAAATTATAAAGCCAAAATAATTTATAAAGAGTATAGTTCCAAAGAATAAATAAATAGTTCAGTGAAATCCGTTTGACCAGATAAATTCTTGGTTGCCTAAAAAAAGGTCTGGTAGAAAAAAAAAAGTCTGGTAGCTTGATAGGTGGACTTCCCAGGTGGCTCAGTGGTGAAGAATCTGTCTGAAATGAAGGAGACACGGGTTCAATCCCTGGGTTGGGAAGATCTCCTGGAGGAGTAAATGGCAACCCACTCAAGTATTCTTACCTGGGAAAGCCCATGGACAGAGAAGCCTGGTGCGTTAATGGGGTCGCAAAAGAGATATGATTTAGCCACTAAACAATAACAAACAACAAAAAATGAAACAGAAGAGCAATTTCAGAAACAAAATCAAGTATATAAAGGAATTAAGGACAATACAAAGGTGGAATTTCAGTCAGTGAACTAAAATAATTGGTTTTTAAAGCAAATGGTCCTGTGACTTATTAAACATTCAGAAGACAAGTTAGATCTGTCTCATTCCACACAGCCAGATGAACTTTGTTCATTTATTTACTCATCTATCTGTTCATTCAACGATTATCTATTGGATATGCTAGGCTCTGGGGAAAAACAAACAGTACCTATGTACACAAGGGGAGAAAAAAATTTAGTCTGACATCCATGAATACATATAAAAAATGCACCTTAGTAAGAAATAAAAGGCAAGTGATGCTGTGAAAGATTATAAGGGGAATCCAGGGGGATGGGGGGTGGGGTCCTCCCTGAGAAGGTAAATCACTGAGCTGAAATCCAAGTGGGGCTGGGGTCCAGGTGAGTGTTGCAGGTAACAGGTACAGATGCAGAGGTGAGCCTTCCAGGTAGAGGAAATGATATGTACAGAAGCCCCAAGGTGAGAGGCAGCACTTAGGAAGAGCACAGCAGTTGACAGCATGGACTCTGAAATAAGAATGCATGAATTTAAAACCAGCTCTGCCACTTCCAGCCATGTGACCTGGCCCAAGTTATTTAACTTTTCTACTTTAGCTTCCTTATCTGTAAGCTGGGGCAAAACCAGTATCTGCTTCATGAAGAATAAAAACACCACCTACCTCAAGGAGCATTAAATGAGGATATTTGTAAAACACTGAGGACCCTGATACAGCATAGGTGCTAATAAGTTGTTTGTAAAATATAAACTGATACAAGGCTAGTATGGGCAGTGACTTCAAAGCGTGGTCTGTGGATCTCTGGGAGTCTCTAGGTTCAAAACTTTTCAAAATAATACTTGGATCTTATTGGCCTTTTTCATTGTCTTGACATTTGCATTTATGTTGCAAAAGTAATGGTGGTGAAACTGCCCACAACTTAGGCACAAATCAGGACAAAACACCAGATGTACTAGTAGCTGTTACATTTTCCCCTACTGTGTACTCTCAGTTAAGCAGGGGGGAGCCAGTTTCACCTAAAAATGTCTATGGAAACAACAGGAAACATTATTAATTTAATAAATTAATTTTAATCTATTAAACTTTGACTACACGCCTTTTTAACATTCTAGATGATGAAATAGGAAATATTCATAATGCAAGTCCACTTATATCAAAATATGGTGCTTGTCTTGAGGAAAACCATCCATTGTGGAATCAGTCATTTTTTCCTTTTTAAATAGACTAGCACTTTTACTTGAAAGAATGACTGGCAAACTATGTTATCTATGTTGGGTATCTGGCAGATATTCTCTCAGAACTGAAAAAAAGATGAGCCTACCATTTCAAAGAAAACGACTGACAGTATTTGAAAAAATGTGAGCTTTTAGGCAGAAATTAGAATTTTGGAAAACTTTTAACTCCCACTGAGAGCTTGATAGTTTCCTAATACTTAAAGGCTTTTCTGATAAGGTCAGTGGTGATACTGAAAATTGTGCTTTTAAAATATTGCATAATGTGTCAGTATTTGGAAGATCTGCCTAACTCAGTAAACAAAATTTTCCAAAAGATCAATAGATTTTAAGAGTATGAAAAGTTCATGGATATGGTTTCAGATGCACCTTGCACCTAACCTTTAGGAAACTACTGCTTGCCCAATTTTGGTGTATAATCAAGAGAAAAGCCAAAATTTTCTCAAAAGGCTGTAAAATACTCCTATGTCTTCTAACTAAATATTGGCGTGAGGCAATATTCTTCGTACAGGCCAACCAAAACAATGCATCACATCAAGCTGCATTCAGAAGCAGATGTAATTATAAAGCTGTCCTCTATTAGCCATATACAAAAAGACCTGCAAAAATGTAAAACAATGCCATTCTTTTCAATAATTTTTGTTGTAGAGAAATAATTTTTATTTAAATTGTGTTATTTGTGTTAACATGCAATGGGTTTATAATTGTTACTTCTAAATTAATCATGATAGTTTAAAATCTTTCTCACTTTTAATTTCTAATATGGTAACTACTGGTAGATATAACCCACATAAACAAAAGCTTGCTAGGATTCTCAACAATTTGGGGAGTTAAATAGGTTCAATGACGCTAAAACCATTAAGAGTTGCTAAGATAAGGTACAAAATCGGAGGGAAAGTAGATATGAAGCAGGGCTGGATATTATGAGTAAGGTACAGATTTTACGAGCGTCTATAGGCCTCTAGGATTTTGGCTGTCATCCAAAGAGCAACGGGAAGCCATGGACAAGTCCTAAGCAAAAGGGTGACCGCCATCAGACTTGCATTTTGAAAACATCACTCACTGTCACATGAAGAATGGAGTTTACAGGGGTAAGGAGTTTACAGGAGTCAGGGAGATGGCCTCAGATGAAAGGGAGACAGAGGGATGTTAATGATGAGGAAATACTTAGAAGTGATCAGATAAACACAAGGACGAACTGGATAAAGGCGAAGGGGTTATGTAAAGATTGTTCAGATTTCTGACGTACAATTTGATAAGCAGCGAGTGTTATTAATATAATTATTGGAAGAGGATCCTGTTAGGGGGATGGAGAATTTGGGCACATACCAGGCATTCAGTTTTCGACATGTTGTACTGTAGCATCTCTGACATAAACAAGTAGAGACAGCATGCAGGATCTTAGTACTTTGACTAGTGATTAGACCCATGGCTTCTGCATTGTAAGCAAGGAGTCTTAACTACTGGACCACTTAACAAACCACCATGGGATTGTTCTTTCTGGAGACCCCCATCTATCTGACTCACCTGAGCAGCTGCTTTTGGGGGCTTTTCTCTCAAGCAGCAGTGGTTCTTTTCCATTCTCCAAACTGTGGTTCTCAGGTTTGGAAACCGGAAGCCCTGCTCATTAGAAAAAAAAAGGAACTTAGCTCTTGGTGATGGGTATAAAGCTGTGTCCCAGAGCACAGTCCCAACCCTTGGATCCACAAAGACAAGACACCATAGGAAGTTCTGGAATGAGGGAGGTGGAAGCCTATAAACGAAGCTTAAAACATGTGCAGCAGGAGTCTGGGCACAGTAAGGAGTCACACGCATTTGAAAAGACAAACATTTAGCCTGTAAAAAATGGAAAAAAAAAAAAAAAGAATTTCTCACTTGTTTATTACAGGAGTCCCCAGGGAGACACTGCTCATCAGTCCTCAGCTTAGGCAAAGAGCTGGGTGAAGTGGGACCCCTGCAGCAGCACCATGAGCCTGGGGGTCTATGACTAGTTGTTTCTGATGTTTTCCTTTCTTTTTGCTTCAGTTACTAGAACCCACTTTCTTATTGAATTTATTACATGAGATTTGGGAGGAACTAAGATACTTCCTTCCACTCCTCATATGAACAATACATGTACATGTATGTGTGTGCATGCACACACTTGCACACAAACACACCACACAGAGGTGGACACAGGATCCAAACTGGCCAGAGTGTTCTCTATTTCCCTGGCTTGAGTACTGTCTCATGATGGATACATGAGCCTATCTGATGAAACTCACAGGACAGAAGCCCTCTTTCTTTCCTCAGCTCTATCACTGGAAGAACAACGTAACACTAGAGAGGCCAAAGGCCATCTCTGCCCACAGGGAGATTCAGGCAAACCTATGGCACGTCATTAAAAAATAAGCAGGAATTATCCTGACACCGTATCTGATTCCCTTTCAAGCTAGTCTGAATTCAGTTTCTGTCACCTGAATCCAAAGACTCCTAATAAAAGAAAACAAGCCCAGACATTTCACCAAGACCCTAGAGCATAAACAGATTCTCTCTGGGCCCAAAGGGACCAACACTTTACATATTTCTGGCTTTGTTAAGCTACTTCACTGCCAATAAAACAGTGAGGTCCCCATAAGCAGGTCAGGAGTCACAATGAGAGTCTGTCCTTACAGAGTGAGACCAGGTTCCTGTAGTTCTCCAGCATCACGTCCCTCTGGGTGGGATCCAGCCTCCCCCACTCCTCTGGGGTAAAGTCCATGGCCACATCCTTGAAGGTCACTGATGCCTAAGACACAAAACATACTTCTGTTCACCATCCGTCTCTCCGCAGTCTCCCTATCACCTCTCAGTTTCTGCTGGTCCTGGAGTTAAGTGCGTAGATGTATTTAACAGGGGGAATGACTGCAGTAAGAGACAAGCATTCTCACGTGTTCTGGACTTTCCATGTAAAGTCGCTGGGCAACAATTATGTGCCAGGCACACTGTCCAAGATCCAACATGAGAATCAAAGGAAGACCATGGTTTCTGCACTGAGAGACTATCATTTTTTCTGGGGAATAAAGAGTTAAAACAGGAACCAATGAATCAATAAAACAGTTTGGCAAAGTAAATGAAATACAGGCAGAGACAAAAAGCACATCTGTATAATTCTCCTTGTGAGTCCCCAATAAAAAATTTGAAAGATAATTTACACAGAACTTGTGACTGGACAAGCTCAGTGAAGCACGGAATCAATTCAAAGCAAGAAGCATTAAACTGGAAAATGACATCAACAGATTAAGAAAGGGTACAGATATAAAATGTAAATGTTCATATGTAAACACCTTAGGACTGAGTTTATCTAACACACAAAATACAAAAACTCATTGGAAAAAGACACATACCAGTACCGAACGTTTCTCTTTAAGTGATAGAGAATGGGAATAATATTCTAGGTTGTTGAAATAAATATACCAAATGCTATAACTTGATAGAAAACAACTTCTATTTAAATATCCATAAAGCATTTGCAAAAGTAACAAAGTAAATGTTAATAAATTTCAAAACAGAAATGAAAAAGCAATAACTGATGGTAATTTAAAAAATTAATTACAAAAATATTAAAATTTCAAAACAATAATGAAATAAAAGGCAAAAATCAATGTCATAAGGCTAAAAGTGTCCGAAGAAACACTTCCATTTCATTTAAAAAATTAGTGTAATTAAGTGAACACAGCATACAAGTCAATTAGAGACAGAATGAGGGGAAACAGAAGGAATTACAGGATAAAAGCAGAAATTAAGGGGAAGAAAATCAAGAAAAATAAGGGACTGGGAAACATGAATAAGAGCAGTATGTTATAGTACTATAACAACATCAACTTCCTGATTCTGGAAAAAGAAAGTAATAAATGAAGTGAAATGTTAAATCCTGGAGAATCTGAATGGAGTACATACATGAGAAATCTTTCTACCACTTGCTACATAAGTCTCCAATTATTTCAAATAAAGTTTACCAAAATGGAACTAATCTTAGAGACTTAAAAAAATATAGGAATCATCCTTAGAAAATGTAAAAATCATTAATAAGCTACTAAGTAAACAAGATACTATGAGAAAAAATGACTTTGATCCTCCAATCTGCCTATCTATAGCTAAACTGACAGTGGAAATTAACTTCTAAACCATTAAAAAAAAAAAAAATCAGAAAAACAAACAAACAAAAAATCAGAAAAACAAAATGCAAACTACTGCACAAAAGGCAGAAAAAATATAGGAGAAAGCACAGTAAACAGAATTACAAAAATCACACAGCAACAAAAATGTGAAACACACAAGTAATTATATTAATATGAATAAATTCATTTCCCTTATAAAAAGGTTTCTTAAAACAGACACATCCTCTTTTCAGAAAAAGAGATCCAGACAAAACCCCCAAAGTTGGGGACTGGGTGGGTGGGTGGAGAAACGGAAGGAAACATAGTATACCTCATGTCTGAATACAGTAGTTCAAGTTCAAGGGAAACATATGGAAAAATACATACCAAACTGTTATCCTCAGTAGGGAGAGGTAGCAAACAACTTGGTGAGGTTAGTACGCATAACATACTTTTATAGTTATACATGTCTGTGCCTTTCACCTGGTTACTGTGAGCAAAATTTTAAAACATTAAAAAAAGATTCACAGCCCAGGCAAATTCTAATAAGACAGACAGTTGCAATATTAGCATCAAACAAAATCTAATGCAATACAAAAGGGACACACAGAGAATTTTCAAAATTTCCATAAAAGGTTTAATCCATCCTGAAGCTGTAACAACTCTCGAAACTAGTCTCTTGTTGAAATGTATTAAGCATTCACCCTTCTTCTGGTGCTTATACCCTGACTGTCCTCTGGCTGCCATACCGGCCACGTTTAGTCCACGCAGTTCAGGCAGTACTAGCTCACCTCTAACCCACAGGTGGGATACAGGTTTACATGTGTGTGCTCAGGTCTACACTCTGATCATCACACTCAGATTTGGTCAATAATGGTCCAAGGAAGGGTATAATACCCATTAGAGTTAACTTTCAGTACTTCTGGAATCTGGAACTACCAGGAGGGAAGATGTTCTTTTCCTCTGATTTTCAACATGGGAAGATGTAAGCCTAAATTTGTTAGGGGCCAGCCTGCACTATAAGAAAAGACTGAACGCAAAACACACAGAGAGAAAAGAAAAGGTGACTGAAATGGAGAAAACAGGTTCCAATGCTACTGTCGGAACTTAATTTTAGCCAGACCTGGCTTTTCCCTTATAATTGTCAATAAACTTGCTTAGGCCAGTTAGAATTTTCATTAGCTGCAACTTAAAAAGCTTCTTGAGTGATAACATCTTCAATATTCATATAAGACATTCAAGAAACCAACGGAAGCCACCAAGTCCACAAGGATCCTGAGAAATCACTTTGCTAAACGGTAGGAATGTGCCAGGCCTACTTTTCACACTCTGGATTAAAGCAGCCAAGAGAGAGGCTAGTGGAGGAATCTTTGGGTTGTGGTATGACACATATCAGGGAGAACTCTTTTCTCCTACCCAAGTTTAATAAAAATTAAAAATTTTTGGACATGCAAAGAAAGCTGAAAGACTATACCAATCACCCATATATTACAACTATCACTTATGTCCAACAATTCTAATATATATATATTTGGCCACACCACAGGGCATAAAGGATCTTAGTTCATTGGCCAGGGATTGAACTTGAGCCTCCTGCAGTGGAAGTAGAGTCTCAACCACTGGACTGTCATTGAAGTCCCAAATTAACAATTCTTAATATCAGCCCTTGAGGAAGGGAGAGATTGGAAAGTGAGCTGCAACTTGATAACACTTCACCTCTAAAATACCTGAGCATTCATCATCTTGGAGGGCTGATTAGAATCCTTCTACAGGCTTCCTCTTCCGGTATTTCTTTGAACTATCTGAGTAATTATGTTCATAATTCACTCCAGCACTTAAGGTGCTCTCTTAAATTCCTACTTAACAGTCACGTGTATGCTGTTTCCCCCTATTGAAACATACATTTTAAGAAGAGTACACCACACTATCTTTTAAAATCATTTCCGAATACCAGGTACAGAAATTAGCTGCTACGTTAAAGAAGGGCAAAGCTCCTTCCATGCCTGCTCAGTGATAAAACTAGATGCACAAGATACTGTGAAGAAGTAGAAAATATTTCCCACCGAATCCACTAGTCACTCGAGCCATCTCTTAGAATCAGAACTCAGCTCTCCAGATGGGCTCTAGCGGGGCACAGAAACTCCACTTCAAACAGAAGAGAGCATGTCCACGATCTGAGAGATAAGGTGAATTTCAATAATCAGCAGAGACTTCCACTCACCTGCGATCTGGCTGTGAGGCGCAAAGCTGCCACTTCTCCCTCTTCTGTGCAGTTTTCTTGAGAAAAGGGAGAATCCTGGGGAGGCAGCGCTAAACACAAGAAAGCAGTCATGATAGGACCCAAATATATCTCGTGACGCAGATCTGCAAGTTTAAAACTCCTGCCACTGTACTACTGGTGCTCCTTACAGACACTGCTACTGAAGGCATCCCAATCTGGAAATAACTCATGAACGCTGCTCTTCGGGGCTTCAATTCATTCATCTGCTGTTACCCTAACAGATCCTGGAAGAGGGCACCCTCTGAGCCTGGAAATTAAAGTCCCCGCTGCACCGTCCCCCCACCACCAGGCTTAATCAACATCAAATTAACATGGGAAAAACAGGCTCAACAGCTCTGAAAGAAATCACCCTGCATCCTTAGTCCAAAGACAGACTGCTGGATCCCACCTCCAAATAATTATTACTACTTGAGACTGGGGTAGAACCTAGAAATCCAACAAGCAGGGGTGGGGAGGAGCGTGGATTTGATGTAGGTCACAGAGCAAACTTCAAGAAAGCCTTGATCTAGGAGAACTGGAAACCAGTCACTGACTCCTATGCCTCGTGTCTCCTCTGTAAGACAAAGGATCTGCTTTACCGAAATCAAAGAGTTTTTGTGCAAAGTGGAAAAACAGGTGTGGAAAATGCATGCGTGCTCAGTCGTGTCCACTCTCTGCGACTCCATGGACTGTAGCCCGCCAGGCTCCTCTGTCTATGGGATTTCCCAGACAAGAATACTGAAGTGGGTTGCCATTTCCTTCCCCAAGGGATCTTCAAGACTCAGGGCTCGAGCCTTTCTTTCCTGTGTCTCCTGCATTAGCAGGCGGGTTCTTTACCAATGAGCCAACTGGGAAGATGTGGAAGATACTTTTGCCAACCAAAAAGCTAAACCGTCGGACCCACTGATGAGGCTAGGATGGTATAGTCACCCAGGAGAAGAAGGTGTGAGACAAAGTGAGAGGCTATGCCCAAGCCTCAGCAGCAATTAATAACATTTCGCTCACATTTTGAGGGAGGCTTTGGAGGGTCTGCTGTGCACCCAGCTGGAGTGGGAAGAGGGGGGATCCCACAGCAAGCTCTCCACTCTCACTCGAAGAGCCCGTCCGTCCCCAAACAAAGGAGTCAGACAACACTGACTCCCGTTCATCAGGAAGGATTCGGCCTGGCCCCCAGCCCAAGTTCAACACCAGCCCCTCTCACCTCTCTTCCCGGGCGTTTCGGCCACATCAGTCTCCATGGTCACCGCCTCCTCCAGGCCGCGAAGGTTCTGCTCTCCCCCCAGCGCAGCCCGCTCGGGGCGGAGAGGCGGGAAGCCCCGAGGCCTCGTGGTCCTCCTTCCCGCCGACCCTCGGGGGGCTCCTCCAAAAGGCTTCGCTCCGTCCAGAGCCGGCTCGGCCCTCGAAGCTGGCACCTGGAAAGCCGGGACAAGCATCCCTGAAGCTGGGCGCTAGCGCCTGGCGCTGCC
>NW_011494752.1:10231623-10235149 GCF_000754665.1 Bison bison bison
CCCTTCCTCCAGCGCGCACTCCAGCCCGGATTGGTGCAGACAGCTGATCTAGGGGTACCGCCGAGGCCGAGTGAGAGAACCGACACCTGAGCGACAACTCACCTCCCACCACGGCCTCACAAAGGCTACGAACTTCTCGGGCCAGCGGGGCCGCGCATGCGCAGGAGCAGGGGGTTAGGCTGGCGGGCCTCGTTCGGCCCCGGAACTACGATTCCCAGAAGGCCCCGGGCGCGGCCAGACTCCCGCTCCTTAGCAGGTGGGATCGCGCCTGGCGCGGTTGGGGGAATCCTAGGAGCCGAGGGCTGCCTCCCTCTCGCGAGAGTAGCGGGCGCTTAGCTCGTGCGGGATCCCGCGGACACGCAAGAGAGCAAACGGCAGAACCGAGATATTGCAAGTCCCGCACTCTGTCTGCACGTGGCGCTGCTGAGGCGTCCCACCTAAGACACTCCAGTGTAAGATGTTCAGAGTACTTGGCTTTCCCCACATTCGTCTCCTTTCTCCCGAACTCATCCTTTGCCGTCAGTGTGAAAGGTGTATTTGCAGACCGATGTGCATGCGTTCGTAGACTACTTGTAATACTGAAAATTCACACATGTGAAATGGGTGAGTTGAAAAGATTCAACCAGTTTCAACTGGCTCAACAGATTTGAGCAACAGGTTCTCTGCAAGCATAAAAATTAAATTTATCAAAGGAGGTGTTCCCTCGAGGGAGCACAGTTAGTCTCTGTTAATGGGCTTCCCTGATAGCTCAGTTGGTAGAGTCTGCCTGCCATGCGGGAGACCTGGATTCCATCCCTGGTTTGGGATGATCTCCTGGAGAAGGGAAAGGCTACCCACTCTAGTGTTCTGGCCTAGGTTGGATGCAACTGAGCAACTTTCACTTTCTGTTATTGGACAAACCTACCCACTTCAAACTAATTTTTGTCTACCCTGTCCCTCTTCTCAGTGAATAATATCACTGCTCACAAATAATTTGCAAAAGCCAGAACCTGAATATCCTCAACTCTTACTGTTTATTCATCACCAAGTCCTATTCACTGTATTCTTTAAATCATTCTCCAGTTTGTTCATGTTTCTCTTTTCCCTTCAGTATTACCTTAGTGTAATAGTGGAGTGGGTATTCATTCCCTTCTCCAGGGGATCTTCCTGAGCCAGGGATCGAACCTGGGTCTCCTGCATTGCAGGCGGTTTCTTTAATGTCTAAGCCACCAGGGAAGCCCCATTACCTTAGTTCTAGACATCGACGTTTCTCTGGTGTTAAGGTACCAGCCTCCTAGCTGATTTCTGTAAATCAAGTTTTGCTTTCCCACCAGTCTGTTAGCCACACGTTCTGGCCAGTGATCATTCTAAAGTTAAGAATAAAATGTTACCTTCCTGCTTAAAACCCTTCATTGGT
The DNA here is from genome assembly GCF_000754665.1 of Bison bison bison. Classification (NCBI taxonomy): domain Eukaryota; kingdom Metazoa; phylum Chordata; class Mammalia; order Artiodactyla; family Bovidae; genus Bison; species Bison bison. The sequence continues at coordinate 10,233,020 of NW_011494752.1, forward strand.
TTTCAAAAACTTTTGGGGAAAAGATTTTTAGTTCCTACCATCAGGCACCCCCTGGGATTTCCCTGACAGTCCAGTGGTTAAGACTCCTCACTTCCATTGCAGTGAGCGCAGATTTAGTCCCTGGTAGGGTGAGTAAGATCCTGCAATCCACAAGACACGGCAAAAAGAAGAAGAAGGTACTCCTTATCCAGTTCCCATTTTCCAAAGTGGTTCCCATGATCTGAGCCTCGTGGTATTCACACCTATGTGTTATCTGCTCCACTACCTTGAGTGTGAGTAGGACTTGTGACTTACTTTTAACCTATAAAATGCAGCAAAGGTGACACGATTCCAATGCTTGTTTTACTAGGAGAATCCTCCTTGCTGGCATTGGTGAAACAAGTGTGATGGGAAATCTGCAAGACAAGAAACTGTCAGCCCAGAAAGACAGATGAGGACTAACCCTGCCAACAACCCCCAGGTGCTTGGAAGTGGATCAACCCTAGTAGAGTCTTCACATGAGAAACCAGTCTTGGCTGACACCTTGACAGCCCACTGCAAGGACCCAGCTAAGCTGTGCCTGGACCTTCACCCACAGATACTGTGAGATAACAAATGTGTGCCATTTTCAGCCACTAAGTATGTAGTAATATTGTTAGATAGAAAGTGGTAACTAACAGCATCCTAATGTAAATGGCTACGTCCTTGTCCCAAACCCAACCTGGGTGCCTCTGGAAGTATGGAGGTTGTTGAATTAAGAAATGAATGAAAAATGGATTGGAGACCCTCTGGGAGACAGATGGCTACAGTCTGCCCTAGGGTGTGTGTGCGCGCGTGTCTAGATGGGGATGGAATGGTAGCAGTGATGAAAAGCTCCAGATGCCACGAGGGGACTCAGGGATGTGCTCTGGGAGTGGGGGTGCTTTCTGATGTCTTGTGTGCTCCTTTCTACTCTCTTTGATATCACTCTGGGGAAATCTTTGTCCACTCACCATAGCACAGGGTAACCTTACAGCTGGGCTGGGAGAGGAGTGGATACTAACAGATACAAGCAGCTCCACCTCCAAGGGTTTTATTCACCTTTGTCCCACCCTGATCCACATGAACACCCAAATATGTACACGCATGCAGGAACATACATGCAGTCAGCCAGATGATTACTGCAAAACAGGTGAAAATAGATTTATTATTATATAAGATCACCTGGTAGGAAGAGGGTGATAAACGGGGAATGATCTTGACCATATTTTAACACCATGGATTCTCTTTGAAAATAACTCAAATTCCTCTGACTTCCCTGATGGCTCAGCTAGTAAAGAACCCACCTACTAGCACAGGAGATGCAAGACACACAAATTCGATTCCTGAGTGGAGAAGATCCCTTGGAGAAGGAACTGACAACCCATTCCAGTATTCTTGCTTGGGAAATCCCATTGACAGAGGAGCCTGACAAGCTACAGTCCATGGGGTGGCTGAGAGTTGGATATAACTAGCAACTAAACGGAGAAGGCAATGGCAACCCACTCCAGGACTTTACTTTCACTTTTCACTTTCATTCATTGGAAAAGGAAATGGCAACCCACTCCAGTGTTTTTTTTTGTTTTTGTTTTTAATTTAATTTAATTTTTAAACTTTACATAATTGTATTAGTTTTGCCAAATATCAAAATGAATCCGCCACAGGTATACATGTGTTCCCCATCCTGAGCCCTCCTCCCTCCTCCCTCCCCATACCATCCCTCTGGGTCGTCCCAGTGCACTAGCCCCAAGCATCCAGTATTGTGCATCGAACCAGGACTGGCAACTCGTTTCTTACATGATATTTTACATGTTTCAATGTCATTCTCCCAAATCTTCCCACCCTCTCCCTCTCCCACAGAGTCCATAAGACTGTTCTGTACATCAGTGTCTCTTTTGCTGTCTCGTACACCGGGTTATTGTTACCATCTTTCTAAATTCCATATATATGCGTTAGTATACTGTATTTATGTTTTTCCTTCTGGCTTCACTCTGTATAATAGGCTCCAGTTTCATCCACCTCATTAGAACTGATTCAAATGTATTCTTTTGAATGGCTGAGTAATACTCCATTGTGTATATGTACCACAGCTTTCTTATCCATTCATCTGCTGATGGACATCTAGGTTGCTTC
>NW_011494752.1:10235249-10239171 GCF_000754665.1 Bison bison bison
TAGTTTGCATTCCCACCAACAGTGTAAGAGGGTTCCCTTTTCTCCACACCCTCTCCAGCATTTATTATTTGTAGACTTTTGGATCGCAGCCATTCTGACTGGTGTGAAATGGTACCTCATAGTGGTTTTGATTTGCATTTCTCTGATAATGAGTGATGTTGAGCATCTTTTCATGTGTTTGTTAGCCATCTGTATGTCTTCTTTGGAGAAATGTCTATTTAGTTCTTTGGCCCGTTTTTTGATTGGGTCGTTTATTTTTCTGGAGTTGAGCTGTAGGAGTTGCAGTGTTCTTGCCTGGAGGGTTCCAGGGACGGCGAAGCCTGGTGGGCTGCCGTCTATGGGGTTGCACAGAGTCGGACACGACTGAAGTGACTTAGCAGCAGCAGCAGCAGCACCAGCAACTAAACAACAGCTCTTGGGTCAACCAATGGTCACATCCTCTTGTTGACTTCCTCCAACAATAAATAACAAAGAAGAACTTCTGACAACCTCCAGAGACTAAACATGGATCACTTACAAGACAAAAAAAAAGAATGATTTGTTTTGTTCAATGAGTGCTGAAACCCCAGTGTCAAAAGCAGTGCCTGGGACTTCTCTGATGGTCCAGTGGTTAAGACTCCATCTGCTGATGTAGGGGACAGTGGTTTGATCCCTGGTCTGGGAAGATTCCACATGCCTTCGGGACAGGTGCTACAGCTACCGAAGCCTGTGCTCTGGAGCCCGTGCTCCACAATAGAAGCCACTCCAATGAGGTGCCCACACACCGCAACTACAGAGTGGCTTCCTCTCATCACAACTAGAGAAAAGCCTGTGGGCAACAATGAAAACCCAGCACAGCCAAAATTAAATTAAAAAAAATTAAACCCAGTTCCTGGCATTTTGTGGTCCCTCAATGAATAATTGACTGAGTAAAATCTGACTTGTCAGTAGCACTGACAACAAAAAGAAAAGGATCTTTTTAAATTGTAAAAGATAAAGCTTTCAATCTAGGGTTTTACATGTTACTTTCACGTAAGTGAGGGTGCTATTTAAATCTTCTGTTTTAGGGCATCGTCACCCTGTTTATAGTGGGTCTTGGTGTAGTTTTGTGGGCCATGGTTTCAATGGCAATTTAATCTTCAGAGCCTTTGTGGTACTATTTTGGTCAGCTTGGTTGATCTGGCGCTGCTGGAGCTCTACTGATCCCTGCCGATGCTGCCTGAGTGGGTGGAAAGGGAATGCAACTGGATGGGTAGGGGATCGTCTGCCCATGAGGAAGAAGAACTTACTGGGGAGAGTGCTTTGTGTGGTGGCCCCTCCCTGCCAGTACCAGTAGCACCCAACCATCTGGTGTCTCTAGGGGTGTTTGTGTGTGTGTGTGTTCGGGGCGGGGGCAGTGGGGACTCCCAGGACCGTCTGGGACAGAGTGTACTTCCTGGACCTCTGTTAGTGCCACCTGGAGCCTGGTTTCTCTCTGTGGGTTAGTGGAGTCTCAGGTTTGTGGGGGACAAAGAAGGTTCTCAAGTAGGATCCCCCTTGTCAGTGCCACTTCACCCTGACTTCAGCTCTAGGTGGGGGAGAGGAGACTCAAGTCCAAGGGGTAAAGCAGCTTTCTGTCTGGGTGATGTGGCAGTCGCTGGCTGAAGTGCTGTAATGAGGCCTCAGCGTGGTCCGCTGTGAGTTCCCACCGGAGGTCTGAGCCGAGTGTAGGGCGTGTGTGTGCCGGGAGTTACCATGCTTGTTATTTCTGCCTGAGGCAGGTGGGGAGTCACTGGATAAGAATGGATTTTCTTGTTCCCGAATTTAAAGCTCAGAATCCTGCAAAGCTGTGAGAAGCATTCTGTGTGTGAGTGACCCTGGCCAAGAGGTCACTCCTTCCAGCTGACGTTAGGAACAAAAGCCTTTGCCTAATGTGAGCTGTTCATGAGTGAATGAACAAACACAGTTTAGTTATTTACTTTGCATTCACGAGACTTAGGTTCTCAGCCAAGAGTGGTTTTGCCCCCAGAGGGGACAATTGCCAGTGTCTGGAGACATTTTCGCTGTCACCACTTGGGGAGAGAGTGTCACTGGTTTCCAGAAGGTGCTGGTTTCCATGGGTGCTGCTGAGCCTCCCATAGTGTGCACAAAACAGCCCCCCACCCCCCCACAATGGCAACAATGCAAGGCTGAGAAACCTCAGGTTGGTGACATGCCATGGCAGCACATGACCACCAGGTGGGAGTCATGCCTGCTGCTAAGATGTTAGATCACAGGTGCTCGCCAGCCCCAGGTGCATTCTCCTGTGGCTCAGTTGTGTCTGACTCTTTGCAACCCCACGGACTGTATAGCCCACCAGGCTTCTCTGTCCCCGGAGTTCTCCAGGCAAGAATACTGGAGTGTGTTGCCATGCCCGCCTCCAGGGGATCTTAAAGTACAATATAAGGGTTCCTCTGTTCGCCTGCAAGTCTTACACTTAAAGAAATGAGTTTGGGACTTCCCTGGTGTCCAGTGGTTAAGAATCCAGCTGCCAGCGTGGGGGGGACACAGGTTCTATCCCTGGTCTGGGAAGATCTCAGCCGCAGGGCAACTAACCCATGCTCTGCAACAAGAGAAGTCACTGCACTGAGAAGCCCGCACACCACAATTAGAGACTAGCCCTTGCTCACCACAACTAGAGAAAGCCTGTGCACAGCAACGAAGATAAAAATAAAATAGCACAGCCAAAAATAAAAAAGAATTGAGTTTGAATCTGTGTATCTATTCAAAATCTTTCCTCATGTACGTGTGTATGTGTATGTATACATGTGTGTGTACACACACATGTCATCAGTATTATACTGTTTCTTTGTTTTACAACTCACTTTTTTTCCTCAACATTATACTCTGGATAACTTTACAAGTCCTCTTGAGCTACCTTGTGCTTTAAATGGATGCATAGTGTCTGATGTACTATAATTTATTTATATATATTATATGTACAATATTGTATGTATATATAATATATTAACTGTGATATATAACTATATGATTAATATATTATGATATACAAATATATGATTGATATGTTAATTATGATATATAAATATATGATTTCTATATTAATTATGATATATACATATATGATTAATATAATATATATAAATTATATTATAAATACTATACTTTATTTATATATATTCTTACTGATGGGCACTTGAGTTCTTACCAGTTTTTTTTTTTTCCTTTTTTCCAAATGCAAGCAATCCTGTGATCATCCTGCTATTGCTACAGGATAGGTTTCCAGAAATGTGATGAGTCAGAGTACATGAAAGGTGGAATCTTGATGACTCAGAAGCACTGATTTGTGCTCCAAAGTGCAGGAGAGGATCCATTTCCCCATATTCTCACCTATATTGGTATCCATTAGTATCTAATATGTATATTGAATACTGTCTTTTTTTTTTTTTTTTTACTTTTTAGCTGTGCTGTGTGACATGTGGCCTCTTAGTTCCATGACCTGGAATGGAACCCAAGCCTGCTGCATTGGAAGTGCAGAATCTTAACCACTGGACTGCCACGGAAGTCCTCAATATTTTATTATCTTTAATTCATATTTTATTGTATTATTCGTAATGAAGTTGGATGTTTTTTTCATATCTTAAAATATTTTCTAATGTTTATCAGTACATTTCCCAATTTTATATTCAATTTAGAAAAATCAATTTAAAGTAGCTCTTTATATGTTTTGCTTATTATTGCTTTGTCTGAATTTTGATTTTGAGTAAGGGGTGATCAGTTCAGTTCAGTCGCTCAGTCATGTCCAACTCTTTGAGACCCCATGAACTGCAGCATGCCAGGCCTCCTTGTCCATCACCAACTCCCGGAGTTTACCCAAACTCATGTCCATTGAGTCGATGATGCCATCCAACCGTCTCATCCTCTGTCATCCCCTTCTCCTCCTTCCCTCAATCTTTCACAACAT
>NW_011494752.1:10239271-10240060 GCF_000754665.1 Bison bison bison
TCCTTGCAGTCCAAGGGACTCTCAAGAGTCTTCTCCAACACCACAGTCCAAAAGCATCAATTCTTCTGCTCTCAGCTTTCTTTGTAATCCAACTCTCACATCCATACGTGACTGCTGGAAAAACCATAACCTTGACTAGATGGACCTTTGTTGACAAAATGATGTCTCTGCTTTTGAATATGCTATCTAGATGGTCATAACTTTCCTTCCGAGTAGTAAGCGTCTTTTAATTTCATGGCTGCAGTCACCATCTGGAGTGATTTTGGAGCCTCCCCAGAATAAAGTCAGCCACTGTTTCTACTGTTTCCCCATCTGAATGCCATATTTGCCATGAACTGATGGGACCGGATGCCATGATCTTAGTTTTCTGAATGTTGAGCTTTAAGAAATGGTATGGACCTAACAGAAGCAGAAGATATTAAGAAGAGGTGGCAAGAATACACAGAAGAACTATACAAAAAAGATCTTCATGACCCAGATAATCATGATGGTGTGATCACTCACCTAGAGCCAGACATCCTGGAATGTGAAGTCAAGTGGGCCTTAGAAAGTATCACTACCAACAAAGCTAGTGGAGGTGATGGAATTCCAGTTGAGCTCTTTCAAATCCTAAAAGATGATGCTGGGAAAGTGCTGCACTCAATATGTCAGCAAATTTGGAAAACTCAGCAGTGGCCACAGGACTGGGAAAGGTCAGTTTTCATTCCAATCCCAAAGAAAGGCAATGCCAAAGAATGCTCAAACTACTGCACAATTGCACTCATCTCACATGCTAGTAAAGTAATGCTC
>NW_011494752.1:10240418-10240721 GCF_000754665.1 Bison bison bison
GGAACCAGAGATCCAATTGCTCACATTTGCTGGATCATAGAAAAAGCAAGATAGTTCCAGAAAACCATCTATTTCTGCTTTATTGACTATGCCAAAGCCTTTGACTGGACCACAATAAACTGTGGAAAGTTCTGAAGGAGATGGGAATACCAGACCACCTGACCTGCCTCTTGAGAAATCTGTATGCAGGTCAGGAAGTAACAGTTAGAACTGTACATGGAACAACCGACTGGTTCCAAACAGGAAAAGGAGTACGTCAAGGCTGTATATTGTCACCCTGCTTATTTAACTTATATGCAGAGT
>NW_011494752.1:10240821-10255750 GCF_000754665.1 Bison bison bison
AAGAAGAACTAAAGAGCCTCTTGATGAAAGTGAAAGAAGAGAGTGAAAAAGTTAGCTTAAAGCTCAACATTCAGAAAACGAAGATCATGGCATCTGGTCCCATCACTTCATAGCAAATAGATGGGGAAACAGTGGAAACAGTGGCTGACTTTATTTTTTTAAGCCTGAAAAATCACTGCAGATGGTGATTGCAGCCATGAAATTAAAAGACACTTACTCCTTGGAAGGAAAGTTATGACCAACCTAGACAGCATATTAAAAAGCAGGGACATTACTTTGTCAAGAAAGGTCTGTCTAGTCAAGGCTATGGTTTTTCCAGTGGTCATGTATGGATGTGAGAGTTGGATTATAAAGAAAGCTGAGTGCAGAAGAATTGATGCTTTTGAACTGTGGTGTTGGAGAAGACTCTTGAGAGTCCCTTGGACTGCAAGGAGATCCAACCAGTACATCCTAAAGGAAATCAGTCCTGGGTGTTGATTGGAAGGGCTGATGTTGAAGCTGATACTCCAATACTTTGGCCACCTGATGTGAAAAGCTGACTCATTTGAAAAGACCCTGATGTTGGGAAAGATTGAGGGCAGGAGGAGAAGGGGATGACAGAGGATGAGACGGTTGGATGGCATCACTGACTCAATGGACATGAGTTTGGGTGGACTCCAGGAGTTGGTGATGGATAGGGAGCCCTGGCGTGCTGTGGTTCATGGGGTCTCAAAGAGTCGGACACGACTGAGTGACTGAACTAAACTGAACTGAGCTTTAAGCCAACTTTTTCACTCTTTCACTTTCATCAAGGGGCTCTTTAGTTCTTCTTCACTTTCTGCCGTAAGGGTGGTGTCATCTGCGTATCTGAGGTTATTGATATTTCTCCCGGCAATGTTTATTGCGGCTTGTGCTTCTTCCAGCCCAGTGTTTCTCATGATGTATTAAATAAGTTAAATAAGGAGGATGACAATATACAGCCTTGACAAACTGCTTTTCCTATTTGGAACCAGTCTGTTGTTCCAGAATCACAGAAAACTAGCCAATCTGATCACATGGACCACAGCCTTGTCTAACTCAATGAAACTAAGCCATGCCGTGTGGGGCCACCCAAGATGGATGGGTCATGGTGAGGTCTGACAGAATGTGGTCCACTGGAGAAGGGAATGGCAAACCACTTCAGTATTCTTGCCTTGAGAACCCCATGAACAATATGAAAAGGCAAAAAGATAGGACACTGAAAGAGGAACTCCCCAGGTCGGTAGGTGCCCAATATGCTACTGGAGATGAGTGGAGAAATAACTCCAGAAAGAATGAAGGGATGCAGCCAAAGAGAAAACAACACCCAGTTGTGGATGGGACTGGTGACAAAGGAAGGTTCGATACTATAATGAGGAATATTGCATAGGAACCTGGAATGTTAGGTCCATGAATCAAGGCAAATTGGAAGTGGCCCAATAGGAGATGGCAAGAGTGAGTGTCAACATTCCAGGAATCAGCCAACTAAGATGGACTGAAATGGGTGAATTTAACTCAGATGACCGTTATATCTACTACTGTGGGCAGGAATCCCTTAGAAGAAATAGAGTAGCCATCTTAGTCAACAAAAGAGTCTGAAATGCAGTACTTGGATACAGTCTCAAAAATGACAGAATGATCTCTGTTCGTTTCCAAGGTAAACCATTCAATATCACAGTAATCCAAGTCTATACCCTGCCTAGTAATGCTGAAGAAGCTGAAGTTGAACAGTTCTATGAAGACCTACAAGACCTTTTAGAGTAAGGGGTGAGTTAGAGATAAATCTTAATATTTTGTCAAACAGCTAGCCAGTTGAACTAACAACCTTTATTACTTAATTCCTTCCTTTCCATTGTAATGAAATGCATGCATCCCAGGGTCTAATTTTGGAGTCTGTTATATCTAATCTTGTGCTGGTTTTAGAGTGATTTTTTTTTTTTTTGGCCTCAGTGTGCAGCATGCAGGGTCTTAGTTCCCTGATCAGGGATTGAACCTGTGGCCATTGCAATGGAGTGTAAGTTGTAACCACTGGACCACCAGGGACGTCCCACGTTTTTATATTTAGAATGTAGTTGGAGATACAGATCCGAAGGTCTGAGCTGGAGACGTCAACTTGTCCACTTGGTAACTGAAGGTTAAGGAAGGGATGTACTCATTGAGGGCAGAGCATCAGCTGGGAGAGAAAGTGATCTTGGCTTGAACTTCAAAGAATTTCTTGTCTTTACAGCCAGGGAGAGGGAGAGGAGCAAGAAGAGCAGAAGGGAAAGTAGTGGCAGACAGGGCAGTCAGGAGAAAGAGGGGGAGTGTCCTTTGAAGGTTGTCTAATCATTATCCAGTTTTCTACTACATTATCTTGTTTCTTATTAAATTTTATTTTATTGAAATGTAGTTAATTTACAATGTTGTGTTACCTGTTACGCTATCTTGATTTAAAATTTAGAATCTTACAATAACCCTGAGAGTTGGACAAAGCAAGTCCTACTCTTGTTTTTCAGGTGAAGAAACTAAAGGATTGGATGACAAATGACATGCAAACGTGGTTAATGAACCAGTGGCTGAGTTGAGTGCAGACTTGTCTTCTGATTCCTGAGTCTTGGACATCTGTCCTTGGAAGATGACCCCTGAGCTGCCACAGGGGACGTGTCTACAAAAAGGTTTATTTTTTAAAGTTATTAATACTATTTTATGATAATGTATGGTATGAGTTGTTATTTTAAAAGTTGGATAATTTGGGAAAGCACATTCCAGGTAGAAAGCATAACTACCTGGAAAAACTTCATGCATCTGGATGAAGTACCTGGAATAACTTCATTCCTGCTTTCTACATGTCGATGTGGTATGCTTGCTCAGTCATTCAGTCGTGTCTGACTCTTTGCAACTCCGGGACAGTAGCCCACAGTCTCCTCTGTCTGTGGGATTTTCTAGGCAAGAACACTGGAGTGGGTTGCCATTTCCTCCTCCAGGGCATCTTTGTGACCCAGGGATGGAACCCGTGTTTCCTGCAGTGGCCCACATATACTAAAGCTATGCTTTTGACATAGTCTCCTAGTGTACAATACATTTTATATAACCTTTAAGAAAATATATTGTGATCCTTCCTCATGCCTTTAAATAATGAGTAACTGGTTTTGAATGAGTTAGAAAAGCAAATAGAACAGCTTGGCAGAAGCAAACAAGCCTTGTTGGGTGGATGACCTTCAGTCCTACCCAGCTCCTATGATCTTTTTATATACTTTCTATGGAACATATGCATTCACTTTTTGGAATGAACAGTGGTTGCGGAACTAAAGTCTCCACGGCTCACATCACTAATCCCCACCACTCTCGTGCAACCCTGGAGGGCATGTGTTCTGTGCCTGGGCCTGGTCTGATGTTCCTGGCCCTGTGGGTCCACATGGGTTTCTAGTTTATGGGAGCAGAATGAACACATCCTTTCCCTGGTCCCTGAGAGGAAGCCACACTGTATTTCAAAGATGAAACTTCAGAAGCCCCTATGCTCAGTTGAAGGGAACAAAAAGATAGGTTCTATGGGTGTCAGGATGGGTCCCAGGGAGGATCAAGTTTCAAACCTGACACTGATCCAGAAGGCACACACAGGAAGCCAGAACAGGAGGGGAGCACATACCCTCAGGGTCAGTGGAAGCCCTGTTTGCCTGTTCGTGGTCGTGGCTGCAGACCTAAGGCACATTCTGCCATGATCAGACACCACTTAGCGACTGAACAATGAACAACAACCTACATCCTGAGACTCTCCTGCCTCACCTAGGAAGCGTCCCTGGTGCATGTTTTCTTAGGATGTGGTCTGTCCAGCTTTGAGATGCCGGGACTGAGATGTCATGCTGGGGAGAGAGCCCAGAAGTCTGAACACACCCAGGGTGGGTGGTAAGAAGTCAGAGCAGGTCCTCCTTGACGTCTGTCTGGATTTCTTCAGGCTGAACTTTCCCACCTTTGCCTTTGCTCCCGTTTTACATTCATCTATGGTTTTTATCACCTTTGCTCTCCTCCAACTCTCATATTTACTGTCCCCATCTTAGCATTGTCAGAGAGGAAGACATTTGGAAGCATCACTATGAACAAAGCTAGTGGAGGTGATGAAATTCCAGTTGAGCTATTTCAAATCCTAAAAGATGATGCTGGGAAAGTGCTGCATTCAATATGCCAGCAAGTTTGGAAAACTCAGTAGTGGTCACAGGACTGGAAAAGGTCTGTTTTTATTCCAATCCCAAAGAAAGGCAATGTCAAAGAATGCTCAAACTACCACACAACTGCACTTATCTCAGACAATAGCAAAGTAATGCTCAAAATTCTCCAAGCCAGGCTTTAAAAGTATGTGAACTGTGAGCTTCTAGTTCAAGCTGGATTTAGAAAAGGCAGAGGAACCAGAGGTCCAATTGCCAACATCCATTGGATCATTGAAAAAGCAAGAGAGTTCCAGGAAAACATCTATTTCTGCTTTATTGACTATGCCAAAACTTGACTGTGTGGATCACAACAAACTGTGGAAAATTCTGAAAGAGATGGGAATACCAGACCACCTGACCTGCCTCCTGATAACTCTATATGTAGGTCAAGAAGCAACGGTTAGAACTGGATGTAGAACAACCGACTGGTTCCAAGTTGGGAAAGGCTGTATATTGTCACCTTGCTTATTTAACTTATATGCTGAGCACATCATGAGAAATGCTGGAATGGATGAAGCACAAACTGGAACCAAGTTTGTCAGGAGAAATATCAATAACCTCATATATGCAGATGACACCACCCTTATGGCAGAAAGCAAAGAACTAAAGAGCCTCTTGATGGAAGTGAAAGAGGAGAGTGAAAAAGTTGGTTTAAAACTCATCATTCAGAAAACTAAGATCATGGCATTTGGTCCCATCACTTCATGGCAAATAGATGGGAAAACAATGGAAACAGTGAGAGACTTCATTTTTTTGGGCTCCAAAATCACTGCAGATAGTGACTGAAATTAAAAGATGCTTGCTCCTTGGAAGAAAAGCTATGACCAACCAAAACAGCATATTAAAAAGCAGAAACATTACTCTGCCAGCAAAGGTCCATCTAGTCAAAGCAGTGGTTTTTCCAGTAGTCATGTATGGATGTGAGAGTTGGACTATAAAGAAGGCTGAGTGCCAAAGAATTGATGCTTTTGAACTGTGTTGTTGGAGAAGACTCTTAAAAGTCCCTTGGACTTCAAGGAGATCTAACCAGTCCATCCTAAAGGAAATCAGTCCTGAATATTCATTGGAAGGACTGATGCTGAAGCTGAAACTCCAGTACCTTGGCCACCTGATGCGAAGAACTGACTCATTTGAAAAGACCCTGATGCTGGAAAAGATTGAAGGCAGGAGGAGAAGGGGATGACAGAGGGTGAGATTGGATGGCATCACCGACTCAATGGACATGAATGAGTTAGAGTAAACTCTGGGAATTGGTGGTGGACAGTGAAGCCTGGCATGCTGCAATCCATGGGGTCAAAAAGAGTCAGACATGACTGAGTGACTGAACTGAACTGATCTGGGTTCTTCTGGCTTGTCTGAGAGTTAAACGAGACAAATTAACAGGAGGAGATCAGTAAAAGTTTAATAACAATACGTGTACTTGCGAGACACCCAGGAAAACTGAGTAACTTACCAAAATGGTCGAAACCCTCACTCTAAATACCATCTTCAACTCTGGTGGTTTAGATGGTAAAGATTCTGCCTGCAATGCAGGAGACCTGGGTTTGATCCCTGGATCAGGAAGACTCTCTCGAGAAGGGCATGGTAACCCACTCCAGTATGCTTGCCTGGAAAATCTCACGGTAAGAGTCAGACACATGAGTGACCAACACTTTTAAGTTAAAGACAAAAAGAGGATGTTGTAGGTAGTGGTTTGGGATTTCAGAGGGGAGGAAGTCAGTTTACAAGAAGATGGAAAAGTGAATGTTTGGTAAACAAGTGTTTGCTGGGCCAGTGGAGTCAATGGGATGCTGAGTGGAATTCTAACAAAGAGACTCGGCTGGATTCCTCCCTGTCCCACACCTAATTCTCATTGTAGTTATCTCTGGTGACAGCTCCCTTCCTGGAACAGGCCCTCGCTCTACATTCTTTCAGACTGTTCAGGTGAGGTAAACAGATAGACTTCTTTTTTTTAAAAACTTTCTAAATTTTATTTTTGACTGCTCTGGGTCTTTGTTGCTCTGCGCGAGCTTTCTCTAGTTGTGGCGAACAGGGGCTACTCTTCCTTGCGGTGTGAGCGCTTCTCATTGTGGTGGCTTCTCTTGTTGCAGAGCATGCGCCTTAGGGTCTGTGGGTTTCAGTAGGAGCAGCACACAGTTCAGTAGTTGTGGCTTGCAGGCCCTGGAGTGCGAGGGCTTCAGTAGTTGTGGCATATGGGCTTAGTTGCTCTGCGGCATATGGAAATCCTACTGGACCAGGGGTGGAACCTGTGTCCCCTGCATTGGCAGGTGGACTGCCATCCACTGTACCACGAGGGAAGTCCCAGAAAGACTTCTTGGCCTGAAATACCTTTAGGAAAGTGAACAGGGCTCCTTGGAATGTGTGGTGTCCCAGCCTGTTCTGATTGGGGGCTGTGCAGCTGTCCCAGGTCCAGGAAACTGGCCAAAGCCGCAGCTGTCCTGGGACCTCTGGGGTGAGCCTCAATTGGAACCCATCTTCCATCCCCAGGGTGGGAAAGAGCATTTGTTCTATATTTTAAAAGATTTACTCATTTGGTCAGAATAGGTTGTTTGGCTGTTTTATGCCTAAGCTGTAAAGGGGACTAGCATTTAGTTTGTGTAGTTACTTTGGGTTTTCTCACATGGTTCTTAGAGTTATGTAGGTTGGACAGGGCACAGTTTAAGGGATGTGGTAGCCACCTGCCACATGAAGCATCGTGCTCTTGGGTTTGGAATGTATGAGGAATGATTGGAGCGTGTGGCCTGGATCCTGGGCTCCCTGTTTCCAGGGCATTGAAAGCTCCCATGGGAGTTATTGGCAGGTCCAGCAGCTAATTATGGCCCTGAGAGCCTGAGTGGCTTGAGGATTGCTGATCAAGGGGTGCGCCGTGACCACACCTCATGGGCAAACAAGAGTGACCCGGAAACAGCCCAGGGCCAGACCTTCTGTGGATGAGGCAGGAGGTGACCCATGTGCTTCCTTAAGCTGGAGGAGGTCTGTCACTCCAGGCACAGTGAAAGCTGATTTCGGCCCGTTTTCTCTGTCCATCAGCATGAGTTTTGTAGGCTCTGTGGTAGGTGCTCATGAGCAAGGCAGAGCACCCTGTTGGGTTCACAGTCTTATTTCCTGAACCAACATGTGTGTCCCCCGTCTTTGTGAAGAGCAAGCGTGTGCAGCACGCCAGGACCGCCCCTCCCTCCCAAGTGGACCAGTCACTCCCTCACAAAGGGACCAAGGGGTAGGAGTGAGGCTGGGGAGGGGCTGCGGTAGCCACAGCCGTCCGGCTCTGAGACTTAGAGCACAGACCCTTTGAGTCTATTCTCTTCTGCGGTTTGTTCTCTTAGTTTGCAAATCACCAGAATGATACAAGAGGCCGTCTTTTCATCTTGAGAGAAAGGCAGGGCTGGGGACCAGTTTGCTGATGGTGACCATAGGCTGGAAAGTTCACTGGACCCACATCCCCAGGTGGCAGGAGAAGTCTGCGCTGGTGTCTGGAGGAGTGATGGTGCAGCTTCCACCTCTGTGGTTCTCAGACCCTGGGATTTCACCAGAAAAGCTGCAAAGTGAATTTGGAGGACTGGTGTAACTCTTCCAGATAACTCTACCCCACTTATTAAAGATAAGACTGCCAGTTCCAGAAAAGGGGAAAGGACACAGCCTCCATTAAGTATTGTCCCTAGAGATGGGTCAAATTCAGATGTATAATTGTTTATTATATTATTCTTATTTATCTCAGTCTGATGCCTGCTTTTTCTTAATTTCTTTTTGAAAAATATTTATTTATTGAGCTGCGCCAGGTCTTAGTTGTGGTACACAGGATTTCCCATCTTTGCTGCTGTGGAATCTTTAGTTGGGACAGGTGAACTCTTAGTGTGGCATGTGGAATCTAGTTCCTTGACCAGGGATCGAACCTGGGGCCCCTGCATTGGGAGTGTGGAGTCTTAGTCACTGGACTACCAGGGAAGTCCCCTTTCTAAATTTTGACAGACAAGTGTTAGCTAGGTTTATAAATCACAGCTCAGCAGACGCATATGAGAAATATTCAGTGAGATTTTTTTAAAAAGATGTATTTATTTACTTATTTTTTTTTTTTGGCTGCACTGGGTTTTTGTTGCTGTGCACAGGCTTTCCCTAGTTGTGGTGATGGCGGCTACTCTCTAGTTTTGGTGTACGGCCGTCTCACTGTGGTGCTTTCTCTTGTTGCAGAGCACAGGCTCTTGGGCACACGGGCTTCAGTAGTTGTGGTATATGGGCTTAGTCTGCCCGAAGCATTCGGGATCTCCTCAGACCAGGGATTGAACCCACGTCCTCTGTACTGGCAGGCAGGTTCTTAACCCCTAGACCACCTGGGAAGTCCTCAGTGAGAGTTTTGAAGCTGTTTCCTTAGGGAAAAGGCTGAGAGGCTTCCTTATCCTGAAACTGCCAGACAAGAGTCTTCGGGTGGAGAAAGCTCCTCTTGAGCTCTTCCCTCAGGAGGATGACCTTAAACCCAGAAACCGGGAAGGGGTGTGTTGGTGCTGCTGTTCATGTGGCCCTGAGGGAGAGTGTCAGGTTGTGGGGTTATTCATCACAGAGTCACCCATGAAAGATTAACCATTACCTACCTGCCGACTCATTTCCTACCACTGGGGCTCAAATTCTGGGCAGGAAACCTCCCTCAGTTTCAGAAAGGAAAACCAAGCTGCAGCTTGGCCCTGAGGCCCCCAATGGCAGATATGATTCAGGGAAGAAGGAAATTATGTTTGTTTTGTGAAGAAGAAAAACATTAGTATTATGTGAGGCTGAACGGTCAGAGGCTGGCGTGGAGGACAGGAGAGGGTGGAGATGTGGGGCTCCAGTTCAGTCCAGTTCAGTCGCTCAGTCGTTTCCAACTCTTTGTGACTCCAAGAACCACAGCACACCAGGCCTCCCTGTCCATCACCAACTTCTGGAGTCCACCCGAACCCATGTCCATTGAGTCGGTGATGCCATCCAACCATCTCATCCTCTGTCATCCCCTTCTCCTCCTGCCCTCAATCTTTCCCAGCATCAGGGTCTTTTCAAATGACTCAGCTCTTCACATCAGGTGGCCAAAGTATTGGAATTTCAGCTTCAACATCAGTCCTTCCAATGAACACCCAGGACTGATCTCCTTTAGAATGGACTGGTTGGATCTCCTTGCAGTCCAAGAACTCTCAAGAGTCTTCTCCAACACCACAGTTCAAAAGCATCAATTCTTCAGCACTCAGCTTTCTTTATAGTCCAACTGTCACATCCATACATGACTACTGGAAAAACGATAGCCTTGACTAGATGGACCTTTCTTGACAAAGTAATGTCTCTGCTTTTTAATATGCTGTCTAGGTTGGTCATAACTTCCCTTCCAAGGAGTAAGCGTTTCTTTCAATTTCATGCCCCCAATCACCATCTGCAGTGATTTTGGAGCCCAGAAAAATATGTGTGGTTCCATCTGACATCAAAGGAGCAGATGTGATGAAAGGGTTGGAGGGTGGTCTGGACGTTGTGATAGGGGACTTCCACCTCAGCAGGGCTCTTAGGAAGGGGAGGGGGGCAGCGGGAGAAACAGCACTTTTGGGAAAAGCCGAGCTTGGTAAAGAACCCACCTGCCGATGCAGGAGATGTGAGAGACGCAGGTTCGATCCCTGGGTCGGGAAGATCCCCTAGAGGAGGTAATGGCGATCCACTCCAGTATTGTTGCTTGGAGAATCCCATGGGCAGAGGAGTCTGGAGGACTACAGTCCACAGGGTCACAGAGAGTTGGACATGACTGAGAGGCTTAGCATGTATGAGCTTCAGTTAAGGCAGGGAAGTGGGGAACTGTGACTGAGAATATTGGGGCACCTGGGGCACAGGGGAGAGAGGGGGTGAATGTGGCACCCTGGGTCAGTAGGGAATTTGGGCTTAGGAGACACGTGGGGCATTAGCCCCAATCTTGAGGTGGTGGAGCATTGCACCAGCGGGCCTGGGGCATGATGGGATGCCCTACAGCCCTGGGAGGTCAGGTTGGAGCTCAGGTAGCAATGTTGTCTGGAAGAAGCTGCATCAGGCCCGGCAGTGAAGGGGACTTAGAAGTTGAGATGAATTCTGTGGTCCTTAGAGGGCCAGGGGCCTCCAGACGGTCAGCATTCTCCAGGCCCGAGCCCAGGCCAGACGTCCTGACTAGACCACAGCGCTTTTTCCCACAAGGTCGGGCAGATCTCAGGTACAGCAGTACAGTTGCCCCAAGAGCCAAACCGGGAATGTGTTTACCGGCCTTGGCTTTGCCAGCCTGCCCACTTCATAGATTAGGAGACTGAGGCTGAGAGAGGACAAATGATTTTCCCAGATCAGGCTGGCATAGGAATGTCAGGTCTCCTGTTCTCCATGCTGCTGTGGAGTGTCTGCTGGCTCAGGACTCCAATGGGCACCAAGTGCGCGGGCTGCCCTCTTTGTCAGCAGGAGAGAAGGGGCAGGCAGGGTGACTATTCGTGAAGGAGAGGCTGGCTCAGTGCCCTCGGATTGGTGCCCGAGGTTGTGGAACAGGTCGGGCCGGGCAGTTACCTCCCCTCCTTCTCCCCAGAAAGATCAGAGGCTCCTGGCATGTGAGTAGACCAGTTCAGTTTCCAGAATCAGGTCATCTAGAGAAAGAAAGGAAAGCAACCCTATTTGTTAAAATCCCAGGAACGGTCTGGGCCAGGAGAAGTCATCTCCTTTCCCTCCCACCTGGAGATTTAAAGCCATGAAGTGGGGCTTCTCTGCTGGTCCAGTGGTGAGGAATCCACCTGCCAATTCAGGGGACTCGGATTCAATCCCTGATCTAGGAAGATCCCACATGCCATGTGGAGACTAAGCCCGTGTGTCACAACTACTGAACATGTGCTCTAGAGCCCAGGAACCACAACTACTGAAGCCCAAGCACCCTAGAACCTCTGCAACAAGAGAAGCCACTGCAATGAGAAGGCTGCGCATTGCAGCTAGAGAGTAGCCCCCACTCGCTGCAAGTAGAGAAAAGCCTGTGCAGCAACAAAGACCCAGCACAGCCAAAAATAAATAAACAAATAGAATGATTGGGGAAAAAACCCATGGAATGAAATGCAGGGAAACCTCTTCTTGGGTGTCTTCACCAGTGGAGAGGAGAGTCAGGTTGAGGAAACTTAAGAACCTTCATGTTGCTGAAAAGGACCATGTCTAGGCCATCTTGACGTGCATGCTCTCTACATGTTGACAAAAAACAGGGCTGCGCCTGACATAGATTTTTACTGCCTGCCCATCCTCCTACACTAGGCAGGACTTCTTGGTTTGTTTGCTTTTATCTGGATCCTGTAGAACTCACATGGGTGGAGAGCCATGGCGGGGGTGGGGGGTGGCGGTGCCATGACTTGGACTTACCCCAACGCTAATCTCAGGGGCAAACCAGATCATCCCCACCCCATTCTGTCTTTGTTCCATTAATTTTCCAAATCCCTTGAGTGTATCTGGAGAAATCCTTGGGCAGTGGGGAGCTGTAGAACAGATACAGACAGGGGCCAGGTGACTTGGAATATCCTGGTTCCGTGATGTCCACCTGGTAGATGCTTCGTCTGCTGTCTATCCCCATCTTTCCCCTAAGGAGCTAAATGTTCACGTCTTATCCTCTGGCATCTGTTACGTGGTGAATTGTGTCCCCTCCATTCATATGTTGTAGTCCTAACCTTCGGAATGTGACTGAATTTGGAGACTGGGCTTTTTTAAGAGGGAATTAAGGTAGGAGAGAGGTCATGAGGGTGCTCCTCATCCAAATCTAACTTCTGTCCTTATAAACGGAGGAGATCTGGACACAGGTGTGTACAGAGGAGAGGTCATGTGAGCACACGGGAGAAGACGGCCATCTGCATGCCAAGGAGAGAGCCTCAGGAGAGACCGACCCTGCTCAGACCTTGATCTTGAACTTCTGGCCTCTCGGATTGGGAGAAGATAAGTTTCTGTTGCTTAAATCAGCCAATCTGTGTAGTTGGAGGAAACCCATCACCGCATCTTATTGTTTAGTCGCTCAGTCCTGTCCAACTCTGTGACCCCATGGACTATAACCCACCAGGCTCCTCTGTCCATGGGATTCTCCAGGCAAGAATACTGAAGTGGGTAGCCATTTCCTTCTCCAGGGGATCTTCCCAAGGATTGAACCCATGTCTCCTGCGTTAGTAGGTAGATTCTTTACCACTTAGATACATGGGAAGCCCTCACCATATCTAGGAAAACCTTAATAAGTGGGTAAAGAACCAGCCATCTCTAGGAGCCTCTGGGAAGGTTGTGCAGCCCGAGAGGGCTGTCTGCTTAGTTTTATGTGGAAAGAGACAAGTTCTTCCTGACCCTCCTGATGACCACTAGAAGACCCTTCTCCTGGAATGGAGAAGGTTATATGCAAAAGGTCAGAGACACAGATCTTGTTCCCAACTGTGTCCCTCCTATTCTAAGAGGTGGGAAGGGATGAAGGGCTGCCCTATTGCTTGAGTCCTTACATTTTGGGTCCCTTTAAAAATTGAAAAGAAGGGACTACCCGGATGGCTTCCCAGGTTGCTCAGATGGTAAAGTGTCTGCCTGCAATGCGGGAGACCCGAGTTCGATCCCTGGGTTGGGAAAATACCCTGGAGAAGGAAATGGCAACCCACTCCAGTATTTTTGCCTGGAAAATTCCATGGATGGAGGAGCATGGTAGGCTCCAGTCCATGGGGTCACAAAAAATTGGATACAACTGATCGACTTCACTTTCACTTTCACTCTGACAGTCCAGTGCTTCTGCTGAAGGGGGCTTGGGTTTTATACCTGGTCGGGGAATTAAGATCCTGTATGCTATCTGGTGGGCTTCCTAGGTGGTTCTACAGTAAAGAATCTGCCTTCTAATGCTGAAGACAAAGGAGATGTGAGTTCAATCCCTGGGTCAAGAAGATCCTCTGGAGGAGGAAATGGCAATCCACTCCAGTATTCTTGCCTGGGAAATCCCATGGACAGAGGAGCCTGGTGGGATATAGTCCACGGGGTCACAAAGAGTCAGACACAACTTAGCGACTGAACACATGCTATGTGGCGTGGCCCCAGGAAAGAAAAAGTTGAAGACAAAAAAGTCAAACCGGTTAAGTTATATAAAGCAACATGGGCTGTGACTGCAGATCTCAGGAATCTCCGGTCCTTTCCAGACTGACCTGCCTTGGCTGAGGTTATAGGGTGGGGGTGGGGGTACGAATGATTTACAGAAGAATAGCTGTTTCGGTTCTGGGCTGGAGGAGGAGCCGGAGCCTGGGCCATTGAGCCTGAGGCCCCGGGCTTCCTGGTGGCCGTCACAGTTGGCCATCTTCCCAGCTTATTGGAGTAATGAGCGACCGAGCTGCCTCTGGGGGAGGAAACAGTTAAAGTCCTGCCGCAGCTGCAGTCCTCTGGGCGTGGTTCTGCTGTCTGACTGGGGCTCCGGATCCTGGGCCCAGAGGCAGAGGAAGCCCAGCTCCGCAGTGGCAGACTGTCTACATGGCTGAATTGGATCTGATGGCTCCAGGCCCGCTGTGCGGGGTCCCTGCTCACCCTCCGGCCACTCTCAGCCCAGACTCTGGCTCAGCCAGTCCCGCAGAAGAAGAGAACCCAGGCTCCCCGGGGAGCCCTCCAGGGGAAACTGGGGGACAGGGCTCTGAGTGGCAGGGAGCTCCCAAGGCAGAGGGCCTGGAGGAGGAGGAGGTCCTGTGTGACTTCTGTCTCGGGGCCAGCAGGGTGAGGGCCGTCAAGTCCTGCCTGACCTGCATGGTGAACTACTGCCCGGAGCACCTGCGGCCGCACCAGGAGAACAGTAGGCTGCACGGCCACCAGCTAACGGAGCCCGCCAGGGACCGGGACCTGCGGGTGTGCCCCGCCCACCGCAGCCCACTGATCGCCTTCTGCGACCCCGACGGGCAGTGCATCTGCGAGGAATGCAGCCAGGCCGAGCACAGGGGCCACGCCTTGGTCTCCCTGGACGCCGCCCGCAGGGCCAAGGAGGTGAGTGCTGGGGTCTGGGGGAGAGGGAGGTGGGGAGGCCACCAGGCCTCCGCCGAGGCTCCTGGGGCTGCGTTCTCTCAGCCTTGCTACCTGGCGGTACGCCCAGCCTGAATGTCTCTCGCACTTGGCTTTGGATGCTGTAGTAGCTCACTCTGTTCCCACTGGCCCCACTGGCCCTGAAATGCTCCCTGTCCATCTGTCACTTGTCTTGCTAGTTTCCTGCTGTTTCTCACTCAGCTTTCAGTGCTGATCTGTGTCTGGGGGTGGGGGATACAAGGTGTACGACTGAGGACAGTGGTGTCCCCTCTGGTCATGTCTGAGTAGCAATGAATGAAATGTAAACCTTGGCAGAAATTCTAGAGAAAAGAGCCAGAATTTCCCCCTAATTTCTCTTCTTCCCTTTACCCCAAATGAGATATCGGGAGACGGGGCCCCTCTGGAGGTGCCAGCTATGAAATTCAAGACCTTGAGATGGGCTGAGCTAACATAGAACTGGGAACGTCCCTCCTAGACAATGTCAAGGACCACTTCCCTTAGGGAAAATAAACCTCGTCATCAGATAGAGGCATCAGGAGAGACAGAAACACTGTGCTCACAGCCTGTAATTTTATTCCCATCAGATAGGGAAAGTGTTTCTGGAACAATTGGCTTTTCTCTGCCCTAAAGCTGAGAGCCTGGAGAATTCTTGGGAATGGACTTAAATGCTTTGCTTCTCTGACTTGTACTTCCTTCGAGCACTTTGGTTCTGGGGGGGGTGGGGGCGGGCGTGCAGTTGAACTTTGTCCCACATTTCTTTC
>NW_011494752.1:10255850-10301082 GCF_000754665.1 Bison bison bison
TTTCTTTGTTTCTTTTTTTAAAAATGTTTATTTATTTAGCTGCGTTGGACCTTTGTTGAAGCATGCCAGCTTAGTTGCATGTAGGATCTTGGTTCCTTGATCAGGGATCGAACCCTTGTCCCCTGTATTGAAAAGTAGATTCTTAACCACTGGACCACCACGGAAGTCCTGTGCCACATTTCTTGTGTTCAGATGCTGAGCAGCTCCCTTGTTGGCGCTTAGTACAGCGCCTTGGCCCAGGGCTCCGAGACAGCTGAGAAGGAGCTTCCTGGGAGGGGCAGGTTCCTAGCAGGGTCCCTCTTCGACGTCCTCCCTTAAGTGTGGATTTTATCTGGTGTTAGTAGGAATAGTTCTGGAAAGTTCTGTATCCCAGATGTCAGTGAGTCACCATTTCCAGCTCTAGAATCCACTTGTCGACTGTTCCCAGCATCTCTAGTGCCAGGAAACATCCGGTCAGGGGAGCTGGCCATTTCCACCCACTCTTCATGTTCATAGCCACAAGGAGGCTCTGAATCAACAGACAGCTCAGAGGACAGAGCTCCAGGTAATTGAGAAAACTGGTCTTGGAGCGTTGCCACGTGCAACATGCTTCCCTGGGATTTCCCCATTCGGTCCTGGGATAACTACGAGGCGGTGACTCTTCATTCCCACCACATTTGTCCAAGCTCATACAGGTGGCTAAGTCATGGAGTGAGGGATGGAAGCTTCTGGAAGGCCACCCACTGAAGGACACAAGGAAGAACTCCAAGGTCACAGTATTATAACCTTATTATTTTTTTTAAATGCACCAAAAACCTGCCATACATGTAGTAAAGAGTTGAAGGCAGAGTGCATTTCCCTTGTTCAGAATATCTGAATTCTGTCTTGTTTAGCTGGAAAAGGAATGCATGTACATACACACAGAGGAACAATCACCAAATACTGCAGTAGATTTTACCAGAAAAGGTCTCCCTCCTATCCTGGATCCACCCATCTCCTTCTTCAGAAGTATATATGCTCAGTCACTAAGTCGTGTCCGACTCTTTGCAACCCCATGGACTGTAGCCCTGCCAGGCTTCTCTGTCCATGGGATTTTTTCAGGCAAGAATACTGGAGTGGGTTGCCATTTCCTTCTCCAGGGAAGCTTCCCAACCCAGGGGAATAACTCTACATGGGAATAACATCGATCCCCAGGGATTGAACTTGCATCTTTTGCACTGCAGGCAAATTCTTTACCTTTGGGCCACTTGGAAAGCTCCTCTTCAGAGGTAAACACCATCATATACTCTTCCTTCTTGTTCCTTTCGTTAATTCTGTGCCTGTAGCAACATAGATACAATATGAATTTTAAATGTAGTGTAAGCTGGTATGTTACAGAGACATTGAGTAGTTGTCATTCTGAGCAAGGAGAGTTGTTTAGTGCAGGGATCCCCAACCTCCAGGATCTAACCTGACAATCTGAGGTGGAGCTGATGTAATAATAGAAATAAGTATTAGTCGCTCAGTTGTGTGCACTCTGTGACCCCATGGAATGTAGCCCTCCAGGCTCCTCTGTCCGTGGGATTCTCTAGGCAAGAATACTGCAGTAGGTGGCCATTCCCTTCTCCAGGGGATCTTCCCAACCCAGAGATTGGACCTGGGTCTCCCTCATTGCAGGCAGATTCTTTACCATTAATAGAAATAAAGTACACAATAAATAATAGAAATAAGTAATGTGCTTGAATCATCCAGAAAACCATCCCCCTATCCATGGAGGACTTTTCTTCCACGAAACCAGTTCCTGGTGCTAATAAATTTGGGGACTGCTTATATAGTACATATGCAGAACCCCAAATTCGGACATCCCAGGAGGGAGCTGTGTCAGGTAACTCAAAGACACCCAGGACAGTTTTTGGTGCTGAAAGCAGTGGCGGTTATAGGAGCAGTGCGGTAGCCCCGGGCCCCAGATCTAGGCTCTGGCCTGTTCACCGCCTCTGTTTGCAGGTCTGCTTGTCTGAGTTTTCTGCTTTTCTGCCCTGTGTCCTTGCTTTCAATTCAGAGTGAGCGTGCCCAATAAGTGCTCTCTCTCTCAGTGGTCCTCACTGCTCAGGAACCGAAAGATTTCTTGCCAGGAGACCGGCTCAGAAGACACAGTTCCTTGAGGATGCAACCTCCACCAGGATTATTTGGAAAGCCTTAACAGACCTAAGTAAGGCTCCAGAAGTTCCATCTTTCCTTCAGCCAGCCTGAACTTGCTGGAGCTGCTTGCTGAAGGTCACTTTGGATGGTGTTTAGAGCTGCTTGCTCAGGCAAGCCTATCATGCAGAGGAAACTGAGGGTCAGCCACAGGGACAAAGCGCAGCCAGGACCCTGGTCAGCTACAGGGTCTGCAGAGCAACTGGCTTCTCAGTTCTCCGACTGAGCCTCTTCTGTGGCTCCTATGCTCTCCAGCTATGCCTGTGGGCAAAAACTCTGAATTTGGGAATTCCAGGTGTTCTCTGACTATTTCTTCTGTGCTGCTGGGCTCCTAGGGCCCAGCCCTTTCCTGTGGGGACTCACCTCTTCCCCTTCCTGGGGCCAACTTCCCAGGGCCCCTTAACTTAAAATTTTTTTTTTTAATTGAAGTATAGCTGATTTACAATGCTGTGCCAATCTCCATTGTGCAGCAATGGAGTGACTCAGTTTTAACACATATATATTATTTTTAAAATATTCTTTTCCATTAGGGTTTGTCTCAGGATATTGAATATGGTTCCCTGTGCTATACAGTAGGATTTTGTTATTTATCCATCCTATATATAATTGACATAAATTCAAGCAAACCCCAGAAGATAGTGAGGGACAGGGAAGCCTGGCGAGCTGCAGTGCATGGGATGGCAAAGACTTGGACATGACTGAGTGACTGAGCTGAACTGAATCCCAAACTCCCAGTCTATCCCTCTCCCTAAGCTTTCAAGAGAAGCTGGTCTTAACTCCTCTTACCTTCTCAGAACTCAGGCTCACTGCCAGGAAGTGAGGTTGCATGCTTGCATGCCTGTGTGCGTGTGTGCATGTTGTGAAGTCTGTACCACTTCTGTGACTGCTTTTCTGTTCTATTCTGTTCCTCGCTGTGTTTATCAAACATTATCGAGAGCTTTTTGTGGGCTCAGTGTGCTGCACCCTCCCAGGGAGTGTGGGCTGTAATCAGGAAGCCAAGGCAGGCCCCTGGCTCCCCGGATGTCCAAGGGCTGGGACAGCACAAAAGCTCAGCCGTGTGTTCTGAGGAGGGAGCCCCTAGCAGGTGAGGGGTGGGGGTCTTGGGAGGGGGGAAGGCCTGGGCTGGACCCCATCTTAGATCTTTAGGTCCATTCATGGCTGCATCCAACCTCAGCACAGGTTCCAGAAAGCTAAGGACAGGGTAGGGATGTGGACACAGTCTCAAGGTGAAGCAAGAGCCAGGTTCTGAGAGCCACAAGTGTCCCCAGTTCTCAGGGGAGCAGTTAACCAGCATTGTTCATGGCCTTCTGCTGCCAGAAGGTGGATGGCTTGAGGCTGTTCAGAAGAATTTCTTCTAGAACTTCTGAAGAGTGTTGGACTCAGTATTATCTAATTTGTTTTTTCTTAAACATTCTACTGCCTTCGAGAGCAGGGAGGCTGCCTTATGTAACTGGACTGACATGTAGTGGGCTCCGACCAGCCTCCCGAGGAGTGAAGTCAGGGCCCAGGCGGGACTCTCGTGTTCCCAGGGGGACACACAGAGGGCCTGACACCATGTAGAACGTCTTTCTTTCTCTCTTCTCACTCCCTCTGCTGTTCCAGTTTGCATCTCTAACCTGATCCCGGCCACCCAGCCAGGTGCCACCTGTGCCCTGGAGGAAGAGGCAAGAAACAGTCTGTTAACATTTTCTTGAGGTGCCAGAGGAGATGCTAGAGGGTCTGACGAGGGCCTTGGAGCGTGCCAGTGGCAGGTGTTGGGTCACAGACACGGTGCCCTTTGCACAGCATCTGTCCTCTCCCTGCCAGGGCAGGCGGGGCTCTCTGTGCCCCTGGATGTGGGGCATTTACACTCACTGGCACCCCTGTTCTGCTTTGGTGCAGAGCCTGCCCTGGCCTGCGATGTGTGTGAGGCTGAAGTCTTGGGAAATCCTGGAGCCAGGGTCTGAGGCACCCCGTCATTTTCTAGGAACAGGAATAACTGGAGGTGCTGGTTGCCCGAGTGGTCCCGCCTGTCATGGGTAAGCGGGAATGCCCGCTGGTGGGGTGACTCAGAGGTCCCCATGAGGCACTTTGGAGTCCTTTTCTCCTTTAATGGCAGTCTGCAGACAGTGGGGAGAAACCCCTCCCTATATACTCTGGGGGTCTCCTGGGTCCCTGGGTCAGCTGGGGCTGACCCCTTTAACATGTTCTCGTGTCTGTGCTGTTGCTAGTGTGTGGTCTGTTGTGTCTCCCACCACCTTTTAAACAAGCATCTCATGTCCTTCCCCCCGCCCAGCCTGGAGCGGGTCACTGGGTAAGCCTTTCTGATAGACCAGGATTCTACAATCTCCCCCAAATAGGCCAGATCCCCTCCTTCTCCCCTGCTTCCCCCACTCCAGGACGTCAGGTCTCAGGTGTGGGAAGTCAGTGGACTCCCATCGGCTCTGAGTCACGACTCTGAAGCCTGATCAGAAGTTCCCGGTTTTTGGCAGAGTGAGGCGGGTCCCCTGCCCGCCTGGGCTTCTGTCCCTGGGGCCTGGGATTACCACAGGCTTTTGTGGGAGGAAGGGGAGATGCGTCAGGTGCTCCCCACCAGTCCGAGACCTGTTAGGGCAAGTGACTCAGAACTCAGTGCTGACACACGCGGCTGTGAAAGCAGCGAAAGCCGTCCTTTCTGTTGCCACTGTCTCACACCCTTGTGGAGGCAGAAAGTGACGGGGGCCTTTGAAGTTCACAAAGGCTCTGGTTTCCTGTCTTATCAGGTTCTGGGCAGAGAGTGCTTAGGGAGGTGGAGTGAGGCTGGGCGGGGGGTGGGGGTCAAAGCAGGCAAACCCAGAGTTCTCATGTGGGCACTCACCTCGGTTGGGAGGGGTTGCCCTGCCTGCGTCCGGGAGAGAAGATTCTGTGATGGAAAGCAGCCAAGGAGGCACCAGTAAAATGACCAAGTCAATGACGCCACTGCCACCGATGGAGCACCCGCAAGGTGCCAGCTGCTGTGCAGACTTCCCGCTGCCTCCTGTCCTCACAGGAACCCTGTGAATTGAACACTAGCTCTCCCCACCTCACAGTGAAGAAATGCAGTGTGGAAGCATTAAGTCAACTTTGTCCCAAAGTCTTGGCTGCTAAGTAGAAACCCTGGGGTCCCCTCCACCGCCAGCTCCAAGCCCCTGTGCTCCCTGTCAGCCTGTTCTAGGGCCAGATGGCCCTGTCAATTCCACTGACACCTGCGTGACCCTCGTGGCTCTGTTTTCTCTCCTGTGCTATGGAGACAGTGTGTTTACCTGCTGTGGGCATGGTCTCAATGACAGGAGGAGATTCAGCTGGTAATGCTGGCCCACAGTGGACCGTCTCTGCCTCCACGGAGGGCGCCCAGCCTGCTCCTGAGAGCGGCTTCCAAGGCAAACTTTCCTTTCTGTGGAAGAAGGGCAGGTGGCACCGTTGCTTCTGGGGACCTTCTGGGTGCCCTGGGCACCTTCCTCCCTAATGCTGCTGACCTTTCCTCTTCTTAGGCTGAGCTTCGGAGAACCCAGTTAGACCTGGAGCGGAAACTCAAGTTGAATGAAAATGCCATCTCCAGGCTCCAGGCAAACCATAAATCTGTCCTGGTAAGTCTGGCCAGGGTCACCTGCCGGGCTTTGACACACCTGGCTGGCTGCTGCTGCTGGTTCAGTCAGGCCCACCCGGAACTGTGGGACTCGGCTGGAGGCCTGGCCTCCACGTCCGCAGGCCCGGCCTCCATGTCTACAGGCCCCTTATATCTTATCATCTGATGGAAACTGTGGGTACAGATCAGGTTGGCTACACTGTAGGGTGGCATCACCTTGTTGCTGGGATTTGCCGTGAAATTAGTTCAAGTTTGAAAACTGGCATGTGATCCACTTTTAACAATAGAGAATAGAAGCAAACTAGTCCTGTGATATGTGTGCATGCTAAGTCGCTTCAGTTATGTCCGACTTTGCGACCCTATGAACTTTAGCCCACCAGGCTCCTCTGTCCATGGGATTCTCCAGGCAAGAATACGGGAGTGAGTTGCCATGCCCTCCTCCAGTCCTGTGATAGCTCTGGCTTATTTTTATATTTGCATATGCTTTTTTGACCAGGAGCAAATGGTATATGTGGGAATCGAGGAGGGTGGTTAGCTAGAGCTCCAGAAATTATGCATCATCTTGGCTTCTTCCACCATGAGAGGGTGTTCCGCATGCGATTCTCACCTGTTCTAAGTCCTGGCAGACAGAAAAGAGAGGTGAGAGCGGCTGGATTTGTGGATGGTACTTCGGGTTTGAATCCTCGGTCAGGAAGATCCCCTGGAGAAGGAAATGGCAACCCACTCCAGGATTCATGCCTGGGAAATTCCATGGACATAGGAGCCTGGCGTGCCACAGTCCATGGGGTTGCAAAGAGTCGGACATGACTTAGTGACTAAACAACAACAACAGCAACTTGATAAGGCCAATGGTGTGTGTGTGCTCAGTCTGACTCTTTGCGACCCTGTGGACTTAGCTCACCAGGTTCCTCTGTCCATGGCACTTCCCAGGCAAGAATCCTGGAGTGGCTCTCCATGCCCTCCTTCAGGGGATCTTCTGGACCCAGGGATTGTACTCAAGTCTCTTGCATCTCCTGCATTGGTAGGTGGGTTCTTTACCACTGGGCCATCTGGGAAGTACCATAATGGTATGCCAGGCTACTTAGTTTTGGTCTCTCTGGTTTCTGACCACTTTCCATAATAAACTCTAAGTGGACCCAAACAGTTTCACAAAAGCTTCTCGCTAGTGCCAAGCCAATAACCACAACTCAGAGAAGAATGCAAAACGTGAACACATTGGCAGTTAGGAGCAGCAGCATCTTTGCATATGAAGAATGATTCTACCTCTCCATCCATTCATCTACCCATCCATCCATCCCTCCCTCAACCATCCATCCATCCATCCACCCACTCACCTGTCAGCACCAGTACCTGAGAACTACTAAAGATAAGAGGAAACTGTTGAAAACAATGTGGATTGAAGTTGTAAATATGACCTTGACTAAGGCATTTACAAAAGATATGGAAGGACAGACTCCCACATACACAGGTGCCATCAGGCAAATCCCTACTGTCCATCACGTGGAGTTAGTTGTATATGTTTTTGGACGTGGCATTCCATTCTGCACAGGTAGGCTTGTCCTGCAATGCTCAGGTGCTGTGGCTGCCTTCACATGCCCTAAACGTTTTGTGCTCGGCTCAGACACCAGAGGATGTGCTTTCAGCTCCAGTGGATCCAGTGGGCAGTTTGTTGTTGTTCAGTCACTAAGTCGTGTTCGACTCTATGCAACCCACGGATTGCAGCACACCAGGCTTCCCTGTCCTTCACTATCTCCTGAAGTTTGCTCAAACTCATGTCCATTGAGTCGGTGATGCCATCCAACCATCTTACCCTTTGTCGTCCCCTTCTCCTCCTGCCCTCAATCTTTCCCAGCCTCAGGGTCTTTTCCAATGATTTGGCTCTTCACATCAGGTAGCCAAAGTATTGGAGTTTCAACTTCAATATCAGTCCTTACAATGAATATTCAGGGTTGATTTCCTTTAGGATTGACTGGTTTGATCTCCTTGCTGGACAGTTTAATTTCCTTGGTGGGTAGTTTAGCTGGACGTAATGGAGTGCTGAGAAAGCGAATTCATGCTACTGATTTGTACAAAGAAGCCAAATTATTAATTTACTGCAAGAAATATGACTATCAAGTACGCTGAGTAGGTCCATTGTCCAGGCAGGAAGACTGATGTCACAGACTTGAAGAGGAACCTGACTGTCAGAGCTGGGCTCAGCAGACAGTGCACAGTCTCGTCCAATGGATGAGAGACAAAGTTAATGAAGAGTAAATAAGAACTCAGCCCGGGGGGGTCCTTCTTGTTTCATGGAACCCAGGATTCAAATGAGAATAAAGACTTTCTTTTATAATAGGAAATTGTTCCCTAATTTGAGGGTTTCTTGGGTTTATATTGGGATTCTCAGGTGGTGCTAGTGGTTAAAAATTAACCTGCTAATGCGGGAGACTCAGAAGACGCAAGTTTGATCCCTGGGTGGGGAAGATCCCCTGGAGGAGGAAATGGCAACTCACTCCCGTATTCTTGCCTGGGAAACTCCATGGACAGAGGAGCCTGGCGGACTGCCGTCTGTGGGGTCACAGAGTCGAACATGACTGAGCACGCATGCATGGGTTGACGTTCCTGTGTGTTGAGCTGTGATAGACTGATGCTTCACTAATCACTAATGGGTTTTTCACTGATGCTCCCTCCCCGCTCTCGCCACTAGGTGTCAGTGTCGGAGGTGAAGGCCGGGGTGGAGGAGCAGTTCGGGGAGCTCCGTGCTGCCTTGACGAAGGCCCAGGCCGACGTGATGCTCTTCCTGGAGGAGAAGGAGCAAGCTGCCCTGGGCCAGGCCAATGGCATCAAGACCCACCTGGAGTACAGGAGTGCAGAGATGGAGAAGGCCAGGCAGGAGCTGGACAGGATCGCTGCCATTGGCAGTCCCGTGCTGTTCCTGGAGGTATGGGTCACTGCGACGCTGGAGCCAGAGAGACCCTCACTCTGCTAGGTCCACAGTGGCTGTGGCAGGGCAACCACCCTGTTGATAAATGAGGCAGAGAGCAGCAGAGAACAGGTGTAGGAGGGAGGGCTGCCCAGAGCGGGAGGCCAGACCAGGTCGTGGAAGATGCCTTCTATGTGGTCAGGCGCTGAGCTGGACCCATTACATTTTGTGAAGTACATGCCCCATCAGCCCGTGTCACAGATGCAGAAGGTGCTGTATTGAGTAGAAAGGAAGCACAGAAGCCAGGGCAAGTTCCGCTGTGTTTCTTTTCCTGCAGGAGTACTGCAAGTTCAAGAACACGGAGGACGGCGCCTTCCCCAGCGTCTACATAGGGCTCAAGGACAAGCTATCAGGCATCCACAAGGTCATCATGGACTCCACTGCCCTCCTGATCCAGCTGCTCCAGAGCTACAAAGAGAAGCTCCAGGAGTTCTCCAAGGACGGTGAGACGCCAGGGCTTGTGACATCTCTGGAGGGGTTGGCGGGGGAGTTGGGAGTCAGGAAGGGAGAACAGAACAGGGGCGGAGAGAATGTCCCATTTTCAGAGCCGTCCTCTGGTTGGACCGTGCGGCTGGTGGACACCTACCTTGATGATGTTAACTTACAATTGATTTCAGAAAACATAGTCTCGGTATGCACTTGGCCTGCATCTCCACTCAAGTGCAGACTAACTTCCGAGGTCACTGATGCCTATGCTTTCAAGTGAAACCCAGGTCAGGCTGGGATCTTTCCTCAGTGGATTTTACTTCGATGTGGTCCATTGAGCAGGATTCTCGGAAGCATGACTGGTGTCTAGTCCCTACTTTCCCCAGGAGGCCCAGGGAAGAGCAACAGAAGTGGGGGGTTCCTGTTCCTTAGATTCCCTTGCCCACCTGGACAGGTGAGCATTTACAACTCTTGATTTTCTAGAGGAGTACGACATCAGAACTCAGGTGTGTGCTGTCATTGAGCACAGACATCGGACCTCAGAACCCGAGCCCTGCAGCAGGCAGCAGCTCCTCCAGTGTAAGTCGTGAGCCGCCCTGCTTTCCCCGGGTGTGGATGTGCATGTGATGCTTCAGAAGCAAGGATACCATCTTTCAGCAGGTTTCAGGTTCTTGCAACTTCAGGTCTATCCCCAAATGGTACATTTAAATTTTAAATAAGTTGAATTTCAAAAAAAATTAGAACTTTTAATTTTGAAACCATTTCAGAGTTAAAAAAACATTGCACAAAAGAGGACCAAGAATTCTGATACACCTTTCACCTAGCTTTTCCAAATGTGAGCACTTTATATAACTATGGTCCATTGATCCAAATCAGGAAGTGAGTATTGCCGGCTGGAATCTATTCAGATTTCACCAGGGTTGCTCCCGGTGTCCTTTTTCTGGTTGGAAGTCCAGTCCAGAGTCACAAATGTTTTGTGGTCTCCTTAGCTTCCTTCAGTCTGTGTCCAGTCCTTTAGTCCTTCTGTGTCCTTCACAACCTTGGCCCCTTTGAAGATCCTGGCTGGTTTCCAGGTGGCTCCCTTTTAAGTCTGACTTGGCTGGAATTACCTAGCCCATTGTCCTGTCCTGACATGGAAGTGTCCTGGTCTGTCGGCATTTTTAGAAACACTTATTTCCAATCAATACTTGCTCATAGTTAACAAGACAGGGAGGTCTCATCTCCCAAGAGAGGAAGGACATGTCTGGGTAATCAAGGCTCATTTTTCTGACTTTAATCTCTTTGGAACTCACTGTTCAACCCCACTTCTGCTTGCTTTCTGGGGGTGAGCTCTGGCTAGCCAACTCCTGAACCCTGTTTGCTCTGGTCTTGATGTGGAGCCTCGAGTTTGATGACACTATTCTTACCACAGCTCCTCGTCTGCCCCAGGATCTCTTGGTTTCCAGTTTCCTTTATTTATCTTTCATGCTTCCTGACAGCAGCATATCTATGTTTTATAAACAGACAATACAGTTAATATAGGGGCTTCCCAGCTGGAGTGATGGAAAATAATCCTCCTGCCAATGCAGGAGACATAAGAGACGCAAATTTGATCCTTGGGTCAGGAAGATCCCCTGGAGAAGGGGATGGCAACCCACTCCAGTATTCTTGCCTGAAAAATGCCATGGACAGAGGAGTCTGGTGGGCTACAGTCCGTGGGGGTTGCAAAGAGTAGGACATGACTGAAGTGACTTAGCATAAGCACACGTAGTTGATACAAGAAGCCAACTGACGTGGAGCTGCTGCACGCATTGGGGGAGATTCAGGGGTGGCTTGGATGGGGGTGAACGGGGTCTCTAGGTGGGACTTGGGGCTTCCAGTGTGAGTTGAGGGGCAAAATGAGGGAGGATGGGGCCAAGAGAAATGTCAAAATAACCTGGAGTGTGACTTGAGCATTTGGATGTGTGGAGGTGTCCTCTGGGGCCAGGAAGAGAATATCTGTGTACATGTGGGGGGACTGCTTGAGACTTCCCTTGCTAAAAAGTGATCAAATATTTTAACAAATGAGTGAATCAGATGTGGGTGTATGACCCTTGCCAACGCTGCATAGAAAAGCACCTGAATTTCAGGACGTGTTTGTCAAATGAATGAAAACATGAGCCCATCAGTAAATTTTATTTCTTGATTCAGTTCAACAAATAATACAGTAAATGGCAAGCAGTTTGAGCTTCAATAAGGAAGGAAGGAAGTAGGGGTGACTTGTTAAAAGGTATCTGGGACCACTTAGCACGTGTATGGGAGTGAGGCCCCCTCCCCCCACCCCCACCTAGCAATTCCCCCAGACATGGCTGGGCATCCCAGGATTTAACTCTGTCCTGATGCTATCTGCCTGGAGATGGTGTCAGAGCCCACCAGACGGACCCCGCTTCAGATGCCAGTCACAATTATGGGGCCCCCAGAGGACCCACAACTTCTGTCCGACTTGGCTACAATCCGAGGCTCCTAGGACCCTCCTTGGATTTGAGCATTTGCTAGAACAGCTCACAGAATTCAGGGAGACACTTATGTTCTCCAGTTCATCAAAGGATGTGATGAAGGACACAGATGAGCAGCCAGAGGAAGGGAGAGATGCTCAGAGCGAGGGCTGGGAGGGTCCCCATGGAGGTGGGGTGAATTGCCTGGTATGGATGTTTGTCAGCCTAGAAGTGCTCAGAACCCCATACTACTGGGATTTTATGGGGGCTTTATCCCACAAGCGTGATGAACCACTTCCAGCCCATCTCTCTTCCCAAGAGAAGAGGAATTAGGGCTGCAAGATCCAAGCAGAAGTTGGTCATGACTTGGTCCATCTGGTGACCAGCCAGCTGCACGCCCCCATCTCCACACACAGAGTCACCTTGTTAGAACAAAAGACACTGGGACTTCCCTGATGATCCAGTGGCTAAGACTCTGAGCTCCAAGGCACTGGGCCCAGGTTTAATCCCTGGTCAGGGAACTAGATCCCACATGCCAAAACTGAGATCTGGTGTAGCCAAATAAATAAATAAACGCAAAACGAAACCCCCCAAACTCTACCTCTTAAGAAAAAAAAAGACATTTGTTTAACCCAGGAAATTACAAGGGTTTCAGGAGCTCTGTGTCAGGAACTGGTCTCAGCGTGGGATTTTCCAGGAAAGAATACTGAAGTGGGTTGCCATTTCCTCTTCCAAGGGGATCTTCCTGACCCAGAGATTGAACCTGTGTCTCCTGCATTGGAGGCAGATTCTTTCTAGGCAAGAATGCTGGAGTAGGTTGCCGTTTTCTGCTCCAGGGGATCTTCCTGACCCAGAGATCAAAACTTAGTCTCTTGAATCTCCTGCATTGGCAGGCAGGTTCTTTACCTCTGAACTGCCTGGGAAGCCAGTCAAAGACCAAACATTAGAACAAAAGATGGTGCTAGTGCTGTTACCACTCAGGAAATTACAGGGAACTCTGTGCTGGGAGCCAGAGGCAGAGAACAAGTCTACAATTACTGTAAGTCACAGAGTCCCGCTTGTATTCTGTTTCCTGGTTTTCACCCACCTCTTCTCTGGGAGGGAATGGAACTTGGGTAGAAAGGGAACAGAGGGATGGATGTCTTCTCATCCCTTGGAGGCTGGCTAGGTGTGAGTCAGCTGTCAGCCCCTGATCTTCTGTGTCCCCCTCCAGATGCCTGTGACATTGACTTCGACCCCGACACGGCACACAGGTACCTCCGGCTGCAGGACGACAACCGCAAGGTCACCAACACGGCGCCCTGGGAGCACCCATACCCCGACCTGCCCAGCAGGTTCTCACACTGGCGGCAGGTGCTGGCCCAGCAGAGCCTGTACCTGCACAGGTACTACTTCGAGGTGGAGCTCTCGGGAGCAGGCGTCTATGTGGGCCTGACGTGCCAGGGCATTGACCGCAAGGGTGAAGAGCGCAACAGCTGTATCTCTGGGAACGACTTCTCCTGGAGCCTCCACTGGGACGGGAAGGGGTTCAGGGCATGGCACAGCGATGCGGAGACCCTGCTCAGCGCCAACGCTTGCCGGAGGCTGGGGGTCTATGTGGACTTCCCCGGTGGGGGCCTCTCCTTCTACGGCGTCGAGCCTGAGACCCTGACACTGCTGCACAGGTTCCAGTGTAAGTTTTCGGAGCCCGTCTACCCAGCCTTCTGGCTTTCCAAGAAGGACAGTGCCATCCGGATTGCGGATCTGGGAGAGGAACCTGAGAAGCCAGGGCCGGCCCCAGTAGAGGCTGCTGCCTAGACACCAATTCAGGTCTCAGACCTGTGCTGACACACAGACAGGTGGAAGTTTTCATTGGAAGACTGACTGGGGGTCTGTGCCAGCGCGTGCTGGCTTTAGAAATCGTGTGAGGATGAGGCGAAGGGTCTCTGGTTGCCGCCCTGGGCTCCTCACTGTGCTACTCCCCTTGTTTGCAGTAATCCTCAAACCCTAGGTCCCCCTCACCATATTCTTATGATCCCGCCCTGTCTGCTTGGGTGGACCACATGCTGTGCCCAGAGGTGGTCACCAGGCAACCTCAGAGTGACCAGAAAGACTGCGGAGGAATCAGAACCAATCACTAACCTTGTCTTACTCCCGCATCCTCTGTCCTGAGCACCTCCTGAGCCTCAGCCCTCATGACCCTCTTGGCAGCCCCATGGGGAGGTGCTCAACCACCCCCACTTGGTGGGCGGGCAGGCTGCGGTCCAGGGGGTTAGTGAACTCACTCAGGGTCACTGTGGTCATGTGGCGAGTGAGTGGCCGAGCTGGGATTCAAAC
Source organism: Bison bison bison (assembly GCF_000754665.1). Lineage (NCBI taxonomy): Eukaryota > Metazoa > Chordata > Mammalia > Artiodactyla > Bovidae > Bison > Bison bison. The sequence goes on from NW_011494752.1 coordinate 10,269,745, forward strand.
CTGACATTGAACTTCTAACCACTACCCAACACTGCCCTCCTCCTTAGATCACGTGTAAGGGAATAAACTACAAGCTGAACTGCATTTGTGAGCAGGGAGAGTCTGACAGCCTCAGTGGCTTTTCATGCCCACGTCTGATGGGCCTTGCAGCTGTGCTGTGACGGAGAGCTCACTACCTCACAGGCAGCTCTCCTGGCTTGGGCACAGCGAGAACTGCAGGACTGTCTTCGTAGGGTCCATGTCCTAGTCCCTATGACCTCGGCGGATGGCCCTAGCACCTCTCTTCTGGAGCCACCTGGACGGTGGGAACGTGTCTAATTCCTTATCCAAAGGGCAGTTGTCTATACACTTAGGAGTAGCTCTCACGGGTCCCCTGGGAATATGTGTGTTTTCACATCCTATTTCCCAGTTTCCTTGTGGTTTCCAGATCTTTTACCCCTCTGATCACTTTCTCTTCCTTTCAACAGATTGTTCCCTAAAATTAAAAGTGTCCTTAGTCCTTATTCTTGCTCAATCATGTCTGATTCTGTGACCCTATGGACTGTAGCCTGCCAGACTCTTCTGTCCATGGGATTTCCCAGGCAAGAATACCAGAGTGGGTTGCCATTTTCTTCTCCAGGGGATCTTCCCGACTTGGGGATCGAATCCGTGTCTCTTGTGTCTCCTGCATTGGCAGACAGTTCTTTACTAACATCAGACCTTTAGGCAAATGACAAACTGTATCTCAGTAGGTTTCTGAGGACATAACCTGAAATCCCTTCTGGGATTCACTGGAAATATAACTTCTGGGTCTTTTCCATGACCTGTGTCAAGGCAAGCCTCTTCCTCTTTGCCTTGTCTGGTGATCCTGTCTCAAGAGCACATTATTTCAGCATCACTTGACTTGTTTCTGGAGACCCTGTCAGACATTTGAATCATAGGATTTACACAGTGTAGGATTTTAATTTCCAAACTGAATTTTAAATTTTTGAATTTTATTGACTTTTAAAAAATCTGAATTGTAAAACTCATGACATCACTGCTGCTTGTGGAGATAGATTTGTTTCATGATCCTACTAGGTTATAACAGCTCTCCTTCCTATCCTGCAGAAATTGGTGACCTTTTCTTAGATCTTACTCTCACTGATACCTAAATTGGTTAGAGTCTTGCAGTCTTCAGTCAATACCTTTTGGTTTTAGTTATTCAATAAGTCATGCATCCGGGTGGGACTTAGGGCAGTCCAGTGGTTAAGACTTCGCCTTCTAATGCAGCAGGTGCGAGTTCAATCACTGGTTGGAGAGCTAAGATCCCACATGCCTCGTGGCCAAAAAACCAAGACATTAAACAGAAGCAATATTGTAACATTCAATAAAAACTTAAAAAGTAGTCCACGTCAAAAAAATTTTTTTTAAGTTATGCGTGAGTAGAACTCCGATAACGCGGTCCACCTCTGCACCTTTGTGGACTGGACACCATGAAGGACTTTTCAACGGCAAAGGTCAAGGTACACTATGTTTGCACTTCTAACAGTGCTCTGAAAGGAGGAAATGAGATCAGCTTAGCCACCGTGTTTTTTCTCAACCCCCGTAGGTTGTTGATGTTTCTTCTTTAAATGCTCACAAACTATTTGATAAAGCATCTTAGAATTCAGGTACAAATTCACATCTAGTCTGCTGTTTCCAGAATCTACCTTATTTTAATTTTAAAAAATCTAGACGATTTTATCTGTCTCTGTCCTCCAGCATTCTCCCTAGTTTCTCAAAATTTACTGCTTGGATTTCAGTCACATTGGTAAATTGTGTCAGTGTTGTGAGATGTCATTTGTTTAGGCCACACTCAGACTCATAAAAGGAACCCTCTGGGTGTCTCCTCACCTGTCTTCAACACTGGCTTCTCTTTTTGTTCACTTGTTAAGGGCTTCCCTGGTGGTTCAGGGGTGAAGAATCGGCCTGCAATGCAGGAGACACAGGAGACGTAGGTTCAATCCTGGGGTCCTGAAGATCCCCTGGAGGAGGAAATAACTCACTCCAGTATTCTTGCCTGGAAAATCTCATGGACAGAGAAGCCTGGTAGGCTATAGCCCATGGGGTTGCAAAGAGTCAGACACGACTGAGCAACTATCACTTTCTTTCTTTTGGCTTGAAGACCTTTTTTCTTGATGTAAAAAAGTAGAAGTTGCTCAGTTGTGTGCAATTCTTTGTGATCCCATGGACTGTACAATGGAATTCTCTAGGCCAGAATACTAGAGTAGGTAGCCTTTCCCTTCTTCAGGGGATCTTCCCAACCCAGGGATCAAACCCAGTTCTCCTACATTGCAGATGGATTCTTTACCAGCTGAGCCACAAGGGAATCCCAAGAATATTAGAGTGGGTAGCCTATCCCTTCTCCAGGGGATCTTCCTGACCCAGGAATCGAACCAGGGTCTGGTCTCCTGCATTGCAGGCAGATTCTTTACCAACTGAGCTATCAGGGAAGCCCCTTCTTAAATGTTAGTAACACTGAGTTTTGCTGTGATCAAAATTGATTGATCGTCACAGCAAAACTGGGTGTTAGGAACATTTAGTTTCTTTCTATTGTTGCCTAAAGTGACAGTCATATCTTCTTTTCCTTGGTCCAAAACTGAAAATTGCCTAAAACAAACAGATTAAAAAATAAAAAGATAACAAAGGCCAGTGATATGTTCTCTGTCATTTTCTCCAAGCTTTGTATATATATCTCCAAGCTGTATGTCATATAGGAGCCTCCACTCTCTCTGGCAGCTCCTTAAGCACAGACGGAATGTAGGCCTCACACTAGGACACCCCACCAGGCAGTGGTAAGCACGTGTCTTCTATGATGAGAACAGGGCCCAGAGGGGCTGTAGGGCTTGCCCAAGTCCACAGCTCCAGTAAGAAAACAGTGGGGGATTCCAGCCCATCTCTAACTCCCAAGGTTGGGCCCTCAAGCATGAAGTCAAGGCCGACTTGGATTGTAAAACTGCTTCTTTGGTGTATGTCAGCCCCACAGATTAAAACCCTAATTTATTTAGGCCTTTAGGAACAAGCTACTTCCAGTCTGTAGCATTTCTGGGGGTAACGTGCTCCCTATACAGGTGCTTTGGGCCTCTATGCTCTGTCTGGCCTTCCTGGTGGACCAGAAGCTAATCCACTCTTGCCTCTTCTCCAGGCTTGAGCTGTTAGCACTGATCTCCTGGGCATGATTCCTGTCTTCACCCTAACCTTTTATAAGACCAGTCTGGCCATGACTTCCACTGCCTTTCTCTGGCAGTAGCTGGTTTCCAAATGTGGGCGCTAGAAATGCTCATGCCATTGCCTGCCTTTTGATGGTGTTATAGTTGCTAAGTCATGTCTGACTCTTTGTGACCCCATGGACTGGAGCCCCCCAGGCTCCTCTGTCCATGGGATTCTCCAGGCAAGAATACTGGAGTGGGTTGCCATTCGTTTCTCCAGAGGATCTTCCTTCCTCTCCAGAGGATCATCCTTCCATCCAGTAAAGGATGAAGGGGGATCCTTTACTGTCTGAGCCAGTGGGGAAGCCCTGCTTTGCATGTAATACCTCATTTAATCCTCACACTGACAGTGAAATGACACAGACACAGAATGATCTCTGTTCGTTTCCAAGGCACACCATTCAATATCATGGTAATCCAAGTCAATGCCCCAACCAGTAACGCTGAAGAAGCTGAAGTTGAATGGGTCTATGAAGACCTACAAGACCTTCTAGAACTAACACCCCAAAAAGATGTCCTTTTCATTATAGGGGACTGGAATGCAAAAGTAGGAAGGCAAGAGATACCTGGAGTAACAGGCAAATTTGGCCTTGGAATACAAAATGAAGCAGGGCAAAGGCTAATAGAGTTCTGCCAAGAGAATGCAGTGGTCATAGCAAAGACCCTCTTCCAACAACACAAGAGAAGACTGTACACATGGACATCACCAGATGGTCAACACGAAATCAGATTGATTGTATTCTTTGCAGCCAAAGATGGAGAAGCTCTATACAGTCAGCAAAAACAAGACCGGGAACTGAATGTGGTTCAGATCATGAACTCCTTATTGCCAAATTCAGGCTTAAATTGAAAAAAGTGGGGAAAACCACTAGACCATTCAGGTATGACCTAAATCAAATCCCTTATGACTATACAGTGGAAGTGAGAAATAGATTTAAGGGACTAGATCTGATAGACTGCCTGATGAACTATGGATGGAGGTTCGTGACATTGTACAGGAGACAGGAATCAAGACCATCTCCAAGAAAAAGAAATGCAGAAAAGCAAAATGGCTATCTGGGGAGGCCTTACAAATAGCTGTGAAAAGAAGAGAAATGAAAAGCAAAGGGGAAAAGAAAGGTATACCCATCTGAATGCAGAATTCCAAAGAATAGCAAGGAGAGATAAGAAAGCTTTCCTCAGTGATCAGTGCAAAGAAATAGAGGAAAACAATAGAATGGGAAAGACTAGAGATCTCTTCAAGAAAATTAGAGATAACAAGGGAACATGTCATGCAAAGGTGAGCTCAATAAAGAACAGAAATGGTATGGAGCTAATGGAAGCAGAAGATATTAAGAAGAGGTGGCAAGACACAGAAGAACTGTACAAAAAGATCTTCATGACCCAATAATCATGATGGTGTGATCACTCACACTCACCTAGGGCTGCACATCCTGGAATGTGAAGTCAAGTAGGCCTTCGGAAGCATCACTATGAACAAAGCTAGTGGAGGTGATGGAATTCCAGTTGAGCTATTTCAAATCCTAAAAGATAATGCTGTGAAAGTGCTGCCCTCAATATGTCAGCAAATTTGGAAAACTCAGCGGTGGCCACAGGACTGGAAAAGATCAGTTTTCATTTCAACCCCAAAGAAAGGCAATGCCAAAAAATGCTCAAGCTACTGCACAGTTGCACTCATCTCACATGCTAGCAAAGTAATGCTCAAAATTCCTCAAGCCAGGCTTCAGCAATGCATGAACCGTGAACTTCCAGATGTTCCACCTGGTTTTAGAAAAGGCAGAGGAACCAGAGATCCAATTGCTAACATTCACTGGATCATCGAAAAAGCAAGATAGTTCCAGAAAAACATCTATTTCTGCTTAATTGACTATGCCAAAGCCTTTGACTGTGTGGATCACAATAAACTGTGGAAAGTTCTGAAGGAGAGGGGAATACCAGACCACCTGACCTGCCTCTTGAGAAACCTGTACTCAGGTCAGGAAGCAACAGTTAGAACTGGACATGGAACAACAGACTGGTTCCAAATAGGAAAAGGAATACGTCAAGGCTGTATATTGTCACCCTGCTTATTTAACTTATATGCAGAGTACATCGTGAGAAACGCTGGGCTGGATGAAGTACAAGGTGAAATCAAGATTGCTGGGAGAAATATCAATAACCTCAGATATGCAGATGACACCACCCTTATGGCAGAAAGTGAAGAACTAAAGAGCCTCTTGATGAAAGAGGAGAGTGAAAAAGTTGGCTTAAAGCTCAACATTCAGAAAACGAAGATCATGGCATCCAGTCCCATCACTTCATAGCAAATAGATGGGGAAACAGTGGAAACAGTGGCTAACTTTACTTTTTTGGGCTCCAAAATCACTGCAGATGGTGACTGCAGCCATGAAATTAAAAGACGCTCACTCCTTGGAAGGAAAGTTATGACCAACCTAGACAGCATATTAAAAAGTAGAGACATTACTTTGTCAAGAAAGGTCCATCTAGTCAAGGCTATGATTTATCCAGTAGTCATGTATGGATGTGACAGTTGGACTATAAAGAAAGCTGAGCACTGAAGAATTGATGCTTTTGAACTGTGGTGTTGGAGAAGACTCTTGAGAGTCCATTGGACTGCAAGGAGATCCAACCAGTCCATCCTAAAGGAGATCAGTCCTGGGTGTTCATTGGTAGGACTGATGTTGAAGCTGAAACTCCAATACTTTGGCCACCTGATGTGAAAAGCTGAGTCATTTGAAAAGACCCTGATGCTGGGAAAGATTGAGGGCAGGAGAAGAAGGGGATGACAGAGGATGAGATGGTTGGATGGCATCACTGACTCAATGGACATGGGTTTGGGTAGACTCCGGGAGCTGGTAATGGATAAGGAGGCCTGGTGTGCTGTGGTTCATGGGGTCACAAAGAGTTGGACACGACTGAGCGACTAAACTGAACTGAACAGTTGTCTCCCTTTTACAGATGAGGAGACTGAAGCATAAAGGGTTAAATAATCCACCTGTGTTCACAGACCTTGTGAGCAGCTGGGCTGGGGTCCAAACCCTGGGGTCTGACCCCAGACTCTCCACTCTTCTCCGCTCAGCTGTGGTGTCTCCAGACACCAGGGTTGGCATGTGATTGAAGCTTGAAGAGACCCCAAATATATGCTCAGGTCCAATGACTTTTTTTTTACTAAGGAGTTTTACCTGCAGAGATTTCCATTTAGAATTCTTTTTTTTTTTTAAATTATTATTTATTTACTGTAATATGTGTATTTACTTGGCTGTGGTTGGGTCTTGGTGGCAGGCCTTAGGATCTTCCTTGTGTTATCAGGGATCTGGCATCGCAGTGCAGACTCTGTAGTTGTGGCTCATGGGCTTAGTTGTTCCTCGGCATGTGGGATTGTGGTTTGCAGACCGGGGATTGAACTCACACCCTCTGTGTTGGATTGGCAGCATCTTAACCACTAGACAGCCAGGGAAGTCCCTTGGTTAGCATTCTGAAACACTTAAGTAACTTGAAAAGTGAAGTGAAACTGAAGCAAAAGTGTTAGTCACTCGGTCATGTCCGACTGTAGCCTACCAGGCAAACATATATTAAGCATTTATGTTTTCACTTTGATGTTAAGAAGATAGTTATAAACGTATACAAGATCATTCTAACTAAACAGCCATTCACAGAAGCCTCCATCTAATTTCATATTCATAAATATTTAAAATTCATTCACAACAACAACGGAAGCCTCAACACCAGGCTCCACCATATATTTTTCTCTTCAAAAGGGGTCTATCACTGTCTAGATTTGACCACCTCTCTTCCTGTTCTAGAAATGAGATGACCAGCTCTTTCAGAATATACAGCAACTGCCTCCCTCTGAGCAGCACCAGGCTTAGGAGATTTACGGTAAAGGCATGTTTCCTAGGAGGTCAGTACTGAAAGCCAGACTCAACCGGCAGTTTCTGGGAGAGAGAACTTCTCCACCCCATTGCAGCAGTGTACCTTTTCTTCAGGAGATGTTCATATCAGAAAAGGCTCAACTGGGATACTCATCAGCGTCTCCTGTCCGTCTGGGGTTTGGCCTCGGGCAAGGATAAAATGAGCCAGTCCTCTCGGGGCCATGGAAAACCTGGAGTCCAGGCTCAAGAATGCCCCGTACTTTCGCTGTGAGAAGGGGAATGATTCTGTCCCTGTGTGCCAGAAGTGTGAGACATGCGTCCTGGCCTGGAAGATCTTCTCCACGCGAGAGTGGTTCTGGAGGGTGGGTGCTGGGTTCCAGAGGAGGTTCCTGGTGAGTGTCCTGCAGCAACTGGACAGCCTGTACTTGTTACACTACTTCCTAACCCTCCTGCAGACCACGCAGGGCAAGGATCTGGTCTACCACAGGACCCGGGTCGACCTGAGCAGGAAGGAGGGCAAGATGATCCAGTCCTCCTGGAATCAAAAGCTGGACGAAACGGTGGAGCAGAAGATGCGGGAGGCTTTACATTGGCTCCAGAACAGCAGCCAGCGGACGAAGGCCAACTACACGCTCCTGCTGCTGCAGATGTGTGACCCCAGCTTGCTGCTCACCGCCACTGACGTCATCAGAGTCCTGTTTCTGAGAGAGTGGGGTGACACCTCAGGTAAGCGAGGCCACAGGTAGAGAGACCGGGGGTCCCTGGAGACCAGGAGCCTGTGAAGGGATGGGAGATGTGGACGAGCTCAGGTTGACGGGCATTTCCAGATGGCAGGTGGTGGTAGGCTAGTTGCTCAGTCGTGTCCGACTCTTGGTGACCTCATAGACTGTAGCCTGCCAGGATCCTCTGTCCATGGGACTCTCCAGGCAAGGATTCTGAAGTGGGTTGCCATTTCCTTCTCCATGGGAACTTCCCAGGATACAACTCAGGTCTCACCTGCATTGCAGGCAGATTCTTTACTGACTGAGCCACCATCCTGGTGCCTGGTCCTGTTGACTGAAGGAGAAGCTGCTGAAATGTGACTTCCTTCTGGAAAATGATGAAATGACACATGCAGAAGGAACTTTCAGCTGTCAAATGTGGCTCAGGGACTTCTTCATCCCTGAAGCCCAGAAGTGGCTGGTCCTGCTGTCTCTGCTCATTAGTGCCGGGCCGGTTCCCGCCTCAGTGCATTCAGGATCGAAGTGGGTTTGGGAGGGGGTTAAGGTTACTGCTGACTCGTTTTGCCCTTCAGTTTGCACTGCACGGAAACCAGGCCAAGAAGTCCAAACCTAGGACTTTTCTCCATTCAGTCAAAGTCAAAGTGTTAGTCACTCAGTCGTGTCCTACTCTTTGTGACCCCATGGACTGTAGCCCACCAGGCTCCTCTGTCCATAGGATGCTCCAAGCGAGAATACTGGAGTAGGTTGCCATTCCCTTATCCAGGGGATCTTCTCGACTGAAGGATCGAACCTGGGTCTCCTGCATTGCAGGCAGATTCTTTACCGCCTGAGCCACCAGGGAAGCCCTATTTCCATTCATTCCACTGTATTCCTTGCTTGGACATGAAATTGAACCTGGATGTGGAGTTTATCCAAAGCTGGGTCAGATGTTATTGTTTAGTCTCTAAGTTGTGTCTGACTCTTTGGGACCCCGTGGACTGTAGTATGCCAGGCTCCTCTGTCCTCCACTATCTCCCAGCTATGCTATGTTAAGTCACTTCAGTTGTGTCCAACTCTTTGTGACCCCATGGACTGCAGCACACTAGGGTGCCCTGTCCGTGACTATCTCCCAGAGTTGGCTCAAATTCATATCCCTTGAGCCAATGGTGCTATCTAACCATCTCATCCTCTGCCACTCCCAGCCCCTTGCCTTCAGTCTTTCCCAGCAACAGGGTCTTCTCTAGTGGATCTGATCTTCACATTAGGTGGCCAAAATATTGGAGCTTCAGCTTCAAGGAGCATCAGTCCTTCCAATGAATATTCAGGGTTGACTTCCTCTAGGATTGACTGGTTTGATCTGGCTGTCCAAGGAACTTCTCAAGAGTCTTCTGGAGGCATGAAAGGACTGAATAAGGCTGGGATAGGAGTTCTCCATTATTGTTGTATCAGAATCACTTGGAAGGCTTATTGACACCCAGGTGGCTGTGGTCCTTCCCCAGAGCTCCTGACCCAGCAGGTATGATGTGGGTTATGAGTCTGCACTGCTAACATGTTGCTAGGAGATGCTGATATTGGTCCGTGAACCTCATTTTGGGAGCCAGTGGTCCAGTCTGTTGGTGAGAAGGTGTTGGCCAGCTGGACTAGGGCAGCAAAAGCAGCCAGAAAGGAGGCAAGGGACTGGGGTTGCAGGGGGCTGTCTAGAAAGGCAAGCAGAGGTTTAGTGGCATGGGAGAAGGTTGGAAGGGGGCAAGAGATGGAGAGATTCAGAGGTCGAGCTCTTGAGAGTGGGGGATTCCTGCTGTCCATGAGACCTGGAGTGTGGTCCTGTTTGCAGACTCATAGAATTTCAAGACAGAAAAGGCAATGGCACCCCACTCCAGTACTCTTGCCTGGAAAATCCCATGGGCGGAGGAGCCTGGTAGGCTGCAGTCCATGGGGTCGCTAGGAGTTGGACACGACTGAGCGACTTCACTTTCATGCATCGGAGAAGGAAATGGCAACTAGCTCCAGTGTTTTTGCCTGGAGAATCCCAGGGACAGGGGAGCCTTGTCGGCTGCTGTCTATGGAGTTGCACAGAGTCAGACACGACTGAAGCGACTTAGCAGCAGCAGCAGGGGACTATTAGGGGCTTCCCAGGTGGCTCAGTGGGTAAAAATTCCTGGGTTGGGAAGATCCCCTGGAGGAGGAAATAGCAACCTATTCCAGTATTCTTGCCTGGAGAACCCCATGAACAGATTCGGGCTATAGTCCCTGGGGTCACAAAGAGTCGGACGTGGCTGAAGAGGCTGAGCATGCACGAAGAGGGCTATTAGAACCTGATAAAGGCACTTGCTTTCTTTGGTGTGTCCAGGAAGTAAAAGAATAATTATATGGAATGAAGAAGTGGTGGAGAAAGTTAGAGAATCCGGTCAGTTAGGTTAGAGATTGACCAGTCCAGCGCCTTTATTTTGTGGTTAATGATGTTGAAGTTCAGCGAATCTGAGTGACTTGGTTGTGGTCATCCAGTTGGGGGGTAAAAACCAGGCCTCCCATCCTAAGCATCTCCCATGGGCAAGGCTGCCCTTCAGACAGGGAAGCAGATCTGCCCACACACGTGCCCTGCTCTGAGGTCCTCCTCCACCGTAGGAATCATCTCCTTGTATTTACAGGTCTCCCTCTCCTAGGGGAGCTTCTCTATTAAAAATGAAATTTTCTAATTTGACTCAAGGGCATTTATTCATATCACCGAAGAAAATTAAGTTAAGTGCTTCAAAAAAGCGATCTCTCTTTCAACTCCTGCCTCTTTCTCTCTCTCTTTTCCTCCTTCCTTCTCTCTCAGTCTCTATCTATCCTTGCATATATAGAGAACTGATGAGGTTTGCAGTGGAGGCAGGGTGGCAAAGGCTAACAGAAGCTTTCTGTGACTTTTGTGTAGAAACTCAGAGACCCCTAAATAAAAACAGACATGACTGGCCTGGTCTGTTTTGTGTGCTGCTGCTACTGCTGCTAAGTTGCTTCAGTCGTGTCCGACTCTGTGCGATCCCATAGACGGCAGCCCGCCAGGCTCCGCCGTCCCTGGGATTCTCCAGGCAAGAACACTGGAGTGGGTTGCCATTTCCTTCTCCAATGCATGAAAGTGAAAAGTGAAAGTGAAGTCGCTCAGTCGTGTCCGACTCTTAGCGACCCCATGGACTGCAGCCCACCAGGCTCCTCTGTCCATGGGACTCTCCAGGCAAGAGTATTGGAGTGGGGTGCCAGGGCCTTCTCCGCTGTTTTGTGTAGATTTAAAAGAAACCGGTAGACCAAAAGCCACTTTTCTTCAGCACTTCCTCTCCATGCACCTGTTTCAAGAGCCACTCGTCTTGGTCTTTTGTTCTTCAGGGACTGACCCAGACTTTACCAACATGTTTTTCATCCCTGAGAAAGGCCACACACACTCGTGTGACACCTCACAAGTCTGCTGGGCAGCCAGAACCAGGCACACAACCTTCCCGTTGTCCAAAGCTACAGGAAAAGCAAGCTTGCATGACCTTGTGCAGCGGGGAGCAGCCACTGCTGGTAAGTCTGCTGGTGGCAGGAAAGCCCAAGGGGAGGGGTCCCTGTGGACCTGGAGGGGCTGGCAGGTGATGGAATCTGAGGAGGACAGATGTGGGCAATTCACACTCATTTGTTGTCTACAAAGTGGGCTGGGCACTCTGGTGTTTATTCCCTCATTTAATCCCACGTCTGATAAGTGGGCTTCTCCAATGGCTCAGCTGGTAAAGAATCCGGCTACAATGCAGGAGACACAGGTGATGCAGGTTTGATCTCTGAGTCGGGAAGATCCCCTGGAGGAGGAAAATGGCAACCCGCTACAGTCTTCTTGCCAGGAGAATCCCATGGACAGAGGAGCCTGGTGGGCTAATCCATGGGGTCACAGAATCGGGCACAAGTGAGCGACCGAGCATGCACATGCTCACTGGTGAGGTGAGAAACAAGGATGAAAATCAGTCAGTGTGATCCTAAGTCTCCCTCTGCACCAGGTTGTATCCCTTGGTCTAGCCCCCCGACCTCTGGTACAGGGAAGGGGAGGGGCACCTCCAGGATCCAACCCACCAGGAGCTATTTTTGCAGCACTGGATTCAGTCTTTATTTATTTGTTTGGCTCTGTGAGGTCTTAGTTGTGGCATGTGGGATCTTTAGTTGTGGCATGTGGGATCTTTAGTTGTGGCATGAGGGACCTAGTTCCCTGACCAGGGATTGAACCCAGGCTCCTGGACTGGGAGTGCGATCTTAACCACTGGGCCACCAGGGCTGTCCCTGGATTCAGTCTTGAGGTGGAAATAAGAGCAGTGGGGAATTGGGCTCTGACCTTAAGCCTGTCCTCAGTTGGTTTTTGAATCAAGACACATACATGGAAATATAGGAAACACAAAGCATAGATTCTAAAATGCTTTTTATATGGAAAATTTGAAGTTTCAAAAAATAGGTTTGTTTTTGTTGTTCAGTTACTAAGTCGTGTCTGATTCTTTGTGTCCTCATGGACTGCAGCATGCCAGGCTCCTTCCTCTCTCCTCTCCTGTTCCTGGAGCTTGCTCAAACTCCTATCCATCAAGTCGATGATGCCATCCAACCATCTCATCCTCTGTTTCTCCCTTCTCCTCCTGCCTTCCATCTTTCCTGGCATCAGGGTCTGTTCCAAGGAGGTAGAACAGTGTAATCGTCACCCGTGTAACTGTCTTCCAGGCTCAATAATCGTCACCATCTTGTCCATCTCATTTCATCTACCCCTCTCTTTTGAAATTGTCTGAGACCTTTTCTTGTTGGGATCCTTTAAAGGGAACTCTGGACACCATGCCTTTTCACCAGCAGGGCAGTTTTCATCCTGCAGATGTCACCTTGAGCTGGGAATGCTGAAAACTGCTTGTATGCTTGGTTAAGGGAAATTGTATTTGCACTTTGGCAGAAGAAATGACCAAAGCTCAGTGGCCTCAGGGTAGACTCTGATGAGCTCTGTTTTGGTGGGGGAGCTTTTGGCAAGGACTTGCTCTGGGCCTGGTGGTGGTGGTAGTTTAGTTGCCAAGTCACGTCTGACTTTTTTGCAGCCCCGCATAGAGTCGGACCTTATTGAACGACCAAGCACATACACACATGAGCTGTAACCCACCAGACTCCTCTGTCCATTGGATTTCCCAGGCAAGAATACCGGAGTGGGTTGACATTTTCTTCTCCAGGGGATCTTCCTGGCCAAGGGACTGAACATGGATCTCCTGCATTGCAGGCAGATTCTTTACTGGCTGAGCCAGCAGGGAAGCCCAAAAGTGCTCAGAGAAAGCACATGTCCCTGGGTGGGCTTGGACTCATTCCAAAGATGCCCCAGTTGTGCCCCCTTCCCCGGTTTCCCTCTAGAAGTACAGTGGAAGAGTTCGCTCCAGTGTATTTCCGAGATGAACAGGCTATTTTCTGAAAAAGCCAGTGTGTGCAAATCAGGCTTGGCCCCGGCCACTGATGTGCTGTTGGAGCTGGACACTGTCAGAGAACTGTCCTCTGGGGTCAGCAGGTACCGCGACTTCATCCGCCAGCTGCCCATCCACCTCTCCAAGTATATTCTAAGTATGTGGGGCCTGTTGGGGGGTTTCTCAAGCACCCCCTCTCCCTCCTCGTGGCCCAGGTGGGAGGTTCCCAGGCCCACCTCTTGTTCTTCCAGGTTTGCTGGATAGGAGCACTTTGAACAGGTGTAGCTTTGTGAGCCAGCACTGGGCGGCGCTGGCACAGCAGGTCAAGGCCGACCTGTCCATGCACTCCTTCATCCAGCACCAGATCACCTTCCTGCAGGTACGGCCTGTCTGGGAGGGACAATCAGACCAGCCTCCTTTCTGCCAAGCCTTCCCGTCTGTGGTGGCCCCCAAGCTGGCCTCCAGCTCCATGTGGGCTGCTTCCTCACTGCCCTCATATCCAGACTCCTGATCACCACTGACTCTCTAGAAGGGAGCACCCCGTCTAGAAGCCCCGCAGGCAGAGAGAGGCAGAGCCTTCCCCACGCCCCGCGGAGCTGTGAGCTTTCCCCAGGGAGCCTTACCAGAGCTTGTGCCATAAGAGAGCCTCACATACACGGATGTTTACAAGGCCACAAAGTGTATTTTTAGGTTATGATGCACTATTCCCTGGATAGTAACCACCTCTGGCATTTACAGTTCTGTCTCTTGCCTGAAGCCTGACCCTAAATCAGGGGTTCCTGGTAGTTTGGTTTTTTCCCAGCAGAGGGAGGGGACAGGAGACAGATGAGGAGGCCCTGAGACAGGCCACATGTTGGAGGCTGGGGACCACCCACCATTCTTTTTTTTTTTAATTAATTAATTTATTTTAATTGGAGGCTAATTACTTTACAATATTGTAGTGGCTTTTCCCATACATTGACATGAATCATCCATGCCACCCGCCATTCTTGCTGGTCCTCCCTGGATGTTTGATGTCATTACCCTCCTCAAGCCAGTCTGCCCATACCACTGGTCCAACTCTCCAGGCCCAGGCCTTCCTGGGCCAGCGCTTGTCCGTCTTTCAGACCCTACCAAGAACTAGTTTTTAGTTTTCTCTTGGAGTGTAAGGACAAAGAATAACTGTTTTCTATTATTTCCCCCAGGGGTCCTACACCAGGGGAATAGACCCTAATTACGCCAACAAGGTTATTATCCCAATTCCGAAAATGACGGATGATGGGAAGCGCCTTCGTGTGAAAAATCAGAAGTGGAAACTGAGAACGAAGGTGGGTTCTGATGGCATCTGGGGTAAGTGACTGTAGGGTGTCCTTTCTTACTGGCCACAGAAGGCCGAAGTCCAGGCTCGGACCTCACATAAGGATGTCAGACATCAGAGGGTACAGGATAGAGCACATTATGGATGTGGGGTATGGAGGATATGGGATAGAGCATATGGATGTGGGGTATGGGAGGTGACGTACCCTAAGAAGGAGGCCAGGGTCCTGTGCTGTGTGTCTGTAAGCAAGGGATTTCCTCTCCTTAAGCCTTATCTTCCTCATCTGTTAAGTGAGGGCTCGTTTGGGTGTCTTCTTGGAGTGCTTCCTGACTGAGTCTCCCATATCAGGTCCTATGTCCATGACGCCAAGCATCTAGTGGGCAACTCAGAGCCAGCAGCAAAGCCAGGATCACTGGGTGTCCCCATCACTGGGCTGTCCCTGCATTTCATGGCCGCAGAAGTCTGTGGCTGGGGATGGGGAAGGACGTGGGGGCAGGGCCTCTCTGAGGCTACCCTCTCTGAGGCTCAGCTGTCTCATCTGTGAAATGATGAGAATACTTGGTGGGGCAGGTGACATGCTGTGTGATGCAGCTGTGAGGAGATGAGGGTTGCTGATGTGTAAAGACCTGGACACACAAGGCCCAGAGCGTGCAGCAGTGATTTCACAGCGATTTCATTGTGATTTCGAGTTCCCACAAGTATGCTCTGTACTGTCACATGTATACAATATGAACATAAAACCCTGGGTTCCATGAAATGGTCAGTGAAAGGGCACCAGTGACTTTATTTTGCATGCATCTTGGTCCTGAGCTCAGTTTAAAAAAGTTGTGTTATCAGCAGCACCGGACGTTCACAGAATCAGAGGTGGAAGAGGAATCAGGACCCTCGACTCAGTATTTTCACACTCAGGGGTTCCTTTTCTCACTGGTTGGCGCCCTCCCCATCACCATGTAGCAGTTGCCATGGCCTGAAGAGGAGAAGGCCTCGGACCCCTGCACCCTTGCCAGGGGGAATCCCAAGGTGCATGCCTGGGACTCTGGGTCAGGTTGCCACTGTCCTTTGACTGCGGGTGTTGCCTTGTTAGAATGACTACAACCTGTGGACTGCATACCAGAACCAGGAGACTCAGCAGGTGCAGATGGAGGAGAGGAATGTCTTCTGTGGCTCTTACAACATCCGCATCCTCTCTGACACGTAGGTACTAGGCTCAGAATCTAGGGCCCAGGGCCCCTGGACTACCCACGCAAGCATCTAAGGATTCCCATGACCCTCACTCATTGGAAAAGCAATCCTTCTTCACCTGAAACTCCAGCCCCAAACCCATCTGGAGACTTGGTGCTTGATTTTTGCACCATTCTCAGTAGAGGGTGGGCTTCCCTGGTGGCTAAGTGGTAAAGGAATCTGCCTGTCAATGCAGGGGACATGGTTTCGATCCCTGGGTGGAAAACACCCCCTGGGGGAGGAACTGGCAATGCACTCCACCATCCATGCCTAGGAAATCCCATGGACAGAGGAGCCTGGCAGGCTACAGTCCATGGGGTTGCAAAAGAGTTGGACATGACTTAGCGACTAAACAACAAACAGTTGTGGGTGGAGGACACTCTGCCCTTACAAATTTTGGGTACACTGACCAGCAACATTTTGCACAATTCACATGCCTAAAATCTTTTAAAACTATCTTTACTGTTTAATTCTTATTTTAGAAGTAATATATCCTCATTGGAAAAAATATCCACTAAATGCCAGAAAATGTATAGAGAAAAAGAAATCTCTTCTATAATCTTGTCACATAGAGATAACTACCATTAATATTGATGTCTATCGTAGAATTTTTTCTTGGCATGTAAAAATACATGTTTTAAATATAAATGGAGCTATGCTATACATATTTTGGTAACCCACTCTAGCAAAGTACTGTGTCTTTTCATGTTAAATATGAAAATGGTAACTATGTAGCGTGACATCATTTGAATATGCCAGAAGAAGATCCTTTCATAATGTCAACTTCCTGACATATTTTAGATCTAGGACTTCACTCTTTATTCAAAAAGTTTTGTGAAGGACATCTTTTATTCTATTTTTGGCTGTGAACCTTACTAACAAACTGCATCTTGACCAGTCAAATAGGGGGAGGACAGAACAGATGGGAAAAGGCAGAGCTGAGTGTTTATGAGCAGTATGGTGATACGTGCTCTTTAGCAGAGAGAATGACAGGTTGAACTCTAGATACGACAAATGGAATGAGGGCAAACATGTCAGGAATTGCTCCTCGTATTTAGAGTGACTGTCCATCCCTGTTTATCCAAACAACCCTGCTTTACTCTGTGGTCCTCGAGTAATTAATAATAGTGTCCCCTTTCATGATAAAAAAAACCTCAGTTTGGACAATAAAATTTTTGGTCATCCTGCTCATATTTTATCTATTTGCTAATAATCTTATGATTGGAAAATTAATTCAACTCACCCTATTTTGTTGGATTTCATACTGACTGAGGGCAGGGTCCATCCATATCTTACTCGTCTTTGTATTTCCCATGAGCACCTATTAGCACAAGACTTTGCCCCTAATGTAGTATGCTCACTGGATATTGATTAAGGGAAACAATGACAGCAGGGGGATATGCAGTGGGTATAGGGCTTCCCAGCTGTGTTCTTCTGAGGTTTTCTGTGAAAAAAGGTTTCCATGATCAAATAAAGCAGAAAATGCTGCATACTCTGTTCTCTGTCCTGGGGATTTATTATACATTAGCAGAAATTGTTAAAATAGTTGTGCCTTTTGTGTTTAGGTTTTAAATCTAATTGAAATGCATTTTTGTTACAGTGTGAGGTAGGGATCCATCAGGGCTTATTAACACTAGGTCTTGCCTTCTGCTACATCCTTGCTGGATGGATCTTCCATGATGGCATTTGCTATAGGTGAAAGGCACTGTACTAAGTAGTTCCATGGTTCTCTTCTCTCATGGTGCGTCTTTTTCCTGGCAACTCAGGTGGGACCGAAACAGAATCATCCACTATTCTGGGGGAGATTTGTTAGCTGTGTCATCCAATCGAAAGATCCAGCTTCTGGACATCATACGTGTAAAGGAGATACCCATCAGGTTTCGAGGCCATGCTGGAAGTGTCCGGGCCCTCTTCTTGTGTGAAGAAGAAAACTTTCTCCTGAGTGGGAGTTATGACCTGAGTATCAGGTAAGTGGTCCAAGAAAGTTGTGGTCCTCACCTTGCCCAGGCTTAAACACAGCTTGTGGAAAAAGCATATGTGCTTTTACGTTTTTTCACATTTATGCAAAAGTTATCCTAAATGATGCTGACTTCTAGAATAACCCACACTTTTTTTTGGCAAGATAAAAACCAAAAATTTGTATATTGTTTAAACTTTGAGTGAGATAGATTTATAGTAATTATTAGATTTATTTTCTAGCTGAAGGCTATGAATCGGAAAGTATTTTCTTTAGTATTCTTAGATGAAAGCAAAATTTATATTTCTTTTTACAGATTCCTTCAGGGGAAAGTAGTTTTTTTGTGGGTGTGAAACCTGGTATGGAAGCCAAATAGTGATAAAAGTGTATATATACAAATATTTTAAAACAATATAATAAACACTCGTGCTCATTACTCAGGTCAAGAAGTAAGGCATATAGTTCAGTTCAGTCACTCAGTCGTGTCCGACTCTTTGTGACCCCATGAATTGCAGCACGCCAGGCCTCCCTGTCCATCACCAACTCCTGGAGTTCATCCAAACTCGTGTCCATCAAGTCGGTGATGCCATCCAATCATCTCATCCTCTGTCGTCCCCTTCTCCTCCTGCCCCCAATTCCTCCCAGCCTCAGAGTCTTTTCCAATGAGTCAACTCTTCACATGAGGTGGCCAAAGTATTGGAGTTTCAGCTTTAGCATCAGTCCTTCCAAAGAACACCCAGGACTGATCTCCTTTAGAATGGACTGGTTGGATCTCCTTGCAGTTCAAGGGACTCTCAAGAGTCTTCTCCAACACCACAGTTCAAAAGCATCAATTCTTTGGCACTCAGCTTTCTTCACAGTCCAACTCTTGCATCCATACATGACTACTGGAAAAACCATAGCCTTGACTAGACGGACTTTGTTGGCAAAGTAATGTCTCTGCTTTTGAATATGCTATCTAGGTTGGTCATAACTTTCCTTCCAAGGAGTAAGCGTCTTTTAATTTCATGGCTGCAGTCACCATCTGCAGTGATTTTGGAGCCCCAAAAAATAAAGTCTGACACTGTTTCCACTGTTTCCGTATCTATTTCCCATGAAGTGATGGGACCAGATGCCATGATCTTCGTTTTCTGAATGTTGAGTTTTAAGCCAACTTTTTCACTCTCCTCTTTCACTTTCATGAAGAGGCTTTTTAGTTCCTCTTCACTCTCTGCCATAAGGATGGTGTCATCTGCATATCTGAGGTTATTGATATTTCTCCCGGCAATCTTGATTCCAGCTTGTGCTTCTTCCAGCCTAGCGTTTCTCATGATGTACTCTGCGTATAAGTTAAATAAACAGGGTGACAATACACAGCCTTGACGCACTCCTTTCCCCAAATCTCATTGTGTGCCTTTCTCTTATTTTTTCTTTCTTCCTTCTGATCAGTATAAATTTTATACTTAAATTTCTTTATAGTTTTGCTACCTATTTATGTATCTCCAGATATATTCACTACCTTTGTCCTTTCTTGAACTCAACATAAATGTAGTTATATTTTAAAAATTCACATGTACTTGATTCTTGCACTAATTTTGAGATTCATCTTTATGATATAGATAGCAGTAGTTAACTTATTTTCACTGAGATATAGTATTTTATTGGATGAATACATCATCATAACTCATTTATTTACTCTTCTGTTGGTGGATATTTGCATTGTTGTTAGCTCTTTATTCTTTCAAAGATTACTGCCATAGACATTCCTGTATGTGTTTCCTGATACCCATGTGTATGAATTAAAAAAATTTTTTTGTTGAGGTATAATTGACATACAAAGTTTAAAAAAATTTTTATTGAGGTAGAATTGACATACAATATATTAGGTGTATAATATAATGACTTGATATATGCATATATTGCAAAATAATTACCCCAGTGAATTTAGTTATATCCATCACAGCACAGAGTGACATTTTTTTTCTTGTGATGAGAACTTTCAAGATTCACTCTCAGCAACTTTCAAAAATAAAACAGTGTTGTTGGCTTGTTTTTCTATTCTTATATCAAAACTACCTTTTTAAAAAAGACAATTTTTATAGAGCAGTTTCAGATTCACAGCAAAATTGACAGAAGACACAAAGTTTTCCAATATACCTTCTGCACCTGCACACGAATATATTCTCTTGTCCTCAAGATTCCCCATCAGAGTGGAACATGTGTTACAACTGATGACCCTGCTTTGACACATCGTAATCTGTGCTTTCCTGATGGCTCAGTGGGTAAAGAATCCTCCTGCAGTGCAGGAGATACAGGAGATAGGAGTTCGATCCCTGGCTTGGAAAGATCCCCTGGAGGAGGAAATGACAACCCACTCCAGTATTCTTGCCTGGAGAATCCCTTGGTCAGAGGAGCCTGGTGGGCTACAGTCTGTGGGGTCACAAAGAGTTGGACGCAACTGAGAGACTGAGCATGCATGCAATTACCTAAAGTCAACAGTTTAACTTAGGGTTCACACTTGGTGGTGTACATTGTATGCATTTGGACAAATATATAATGACACATATCCATCATTATAGTATCATACAAAGTATTTTCACTGCCCTAAAAATCCTCTGTTCTTTACCTATTCATGCTTCTCCCAATCCCTGACAATCATTAATCTTTCTACTGGCTCTGTAGTTTTGCCTTTTCCAAAATGTCATGTAGTTGAAATCATATAGTGTGTAGCTTTTTCGGATCTTCTTTCACTTAGTCATATATATTTAAGGCTCCTCCATGTCTTTTCATGTCTGGATAGCTCATTTTTTACTTACATTGAATAATATTCCACTGCCCAGATGGACCACAGTTTATTTATTCCTTCATCTACTGAAGGACATCTTGGTTGCGTCTACATTTTGTCTGTTATGAGTAAGTGGCTATAAACATCCATTTACAAACTTTAAAATATTTGCTTATTTAGTTGGCTACAATGGTCTTAGTTGCAGCATGCAGAATCTTCATTGCTGCTTGTAGGATCTTTAGTTGCAGCATGTGGACCTAGTTCCCTGACTAGGGATTGAACCCAATCCCCCTGTATTGGGAGCATGGAGTCTTAGCCACTGGACCACTAAGGAAGTCCCCATTCCTATTTTTCTAAAAGCGTTTATCAAATACCTTTTCTGCATAAATTATGAAAACAACCTGGGCATATGGTTAACCATGCTGCTAGGAAGTAGAAATTCAAAACATGCTTTTTTTCCAGACCACTGGGACCTTGTTAAAGTCAACTATGTATGCATAGGAGGCTCTGATGAACAGATAAAGGCCATTGGACCTTTAGGAATATTAGAAGGAAAAGTCTGACAACGCCCGCCCCCCCCCCAATCAAAAGAAACATTTACTTATAGTTTATTATGTGCCAAGTCTCCTAATAACTCTATGGGATAAGTACCATTATTATCCCCAATTTACAAATGAGGAAACTGAGATAGCAGGTGATTCAGTAACTTATTTGAGATCACACAGCCAGTGAGTGATGGATATGTGAGTGGACCTCAGGCAGCCTGGCTCCAGAGCCCAGTCTCTTGACATTATACTTTGTCCTGTCACAAAGTCAGTATGAATGATGGTTGAGAGATCTGAGGCAGGTTTGTATATTAAAAAATAGTGTGACTCATACATGTTTCCTATATATCTCTTAGATATGCTTTGTGTGTGTGTGTGTTTAGTTGCTAGGTCATGTCTGACTCTTTGTGAGCCCAAGAACTGTAGCCCACCAGGTTCCTCTGTCCATGGGATTCTCCAGGCAAGAATACTGGAGTGGGTTGCCATTTCTTCCTCCAGGGGATCTTCTCAACCCAGGGATGGAACCCAGGTCTCCTGCATGGCAGGTGGATTCTTTACCACAGAGTCACCTGGGAAGCCCTAGATATGCTTTAGAAATGCACATAAAATAGTCTGAATCCAAGTGGCATGTGTCAATTGTTCTGTTGTTCTTGTTTGAAGATCAGCTCTACCACTGAATCAGTGTTGTGGATTCTGAGCCTGGTGATTGTTCTAGGGACCCTTCCATCTGATGAAAAGTAAAAGTGTTAGTCACTCAGTTGCGTCTGACTCTTTGCAATCCCATGGACTGTAGCCCGCCAGGCTCCTCTGTCCATGGAATTAAGCCATTCCCTTCTCCAGGGGATCTTCCTGACCCAGGGATCAAACCTGGGTCTCCCACATTGCAGGCAGATTCTTTACCATTTGAGCCACCCAGGAAGCCCAGCTTGTGACAACCAAACATGTCTCCAGACATTGTCACATGTCCCCTGGGAGTGGATGTCACCCCTAGTTGACAATTTCTGCATTACTATATTTAATTCTTCATAAACCTGTGAGATAATTATTTTTATTATCATTTCCATTGAATCAAGGAGGAAATGAAGTTTTCACTGAAGTTCAGTAGCTTTATTAAAGTTACACCTAAGAAATGCTGCAAGTGGGATTCAAATCCAAGCCTTGGACTCTGAGCTTAATCATGAAACTCTGATGCCTTCCAACTACCTATCAACCTAAAGGAACTCTATGCTGTTGAACCCTTGGGTCCTCAGAAAGTCTCAAAAACATCTCTTTTTTGTGGTCTGATTCCTGCAGGTACTGGGATCTGAAAAGTGGGGCTTGTATACGCATCTTCAATGGCCACCAGGGGACCATCACCTGCATGGATGTGTATAAGAACAAGCTCGCCTCTGGAGCAAAAGATTGCCAGGTAAAAGGTGAGAAAGAAATGCCTCAGACTCTCTAAGATGTTTCCCTAAGCCCATGGGTTGCCAGAAGACTTGTTTTGCTCATTTCTACAGGCAGTCGCTTATCCCTTCATCCATCTATCTATGATCCATTGATGACTATTGGTTGAATGCTAGGAGCTGTGCTAAGTGTAAGGAAAGCAGCATATGCCATGGCCCTTTCAACGTGGCTTTCTATTTCCTCAAGAGCCTCGTGGTCTCCTAATGGAGACAGATACATAAATATATCATGGAGGGAAGAGTAAATATGTGAATGACAACAGTTGCCTTTTATTGAGTACTAACTTTGGGACTGCGATGGGTGCTTTACATTATCTTATTTCAGTCTCATAAGCGTTCTATGGGGTGGATGCAGATAAGGGATCCACGACTCAGAGAGAAAAACAATTAGCCATGAGTCAAACTGCTAAGTGGTTGGGTGGGGATTTGAACCCAGGGCTGTCTGGTTCTAAAACGTGTACTCCAGCAAGTTTGTGGAGGGCTAAGTCACCATAGAAATAAAAGTAAAAGGGAAAGCACCGCAGGCAGGGTACTGTTTGAGTCTGGTCCTGAGGATGAGTAGTTCTACAAGCAGAGGGAGTGTGTAGGGCATTTTAAACAGAAGGAACAGCTCAGGCAAATCACAGAATATGAAAGAAAATGAAGAATTGAGGGACTTTCCCTCTGCTCAGTTGGCTGAGCTGTTGTGTGTTGTGTTGGCGATCAGGCAGGTATGTTTGTTTGAGGCCAGATTATAAAGGGCCTTTTGTGTTGAAAATTGAACTTTATTCTGTAAGATGTAGGAGGCTGTAAATGCATTCTAAGCTGAGAAGCGATATGATGAGATGTGTATTTGAGAAAGACTGCTCTAGTGATATTGTGGAAGAAAGATTTGGAAAGATGGCAACTCTTTGGAGATAGGATGTCTTCAGAATATCTGAGAATAGGCAAGTGTGAAGTTATCGGATGGATCTGTATGTACCTGTAAGGAGATGGTACATACAGAGGACGGGGTGGGGGGGTGAGATTTCCAGAATGAGAACTGGCAGGACTTCAGCACTAACAGGAGATGAAAAGCAAGAAAGAAGGGTGAAGGGTGAGGCCAGACTTTATAACTCAGGCCATTGGGTACACAGAAGTACCATTGATGGAAATGGGACCTTGGAGGAAGAGCAGGGTAGGGGAGGGGTGGAGGAGAAGATGATGGCTTGTATTTTGGACACGTTGAGTGTGGCAGGAGAACAGCCAGCCAAAGATGGTCCCATCCTAATCCCGGAAACCAGTGACTGTGTCATCTTGCATGGCAAGAAGGACTTTGAAGATGTAGTGAAGTCAGGGACCTTAAAATGGGGAGATGACCCAGGGTTATTGGTGTGGGCCCATGGGTCATCACCTGGATCCATAAAAACAGACATTTTCTTATGTGTGACCAGAAGGAGACATGACTGTGGATGAATGGTCAGAGAGATGGAACGTTGCTGGCCTTGAAGATGGAGAAAGGGGGTGTGAGACAAGGTGTGTGTCGAGGACCCTAGAAGGTGGAAAAGGCGAGGACATGGATTCCTCCCTCCACCCCCCTGAGACTCCCTAAAGGAGCACAGCCCTGCTGACACCTTGATTTTAGCCTTGTGAGGTTGTGCAGTGATTCTGTAAGATAATCCGTTTGTCATTTTCAGGCTCTAAGTTGATAGTAATCTGTTACAGCAGCAATGGGAAGCTAATGCATTGAGTGCGAAGTTCCCGCAGATGCCCAGGTGAAGGCAAAATGGTCTCTGGACCCAGACTCCCTGGGTTCAAATCCAAGTTCAATCTGCTCACCACCCCTGTGATCTTGAGCAGGTTACTGAACCTCTCTGGGTCTCAGTTTCCCCATCTGTACAGGAAGGAGTAATAATAGCTTTGTCCTGTGAAGATGAGTTAATGCATGGCAAGCACTTTGATTAGCCTGGCTCATGGCTAGTGTGGGGTGGGTGTGCACTGTGGTTAGTATTTGGTCCTGTGATACTCATTGCATTGCCTGAGGAAGTAGGTTCTATGGGGGGCTTTAATGTTCTCATCACTGAATTTGTGATGCCCACTTTCAGTCTCTTCCTTCAAGCTCAGTTCTCCCACCACCCATGGACTCTCATATCCACCCAACATTTATGATATGAGAGGTGGGGGCTCCAGCACCATCTGTGTAGAAGCAGCAGTAGATTCGCCCTCAGCTGTGACAATCTCTTAGAAGTAAAATCCAAAAGTCAGATTCAGAAGTACTTTAAAATGTAAATGGAGAGAGACAGCTTTCTTTTCTTTGAGGGTGGGTAGAAGGTGAGGGTCAGGAGACAGCATCTGGGAGGAATCATGCCCTGAACACCTGCCATGATTTTCCTGAAATCTACTCTAGCATCTTTCAGGCTTGAGGAGGAGGCTTACTGGAGATGAGCTGTCCACCTCTTAGACCAGGAGGCTAAGGTTCAGGGTCAGAGCCAAGGTCTATGCATTGCTGGATCTCCCAAGGGCTATGAGAGGGGAGCCCTGGGTTGCAGGTACATGGACTATGGGTGAGCCAGTGGGGGTGCTGGACCAGATGAAGCCTTCTGGAGTTTGATATGATGGGCTTGGCTGGTCTCAGCTTCTGCGATGGGGTATGGAGCCCCTTTGGCACCCTCTCCATGCACCCTCTTTTCTCTCTCCCCTTCCCTTTCAGAGTGGGATATAGAGACAGGGAAGTGCTTAAAGACTTTCAAACACAAAGACCCCATCCTGGATACCAGGATCAATGACACGTACATCGTGAGCAGCTGTGAGAAAGGCATGGTCAAAGTGTGGCACATGGTCACAGCCCAGCTGGTAAAGGTGAACGGTGGGGACTGGGGGGAGGGGACTAGGGGGAGGGGCTAGGGATGGGGACTGGGGAGCAGAGTGCTGTGGGTGAGAGGCTGGAGGACACTGACAGGCACTGACAGACAGGTAGCTCCCCAGACCACCCTAGGGTGGTTGAGAGGCAGTCACCAAAAGAGGGTGGTCCTGAGAAAGGGAAGGGAAGACCCCCTAAGAAGGGGCCATTCTGAGTTGGTTGAAGGTCAAGGCCCACGTAAGCCATGTTTTCATGGGTGGAGGTGGTGGAGGCTACGTTCTGACTCCGCAAGATACATGGATTCGGAGGGGTCTTTTCACAGCAGCACAGGTAAAGTACCTTTTCTTCTTCTGGAACATTTGACCCTGATTCTGGCATGGGGTCTGGGAATGAACAAACCACAGTGATCTCCTCTTGCCTCTCTTCTGAGAAGAGAATGTTGGCTGTCTAGAAAGTGATCGAATGTTCACACACAGGAAGTGTTCTTGCCGGATGGGCAGCCCCCGTCCCTGGTGGGTGATGCTGAGATATCTTTTGTGCTGAGAATACAGGATCACAGCGAGAAGCGGCTGCCTGGCTGGTGGGCTTTTCTCACCAGTGATGTTACTGTGGTCTAAGCAGTAGTTACTGGATATCAAGCTGCCTCTGGTCCTGGCAGGGAGCTGACACATGAGCCTTGCCCTTCTGGCAGCGGAGGAAGGAAGACTGTGTCCCTCTCAGGCACTCCAGGAAGGCGGGGCCTACCTGGTCACAGACCCACTGGGTACAAGGCCTCCCCAGATCTCCTTCCTCCTTAACTGGGGAGGGAGCAGGTTGCCTGAACCTCACCAACCTTCTTAGAGCAGACATGCAGTGGGCTCAGGCAGACTCCCAGTGTGGTAGCCTCAGACTGGTGGAGCGTGGCTTTGGGATCCATCTCAAGAAGCCTCCAGCTCTGCTCCTTGAGGAGTCATGATTCGGGCTGAAGATGGGCTGAGAACAGAGGCATCTTTTCTTGCAGACGCTCAACGGCCACGAGGGGGCCGTGAAGTGTCTATACTTCGACCAGTGGCATCTCCTGTCAGGAAGCACTGATGGCCTGGTCATGGCCTGGAGCATGGTGGGAAAGTACGAGCGGTGCCTCATGGCCTTCAAGCATCCAAAGTAGGTACTCAGGACACCCTGGCCAGGTCCCTGCCCCTGACCCCAATTTTCCCAACAGAACCTAGACTTCACTCTTTAGTGAAGTCTTCATTAAGTAGGGACTTCACTGTCCCTACTGCTCTCTGCTGACCCTCTCGCCTCTGCTCCTCACCCATTTCCACTTTCCTCTTCTTCCACCTGTTGCCCAATATAGTCACCCCCTCTCCTGCCCTCCCTTGTCTCTCTTAAGAAACAATAATACTATGTGGAGATTTTGAGAAGTTACTGAAAATTTACACTTACGGCACATGTAATAAATTTTATCTGTTACCTACCAAACTTAGGAATATTGGCGGAACTGTCCCTCTGTGATGCCAATTCCAGTAAACTTAAGTTCTTGGAATTTTGTGGTTGCGAAAACTTAAAATGACCCAGGTGCCAAAGGTTTAAAAATGAGGAAGGGCTTAAAGAAGGCGCTCCCTTAAAGCCTGGGGGCTCAATTCTATTCCGGGACAGCAAATGGATTTCATTTTGCATTTCCAATCCCAGTTTAGTGATGGTGCGTGCTTGGATCCAATTAAGAAGTACTCTGAGGTTATCTAGGCTTATTTGTAAAGGGCATTGTGGTCAGTTAATGGTTCTGCCATAATTGTGGGTTTTACAAACTGCTCTATGCCACTCTTGTACTGCACGAATATTGCTTCTTCCCCTGAATGCATTATAAGAAACGCCAGGAAGCTAAGTGCTATCCTAATTCATTGAGAGAGGGTCTTCCAGGAGGATCTGTCAAGGAGAGTTATTTAATGAAAAATGGTCCTAGATTTCCTTGTACCCTCACAGGAACCTCTTTTTTTTTTAATTAATTTTTAAATTTTTAAGAAAGGTTTTATATTGGAGTATAGTTGGGTAACAATATTGTGATAGTTCCAGGTGCACAGCAAAGGGACTCAGCTGTACATATATATGTACCCACTCTCCCCCAAACTCCCTTCCCATCCAGGCTACCACATAACATTGAGCAGAGTTCCTTGTGCTATACAATACAATAGGCCCTTTTTGGTTATCCACAGAAACTTCTTGAGCAGGCAGACTGGCTTTGTGGGCAGTAGAGGGGGATATGGGCCTATATGTGTATGTTCTCTATCTGGGGTGTAACTGCATTGTTGACAGGTGGGTAGTATCAGGAAGGGCCAGTGTTCAGTGATTTAGTCAAGCCTTGGGTGATTATCGATAAACCTTACAGCATTGATCATCTGGCTTGTCCAAACTTGACCTCAAGGAGGGACTCAAACTTTGTGATATCACATTAAAATGGTAATGCTACATTTTTAAAACCTTCCAAGCATGATTCAGTAGGATTTAATTTAGTTATTGGAAGATAATTGTTTCCAGCAAACTTAGCAGTATGTTCACCATTTCATCAAACCCATTCTCAGCTTTGGGATCTTCTTAAACCATTCCTACTTCCACTGAATGACAGCCCAACACACCATCCACATTGGCTCTTGATGCCTTGCACACTTGCTGCCTTGCACACTTAACAGCAAATCCATAGACAGTTATAGTACATTTGGAGGACATGGGCAGTGTTCTCATTTGTAGGGCCCTTTCTCCCACTCATCTGAAGCAGTACTGTGTATATATAAGTGCTTGATTGTTGTTGTTCAGTTGCTAAGTTGTGTTTCACTCTTTGTGATCCCATGGACTGCGGCAAGTCAGCCTTCCCTGTCCTTCACCATCTCCCAGAGTTTGCTCAAACTCATGTCCATTGAGTCAGTCCAGTCATCTCATCCTCTGTTGTCCCCTTCTCCTCCTGCCCTCAACCTTTCCCAGCTCTAGGGTCTTTTCCAGTGACTCAGTTCTTTGCATCAGGTGGCCAAAGGATTGGAGCTTCAGTTTCAGCATCAGTCCTTCCAATGAATATTGAGGGTTGATTTCTTTTAGGATTGACTGGTTTGATCTTGCTGGGCAGTTTGATCTCCTTTGTGGGTAGTTTAGCTGGACATAGTGAAGTGTTGAGAAAGCAAATTTATGCTATTGATTTGTACAAAGAAGCCAAATTATTCATTTACTGCAAGAAATATGACTATCAAGTACACTGAACACCTTCATTCCATTTAATGTATACATTATATATTTATATATATTATATAATATATTTAATACATTAAATATATATTTATATACTATATATAACATTTTAATATATATTAAGTAAATTGAATATATATATTTACAACTTAAAAATTAAGATAATTCACATGACACAAAATTCACCGTTTCATGATGTACAATTGAATGTTTTTTAGTATATCCATAATGTTATGTGGCGATTCCCACTATCTAATTACACAATATTTCCATCAGTCAGTAGTAATGTCCTCCGTTTCATTTCTGATTTTAGTAATTTGAATTTTATCTCTTATTTTTGGGGGGCAGTCTAAGCAAAAATTTTATAATTGTTATATATCCTTGGTAAATTCATTCTTTTACCATTATTATGTAATGTTCTTTTTTTGTCTCTACTAACAATTTTGTCTAAAAGTCTATTTTGTGTGGTATTTGTGTAGACACTCTGGTGCTCCTTTGGCAAGGAGTATCTTTTTTTCCCACTCTTTCACTTTCAACATATTTGTGTCTTTGAATCTACAGTGAGCCTCCTGTAGGCAGCATTTAGTTGGATTGTGTTTTTAATCGTTTCTCCCAATGTCTGCCTTTTAATGGAAGAATTTAATCTATTTACATTAAGTGTAAAACAAACTTAACTCTACCATTTGGCTTTTTGTTTTTCTATAGTCTTATATATATTTTGTTTGTTTGTTTGTTTCATTTCTCAAGTTTTCTATTGTGGTCTTTTTGGGTGTTGAACAGATATTTAGATATTAACAGTGTACCATTTTAATTCTGTCATCACATTTTTACTATGTATTTTTGAATTACTTTATTAGTGGTTTCCCTTGGGTTGCTGCAAGCCTTTGGTTATTTTCCAGAGTTCCAAATAGTTGATTCTGACAGTTTTTGCCAGTTTTTTCATTGCTTTTATGAAAGGATAGAATTTTGGAGTTCCTTTGAACGCCACCATTTTCACTGACGTCACCTTCTGCAGTGTTTTTTTTTGATCAAGGAGGGACAAAGAAAGAGACAAGTGACATTTCTAGGGCCGAGATAAAATATGAAAGGAGACTGGATTATGCCAGAACCATGAAAACCACTGTTGTGTGAGGTATGGGCTTAGTTTTTAAAATACCTCGATTGATTTAATCACAACAGGAATCCTCTGAAGCAGTTCCCCTTCTCATGGAAGAGACAACTGAAGACTGAGAGGTTATTTTCTCAAGTTTATACAGTCAGTAAGAGGTACGATCAGGTTTTGATCCCAGATTTTCTGATCCCAAAGTCTGTGCTTTAAATCACCAGGCTATGATGGTATATAGGCTGAACCACCAAATGTCACAGGAACCCACGAGAAGTGTAGGCTCCGCTCAGCAAGATCCAAAGAGACACACAGGGAGGCAAACCCTTCAGTCACTAGGCATCTCTCCCAGTGTGGATCGCCATAGGTGGACTGAGGTGCACTTAGGGCGCCAGTAAAGTCATTGCATTTTCATCTTGGGAAAAAATTAGAATTTTGTTGAACTTTCTTACATGTATTTTATACCTTACATTTATTATCTATCTATCCATCTGTCCATCTAGCCATGTGTTCATCACATGATACATCAAGCTGCATTGACTTCTTTGCTGTTCTTTGAATGTCTTCTGCGTTTCAAAGTCTTTGTTATTTTTGTTTTGCTAGTTGTTGGAGCCTTGAAAAGTCTCAGTATGACTCTGGTACCTAGGTCACCTTGGAATCTGACCAAGTCCAGATGATATGTGGTGGATGTCATTCTTTTAACTTTTTATTTTATATTGAAGGATAAGAGTCAGACATGACTTAGCAACTAAACAACAACAAAAACACAGCTGATTAGCAATGTTGAGATGGTTTCAGGTGCACAACAGAGCAACTCAGCCATATACAGAGAACACATATACATGTGTTCTTCCCCCAGACTCCCCTCCCACCCAGGCTGCCACATAATGTTGAGCAAAGCTCCCTGTGCTATATGGTAGGTCCTTGTTGGTTATCCATTTTAAATAGAGCAGTGTGTACTTGCCCATCCCAACTCCCTATGTTGGATGTCATTGTTTTAACATACCTTAGCAATGATCATACACTGAAACGTGAGCCAACGTTCACTTTTGTAATAAATATTTATTGAGGACCTGCTGCAGGGCTGGGCCATGTGCTGGGTGCTGGATGTGCAAAGGTGGATAAGACAGGTGCTGTACCCAAGAGGATCTGACAATATACCAGAAGTCTATGTATATGAGTAGGGTGAGAGGAGAAGTGGAGATGAGAGGTGGCTTTATGGAAAAAGTAACATATGAATGTGGCCATGGATGGACTTGGATGGGTGGAGGTGGCAGAGGTCGATGGACCTGCTTTGCACACAAGGTCTAAAAAATTGGTGACATCAAGTTCCATTTTTCAGTAGCATTAATAGCAGTAGGGTAATGGCACTTCTCAGATCTGAATACTCCACTTATCTGGAGCCCAGCTAGGACCCAACTGTTGTCAGGGGGATTTTGTTAGAGGCATTTATATAAATCTTCTCCCGATCCCCCCCTCTCTTCCCCTGCTGGTAATCACAAAAGAGAGCTCAAAAATCTCAGCTGGTGGATACAGTTTTCCTATGGGATGTTTCACTGAAAGAATGAAAGCCACTAATTTAAGGACCAAGAGAACCTGCTCAAATACCAGGTTTTTGCTTCTTACAAAGATAACCATTTTCCCGTCTGTTTTTTTTTCTTTATTTATATAATAATGCTACTTTTAAAAAGATTAAAAATGTCAAATGATTCTGAGCATGACATTTGTAGAAGTCTGATAGCTAGAAATCAAATTGTAAGAGAGAAGTACAGTCATCTAT
>NW_011494752.1:10301182-10301540 GCF_000754665.1 Bison bison bison
TTTTAAGTCCCAGTTTGCTGTTGGATTCTGGTCCCTTGGTGCAGGGTTGCCAGTTCTGGTCATAGCAGACAGGTGAAGTCAACCAGGTGAAAACTCAAGCAGGAGAGTCCACCTGCATCTGAATGAACCGGAAGTGCCTCGTTTCCAGCATTGCTTGCCCCCTTAGGTGTGTGGTCCCTGTGTGGCTAGGGTTTTCAGTTTTTCAAGAGAAATGGAAAATTTGGATGCTTGTATGAAATCTAGTCTTTTAATGCTTGTAAATTAAATGTTAAAAGAGAACACATGAAGGCAAACAGTTTGTTTGCAGGTCAAGTTCGGCTGTGCTAACTTTTGCTGTTGTGTGATCATGTTCACACTA
>NW_011494752.1:10301640-10308634 GCF_000754665.1 Bison bison bison
CTATATATCTGACCAAAAAAAAAAAAATCTTGATGTAAGCCCTTTTGTTTTTCTGCCTTGTGGCACTGTGACCAAGTTGTAGGAACAGTAACTGCAGAGTGAGGGGAGAGAGTACAGCTGCGTCTTGAGGGTTAATGGTTTACATCCAGAATCACAAAATGATGGCAAACGTTGCTTCAGGGACAGTCCATGAGCCCCCCACCCACTTCCAACCACACACCAAAGTCCCTGACTGCAGACACATCCGAGTGGTTCACCGGAAGGTGGGTACTGCCCGTCGCTCTGTTCCCTTCCAGGGAGGTTCTCCACGTGGCCCTTCTCTTCCTCCGGGTCATCAGTGCTTGTGCTGATGGCAAGATCCGCATTTACAATTTCCTCAACGGGAACTGTCTGAAGGTGATGAAAGCCAATGGCAGAGGTGATCCTGTGCTGTCCTTCTTTATTCAGGGCAACAGGTGGGTGGTCGGTGTGGAGGTCAGGGTCCTGAGCGAGTCTGTTTAGATGGTTTCTTTTTTCCCTCCTCTGGGACACTGGCCCCGGATTTGCAGGCAGCAGGAGAGCACAGGTTGTGCTCACCTGCAGTTTGGGTTGTGGTGGATGATAGGCTCAGGGGCTCATTTGTTCCCAGGCTTGGATCTGATCACATGATGGGCATGATACAGCTCTGCCGCAGGGACCCGGTTCTGCCAACAGGCAGCCTTCCCCTGCCCCCTGATCCTCTGTCCAGCCTGAGCGCTCCTCAGGTCCCTGTGTCTCGTCTCTGATGCAAAGAGACTTGCAGGAAAGTTGGGGTGGCATTGGTAGGTGGCCCCATGTCCAGTGGGGCAGAACTGTGCAGAGGTGTGTGTGCTCAATCACTTAGTCAAGTCTTATTCTTTGTGACCCCATGAACTGTAGCCCACCAGGCTCCTCTGTCCATGGGATTTTCCAGGCAAGAATACTGGCGTAGGTGGCTCTTCCCTTCTCCAGGGAGCAGAGGAGTTTATGAAACAGAACCATGGTGGCACTAAGTGAATATAGCACTGTGTTGTTATACGCTAGGTTCACGTGATATTATGTAAAAATACCCAACTAGACTTGTAAATTCTAGCACAGGCTCACTTGAGACATCACCTAGTCACCCCGAACGACTTTGCCTTCCTTCTGCGTAATAAGGCTCAATAAATGAATACTCTTTCAGTCATGAAGTCAGAAAGCCATAAAGAGAGATCACCTCTCACCTTTTTCTCATTTGTGACATCCAAAGAGAGATGTCAGCTTGAGTAAAAATGAGTCTGAAAGATTTCTAACTGGGATGGTTCTCTAATTCCATTCCAGCGTATCCTACTATAACCAGTCACTTTTATGGAGAGTTTATGCTGACTGTTGACAGCCTTAAAATTACAGCCTTTTGGAGCAGAAAGGAGCCTGCACACAGCATTTCCATCTCTTGTTTACAGCTATAGGCGACCTAGGAACCAGGGTTGGGGAGCAGTGCCCTGTGAATGCTGTGAACCCCAGGAACAATGGGTGGGAGGTAATATTTGGGGTCCCGGGTTCAGGGGGGATTAGGGAAGATGGAAACCCTCCTGCTTTCCAAATACAAATGTCCTGTCTGGATATAGAGTGTGCACAGAGATCCTGGAGTGATGGAGTGAAGATTGGGGTAGAAAGTCAGCGAGGGCTTGAAGACTTCCCCCATTAGCGAGCTTTCTCATCCCATCATGACAATAGACATGTGGCATTTGGATGCTGTGCTTAAGAAAGGAGTGGACTTCCAGACATTTGTGTGCAGAGTAGCTAAGCTTTCTGCCTCGGGTACCTAGGTCCTTAGCACTTACTCCAGGAACAGAAATTCACTTAAAATGTTTTAACTCGAGAAGTGAAGTAATCAGGACACGTGTGCTTTGCTCACAACTCATTTTTAAAGAAAATAGCTACAGAGCTAATGAGTTCTGCTGCACGGCCTGCTACCTTTCTCTGCTCTAGACCCTGAAACAACCTATACCACCCTGTTTGTGTGGTCATTTCCCCAGCACTGATCTCTTGGCTCAGGATCCAGTGGGACAATAGTCCTAATGCATATTTGGAAGCTGGGGCAATGGCAGCCTCCACGTTCCTTTTAAGGGTATGTGGGATCTTAGCTCCCCGACCAGGGATTGAACCCGCTCCCCCTCACTGGGAGGTGTAGTCTTAACTACTGGACTACCAGGGAAGTCCCCTTTTGTGGGCAATCATGTTGCTTTGGTTCCAGGATGGTGATCAACACGGAGAGCAACGTCCTCCTGTTTCAGTTTGAGAATATCAAGTGGCAGTACTCAGTAGAACGGGCCAAACAAAAGAAGAAGGACAGAGAGGAGGACAGGGAAGAAAACAGCTTTGCAGAAGTCCTCTCCAAGTCTAGCACCCAGGTCTACAGCCCAAGGGATTCTGTGTCCAGCAAGCAGACAGCCCAGGAGTCCCTGTTAAGCAAACCTCGCAGGTCCCGCATCTTCCTGAGGGCATCCAGATTACCTACAGGTGAGACAGCTGAACCCAGGCTGCCTCTATGGTATCCATTGGAGCAGGCAAGGGGCTGCTAGGACCAGCTTCTTTGTAGGATATTTTGGGCAGTGGTTTCTTAATGATGTACATCCCAGTTCTTTAGGGCAGGTGGGAACCGTTCTCTTTGACATGACAATCTAATAGGCAGCTCAAGGGAAGCTGCTAATTTTCAAGGCCTAATTTCCAAATGTATTAGACTCTTTCTACAGGAGGTGATGCTAGCCCTTCATCAGTCCAGTTCAGTTCAGTCGCTCAGTCGTGTCCAACTCTTTGCGACCCCATGAATCGCAGCATGCCAGGCCTCCCTGTCCATCACCAACTCATGGAGTTTACTCAAACTCATGTCCATTCTCCATGCCCTTGATCCAAACATATGTTGCCATTGTGTTAGTTGCTCTGTCAAGTCCGACCCCATGGACTGTAGACTGCCAGGCTCCTCTGTCCATGGGATTCCCCAGGAAAGAATACTGTAGTGGATTGGCATTCCCTTCTCCAGGGGATCTTCCCAATTCAGGGATCGACCCTGTATCTCTAGTGTCTGCTGCTTGGCAGGTGGATTCTTTACCACTGAGCCATCTGGGAAGCCACTTTCCAAGCATATAGTACATGATTATTTCCTTAGGACAGAGACAAGCTACATTGCGCTCTTCTCTCTAGACCTCTGGTTGATAACATGCATACCTGGAAAATACTAGATCAATAGATCACCTCCAAGCATATTTTACACAAATGATCAGCTGGGACAGAGCACCAGAAATTTCAGATAACACTTAAAGCTTCATAATCAGTAGGAAATCAGGTTGGGGGGGTGTTCAGCAGGTGACCTAGATGGACCTTTGGTTCCAGGTGACTGCCTAGCTTCCAAGGAATAAGAAACATCAAACAATAAAGTGATAATTTGGGTGAAGATCAGTTGAATTATCAGCTGTGCCCCCAGTAGTCATCCTTGATTGAATCACAGAATTACTACAGTTTCCTCCTCAATCTTAATTTAGGTGTGTTAATGGAGACACCTCCAAGTCCAGGAAAGCCAAAGTCACCCTGGAAAGATGGCAGGAAGAGACTGGGTTCTCAGGAAGCAAATGGCATGGGTGCCGAGCAGGAGAATTTGGAAGCAAAACCTGTTGTCGCCGGAGATCAGAAGACGGGTGATCCTTTATTCTGAATCAGTGTGACAGGATTCAACCCCTCTTTCTCTCTCTGTTCAGTCCAGTTTTTCACCAGGCCAATAACTTTGCTTATCTTTGATTCAGAACAGATAAAAATGCCCAGCTTCTCCTACGAATGACTGTGGTGTTGGTTTAGTGACTGATTTCCCCTAATCATCCCCTACTAACTTGAGGCCACACAGAAAAGTGTGAAAGTGTTTAGTCACTCAGTTGTGTCAGATTCTTTGTCACCCCATGGACTGTAGCCTGCCAGGCTCCTCTGTCCATGTGATTTCCCGGCAAGAATACTGGAGTGTGTTGCCATTTCATTCTTCAGGGGCTCTTCCCCACTCAGGGAGCGAACCTGCGTCTCCTGCACTGGCAGACAGATTCTTTACCACTGAGCCACCAGTGTGCTAGAATGAATCTCTTGTCCTTATCAGTGGCTTTTGGACCTGTTATCATTCAAAACATTTTGGGATCTCCTGTTCAGGAGTTGCTTTTTGGCCATGTGATAATTTCCATTTTGCAGTGGAGACATATTTTTTGAAGGCAGTTTTGATTCTAAGAAACATCCAAAGATCTTTTGGAATCAAATTTGATTATAATAAAGTGGAGATCAAGCTTTGCTATACAAGTTTTATTTAAAAGTCTATGTTACTAAAAATTTATGGGCTTTCCAGGTGGTACTAGTGGTAAAGAACCTGACTGCCAGTGCAGGAGATGTAAGAGATGAGAGTTTGTTCCCTGGGTCGGGAAGATCCCCTGGAGGAGGGCATGGCAACCCATTCCACTATTCTTGCCTGGAAAATTACATGGACAGAGGGGCCTGGTGGGCTACTGTTCATAGGGTTGCAAAGAGTTGGACATGACTGAGCAACTAACACTTCACTAAAAATTTATAAGGTCCATAAATGGGGTGTGAAGTTCATTCCCACAGGGGAATTTCAAGACTGTGTGGAACATAGAGATGTTCCTTCCAAAATATGCATATCTAGATGTTAATGCACCCTTGGACACAAATACTAGCATATCTGTTAGAAGCTCATGTTAAATATGTTGTGATTGCTTGTCTCAGAGAGGATTTTTGCTCACATGATGGTGGCGTGTCCATTCGGCAACAGCGACCTTAGTCTGCATAATAGTTAGAATGGATTTAATTTTCATGCATGAGTATTTAATGGTTTTCATGGAACACTGATTTGCTTTTCTTTTGTTTTTGGAAAAAGCAGATGATATGGAGAAATTACCAAAACAAAGGGATCTGGGAATTTCGGGAGACTTGATCCATCGCTCAAAGAAGTCCTGGTGCATTCCCATGTCGCCTGACCAGTTCCTCCTGACCGTGAATGCCCTGCAGAAAGCCCATAATTCTGGGGAGTTTGCCTATCCCCGGAGGCCCCAGGCCCAGATCATTGATGTCTGGGGACCTTCCATTCCATACCCAAGGAAGGTCCTGAGTTTGAAGGGCCAAGCGGTCCAACAAGCAGTTGACCGACTGAGATTCAGCACTCTTCCCATAGAAGTGAAGCAGACCAGTATTCCCCTCGAAATCCAGAAGCTTCAGCCCAACCTGAAGAAGTCTGTACATGGTCCCCAAGTGCATTCCACCATCCCCCAGCCGGTGCTTATCTGCCCCAGGTTCCGTGGTGGCTCGAAGGGTGAAGACCGGGCCACCAGTTCAACTGATGGAGTGCGCAACTTCAGCCCCTTAACCAGCACGCAGGTCATCAAGCCAAACCGCATGCTGGCTCCGCCCGCAGGCACGGCAGCCCAGGCTGCCAAGAAAGAACGGCCCCGCTACTACTCTGCCCTTGACCCCTTACGAGTGAACACAGAGTTCATGCTGCTGACTGTGAAGGAGCAGAAAGAATATAGGGAGGCCAAGATGAAAGAGTTTCAGGCCATAAAGCCAGTTGGAGTGGTCGATCCAGAAAAGGCCAGCAGAGCTGCATGGATCAGGAAGATCAAAGGTCTGCCCATCGACAACTTCATGAAGCAGGGGAAAACCGCGGCCCCCGAACTTGGACAAAATGTGTTTATTTGAACCAGCCTTGGGAAATTACTGTGTCTTATAATAAACAGGAAACCAAGTAGATGTTGATATTTGGCCTCTTTTATTTTGTTTGTTTGTTTGTTTTCAACTGTTCCTTGGCAATTACCATGAGGACTCTTCATTATTTTCCTATAAGTCAAAGAACTGATACTTATCAAAGTAAGAAAACAGAGACTAAGAGAGATTGGTATCTGTATTCCCACTGAAAACCACTCACTGAGATGCATGGAAACCCTGTTTCATTGATGGGGGATGGAGAAGTGGTTTTTGGAAGTTTAATACCACTTATCGCTACCAATTTCCTGTGTCATTTCTTCTAGCAAATGGACCAAAGGGATTATATCTGAATTGTGCACTGGAGTCCCCTGGTGTTTTCGTGCAGAAGCCTGATGAAGCGCAGTAAGTTCAATTAAGTATCAAAAAGGAGCCCTTAAATTGTGTTTCCTTCTCAGGGCTAACTCCTAGGGAGAAGAATTAATATGCCAGCAAATTTGGAAAACTCAGCAGTGGCCACAGGACTGGAATAGGTGTTTTCATTTTAGTCCCAAAGAAAGGTAACGCCAAAGAATGCTCAAACTACTGCACAATTGCACTCATCTCACACACTAGCAAAGTAACGCTCAAAATTCTCCAAGCCAGGCTTCAACAGTATGTGAACCGTGAACTTCCAGATGTTCAAGTTGGATTTAGAAAAGGCAGAGGAACCAGAGATCAAATTGCCAACATCTGTTGGATTATCAAAAAAGGAAGAGAGTTCCAGAAAAACATCCACTTATGCTTTATTGACTACACCAAAGCCTTTGACTGTGTGGATCTCAACAAACTGGAAACTTCTTAAAGAGATAACAGACTACCTGACCTGTCCCTGAGAAATCTGTATGCAGGTCAAGAAGCAACAGTTAGAACTGGACATGGAACAACAAACTGGTTCCAAATCTGGAAAGGAGAATGTCAAGGCCGTATATTGTGACCCTGCTTGTTTAGCTTACATTCAGAGTTCAGTTCAGTTCAGTCGCTCAGTCGTGTCTGACTTTTTGAGACCCCATGAACCGTAGCACACCAGGCCTCCCTGTCCATCACCAACTCCGGGAGTCCACCCAAACCCATGTCCATTGAGTCAGTGATGCCATCCAACGATCTCATCCTCTGTCATCCCCTTCTCCTCCTGCCCTCAATCTTTCCCAGCATCAGGGTCTTTTCAAATGAGTCAGCTCTTTGCATCAGGTGGCCAAAGTATTGGAGTTTCAGCTTCAACATCAATCCTTCC
>NW_011494752.1:10308734-10310948 GCF_000754665.1 Bison bison bison
CAGGGTCTTTTCAAATGAGTCAGCTCTTTGCATCAGGTGGCCAAAGTATTGGAGTTTCAGCTTCAACATCAATCCTTCCAATGAACACCCAGGACTGATCTCCTTTAGAATGGACTGGTTGGATCTCCTTGCAGTCCAAGGGACTCTCAAGAGTCTTCTCCAACACCACAGTTCAAAAGCATCAATTCTTCTGCACAAAGCTTTCTTTATAGTCCAACTCTCACATCCATACATGACCACTGGATAAACCATAGCCTTGACTGGACGGACCTTTGTTGACAAAGTAATGTCATCACCGACTCAATGGACATGAGTTTGAGTAATGGATATGAGTTTGGGAGTTGGTGATGGACAGGGAGGCCTGGCGAGCTGCAGTCCATGGGGTCGCAAAGAGTCCAGCACAACTGAGCAACTGAACTGAACTGAACTGACCCTTTCTACACTGATAGTGTGTGTCGATGTTGCTACTTAAACCTGCTGAGGGGTCAGGCAGGTAATTTAGAAGCATGCAGCCCAGCACAGGGCCTGTGGCCCATCAGAGAGCTCAAGCCCCATCCGAAGGGGGTACCCTCCACTAGCCCAGCATGGCCATGGGATGGAAACCATTCAAACAGTAGCAGAACAAAACAACAAAACACCAACCCCACAACCCACACAGTGGGTGGGCCACCAAAATCCTGGCATGATAGACTAGATGCATGGGATACCTGCTCCCAGCCTCTGCTTTACCTCCAAGTGCATGAATACTAATGTTTGACAGCCTTTCTCTCCTTGGAGAATTTTTTTCTCCATTATTTTTTTTTCTCCATTATTAAG
Organism: Bison bison bison; assembly: GCF_000754665.1. Taxonomy (NCBI): domain Eukaryota; kingdom Metazoa; phylum Chordata; class Mammalia; order Artiodactyla; family Bovidae; genus Bison; species Bison bison. The sequence goes on from NW_011494752.1 coordinate 10,309,551, forward strand.
ACATCAGGTGTAAAGTAGCATTGGCCAATAGCCATACAAAATTGTGATTTGTATGGAGAGAATCCCCTCAGTTAAGGAAACGTGCTTCTACTCATTATTCCATGAGTCTTCCAAGAGCAGTTTCACATAGGCCTGCCTAGCAGATAGAACACTGTTACAATCCCAGTTTCAGAGAAGACCCCAAGTCCCTGAACTCAGCTCCTTCAAGGGGCAAGAGCACATCCTTAGCTGCTAAACTTAAAACCATAATTAGAATAACATGTCCTATTGAGTAGGTACCCACCCTGTAGGAACACCCTTTCATCACCTTCTCCAGGAAGGGAAGAAACACAGGGGTCAGTTAGATAATTGGTAAGTGCAGATTTATTTTTTCAATTGTTTCCACCATTTAAAGTACAAAAGCAATGCTGTACAGGATTACACATCATTGTAGAACACTCAAACGAAAACTATGGAACACCCCGCCCCCAAACCTGCCCTGAGGCCATCCACACTGATGGGAAGGACACCCTGTAAGTACAAGCAACATCTCCACATGATAAACCATGAAGCTTTCCCCGTTATCAGTTCAGTTCAGTTCAGTTCAGTCTCTCAGTCGTGTCCGACTCTTTGTGACCCCATGAATCATAGCACGCCAGGCCTCCCTGTCCATCACCAACTCCTGGAGTTCACTCAGACTCACGTCCATCGAGTCAGTGATGCCATCCAGCCATCCCATCCTCTGTTGTCCCCTTCTCCTCCTGCCCCCAATCCCTCCCAGCATCAGAGTCTTTTCCAATGAGTCAACTCTTTGCATGAGGTGGCCAAAGTACTGGAGTTTCAGCTTTAGCATCATTCCTTCCAAAGAAATCCCAGGGCTGATCTCCTTTAGAATGGACTGGTTGGATCTCCTTGCAGTCCAAGGGACTCTCAAGAGTCTTCTCCAACACCACAGTTCAAAAGCATCAATTCTTTGGCGCTCAGCTTTCTTCACAGTCCAACTCTCACATCCATACATGACTACTGGAAAAACCATAGCCTTGACTAGACGGACCTTTGTTGGCAAAGTAATGTCTCTGCTTTTCAATATGCTATCTAGGTTGGTCGTAACTTTCCTTCCAAGGAGTAAGTGTCTTTTAATTTCATGGCTGCAGTCACCATCTGCAGTGATTTTGGAGCCCCCCAAAATAAAGTCTGACACTGTTTCCATTGTTTTCCCATCTATTTCCCATGAAGTGATGGGCCCAGGTGCCATGATCTTCGTTTTCTGAATGTTGAGTTTTAAGCCAACTTTTTCACTCTCCTCTTTCACCTTCAAGAGGCTTTTTAGTTCCTCTTCACTTTCTCCCTGTTATGCTGCACGGTTAATTTCAGCTCCTGCGTGGGACCAGTCCGCGAGTCCCCGCCCACTCGCTAGTC
>NW_011494752.1:10311172-10327798 GCF_000754665.1 Bison bison bison
CCCACTCGCTCCTCCCCGAGAGCCCGGATGCGGAAGTGGGGCCGGGTTTCCGCTGTTACTTCGGCTCCTCCTGGCTGGTGGAGTGCTTTCCGCGTCTGGTCCGTTCCTCCCCGAGGCTGCGGCGCTGACGTGGCTCCCGGAAGTGGCGCTGGCGCCTAGCCGTCATGTTGCAGCAGGTAAGGGGCTGTGGGCACCGGGAGAGGGTGGCGGCGGCTGGGCCTGCCGGGTGAGGGCCTGGAGGGGCCCGGCCTGCCGGGTTTGAAGGGGGCAGTAGCGAAGACGCCGAATGTGGACGGGCGAGGGGAGGGGGCCGCCGCCCTGGACATGCGATTAGAGGAGTTGCCCTCCCGGGCCTAGCAGTGAAGTTTATGCCGTCGAAGCAGCGTTGGAGGTGATGGACGCTTGGTCCACTCCCGTGACCACATCGGCCCTCAGGGCGAATTACAGCCCTTACGTTTATATCTTACTGTTTTTGGAAAAATTACACTTTTACTCAGATTATCGTAGGTGGTGTTTTCGTGTTGAGGGGTTACTGTGGTCGAGGCCACCGTCCTAGGCCCTGGGAAAGAGCTGCGAACAACGCGGAATGCTGCCTGCCCTGAATGGGCGGGTGAATTGGATTGCGCGGGGGGGGGCGGGGGCGCGGAGACAGGATAAATTACAAGACGAACGGTGTTTTCACAGAGTGATAACAAAGCCAGGGTGAGCCCTGGGCTGTGAGTTCTAGGTGGCTGTGACCGTGTCTTTCTGTTGTCTTCCGTGTTGACTAGTGGAGGACGGAATTTCGTTTTGCCTCATGAATGTTTGCTTTTCCTATCAGGACAGTAATGACGACACTGAAGATGTTTCACTGTTTGACGCGGAAGAGGAGACAACTAACAGACCGAAAAAATCCAGAATCAGGTATGAGGACAAGTTGCAAGGGATGGGTTAGCGTCTGGTGCTGTTTCGTCTGTTGACTGGTGCCAGGACTGGGTTTCCGGGCAGAGTGGTTGTGACAGTGCTGGTGGAGATTGTGTACTGCCAGTTTGCTTTTCAGTCTGAGATGAGATGACATCTCACGTTTTCTCTGGGAATAATGGACATATGGAATTTTACTCAGTACTTTTACTCAGATTTACTCAGATTTGAGTTTTCAAATCTGCAAAGCCAATTATTCGAACACTGGTGCTTTTAATTCTGACTCTTGTACCAAGGACACACAATTTTTTTAGATAGTTTCTAAAGATACATTACATTGAGTTTATTGTGAAAATTTCAGTACTGTATCTTTTGTATCAGTTAATATGAAAACATCAAGCCAAATTTTAGTTCCAAACTTAGTACTCTGTAAAGAAATAAACTTAATGAAATCAAACTCTACCTGAATCTTGAAAACATTACACCAAGTGAGAGATACCAGTGCAGAAGACCACATTTTATATGATTTCATTTATGCGGAATGTCCAGAACAGGCAAATCCATAGGGACCGAAAGTACATTAGTGGTTACTGAGGGCTGGAGGAGGGGTGAGATTGGGGTAAATGGGGGCATGACTGCCCACAGGTATAGGATTTCTTTTGGAGGCAGAGGGGGCGGGGGTATCATGAAAAAGTTCTAAAATTGATTGTGTGATAGTTGTACAATTCTCTGAATATACCAGAAATCACTGAATTATACCCTTTAAACAGGTGAATTGTATGGCATGTGGTTATATCTCAGTGATGCTGTTAATGAAACACCAACTCTGCCTGATGGGTATTTTGTCTTAATGCCTGAAGGGAATTCTGAGGGAGTGCTTTTTAGACAGGTGAAAATGGGAGTCGGTCCTAAGAGCATAGTGTCCCTTATTTCTCCAGCCTTGGTAAGGTTTCTTGTTACGTATCTTGTGAAAGTTTATAGTCAGTGAGGTGTAAAGTCGTGTTTATATAGTGTATTTTCTGTGACAGCAGGGCCTAGTCAAATAATGGGACTTAGGAAAAAAGAGAGCTACTCGGTTTGCTTCTTCCTCAAGTCACCTTTTATTTTGACAAGACTCTGCATGGTCCTGTGGCTGAAACATTTTCATCTACATCTGCAGTATCTGTCGTAAAATGTAATTGCATTTCTTTTGTTATGTTTTGGTTTTCAGACACCCAGTGGCATCATTTTTCCATTTATTCTTTCGAGTCAGTGCAATTATAGTCTATCTTCTCTGTGAATTGTTCAGCAGCAGCTTTATTGCCTGTATGGTGACAATTATCTTGTTGTTGTCATGTGACTTTTGGGCAGTCAAGGTAGGTTTGATTGTTTTTATTTAAAAATCATTTAATATGATGAGATTGAATGATGTATAAACAGTAAAAAAAAAAAAAAAGACACTGAGCATTTTCGATTGGGGTTAATTTATCTTTTTGTTACCTTAGGCCTCATCTGTGTAAAAGTGCCAGTTATGTCACAGTAGGTTACTGCTCTGCTGACCTGTCTGTGTGTTATGTTAACCTGCATCAGCTTTAGAGTGAAACAAACAAAAATGCGACCAGCTGCTACAGACCACACACATACTGCTTCTGGTCCACACCATTGGTTTTGCTTCAGGGGTCACCTCTGGCTGTGCCATGTGTGATTTCTAGATAAGACACCAGGATAGCTTGACCACAGATAACTGAAGGAGTCTGCACCATTGCGAAGGCTCCCATGGGAGCTCCAGGACCGTGTTTCTTAGCCAGGGCCAATCCCCCCCACCCCAGCGGGCATTTGTTGTGTGTCACCGTCCAAAGACATTTTTGGTTGTCACAGCTTGGGGTGGGGGAGTGTGCTGTTGGCATCACGGTGGAGGCCAGGGATGCTGCTGGACATCTTACGGTGCATAGCCGGGACAGCCCCCCACGTCAGAGAACTATCTGGCCCCGAGCGTAGATAGTGCTGGGGCTGAGGAGCCATGTCGTAGGGGACACTGAGAAAGTAAGAAATGGACCCAGAGGCCAGGGTGGTGGAGCGGTAGTTGTATAGATAGAGGGGCGCGTGAGGAAGTCACTGTGGTCCAATATGAGATGTAGACTCCAGGATTAGGCATATGCGTATTCACTGTAAAACTTTTTTGTATATTTGGAAATTTTCAAATTTCGAATACAGGGGAAAAAAAATGCAAAAACTAGTTTTACAATTTCAGAGATGTGTTTACTGATTCAAAAACCAATAAGGTGTTACAGGTCTACTCATGCCCACCAGCCCAGTCATTTTAGATCTTTTGATTCTTACAGATAATCAGAAGTGGTTGGCTTGGTGGTGGCCAGTTTCTGTAGGCCACAAAATGTAGAGAATAAAGATTACAAAGGTCTGGTTCCTGTAGGTACTTCTTTTGTACAGTCTTCTTTGGCTTGAATTTCTTTGAATTCCTTTTGTTGCTTTATGTCCTAAAGTGTTTACTGTATCCAGGTCATAGTTTTGTTTTGACGAATGTTTCTTTTTGTTGTTCATGTTATTTCTGCCTAACCAGATAGAACACTACCTTTTGACTTTTAGTCAGTTCTTCCTGGTAATTTCTAAAAATTAAATAATTAGAACCTTGTGGGTTTAGAGTTTTAAGAAATATGGCCAGAATATATATTTTCTGATGAACTCTTTAAAAAAAAAAAAAAAAGGCTTAAAGAAAGTCACTCTTTGTGTGTGGCAGGATTACTTACAGATACACAAATAATTGAGATATGAAAATAAGTCAGGAATGGGGAAACCATTAAATGGACTGCTTACACAATACCAGAGACTGGGTGGTTCGCAAACAACAGGGATTTATTTTCCACATTCTGGAGGCTGGAAATCCAGGTACAGGGTACCAGCATGGTCAGCTTCTGGCGAGGGCCCTCCTCTGGGTTCTAGACTGCTCACCTCTTAAACAGCTGAGAGCAGAGAGAGAGAATAGAAACTCTCTTGCCTCTAAGGGGGACACTAATCCCTTCTGCACATGTTCCCCGCTCTTGACCTTATCTCACCCTCATCACCTCCCTCAGGCTTTTTCCTGACACCATCACTGGGCGATGCTGTGGGGCTAGACTTTCAGCATATGAATTTGAGGGGACTCAGTATTCAGTCCAAAAGTAGGTCCCAGTGGCTAAAGAGTCGGGTTTAGAAACAGGGAACCAGAGAAAGGACGAGAGCTCACGAGGGGAAAGAAGGGTGATGTTTGTGGATGTGCCGACCCTATCACCTCTGTCCTGCTGGGCCTGCCATGGCCATTGTAGTTACTCTTTTGCCCAGGCCTCATATGTACTGGTCTTAACTGGGTGTTATGGATGGAAAGCTGATGATTTGTTGTTTGTGAAATATTACACTAAAATAGGATGTTAAAGTAGATGTGTCGGTGCTGTTTTTAAAATGTGTGTATATGTATTAATCTTCACCAGAATGTCACAGGTAGATTAATGGTTGGCCTGCGCTGGTGGAATCATATTGATGAAGATGGAAAAAGCCATTGGGTGTTTGAGTCCCGGAAGGTAAACAGCCTTTGGTGTTTTGGTTTTCTTGCATGTCATTTAATACATTTTGCGTAGATAATATTTGAATATTTAAGGATAAATTACCTATGCAGACGTAATCAACTCATAAAGAACTACCCCGGGTCACTTGTGGGGCAGCACTAAAGTAGATGGCCTTCTGAACGCCCCGTTTTCTCTGGCCGGCTCAGGCTGAAAATGGTGTGTCCAGGAAAGAATCCTGAGAGAGGGCTTGCGCTCCGAGTGTATGCCGTGTGCCTGGCTGGCCCCTAGGGGCTGCTGCTGCTGCAGGATCTCTTCTGAGCCGCTTGGCTCTGTGGGCTGTGCCAGGGGTTACTGCCTCCAATGGCTCCCTCTTTCCCCCATGGTCCTCCTCCATTCGTGGGCAAGGAAGAAAGAGGATTGCAACTGCATAGAAAATCTGAGTTGATGGAAGCAGTTTGCTCTTCAGGCTTTACCTTCAGAAGCCCTGGGGGACACTGGTCTGTTTGGGGTTTTTAGTCTGCTTCCCTGTAGTAGAATCAGCTTGGGCAGCAGAGGACAACATTCTTGGAGACAGCACAGGTTAAATCTCTCGCCTTCTGCTTGGAAGGGCCCTGACTAGTGCTTCTCAGAAAGCAGTGTTGTGCTCAGTGAGCCCTAGACCTTTATGTTATAAAACCCACCTGGGGAACAGCACACAGCCTTTTACATTCCTGGGTATTGCTAAGACGTGGTGGTCATTGTCAGGGTCCTGACCCCTGGACCCTGACTTGACGTTTGAGTCTCCAGGATGACCATAGCCTTGATTTACTGAATCCTTACCATGAAGGTGTTGTTCAAGGGTTGATTATGAATAACCAGTGTAAGTGCAAGAGGCATGACTAGAAGTGCAAGAGGCATGACTAGAAGCCTATCAGAGGCCACCCTTACTGTGTTGGGTGATGACAGACTGTCCACTCTGCCTTGAAAATGAAACATTCTTGATTTAAAACAAAGCATGTTAAGACCAGTTCTAAAAATCACAGCGATGGTACATGTACTGTTTGAACGGGGCAGGGAGTAGGGGTTCAAAGTTGGGACTTGGGTTGTCTGTATTAATTTATTTAAATTTGAGGGTAAGGAGTTTTTCACTAAAAATGTTTTAACTTTTTGCCAATAAATAGCACAGAACCTCGGTTATTAAATCTGTGTTGTTTTGTAGGCCTCCCCTCAAGAGGGTAAAACCGTCTCCGAGGCTGAATCAAGGATCTTCTGGTTGGGACTCGTTGCCTGTCCCGTGCTGTGGGTGGTCTTTGCCTTCAGTGCCCTCTTCTCTTTCAGAGTAAAGTGGTTGGTGAGTGTTGGTGACCCACCCAGGTGGCCAGTGGGTAATCGCAATGGGTGACCACCAGTCTTAACAATAACATTAGGGTCCCGTCTCAAACAGGCAGCTTCATCCTGTATTTCCCAAGTTTGGGTTCTCAACTCGGCTTTCCTCTGAGCACCAGAAAACAGAGTCCTTTGAAAGACCCGTCTCACCAGTTCTCCAGGTGCCCAGCAGTGTGTTGACTTAGCCCATCTAAGTGATTACCACATTGGTAATCACAGTGCATTGATTACCACATTGATCCCATGACCTTGTCAGGTGTGGGTGGTCTGCATACTCCAGACATGCTTAGCTTAGTTTGGAACTAACAGTGGTCCTTCCTGAAAATGCTGGTGGTGACCTGTCCTGGTCATCTACTGCAACAGTCATTGTACCATCTCTCTCAATTTCTCTGGTTCAGGAGGTTGGAAGGGGCTTGTCTGGGAAGTCCTGGCTTGGGATCTTTTGTTTTTTTGATCGGACAGTGGCTGGGGGCTGGTATGGCCCCTCTCTATGAGGTCCCATGGCCTCCCACATGGACTTTGCACACAGCTAGTTGGGGCTTCCTCACAGCCTGGTGGCCTTGTGGCCTTGTGGCAGTAAGACTGCACTCGAGGCTCGTAGCTCCAGGTGAGAGTGCTGGAGCTCACACGCTGAGGTACCTGGTGCAGCTGTACCTGTCTGCTCCGGCTGCCCTGACAAAGTACCACAGACCAGGGGCTGACACGGCAGAACTGTGTTTTCTCCCAATCCTGAAGGTCTCTGTCTCTCTGGCTTATTGGCCGTCTTCTCCTTGTGTCTTTACGTGGTCCTCCCTCTGTTCTTGTCAGTGTCCTAATCTCCTCTGCTTATAAGGACATCAGTCATGTGGGATTAGGGTCTTGTTGATCTTTCTCTTGACCATTCTTTTGGAATTCTCAAGGAAGTAATTGATATTTGCACTCCTGGATCTCAGTTGCTTTTATATGTCTACTCACAGAACCATGGAAAACAGTAGGGAGGGAATGGCCCCGCCACTGCACCCCTGGGTCTGACACAGAGCTCGCATGTTGATGGCTGCTTGTTGGACAGTGCAGAGCTCGTGGTGGATGAGTCTGTTCTGGAAGGGAGACGGGAGGAGTCTCTGCCACCCTTCACAAAGCTTCCTCCTTCTCCTCTTTCGTGAGCTGGGCTCCATGTCTCATTGATGGCAGAGAGAATGGTCAGTCACTGTCAGGCCTGTAACTGTTGATTGTTGCCCTCCCCCAGGCGGTGGTTATCATGGGCGTGGTGCTGCAAGGGGCCAACCTGTATGGCTACATCAGGTGCAAAGTGGGCAGCAGGAAGAACCTAACCAGCATGGCCACCACGTACCTTGGGAGGCAGTTTTTAAGACAAGTAAGTGTTCTCTGGATGTGAGGATCATTTTGATGTGGTCAGTGACTAATGCAGTGATGATTTCTAACTCTTTTAGAGTTTAATTTCTATGAAATACTTGAAGTTTTTAAAGGGATATATTTAAGTATGAAATGATGATGGTCAAGTAATTTTAATTTGTCTTTGGAAGCTTTTAGGACATTCCAAAAATGTCGGTGTCCTGAAGTTATTTTAAAACCAGAGGGCTAAAATGTTCATTGACAATAAGTTTTTTTTTAGAAAAATTAGCTGAAGTTCAGTTGCTTTCCATTACTTCTGGTGGCAGTCTTGAAGAATGTATCTTATATGGTTTTAGGGTTTATAGTAAGAGCAAGTTAGAAACATAAGACCATATCATTAAAGATTATTTTATTACTGTAGTTTCTGGATGTGAAGGTTTCAGTTAGAGTTTTCAGTGGGATCAGTAGTATTCTCAGGTAAAAATAGTTGCTGGTAAAATCTTTAGGAAATTGATTAGGTCTTTGTGTGAGTGATGCCTCACGTTTGCGTTTGTGCAGTAGTTTGGGCAGGTAATGATGCACGGGACAGTTAACATGTTTTCAACCTTGGCCCTGCATCAGGATAGCCTGGAGGGCTAGAACACAGATCTCAGGGTCCCACCCCCGAAGTTTCTTACTTACTTGATAACCTGAGGCCAGGTCTCACCAGTTGCATGTTTACAGGTTCCTAGGTGGTGCTGATGTTGCTGGTCCAGAGATTACCTTTGTGACCTAGGCCCTGAGAGGCTAAGTGATTCAAAGTGAGGGTTTAACCCAGCTCTCCTCTCTTGAAATTCGTTGCTCTTTCCTGTATGGTTTCTCTTGTAGAAAAGTTAAGAAGTGAGGAAAGCAAGGACTCTTGCAGGGCCATGACTCATCTTGAGGGCTTTGGCAGAGTCCTAGTATACTTTTGCTGGGTGAAGTCCACCTTATGGTAGTTTTCAAGTGTGCGCTCAATAGGTTTTTCCCTTCAGATTTTGAACCTTGAGCTTGACGTACATGGACAGGGTCAATAGACTTACATGGCAGCCAGTGATGCTCTGCTCCAGTGAGACTGCTTGCTGGACATCCGGGTGGACTCACTGCTTTACTTTTCCAGCGTGACAGTAATTTTTAACATAATCGGGCCATGTAGTAACTGCATCTGCTGACAAATACGAAATGTTTTCCTAGTGCTTTGAATCTGGTGTTTTATGTAAAATAGCTTTTCTTTATTTTGTAAATCACTTTTGGCATTAAGGAATTGTTTCTCTGTTGCAGACCACCGGCGACACTCAGACCTCCTCAGGAGAGTGAAAGCCTGCGTGCTTTTTTCAAGGGGAACCACCCAGGGTGGGTCTTGACTGAACCTTCAGAACTCAGAAGCTATTGCAAAGAGGAGTGTGGGGTTTGTTTTTCCATTTAAAAATTTACTTTAAGAAAAAGGAAAAGTAGTTTTCATATTGTCTTCTTTCTAGCACTTGGGCCTTGAAGGTGTGGTATGGCTAGAAACATTGTCAGCATTTGGTTTATGGTATGTCTGTCCATAGTCTTGTGAGATCCCTGTGTGTTAAGTTAAAGTGTCTGTGTTCACATTCATGTAAATGGAGACCTTTGCATCTCGGTCCATAGAACACAGAAGGATGTTCTTAGTCGATCTCAAAACTCTCTGTGTTTACGTACTGTTTCTGTAGATTATTTTAGAGGTTTTTGCTTCCATGGTAAGAGTGAGCACTTTGGCTAATGTATACGTTAGGAATAATGGTTAATTTTACACTTAATATATACTTTCATGGTGAAACTTCTTATCCTAGGCATTCACAGGCAGGTAAAAACCACACTTGGGCTGTTGATGTTAACTAGTTTCTAAAATTTGGTTTATTGATGAGTCTTGTACTTAAGACCCAGTTAACGTAACAGGAACATTCATAGTGTATTTTCATGGGATTCCTAGGGATTGCTGCTGTTCTATTTATTTTGGGGGGAGAATAGCCAGATTTTATTTTGAAGCCCCCAGAAGCTTTTCAGTGGTCCTCGGCTTAATGAAGTCTTTCTCCACTAAAAGAGTATTATTCTTATGTAATAGTGAGAATAATTATTTCGATACTTGGCATTGTAAATGCCTAAAAGACGTTTTATTTTGCGAATCTATTTTTTGGTCTTGCTGTAATGGGGATATTGTAAATCATGCATTTGTATTAACGGTATTTCTTAAAACAACATATGTAACAATCTGCAAAATACTGTAGACATCTGTGAATTCTGTTGTAGGTACTGTAAACTTTGTTTTAATCAATGGGTTATTTTGTGACTGTATTTATACATTGTTAAAAATTTTTTGAAGATGTTTTGTTTAATTGAATGCGTGTCTTTATTGGAGTGAGAGCTTTGAAGGTGCATAACTTTATATTTGTATAAAACTCTACTGTTTACAAAGCACTGTGACGTTTGTGATCTCATTTGATCCTCATGGCAAACCTGTTCTGTGTGACACCAGTGTATTGGTGACAGAGGGGGACCTCAGGTCACTGAGTGACTTGTCCAAGGAGCCACGGATTACAGGAAGACCCATCAGACACGTCTCTGATGTTTGAGGAATCTTTGTCTCTAAAGGTCCTTTCCTTTCTTATGAATCATTAACTTACTAAGTCATTAATTTATACTCATCTGGTGAGGAAAGTGAACGCTGTGTAGAGACATGTTTTTATTGAACCTGAAAGATCCGACGTCAGTCTGTTGAGTTGGGAGTCTAGCAGGAGACCCAGTGGTGTCATTCTCGAGGCAGCTGTTGTTATTTGAGGCTGCGATCCTAAACCAGACTGAATTTGGGAACGTACATGTGGCAGCACCTGTTGTTTGCTGCTGTTTATCCCCCACTATTAGCTTTTCCCTTCTACTCATTTCCCATTTATTAGCCAGAACATGGCAACAAAGACAGTGTTTCCCAGATTTTTCTGCCGTTTCATGGCTGCACTTCCAGGAAATGTCCTTAGAAGGATGGCATGCCTGTCTCTTCTCCTTTCCACCCCTGTTAGCTGAAACGTACGTGGAACAGATGGTGCTTGAATAGTTGTTGTGGTCAATGGGGTGGAAGCCTTGTCTTGTGAACAGCAGTGAGTTCCCTCTGGTGGGGACAGTAGCCCTGAAGTGCCCCTCTGAATTTTTAAGCGAGAAACAGACTTCTCTCTTTTTCAAGTGTTACTACTGTTTTCCTGTTGCTGCAGTCTAACTGAATTCTTATCAGTCCGTATTTTTAGCTTCCCCCACAGTTTCTGTTAGTGTGGAGTTTGAGATGTAGGAGTTCAGCAGACACACGTTTGCTCTTTCCACTGTGAGGTATTTAAGCTAACAAGTCCAGCCCTTCCAGATGCTGTTGTTGCATAAAAATTCGCCCCGAAACCAAGCCTTGCAGAGCATCATTTCATGGCACTTACACAAGCTGGGGATCAGGGGTCTGGGTGAAGCCCGTCAGAGACAGCTTTTCTCTGCTGCACAGTCTAGGCTCAGCTGAGAGGTTTGAAGGCCAGGGTTTGCATGCTCTCCAGGAGGCAGGAAGCATCTAGGGGTGTCTTCTTGGGTCTGGAAGCTGATGCTGGCTGTCAGCTGGACCGAAGCCAGGTTGCAGTTAGAACACCTACATTTGCAACCTCTGGGTTGTCTGTGGAGGCTCATCTGGGGTTGTCTTCACAGCCTGGCTGCTGGGGTCTCAGACAGGCTTCCCTAGGGAGCCAGAGAAGTGCGTGACGTTCTATGACTAGCCTCGGGATTCACGTAGTGTTGCTTCTGCCACACTCTGGGTGAAGCAGCCACAAAGTCCTCCTGCGTTCACGGAGAGGGGACATAGCAACCATCTTTGGAAGGTAAAAATCTGCCCCCCCCCACACACTTTAATCGTTTCAAGACTGAAAGCTAGTTGGAAGAGACTGTGGGGTGCAAATATTGCTTTCCCTTTTGTCTTGCTTGGTCAGCCTTGAGCACAAGTGAGTTGGCTGACCGGTGCAGTTAACATGAAAGCAGCATTGCATTCCCCAGCCCCCGTGTACCTGTTCCCTGACCCACACCTTTGAAAGCTGTGTGTTGTGCAGAGCTTACGGCACAGTAAGTCCACCGAGGTGTCGATACTATCATCCATCAAATTAGTAAAACTCTTTAGAGCTCATTCAGAGTTCTTTTATGTCTATTAACCTCATTTGATTCTCCCTCTGTAACCTCGAGAGGGAGGTGAGACCGTGAAAACCTCGTGTTACTGACAGTTGCATGTAGTAGAGACAAATGATGTTCCCCTGCTGTTGCTTTTGTTCTCCTCTGCTTCTCAGCAGCCCCCTGTTTAACAGAAGCCAGGGGGTCAGTTGTGGCCCATGTGATGCAAGTGAAGGTGTGACCTGTGTCACTTCTGGGTGAGGAACGTACAGCGGATGTGGGCTTCTCCAATCTTCTCCCCTTCCGAGGCAGCCAGGGGTGCTCGAAGTCGTACCTCGGCCAGCCAGGTCTCTGGGGGGGCTTGTCGAGCAGGCTCTGTCACCTGCTGCCATCAGACGGATGGTGTGAGTGAGGAGTAAACTCCTGGTGGAGCCACTTGATCTCCTGGTGAATTTGTTTCCATAACAACACAACACAGTAGCCTGTTCTGATGAATACAGGTGCACAACTGACAAGTAATACTCAGGAAACTTTTAAGTCCCAGTTTGCTGTTGGATTCTGGTCCCTTGGTGCAGGGTTGCCAGTTCTGGTCATAGCAGACAGGTGAAGTCAACCAGGTGAAAACTCAAGCAGGAGAGTCCACCTGCATCTGAATGAACCGGAAGTGCCTCGTTTCCAGCATTGCTTGCCCCCTTAGGTGTGGTCCCTGTGTGGCTAGGGTTTTCAGTTTTTCAAGAGAAATGGAAAATTTGGATGCTTGTATGAAATCTAGTCTTTTAATGCTTGTAAATTAAATGTTAAAAGGGAAAAAGAGAACACATGAAGGCAAACAGTTTGTTTGCAGGTCAAGTTCGGCTGTGCTAACTTTTGCTGTTGTGTGATCATGTTCACACTAGTGGGACTCTCTCTTCTGAGTCTTGAGTCAAAGCTGAGTGTCTGTAATGAGCACAGCTGCTCGGCCATCACCCACTCGGCCCTAACCACCGATTTCCGAGGAGCCCCCAAGCCACTGTTTGCAAACCACTGCTAGGAATGTGAAGCCAAAGTCTGCGTGGTTTTGAGGAACACGTTCTCAAATCATGTGTCAGATACATTTTCAATTAAAAACAAAGTCAAAATAATAAGTTCTTGTGAGAAGCAGGAACCATTCTTTCTATCCTTTTTATTGTTATTCTAGGAGGAAAAGAGCAAGCCTATCGTTTCCTGAAGAAGTGAAATGTACCAAGGAAAGGGGTAATCTAACCTTTACCCACTTTTAATTCATGAAGAAATAATAATTAAAGTACTATGGTCAGAAAATCAAACAGTACCGAAGGGCTACAAAGAAATGCAAGTCTTGCCCACTCTCAGTTCTGCTATCAAGTAGTAGACATCTTTATCTGTGGCAGTTTTTGTATTTGGGGGTATTTACCTCCACACTAAATAAAATGCTTATTGTTTTTACAGTGTTTCTTGACTTACCAACTGTCTATATTAGCTTTTGGCTTCCCACTATGAAAAATGAAGATTTAACTCAAACCCCTCAGGTGGTGCTAGTGGTAAAGAGCCTGCCTGCCACAGTCCCTGGAGGAGGTCATGGCAGCTCACTCCAGCATTCTTGCCTGGAGAATCCCATGGACATAGGGTCACACAGAGTCAGACGCTACTGAAGTGACTTAGCGCACAGTATGTACCCCCCTCATAGTTTGAGCACTTTTCCCCCAGTTGTTTATAAAATCACAGGCTTAACGTAAACCTCCATTTGTTAACTCCTTCAGTTGTCCGAAGGTAAAGTTAGTTTTCTCTTTTTGTTAGTAATTTGTTCAACTGCAAATAACAAATAATAGTGGCTTATTATATTATAAATAATAGTGGCTAAAAAAAAAAGTGTATGGCTTTCTACAAAAGAGGTTTAAAAGTGGGCACATGGTGGTGTTGATGCACTTACTAAACAGTTCTCAGAAAGCTGGTTTTTGTCCCCATGCTCATTGTCTCAGGGTCACAAGACGGCTGTCACAGCTGAAGATGACTCATCTGTTTATGAGCAAGGAAGGAGAAGGGAGGTTCCGGTCCTGTCTGTCCTCTTCTATCAGAAAATCAAAAGCTTTCTCAGCAATCACAGTAGGGTTTTGCTTCTGCTTACATCTCATTGGCCAGAGTGGTGTCACTCAGGTGTGTAAAGTCTGGAAAAGCAGGTAGGTAGGTGGACATTGCTGCCTTGAGTAAAAGTGAGGGCTTCCCTGGTGGCTCAGACAGTAAAGAATCTGCTTGCAATGCAGGAAACTCAGGTTCAATCCCTGGGTCAGGAAGATTCCCCTGGAGAAGGAAATGGAAACCCACTCCAGTATTCTTGCCTGGAGAAGTCCATGGACAGAGGAACCTGGTGGGCTACAGTCCATGGGGTTGCAAAGAATTGGACACGATTGAGTGACTAACACTTTCAAAGGAGAAAGGGACATTGGGTAGGGAACTGGCAGTGCCCACCAGTTCTCATGGGGGCTTTATGTAGGGGACACTGATGCTGTCAGCATTGCTTCTACAATAAATAAGTAGGTGGGCATGTTGCTCCATTGAATCTGGACAGCTTTTTAAATGCCAGCTTTTGCTGCAAAGCTATTGAAGCACAACTTGGTGAGGTCTGTGAGGGCGTAGGCTGGTGTGCTCTTACATACATATTCTTACTTCGGTGTGATTTGGGGGTTGGATTTAGAATATTCAGAGCCTACTCCCTCAAGAGTTCTCTCCAGGTGGTGCCATCCCCAGGGGAGGGTGTTTTTGTAAATACATTAACCATTGGTTTGCACAATGATGGGTTATTTCATGGATAGAGAACAGTTCTGTACAACCCCAAGTTGTCTGGCATCTCTATAGCTTCCATATGTCCCAGGAAAATTAGGTACATGCAAATCCTCCTTTAAAAAGAAGGGAAAAGCAACCCCTGACAGCTATCAGTTGGAGGCTGACCTGGCCCTGCCCACTAGACTATGGGGTGCTCCTTGAGCATAGGTAGTCCTCTATGACACTGACATCTGACAGAGTCATTCTGTGGCCCTGAGAGAGTAAGACAAAAATGTAGACCCTGTGTAATCGTGTTGGAGCGTAGAAACAACCTTTTGAATTGCAAGTTAGAGTCACTGCCGCAGCATTTGTCTGCTTTGTTGCGGCCACACTCACAGGAATTATATGTGTATTTGCAGCACCTGACTGCCACATGCATGTGTAGGGTCTGCATGTCCAGGAAAGACCTGAAAAGGCGCTAATCTCTCGCCTCTAGACTGTCTTGAGGTTCTACACAAACAGGAAATAAAAGCTTAGGTAGAGTTGTAAATTACTAGTGTTACATGCCCCAGTACACGTGAGCCCTTCAGCAAAAGGCTTACTTCAGATGCCTAAGGAAATCTCTGATTATTAGCTGAAGATGAACCTAGCTGAGTAGAGATTTCAGTGACTACACATGACAAAGAATACTACAGATGCTCAGAGTTAGTTCTGAAAAGTTACTGAAAGAACCTGCAACCTCCACCACAACAAGCATTAAAGGAAAGAGGAAACAAATCTGATTTCCAGAGTTGTCTCCTTATATTGCTGAAATTGTCCAGTTTTCAACAACAAAAAAAACAGTAAGACACACAAAGAAACAAAGAAAGTATGGCTCATACACAGGAAAAAAATTCAACAGACACCTTGTCCAGACTTGAAATCAGCTGTCGTGTATGTTCAAAGAGCTAAAAGAGGCTGTGGGCAAAGGACTGAAAGAAATTAGGGAAATGATCTATGAACAAAATGTGAATATCAGCAAAGATAAAAATTATAAAAAGGAACCAAATAGAAACTTTGGAACTGAAAGTATGGTAACTGACATTAGAAATTCGGTGGAGAAGTTAAACAGATGAAAGAACAATTGAAAACAGGACAATTGAAATATTGCAGTTAGAGGAACAGAAAGAAGAGTGAAGAACAGTGAACACAGCCTGTAGACCTCAAACATACACCCTAGGGGAGTTCCAGGAGAAAGGTGAATATTTGAGGAATTAATGGCTGCAAACTTCTCAAATTTCATGAAAGATTTTGGGGAAAAAAAAAAACCAATCCACATTGATCTGTACTTCCAAGAAGTGCCATGAATTCTAAGTAGGATAAATTTAAAGAGGCCCACATTTAAATACATTCATAGTTGAATTGTCAAAAGCCAATGCCAGAGAATATTAAAAGCAGCAAGGGAAAACAATACACCACATGTAAAGGATGCTCAGTGAACTTAAAAGCTTGCTTCTTGTCAAAACCATGAAGTCAGATGACACTTTCAAAACAGACTTTAAGACAAAATGAATTGTTACAAGAGACAAGGACATTACATATTGAAAAAAAAAGGTCAATCCATCAGGAAGACGTGACAATTATGAACATATATGCAGTTGGTATCAGAGCTCCAAAATGCGTGAAGCGAAAGCTGAGAGGATTGAAGGGAGGAATAGAAAACTCAATAATCATTATTACTGATGGTTCACTATTAATAATTTAATGATCAAGTGAGATGATCCATGTAAAATATTCAGCATAGTCCCAAATACTCAGCTGTCCATAATGGAGACTCAGAAAGGAAAACAGTTGCTTAGCTAGTTGAAAGTAGAGAAGTCAGGAGGCCTAACCCCTAGTTGAGTGACTTCTATATGGTTTGGATTCCCATTCAGGATGCGTCATGGAGAATTCAAATGGACAAAAGCCATCAGTTGCAGGGATTTTTTTTCTATATCTGTAATTTATTATACTATTGATACATGATTCCATATTATAACATAAGGAAGATACTGTAATAGAACTGTACTGTATATATCCAAATTTTTTTTTTAAATTTTAATTGGAGGCTTATTACTTTACAGTATTGTGGTGGTTTTTGCCATACATTCACATAAATCAGCCATGGGTGTACATGTGTTCCCCATCCTGATCCTCCCTCCCACCTCCCTCCCCATCCCATCCCTCAGGGTCACCCCAGTGCACCAGCCCTGAGCACCCTGCCTCATGCATCGAACCTGGACTGGCGATCTATTTTACATATAATATACATGATTATATACAAGTTTCAATGCTATTCTCTCAAATCATCCCACCTTCACCTTCTCCCACAGAGTCCAACAGTTTGTTCTTTACATCTGTGTCTCTTTCACTGTCTCGCATATAGGGTCATCGTTACCATCTTTCTAAATTCCATATGTATGCATTAGTATACTGTATTGGTGTTTTTCTTTCTGGCTTACTTCACTCTGTATAATAGGCTCCAGTTTCATCCACCTCATTAGAACTGATTCAAATGTATTCTCTTTAATGGCTGAGTAATACTCCATTGGGTATATGT
>NW_011494752.1:10327898-10328241 GCF_000754665.1 Bison bison bison
GCTGGGTCATAAGGCAGTTCTATTTCCAGTTTTAAGGAATCTCCACACTGTTTTCCATAGTGGCTGTACTAGTTTGCATTCCCACCAACAGTGTAAGAGGGTTCCTTTTTCTCCGCACCTTCTCCAACATTTATTGCTTGTAGACTTTTGGATCGCAGCCTTTCTGCCTGGCGTGAGATGATACCTCATTGTGGTTTTGATTTGCATTTCTCTGATAATGAGTGATGTTGAGCATCTTTTCATGTGTTTGTTAGCCATTTGTATGTCTTTTTTTGAGAAATGTCTGTTTAGTTCTTTGGCCCATTTTTTGATTGGGTCGCTTATTTTTCTGGAATTGAGCTGC
>NW_011494752.1:10328927-10337300 GCF_000754665.1 Bison bison bison
TTTGGTTGCGACATCTGTCACCCCATTGATCGCCAGGGTTGATTTGGCTGATCTGGCTGGCTAGGCGGGTGTCCCCTTTCTCCCTCACCGCTCCATGTGCGTCCCTCCGGAAGCTGTGCACCTGGTCGAAGAGGATGACCGTCCCCCATAGAGGAGGACTGGTCTTCAGTTAAGGGTGTATGAGTAGCTGTGCTTCCCTGTGAGAACCTCCAAACAAGCTTTCAAGGAAAGATTCTTTTGCAGGCTGATTCTTCTATTTTGCATTTTGCTTAGACCAAGTTAGAGATTGTAAGATAAGCTGGTAACTTACTATAGTGTTTATTTACAGCTTATATTTAGAACACATCTTATTATTTGTGTTTTTCAGATAGTCATTGAAATCCAGCAATGCTATGGACCGTGTTCATGGTGAACATTTCTTTTAGGGTATTGCCTTTCTCTGCACGCCCTTTTCCTCTTTTGCTTGTAACTTTTGCAGGGTCCACTAGATGGCAGTACATCAACGTAAAATGCAAAGAAAAGAGCCAGACTGGAGCATCTTGTTTACTTGGTTTGGTGAGAAATAATAGTTTTCCTGGAAAATTAGCCTGCAAGTAGTGAGTTAGGACTAAATCCATGTTTCCTGTTGTGAAATTAATTAAAACCAGTGCCTATGAATGAGTAGATGCTGAATGAATGAGTACAATTATTTAGTACTTACAGTGTACCAGACACCGAGTTAGGTACTACATACATGATATATGTCTGCTTTCCTCACATCACCAACCCCCTTTCCCCCAGTTGAACAATACAACTAGAGCATCTTGTTTACTTGGTTTGGTGGGAAATAATAGTTTCCCACCAAACAGGTGAAGCCAGGACTGGTCAAGTGTCAGGGGAAGGTGATGAGTTTGAATCTAAGATATGTTTGGTTTGAAGCCAGTGTTTACATCCAGGTACCAGAATGCAACGGAACAATGGATTTCCATTAGGACTGGGCAAAAGCTATGAATTTATGAGGCCTCTCTGCAGAGCAGAGTTGAAGCCATAACAATGGATGGGCTGCCTTTGGTAAACGTGCCTGTTGAAGGACAAACAGCTGTGGGACTTCCTGGCCATTGGGTGGCTAAGAATCTGCCTTCCAATGCAGGGGATGCAGGTTTGATCCCTGGTCAGGGAACTGAGATTCCACATGTGGGGCAAATAAGCCCAGAGCTTCAGGTACTGAGCCCACACACTCTGGAGCCTTGAAGCCACAGCTAGAGAGAAGCCTGCACACTGCAGTGAAGACCCCATGTGTCGCAACTAAGACCTGACACAGCCGGATAAATAAATATGAAAAGAAAGAACAGCTGAAGTGTAATTCCCAAGGAGAAGGTGATTCAGCAGAGGGCTAAGGGAACACGCACTGGAGGCAGACAGTCCTGAGTGTAAAGCCTGGCTTTGTCCTTCCTGGTGGTGTGTTCTCAAGCAAGGTAAGAACCTCTTTGACCCCTTGCAATAACCTCCAGAGGGAGATACTCTCACCATTTTACAGATAAGAAAACTGAGGTCTGCAGAATGTAGGAATTCACCCAAGTTCATGGTGCATCTGGTACATGATGGTGCCAAGACTCGGATCTGGCAAGTCTGACTGAGGCTTAACTTACACTGCCAGGTACCATGTGCGATGCTTCCCCAATCATAGCGCATAGGACACTGCCTGGTAATTCCTTGTGTATGTTTCCATCTCCTTGTATCAGTCAGAGAAACAGACCAGTAGGAGATATAAACGTGAGCTTCTCAGGTGGCACTAGTGGTAAAGAACCTGTCTGTCAATGCAGGAGAGATAAGAGACGCAGTTTCCACCCCCTGGAGGAGGAGATGGCAACCCATTCCTGTA
The DNA here is from genome assembly GCF_000754665.1 of Bison bison bison. Classification (NCBI taxonomy): domain Eukaryota; kingdom Metazoa; phylum Chordata; class Mammalia; order Artiodactyla; family Bovidae; genus Bison; species Bison bison. The sequence continues at coordinate 10,330,789 of NW_011494752.1, forward strand.
TTCTTGCCTGGAGAATCCCACGGACAGAGGAACTTGGTGGGCTGCCGTCTTTGGGGTCACAAAGAGTCGGAAACGACTTGAGTGACTAAGCTCACACACACATTCTATGCTGAAGACCTAACCACTGTGACTGTTTGGAGGCAGAGCTTTTAGGAGGTAACTAAGGTTAAATGAGGCAGGATGGGTCCTTATAGGTGGCCTTATAATAACAGGAAGAGATCACTCCCTGTGCCCATGCCGAGGAAAGGCCATGTGAGGACACAGAGAAAGTGGCTGTCTGCAGGTCCAGCTGAATCCGTTGGCACTCTAATCTTGGGCTTCCATCCTCCCAGAACTGTGAGAGGTGAACTTCTGTTAGCTTAAGCCACCTTGTCTATGCTGTTGCGTTACGGCAGCCCAAGCTGACTGCTACAGTCCTAACCGGAATGAACTGTAGTATTTTAAAGCTTGTCTCATAGAGGATGTGAAATGAGCCAAAGAAGCATAAAGGAAGGAAACACTAATTTTCATGAAGGCTTTTCTGGCTCCAGGAACAAAATAGAAGCTCTTTCTGCATCTAATTGGGTCCCGCCCTCTCAGTGTCCAAATTCCTGCCTTGTGGTGCGGGGCCTCATCACTTTTTGTTGTTGAAACTCACTTTATTTTTAAAAAGTCTTGAACAATAAGTTATAATTATTTCCCCTTTTTATATCTCCATCACTTTTAATCTTGCTAATCCCTTCAAGGGCTTCCCAGGTGGCTTAATGGTAAAGAATCCACCTGCCGATGCAGGAGATGTGGGCTTGATTCCCGGGTCGGGAAGATCCCCTGGAGGAGGAAATGGCAACACACTCCAGTATTCTTGCCTGAGAAATTCCATTGTCAGAGGAGCCTGGCAGGCTATACAGTCTCTGGGTTTGCAAAGAGTCGGACACAACTTCGTGACTAAACAACAACAATCCTTTCAAGCCTGGTTTCCTTGTCTGAAAAACTCGGATAATAAAACCCACCTCACAGAATTGTGGGAATTAAATGATAACTTATGTGCCAGCACCCGGTCATACATAGGATTGATTTAGACATGCTCCTGGACCAGGCATTCTCACACATCACTGGTGGGACTCTCAACTGGATGAATGTCTAAAAATGCTCAGAAATAACTATTGTTGTTTTGTAGTTCAGTCGCAAGTTGTGTCTGATTGCCCGTGACCCCATGGACTGCAGCACATCAGGCTTCCCTGTCCTTCACTATCTCCCAGAGTTTGCTCAGACTCATGTCCATTGAGTTGGTGATGCCATCCAACCATCTTATCTTCTGTTACCCCCTTCTCCTGCCCACTCTTTCCCAGCATCAGGGTCTTTTCCAATTAGTCAGTTCTTTGCATCAGGTGGCCAAAGTACTGGAGCTTAAGCATCAGTCTTTTCAGTTAACATTCAGGGTTGGTTGGTTTCCTTTAGGATTGACTGTGCTGATCTAAACACAGACTGAACTACAAATACATGTTGTGGGGAACTTCCATGAAGTGGTAGCAAGGACTGGACTGAACCTCCCATTGTAAACAATGGGAAAGCTGTACAAGATACATAAAGTAACTTCCTCCGCTACCTTGGCATCGTACCACAAGTGGTGCACAATGGTGGTGCCTGAGAAAAGGGATAAAAATGAAGTGAGCCTTTTAGTTGCCTTGGATTTCCACCTGCAGGCAGTTTCTGATGCTGAGATGGGGAGGAGGAACCCAGAGAGAGGCAGGCAATCCCTCCCAGACTTTCCTGGTAGTCCAGTGGTTAAGAATCCACCTTTTAATGCAGGGGACAGTTTCCATCCCTGGTAGGGGAACCAAGATCCCACATGCTTCAGGGCAGCTAAGCCTGCATGCTCTGGAACCTGAGTGCTCTATCCCACATACTGCAACTAAGACCCGATGCAACCAAGAGGAAAAAAAAGCGCATATTGAGAAAATTAGAAAAAAGTCTCTGAAAAACCCACATGGTAAAAAATTCAAGTACAAAGGAACAGAGCAGTTTCCCCTACACGTCATTGGCATTTATATTTTTATTTGATTTCTCACCTCTGTGCATTCCTTGTTGGAGGCAGAGACCACTGTCACGCGTCTCCCCCCATCCCCCATGACAAACCCTGTGGGTACCACATGTTTTCTCAATATCTGACTGTCCTCACGCGTAGACCCTTGGCCTGAAGAAGGGCTGGCAAATGTGCACCTATGTGCTGCCCACCTTCCTGGGCCCTGACAGACATCACTAGTCAAGCCTGGAGCACTTCCCCACTGAGCTTGGTTGTAGTCAGGGTTCTATTAATAGGTTATATTAATAGATGGTTGCTTCCAATTCACTAGCATTAGTGCTGACAGTATTTAACTGTTTGGCATCCTGGGCCTGAAGGAACGCTTAGGATTCAGAAAGGCACAGTAACATCCTGTCCCGGACATGGTCTAAGTTTTCTGCCAGCTGTCGTCTGCTTTCCAGTACGTGGTCATGGCTGGCATGCTGGCGGTCTGGCTGAGAGCCGGGTCGGGGGGAGACATTCTGAGGGGACTGAAGGCTTGGGATGCCTTGGGGCTGATGGAATGAAGAGGCTTTTGAGCTTGGCTGGGTTGCTGACAGTGTCCAGGGTTGCAACCACGGCGGATGGAAGTTGGGACTTGATCACAGCTCTGAACCCCTTGTTTTGGGGGTGGAGCCTGATGTGATGTTGGCCCCTGCTTTGGACTCTCAGTGCCTGAGGGGTCCTCTGTGAGCACCTGCAGTTGTTCTTCTCGGCTGAGGATTATCTCGGCCTAATTTGCAGACGGAATAGAAAGAGACTGGGTGTGAGACCTGGCTCTGGACTCATGTTTTGTCTCTGCCGCTCACCAGCCAAGCAGTCCAGCTTCCACCTCTGTTTTTTTTTTTTTTTTTTAATTTATTTGTTTAATTGAAGGATAATTGCTTTGCAGAATTTTGTTGTTTTCTGTCAAACCATAACATGAATCTTTAAGGAGGGGTTGGCGACATCAACTCAGGAAGTTGTTTGGAGATTTAACGAGACAAAGTAGGTAATATATCAAGCATACAGTGGATATTAAAAATAATCAGCACTGGGACTTGCCTGGTGGTCCAGTGGTTAAGAATCTGCCTTGCAATACAGGGGATGCAGGTTCCATCCCTAGTTAGGGAACTAAGATCCCACATGCCGTGGGGCAACTTACCTTTGGACCTCTAGTGCCGCACTGAAGACCTGCCACAGCCGAATAAATGAATAAATGAGCAGCACTGACATACTGTTACTGTGAGAATCCCAGGGACTGGGGAGCCTGGTGGGCAGCTGTCTCTGGGGTCACACAGAGTCGGACATGACTGAAGTGACTCAGCAGCAGCAGCAGCAGCACTGTGAGGTATCTTCCCTCATAGCTAATTGGCCTGCAATGCAGGAGACCTGGGTTTGATTCCTGGGTCAGGAAGATCCCCTGAAAAGGGAAATGGCAACCCACTCCAGTATTCTTGCCTGGAGAATCCCGTGGACAGAGGAGCCTGGTGGGCTACAGTCCACCAGGGGTTGCAAGAGTTGGACACAACTTAGCAACCAAACTACTACTACTAGACTAATTCAGTTAACATTCATGACATTGCTCATGCTGTGAGGTTCTATAATTATCATCCTAACTTGATAAGGTGAGGGGAGCTCAGAGTGGTTGGTTTTGGTCAGGGTCACGCAGCTGGTCCCTGCTAGAGACCCGAGCGTTCTGACCTCTGGCCTGCACTCTCAACTGCTGTTCTCCCCATGGAGGCCAGTCCCCTTCGCCACAGCATGGCCAGCAACTCATATTCATTGGCCACCAGCTTTGTGCCAGCATCTGTGTTAGGTGCTGGGGAAATACAAATATTATTAAGTTATATTTGGGAATGAATGAATGGGGACATGAAGTTGAGTGGCATATGGTTTTGGGGTCATAGAAAGCTTGTAATTGGTGTGGGGTGATGGGATCGGGGAGAGAAACCCAAACAGCAGAAAAGAAATGTCCTACAGAAACGACTGGCAAACTCAGTGTCCTTTCAGAAATCTCCGCGGGTAGATGATTAGATGTGCTCAGTTGCTCATTCGTGTCTGACTCTTTGTGACTCCATGGCAGCCCGCCAGGCTCCTCTGTCCATGGGGTTCTCCGGGCAAGGGTACTGGAGTGGGTTGCCATGCCCTTCTCTATCTTCTCTCTTCTTGCTGTTGCCTCTGCACTGATGACCTGCTGTGGGCGTCCCTGAGCCTCCCTGTGCTTGGAGACCCCAGAGCAAGGGAGAGGCTGATGAAAGATGGATTTTAGGATAATTGTGGTCTTGACCCCTTCGAGTGGTGTTCAGAGGCTCGTGTCTTTATGACCTGGCCTTTCTGGATTCTGCTTCTCCACAAACAAAAACGAGTGTGAAAAAAAAAAATCCCATTCTTTCTCTCCTCTGAATTCAAGTGACCCTGGTAACATTTCGTCATGAAAGTCACATCCAGGGAGGGAAATTCAAGGGGGAGGGGACACGTGTACATATATTAATGTATGGCAGAGACCAACACAATATTGTAGAGCAAAAGTGAAGTGAAGTCACTCAGTCGTGTCCAACTCTTTGTGACCCCATGGACTGTAGCCTACTAGGATCCTCCAACCATGGCATTTTCCAGACAAGAATACTGGAGTGGGTTGCCATTTCCTTTTCCAGGGGATCTTCCTGACCCAGGGATCGAACCCTGGTCCCCCGTACTGCAGGCGGACTCTTTACCATCTGAGCCACCAGGGAAGCCCTGTGGAGCAATTATCTTCCAATTAAAAATAAATAAGTCACATTCCACATAGCTGGCATCTCACTTCTCAGGCCCCGAGGAGGCCTCCTGGGTAGAGAGACACTGCAAGGCTGGGTGGCAAGTCCTCCATGGAGCCTGGCTCCAGGCCCCCTTCACCCAGCTGGTCGTCCTGGGTCAGGTCCCCCAAGAGGGACACTGAGATGACAGTTCTGCAAGCCCCGTATTCCTGGTTCCCAGAGAGGCATGAGAGGAGCTGGGTGGGAGAGGATATGACTTCAGACTAAGTCCTGAGGAAGTGACTTTAGCCCGTTTCTGCAGGGGGTTTGTAAACAAGGGGTTTGTAAGTGCCCAGGAGCAAAGGATGGGGGGCTGGGTTCTCTTGGCTCCTTCCCGTCAGTCACTGGCCATGCCCCCCCCACAAGTGAGGAAGGGGTTCACCCCACCATTTCTGACTGATTCCAGTAGTCCAAAGGCAGCTGTTCAAAAAAGACTTGCATTTGCGAGCTGTTGGAAGGAAAAAGCCCCCTGAAGTTGGGTAAAGGGTGCCCCCATACAGTGATGGGGTCCCTGGGGGGGGCAAAACTCCTACAGCTGGGAGCTCCCCAAGGCCAGGACCTGTGAGTCATCAAACTGTTAGTCAGAAGGGAGAGAAGCCTTTCACCCTTTTTTACTTTGAAAATGTAAATTGAGAGATTGAAGATTATACGTCAAGGTCCTCTGGGTAGAATCTTGGCTGTTTGGATAGACTCTTAGGACTGGATGACAGTTTGGGCCTTGATGTTCGGTCCCCCATCGGAGGCTTGAACACCCTATTTCTTATTATTTCCAGTAGTGAAAAATCTAAATAAAGAAAATGCATAACTGTTTTAAAGAAGAAATGCCTGATTGTTTTCACATAGAATGTTTCTTAAAGCCCAATTTAAAATTCAGTCCACTCTTGGGATATTTTTAGCATCTTGAGAATGTTCCAGATCGCTGACTCAGTAAGCCCAGGCTCTTAAAAATGCGTGTTTTTAAACCCCACAATGTAACATTGTCTGAGCTCCTTACCATTTCAGTCTGCTCGTACAGCCTGAAGTCGGCCTTGGTTTCCTAGGGGATGTATCTGAGCATCCAACACCCCCAACTCAAATCTGATGACAGAGCAAGTTCCGGGCATAGCACAGAGTAAAGGGGGCCTATGGTGGCATGAGAAGGAACAGAAGTCTACTGTGTTCATGGCAGCCAGAGCCGCCAGGGCTCCGGAGCTAGTGCAGGTCAGCACCCTCACTTTGCAGAGGAAGAAACGAGAGCCTGGGGATGGCCAGGCACTTGTCCAGACCGCCTGCTGCCTGCTTCCTTCCTTCCCCATGGCCACCTGAGAGGGGACTGGGTGTGCCGGCTCCCCCTTGATTCAGTGGAGCTCCTTCCTTTGGTGAAGTTAGGTTTGGTTATGGTGGTAACGGTGGTTTGCTTGACACACGTGGATGCTTTAGGAGGTGGTAAGACAGAGTGTGACACTATTTCCAAATCTGAACTATGTTGCATTAATAAAACTATCTCAGGCTTCCCTGATGGCTCAGTGGTAAAGAATCTGCCTGCCAGTGCAGGGGACACAGGTTCAATCCCTGGTCAGGAAGGATCCCACATACCATGGAGAACTAAGCCAGTGAGCCACAACCACTGAGCCTGTGCTCTAGAGTCCAGGTACTGCAACTACTGAGCCCGTGTGCTCTAGAGCCTGAGCTCCGCCAACAAGAGAAGCCACTGCAAC
>NW_011494752.1:10337400-10339385 GCF_000754665.1 Bison bison bison
AAAGAAAAGCCACTGCAACAAAGAGTGTGGTACAATCTATCTATTCATCTATCCATCTATCTGTCTATCCATCTATTCACCTATCTATCTGTTCATCTATCCATCTATCTATCCATCTATCTATCCATCTACTCACCTATCTATCCATCTATCTATCCATCTATTCACCTATCTATCTGTTCATCTGTCCATCTATCTATCCATCTACTCACCTATCTATCTATCCATACATCTATTGACCTATCTATCTGTTCATCTATCCATCTATCTATCCATCCACTCACCTATCTATCTATCCATCTACTCACCTATCTATCTATCCATCTATCTATCCATCTATTGACCTATCTATCTGTTCATCTATCCATCTATCTATCTATCCATCTATTCACCTATCTATCCGTCTATCTATCTATCTATCTATCTAGGGCTTGTCTTGCGCTTGTGCTCAGTTGTGTCTGACTCTTTGTGACCCCGTGGACTTTAGCTCTGTGACTTCGCTGATGGCTCAGATGGTAAAGAGTCCGTCTGCAGTAGAACCTGGATTTGATCCCTGGGTTGGGAAGATCCCCTGGAGAAGGAAATGGCAGTATTCTTGCCTGGAGAATCCCATGGATAGAGGAACCTGGTGGGCTACAGTCCATGGGATTGCAAAGAGTCAGACACAACTGAGTGATAAGCACAGCATAGCACAGGACTACAGCCTGCTAGGCTCCTCTCTCCAAGGAATTTTCCAGGCAAGAATACTGGAGTGGGTTTTTGCTACTCCAGGGGATCTTCCTGACCCAGGGATTGAACCTGTGACTCTTGCGTCTCCTGCATTGGCAGGCAGATTCTTTACTCCTAGCGCCACCTGGGAAGCCCCAAGTCTGTCTATCATCTATAATGTTTATCTAATAATCAATATGCAGCAGAGAGGGAATGCTCCCAGCAGTTTCAGATTGTAGTGACATAGATCACTTCCCTCTCAGGGGCTGGGTACTGACAGTTGGGACAACATATTCTAGTTTTTTTTTTTTTTTTTTATGAGCCCCTGAGCATTGCAGGGGTTGTGTGGGCTGTCATGGTTACCAATGCTGGAGAATTCCCCCTGGAGCCTTGGTTTCTCTGAGCCACATCAGGAAAAGTCCCTTCCAGGTAGACAGACAGAACATGGTCTTTAAAGAAAAACCTTAAATCGCATGCTGTCTAGCCCACCGGTGGGGAATGCCAGGGTGCACCTACAACCTGACTTAGAGACCTCAGGGCAAAGGTATGTCTGGGATCCTACCCCCGTTCTCTGAGGATGGGCCAGAGAAGGTCTGTGTTCAACAAATGGGCCGGGGTGCTGGTGCTCACTGTGGTTTGAGAATCACTGCTCTAAAGGACCACCGATGAAGTCACACTCTCCAGCTCTTGAGTCTTCCTTGTCCTTCTGTGAGTTAGGTCTGGTACAAAGCTTATTTAACTATATCAGACTTCCGAATTTTTATGTATTAGCTATTGTAAGTTATTTCTCCAAAGTCGTACATATTGTTGAAAAGGGGAAATGAACAAGATTACGGTGGGTCCTGAGCTATCAGGTGAAGAAGGGAAGCCCACTTGTAAACTCAGGGCTATTCTGATCTGGAGAAAGATGGAGGACTGAAGTGATTTTCTGATTAGAACAAAGAGAAAAGGGAAAATGGGACTAATTAAAAGCTCCTCTGTCTTTGTAGGGCCAGGATCTCTATTGTTTCTGTATATTTCTTAATGGTTCTAATTCGTCAGGACCTAAGATTAGTTCCTCTGGGTTCCTGGAGTCTGTAGAAACATTTAGGATGATTTTTACTAAGGACTTAAGATTGGCATACTCTGTAGACTGAAGGCTTCAGTGGGGCAGATATATGTCTTGAGATCAGGGATTGTCTCTCTTGTGGTGATGCAGGGAGTGAAACAGGACCCTTGTTCTCAAGGGCAGTGAGCACTTCCCGGTCTGTAATGTCATTGTTTGCCCAGAATAACCC
>NW_011494752.1:10339485-10363866 GCF_000754665.1 Bison bison bison
CCTCACATTTGTCTGGCTCTGTGGTTTTCAAAGCATTTCGACATCCAGTCCTGTATTTTGTCTTCCCTAATGGAGATGAAGTACCTGCGATTAACTCTTGCCATCCCATTTCTTTAGGGGCTTCCCTGGTGGCTCAGCTAGTAAAGAATCTACCTGCAATGTGGGAGACCTAGGGTTGATCCCTGGGTTGGGAAGATCCCCTGGAGAAGGGAATGGTTACCCACTCCAGTATTCTGGCCTGGAGAATTCTATGGACTGTATGGTCTATAGGGTCGCAAAGAGTCGGACACGACTGAGCAACTTTCACTTCACTTTCATCCCATTTTCTTAGCTGTGAAGCACAGGAGGTGGTTTGTTCAAGGTCAGGTAATCTGTGGGCTGCCCCGCCCATTTTTTGTTGTCGTTTAAGTGGCTCAGTCATGTCTGACTCTGACTCTTTGCAACCCCATGGATGGTAGCCTGCCAGGTTCCTCTGTCCAAGGAATTCTCCAGGCAAGAATACTGGAGTGGGTTGCCATTTCCTCCTTCAGGGGATCTTCCCTTCTTAAAATGAAAAGGGCCAGTGACGCTTGTTTCCATTTTTAAGGAAACTATGTTAATATCTGAAAAAGCATTGGTGTAGTTAAGATTTGGTAAAGGTTGTGTGTGCCAAGTTGCTTCAGTTGTGTCCGACTCTGTGTGACCCCATGGACTGCAGCCCGCCAGGCTCCTCTGTCCCTGCGATTCTCCAGGCAAGAATACTGGAGTGGGTTGCCATGCCCTTCTCAAGAGGATCTTCCCGACCCAGGGATTGAACCTGCATTGGCAGGCGGGCTGTTTAACACTACTGCCACCTGGGAAGCCCTGGTAAAAGTTAGTGGTTACTAACTTGTCATCACAACATGGGGCATGACAGAGGAATGAAGTGGCTTTCTAGGGACAGCCATGCCATCACAGAGCTGCAGCTCTGGTTGGGGTGACTGGGGCTTCAGCCCTGAGCTCTCTCCCTGAGCTACAGGAAGCAGACATGTCTCACGTGGGGAGGGCTCCTCAGATTTCCCCTCATCTGGCTTCCTCCGTTTCTTTTACCCACGCTCTGCTTCAGCACTCCCTTCTCTGCAATTCGATGCCAGAACCTCTGCGGAGCACAAAGTTACTTACTGAACACCTACTGCATGCAAAACACTGCCCTGGACATGGGGTAAGACAGGTACAAACTACTCTCATTAACTCTACACAGTGTGCAGCGCTCAGTCGCTCAGTCCAGTCTCACTCTTTCGAGACCCCATGGACGGTAGCCTGCCAGGCTCCTCTGCCCATGGACTTTTCCAGGCAAGAATACCAGGTGGGTTGCCCTTTCCTCCTTCAGGGGATCTTCCCGACCCAGGGGTTGAACCTCTGAGCCACGGGGGAAGCCAAAGAGAACTAAGAGGGCTGCAAAATGAGGCAAAGATAGCTGTCTGGGCACCCCGCCCCCCGCCGGACCCTACATTTTCAATGCTCTTCACTGCTCATTTCTAAGGACTGAGGCATTCTGTTAATAATTTCTGTGATCTTCTGCCTCGAGGACCTATCCTCAGATAAGCGGGCTTCTTCACCCAGGATGCGTGAACAGAGCCAGTTACCGGCACCCCCGGCCCCACCCTAAGGTCCCCCTCGTCTTCGCGAGCTTCAGGCTGCGGACGTTAGGTGGCGCTAGCCGCCCGGTGTGGGGCCCGGGGAGGCCCGAAGACCAGGCTGCGGAGGCTGCGCCCGGGACTCTTCCGGCAATCTGGACCGCCTTGCCGACGCCCTGGCTCTGTCTCTCATCTCTTGGCGGGGAGAGAGAGAGAGAGAGAGGGACACGGCCGGAGACGCTGGGGAGGGGAAGACGGAGGGCTGCTTAGTGGAGGGAAGGGCTTGGCCCTGCCCTAGCTGGGCCGTCCAGCGGCCCCCCCACCCCCTCACGTCCGCTCGGGGTGGACAGGGGCATGGGGGGCACGGCCGGAGGAAGGAAGCGGTGAGCCAGAGGGTTCCAAACAAAGGATGACAAGACAGGGTCCCAGAACGCTGGGCCTGCCAGCCCCCCTCTTCCCGGCACGGCTGACCCTCCCAGGAGGGGACCCAGAGGGAAGGGTGGAGGCCGGCCACCTTCCTCCCCTGCCGGACGTACCCTCGCGTCTAAGGGTGACTAATGGGTATGGCTGAGGGGTCCAATTCCAGAAACGATCCCTGTCCCTCAGTCACCCCTCCTCCCAGTTGCCTTCCCCCCTTATTGTTTTCTGGGCTGTGATGGTGACAAGTGGTTACTGCTCAGCAGCTAACAGGCCGTGTGATCCACTGGCCAGTGGTGATGGGTTGGCGGTGGGGGTCCCAGGAGGATGGACGTGGTGGCAGTGAGGTAGGCAGTGAGGTCCAGTTCTCTCTCCCACTCCTGGGGGTCAGAGAAGCCTTCCTGGCTAAGGTGGACAGGAGCTCCATCTAAAAGCCTGCCCACTGAGGGGGTGCACTTGCTCTCAGGAGGCCGTGGCCCCCTGAATCAGGTCATTGCATCCTTTCTCACCTAATCCAGGTGGTTTCCAGCTGAAGCCCCCTGCAGCTGGCTGCTCACTTCAGTGCACAGCCTCAAGCTTCCCTCCCTGTACTTGAAGGCTGTGTTTTGGCAGAGGCATGTGAAAGGGCGTTCCAAACTCTGAGCAGAGCCCCAGGCTGGGCCAACCTGGCTTCTTGTGAGACTCTTCTCTGCCCCCCTTCCCCAAGGGCTCCCCAAGGAAGTGGCCCGAGCCTTCGGATCGGAGGCCTATTGCACACAAATGTGATGTCCCCAGGTGACACGCTGAATGAAATAGGAACTACTGCTAATAGGTCACCAAAATCAGCCCAAGACTGGGGAAGAAGGCTTTATGTCTGTGGAATTAAATAATCTCCAAGTGGTCAGAATGAACTCCAAGCAGAATAGAGGACAGAAGAAAAGGATCCAGTGATTGCAGTGAGTGCCAAGTTAAAATGAGTCATTGGGGATGGATCAGTGATGACCAGGGAGGGACACTGAGAAAATCCCCACAGAAATGCTTGAGCAGCCTCCGGCACCTTCCTTCTGTTACCAGAAGATGCTCAAGTCTTGGTCATTGGAAAAGACCCTGATGCTGGGACAGACTGAGGGCAGGAGGAGAAGGGGACGACAGAGGGTGAGATGGTTGGATGGCATCACAGACTCAATGGACATGAGTTTGGGCAAACTCCAGGAGATAGTGAAGGACAGGAAAGCCTGGTGTGCTGCAGTCCATGGGGTCGCAGAGTGGGACACGCGTTAGTAACAGAACAGCAAAAACTCCTTTCAAAACCTTAGGAAAGTGCTTCCTCCCTGAGTGCCTTCATTCTGCAGGATGCACAAGGAGGACCTTGTACTTGGGCTCATTTTCTCACAAGATGTGCTGGAAAGGTGAGCTCTCAGTGGCCACAAGGTGACCATACTCATGATTTTATGTCCATTACTGAGTTGCAGTGGGAGGACGCTCACCCAGCAGAGGCTGCCCCTGCAGCGGAGCATTGTGGCTCAGGACAGGATCATCTTAGTAACAACACCGCTCTGTCTGGAGGATGGATTTGCAAGAAAAGACAGAACCAAGAGTCTTCGAACTCTTCCTGTATCCCCCCTTTCCCCTCCCCCAACCCCCTCCTGTCTTCCCCTCCATCATCTCCTTTCTCCTCCGCTCTTGTCATCTGCCCACATAGCTGACCCTCCTCTCTGCATATTAGGGGTTTAGACTAGAGCTTCTAAATTATCTGCACTACTGACATTTGGGCAGATAGTTCTTCGTCATGGGGACCATCCTTGCATCCTAGGATTTTAGCAGCATCCCTGGTTTCTACATGTAGATGACAGTGACACTCCTTCTCCCCTCTCCAGTGATAACAACTCAAAATATTTCCAGATATTGCCAAATGTTCCCCTGGGGAGGGGGAGGTGTGCAAAACTGACCCCCAGTTGAGAACCACCAGTTTAGACAAATCACATGGAAGTATCTGCTGTCACACTCGGCAGTAATTGCTCTTACACATAATCACTGACATTTTTGTGTCTAGTAGGATCATCCGATAAAGGAATTGATTGATAAAAGCATGCTTTTATTCCAAGCATGATCTTCTGGTCTTCCCTGTCCCCCTCCCTCAGCATCTTTGAAGTAGTGCAAACTGTTTTTTGCTACTCTAGTATCACTCAGAACGATGTCTCTGTGTTTTGGGTCTCTACCAAGAGTGAAATAAGTTTGTTTTCTTTGGGAAACACGATCTCACATTTTTTTCTACAAAAAATTAATTGATTTACCTGGAAGTGATTTAATAGAGTGTTTTTGACTGCCAGTCTGCTGGAGATTGGCGGAAACATTGTCCCAAAGCATTCAATTATGAGATTAATTCCTATTTATGTGTGTGTGTTTTTTTTTTTTTGGCAATCTGTTGGGAATTAGTGAATTTGCAGATTTACTGGTCACAATGCTTATAAATTCTCCATCTGTATTCTCACCGAGGTCTTGCTTGCGATGCATGACTATCATACTGAGATGTGGTCCATGTTCCTGTTAGGTTATTCTGAGTATACTCTGTGCTCTGCTTTCAGTCCTGCCCTTATCCCACCATGAATTGCTTTTGGACCCTTGATCCATTTTGTACTTTGGGACTATTGCTTGAGACAATTGTAAACCGCAATAGAAAGGAAACCTAAGCATTATGAGAAATAACCTGCAAATAATGAGAAAATGTTGGTTGAGGTACACCACACCTTGCCAGGTGAGAGGTAGCCAGGACAGGTGACCTGGTGTGACCTAGCCATGGTGTGACTTGTCCTCAGACTTCCCTGCAGTGATTTCAGTTGTAACATCAACTAGGAGCACACCCTTATGTTAGAGTCATCTGTCAAATGTGTGACATGCAGTGAAGGAGGTTTGCATCAGAGTTTTCCCAGAAGAGCAGCATTGGCATTCCCACCCTCAGGTTCCTGCCAGGTGCTTCCAGGGACAGGTGGATTTCAGCCCTATTTAGGGAAGACTGAGCTCAAATCAGCAGCATTCATTCAGAGGCTGCTGCTGCTGCTAAGTCGCTTCAGTCGTGTCCGACTCTGTGCGACCCCATAGACGGCAGTCCACTAGGCTCCTCTGTCCCTGGGATTCTTCAGGCAAGAACACTGGAGTGGGTTGCCATTTCCTTCTCCAATGCATGAAAGTGAAAAGTGAAAGTAAAGTCGCTCAGTCATGCCCGACTCCTAGCGACCCCATGGACTGTAGCCTACCAGGCTCCTCCGTCCATGGGATTCTCCAGGCAGGAGTACTGGAGGGAGTTGCCATTGCCTTCTCCGCATTCGGAGGCTGGTAGAGGGAGAAAGACTCCAGATGCCCAGGGGCCCTTCTCCGGGTGGGACAGCAAGACCTGTGGGCAGGGGTAGGTGTCCAGTTCCGGGAGCACTGCCCCCGACTCCACCCCACCCCAGATCCCACAAAACTCTTGGCAGAAAAGGGTGAGGCTGTTGTTTCCTCTCTGGATGTGTGGTGACAGGGGATCGGTTTCAGCAGAGGGTGAAGCCCAGGGCTGAAATGCAGTTGGACAGCTCCACAATGCCGGGCCCTGGGGGTTTTCCCCGTGCAAATCCCTGCTTTTGACAAAGACCAGCGCTCTGGGCTGCAGGACAGCTCAGCAGCAGGGGCTGGCCCCAGGAGTGGCTCCACTGCCACCGAGGGCGGGCTCTGGACCTGCACCCTGCTCCCGGGGTCCTGGAGGCACCGGGCTGTCTTCTCCCCCAGCAGTCCCCCCGCTTTTTTGCCAAGACCAGACTTGGGTGGGGGATGTGAAAAAATGAAGTTAGGTCCATTAAGAACAATTATTTATTTGTTTGGCTGTGCTGGGTCTTAGCACATGGCATCTAGGTCCCTGACTAGGATAGAACCTGGTTCCCCTGCATTGGGAGTGAGGAGCCTTAGACACTGACCACCAGTAAAGTCCCAAGAACAATTTCCTATTCAGTTCAGTTCAGTTGCCCAGTCGTGTCCAACTCTTTGTGACCCCATGGACTGCAGCACGCCAGGCTTCCCTGTCCATCACCAACTCCCGGAGCTTGCTCAAACTCATGTCCGTTGAGTCCGTGATGCCATCGAACCATCTTATCCTCTGTCGTCCCTTCTCCTCCTGCCTTGCATCTTTCCCAGCATCAGGGTCTTTTTTTTCCAATGAGTCAGTTCTTCGCATCACATGGCCAAAGTATTGGAGTTTCAGCTTCAGTTTCGTATTACCTCCATTAAAAAAAAAAAAACTTACTGAAGGATCAGAAGGAGGATGCTTCTAGAGGGAGAACTTGTCAGGAGAGCCGGGTGGCGTTGTTCACTGCTATTGCTGTTGTCATCCCGCCAGAGCTCGCTGCACTGACACTTGCCCGATGCGGCGTGCCGTGTCTTGCTTACCCCACAATCCTGCTGTCACTCTCACTGGACAGCTGAGCAGACTGCCACCTGGCAGGTTGAGTGTTGGCCCAGAGTCCTGAGCTGCTGAGCTGAGCTGCTGGGTACTATTCCTGGCTTTGGGAACTTTCCTAAGACTGACGTCATGGTCTCCTACTTGGAAAATTCAGGGTGGGTTAGTTGACCTTCAGTGACTTTTTTTTTTTTGCTCTCACACACATTCCCTTATGTCCTAATTTCTGAAAGTCCCTTTCCTTGGGCTATACTCTAAGAAATGCATGAAGCAGACTCTTCTTTCTGAGCTTCCTTCCTTCCCCAGTGTTCCCCAGGGCTTCCTCCATCCACGGAGGGGCAAGGAACCAGTGCCTTTGTGGAATTTAGTTACTCCTGCTTCCATCAGAGATCATGAAGGAGGGACTTCCCTGGTGGTCCAGTGGTAAAGATTCCGTTTGCCTTGCAGTGCAGGGGACTTGGGTTCAATCCCTGGTCGGAGAGCTAAGATCCCACATGCCTTGGGGCAACTCAGTATCTGCACGCCACAGATACTGAGCCCGTTAGCTCTGCAACTAAGGCCCCAGCCAAGTAAATAAAATAAAAAGAACCCATGAAGGAAAACAGCTTCAAGTATTTCTTTTCCATTCAGTGATGGAACGACAGCTACCAGCCAGCAGGTAGCGAGTTTGCCAGAGGCGTAAGGGTCTTAGTATCAGCCCACTGCTAAAAGTCCCCAGATTGTCCCATCCTGCCCCGCACCCCCAGTTAGGTAAATGAGGAAAGTAGATTTTGCAGAGGTGGGGCGTGGGGGTGGGGGGCTTGACTGTGAGCATCAGGACTTTGCAGACCTGGACCAAAATTCAGTTCTCTGCTTCCTCATCGGGAAATCCCATACACAGATGAATACCCTGAAGCTGCTCCCCACTTTTGGAATGTTCAGATTCCTGTCAAGGAGCACTCCAGGGGCCTAGAACATTCGAGAGGAAACAAACGCAAGATGAACAGAGGGACAAAGACCTCCGAGCACCAGGTTCACAGTGCCAGGGTGAGGGTGGCTGGAAACTTCCCAGGGGTGGTGGCTGCCCAGATCAAGGGATACCAACAGGAAATGCTGCCTCCCGGGGCCCCTAGGCTGGGAGGAAGCCCAGGCTACACAAGCTTGGCGGTCCCCCTGCTTCCAGAGACACTCTGCCCAAGGTGACTCAGGCTTCCTGAGAAGCCACTTATCACTGCCAGCAAGGACATCTGTGCCTTCCTCGCCCACGACATCACCAAGTGGCATCAACTCTTCCTCAGCCAGGTCAACATCAAGGAAAGGAGGCAAAGCCGGGGTTTGCCAGGAGTGCCCCCAGGACGAGGCATGGTGACTGTCTCCCCAGGATTTCTCTTTCTGCTTCCCTGTCCTCTTCCTTCTGCTCGGAGGCTGCTGGAAGTCCGGGAAGAGCTGACTCACTTGCCCATGAGCTCCTGGCCGCAGGAGGGACAGAGCCATCGCTATAGCAACCATTAGCCTCCAGACTGAATCAGGACAGGAGGCCTGGATGGACAAAGGGTGCTGAAGGGATGATATGACCACACATGTTGAAAATTAGTCTCCTGGATGGGTTCTCTGGACACGGTTTGCCCAGAGGGAGGCAGTGTAGGGTGGGTGCAAGTCATAGCCCAGCTCTCCAACCCGACCACCTGTGTCCCACCAGGTAAAGGATGACTGCACCCCTCTTCAAAGTCCATCCTGGAAGGGGCTAGAGAGAAGGGGGTGAAAATCCCATCTGAGTTTTCTTATTGATGGTGGTGGAGACCACGGAGCATGAGACAGTTGTGTACCGTCATCAGGGTTCCCACAGCATCCTCCTGAGAGACCATGAGATGCTTCTGGATGGCAGAAGCCCTGCTTGCCTCGCCTAGGGTGGTGCCTCTAAGGCTTGTTCCTTGGAACTCATCCTTGGAGGCCAGCCACCACCTCCCCTCCCCCCACCAAAGAGGCACATGGTCACAAGTTCCACCACACACGGAAGTGAATGGAAGCCTCTTGGCAAAACAAACGAAAGGCGACACAACCTGTTTAACTGTTTATAAGCAAAGGAGCCTCCCTTTATTGTTTCAGAAAACATTTACTTTATTTTATTATTATTCTTATTATCTTTTTACTTGATAATATTGTATTGGTTTTGCATTTACTTTAAAAAAATAATTCTTGGCTGTTTTGTTTTATTCAAACTTTGTATAACTGTGGTCTTTGTTCAGTCACTAGGTCCTGTTTGACTCTTTGCGACCCCATGGATTGCAGCGCTCCAGGCTTTCCTGTCCTTCACTGTGTCCTAGAGTTTGCTCAAACTCATGTCCATTGAGTCGCTGATGCCATCCAACCATCTCATCCTCCGTCACTCCTCCTGCCTTCAGTCGTTTCCAGCATCAGGGTCTTTTCCAATGAGTCGGTTCTTCACATCAGGTGGCCAAAGTATTGGAGCTTCAGCAACAGGTTGATTTCCTTTAGGACTTACTGATTTGATCTCTTTGCAGTCCAAGGGACTCTCAAGAGTCTTCTCCAGCACCATCGTTCAAAGGCATCAATTCTTCCATGTTCAGACTTCTTAGTTTCTTTAAAAAAAAAATTTAGCTGGATTGAATCTTATTTGCAACACTTGGGATCTTTGTTATGTCATGCGGGATCTTGCGTTGAGGCTCACGGACTCTCTGGTTGTGGTGGACAGGCTTAGTTGCTCCGAGGCATGTGGGTGGGATCTTAGTTCCCTGACTAGGGATTAAACCCACGTCCACTGTATTGCAAGGTGGATTCTTAACCACTGGACCACCAGCAAAGTCCCAGAAAACATCTACTTTTATCTTGGGGAAACCAGAGCCATGCAGACACATCCCAGCCTCAAGTGGCCTTTTAGAAAAACCAGGATCTCCTGAGGAGCTGGAGATTTCATCCTATGAACCGTGGAAGGCAGTGGCAGGATTCTTTTCCCCCTTATATAACATTTCCCCTGACTGCATAAGTAATGCATATTCATTGTAGAAAACTTCGAGAGCCTCTTCAAGTTCTGCCTGCTTCCATCTTGACTCCCTGCAGTCTTTCCCTTTTTGCATCCATCACTGCTTCAAAACACAGATCTGAGCGTACGCGTCCCTCTTTGACGCCCTCCTGTCACTCTTAGGAGGGAGACAAAGCTTCTTCATGTGGCTTCTCTCCAACGTCTGCTCTTCCCTGCTTTTCCAGTTCATTTACCCCCACACCCTCGTGTGTGTTTCAGGCAGACTGAGGGCCCCTCGTTTTCACTACTAACTTTGGACATTTTGTTCCTTATCCTGGAATGACTGCTTCTCCTTTCTTGTCATCATGGATCTTCCACTCCGTCCTTTGCATTTCAGTAGAGTTATCACTTCTTCAGAGCCATCTTCTCTGACACCTTTGATTGGTTCACATCTCCACATTTATGCCCCATGCAACTTGAGATTGTATGTTTTCTTGTGATGGGTTGGTGTGAATCTATAGGCTGTACAAACTGTAAGTCAGGGTAGGTCGTAAGCTCTGTGGGGGTAGACTGGGTCTGTTTTTGCTCATCATGCTGGAACACAGTGCTCAGAAAAAGCTGTTGATGAGCAAATACATAAATGAGTAAAATGCCACGGACAGTTTGAAAGGTGGTGGATTCCACTAAAGCTGTCGCCAGTGGCACCATTTGCCCTTGGCTTAAAGCAAACAAAGAGACTGTGTCCTTCTCTCAGGGAGCAGGACCTGGTTCAGTGGTTCAGAATTTCAGCAGGAGCTGCGTGTGGGGGGGCCGTTATTTTAGAGTTCTGCTTTTTCTGAAAGCTCACCGACCCAGCTGCCAGTTCTCACTCCCTCCGTGATCTCATTAGGGAGGGAGTGTTTTGTATTTAAACACGTTTGGCTGTTGAAGAACCCTGATTGCAAAACAGGGTGACTTCACGCTCTTCTTTTTTCCCCTCAGAAGCACAGTTCTCTTCACATGGGGGAGGCCTGGCAAGGGTTCCCCGAAAGAACAGAAAAATAGTGTTTCAGAAGCATCCTGTTTTAATGCTGTAAAAGGACCATTGTAACACGGCTTTTCATTGTGTGTGTGTGTTTGTGTTCACTTTGATCATGTTTCCATGTGTCTGTCACAGAACGCCATAGCACCAGGCATTGGGTTCTCCAGTTTGGGTGAAGTTAAGCATTTTCATCTCTGACCTGCCTGTTTGTGGACAGAAGTCCCCTCCCACTTAGCTTGTGGGAACCTTATAACCCCGTCTCTGTGGGCCTTCAGACATAGCCAGCATTCACTTGGCAGAGTCACTTGTCCTCATTTCCCTTCGTTTATTCATTCAGCAAACACTCAGAGCCCACAGGATGGATGACTGGCTCCGAATTTGCCACAGTGATTTCCTTGGCCTTTGATGACTTACTCTCCCTCTTACGAGAGTGTAAGCTCCAGGAGGGCCAGGATCTTTGTCCACTTTGCTCACTGACACACCTTAAGGACATAGAATAACACCTTGCACTCAAGAAAGACTGTTGAGTGAATGGATGCATGTTACTATGTGCTCCAGGGACCTCTCTGGTGTCCAGTGGTGAAGAATCCACCTTGCGATGCAGGGGCCCTGGGTTCGATCCCAGGTTGCAGAACTAAGATCCCACATGCTGCAGGGCAACTAGACCCACATGCCAGAGCTAGAGAGAAGCCAGCACACTGCAATGAAGAGTCCAAGTGCTGCAACTAAGACCTGGTGTAGCCAAAAATAAACTAAAAAAATATGCTCTAGACACCTTCCTGTGTTTTACCTGTCTAGCACTCAGCATCTATGCGCCCCCACCCCAACCCCGCCACTGCCACTTGGGATGAGAACCCTAGTTTTCCATGAGGAAAAATCCTCTCACTTTCAGACTCTAGGGTGTGGAAAGAGACTAATCTTTTTGTTGTTGTTGTTGGCTGAACCACATGACATGTGGGGTCTTAGTTCCCTAACCAGGGATTGAACCTGTGCCTCTTGTGGGTTCTTAAGCTCAGGTATTTAATAACTGGGCCACAAGAAAAGTCCTAAGGGAGAAGGCTAATCTTACCCCTAAGACTCAAGCTGCTAAGATTGGATCCCAGGTCTACTGTTGGATTTCCTAGGAGGAGAAGCTCTCCCCGCAGAGGATGTGAAATGGGAAGGCTGTCGCTGTTGGGGCCACCATGTAGCCACCGCTTGCCTGGGAGTGGAGCCCAGACTGAGGCTGGCAGAGCTTAGAGAAACTGAGAATCACTGAGTTCTGATGACATTGCTTTTTCTGCTTCCGCTAGTGTCCATCTGTATTAGTTTTCTAGAGTTGTCATAACAAAGTGCCTCAAACTGGTTGGCTTAAAGATCCAGGCACTTTGCATTTGGGCCCACCCTAATGACCTAATTCTAGCTTGACTACCTCTGTAAAGACCGTATTTGCAAATGATGTCACATACACTGGTACTAGGGCTTAGAACTTCAGCATTTTCTAGAGGGGTGGGGAGGGACACGATTCAGCCCTTAGCTCATCTCTTGCAGCTGAGAGCTTTACACACTTAATGTTTCATGAAGCAAATCAAGTTCCATAAGGCAAATCAATAATATCAAGTTTGTCTTCCTATGAAAAGCCACCACCCTCTGGTGTTGGTCCAGCTCACGCAAGTTTGCAATAAAGTAGCCCATGATCAGCATTTATTTCCTGAACATCTCCTGCATGGACTTTGATGTGGGTACAAGGTCCATTGGAGGTCAGGAGAGCCACAGGCCACTTCCAGGTTCCTGGACTTATAAAAAGCAGAAATGAGAAAGCAAGTTTCTAGATTCATTCTGAGAATTTTCATGTTTATGTGGAAAAAGTAAAGATTTTATGCTTTGCATGGTATGTCATCCAGGGGAATTGTGAATTAAAACACACATTAGAATGGCCAAAATCCAGAACACAGACCACAGGGGCTGGGGAAGATGTGGAGCCAAGGGAACTCTCGTTGGTTGCTGGTGGGGATGCAAAGTGGTCCAGCCTCTTTGGAAGATATTTGGTAGTTTCTTACAGAATGGAACGCTTTTGCTGTGACATCGTTGTTCAGTTGCTAAGTTGTGTCTGAGTCTTTGCAACCCCATGGACTACAGCACACCAGGCTTCCCTGTCCATCACCAACTCCCAGAGTTTGCTCAGGCTCATGTCCATTGAGTCAGTGATGCCATCCAACCATCTCATCCTCCAGCCATTGTGCTCCTTGGTATTTATCCCAATGAACTTAGATCTTCATTCACATAAAAAGCTGCACACGGTCATTTACAGCACCTTTATTCATAATTGCCAAAACCTGGAAGCAACCAAGATGTCCTTCAGTAGATGGATGGGAAAACTGTGGTCCATCCAGACAATGGAATACTATTCAGTGCTAACAAGAAATAATCTATCAAGTCGTGAAAGGATACAGAGGAATGTTAAGTGCCTATTACTAAGTGAAAGAAGCCAACATGAAAAGGCTTCATACTGTATGATTCCAACTATAGGACACTCTGGAAAAGGCAAAATTATGGATACAAGGAAAAGATCAGAGGTTTCCAAGGGCTTGGGAAGTGAGGTGAATATATAGAGTATTTTTAGGGCAGTGAAAACATTCTCTATGATACTGTAATGATGGACACGGGTCCTCTATACATTTGTCCAAACCCATGGAATGTGCAGTGTCAAGAACGAACCTTAAGGTAAACTATGGACTTTGGGGATTCTGATGTTTCAGTGTAGATTCATCCTGGGTGAAGCATGTCTCACCCATGGTGTCAGTGATCACCATGGGTGATGCTGATTATACGGAAGCTGTGCATATGTGGGGGCTGGGGGTGTATGGGAACTCTGTACCGCCAGTGTGTTTAAACAGGAAATCATGCTAGAAAATACAGTCCTTATACAGAGGGCCTCCCAGGTGGCGCTAGTGGTAAAGAACCTGCCCGTGCAAGAGACTTAAGAGATGTGGGTTTGATCCCCGGGTGGGGAAGATCCCCTGGGGGAGGGGGCATGGCAACTCAACTCCAGCATTCTTGCCTGGAGAATTCCATGGACAGAAGAGCCTGGTGGGCTACAGTCCACAGGGTCGCAAAGGGGTGAATATGACTGAAGGGACAACACAAACACACGCATACATACAGGGTGAAGTGGGTCAGAAAGAGAAAAAAAGCACTGTACATTAATGCATATATGTGGAATCTAGAAAAATGGTATAGATGATCGTATTTGCAAAACAGAAATAAAGACACAGATGTGGGGAACCAACATATGAATATCAAGGGGGAAAGTAGGGGTGGGATAAATTGGGAGATTGGGATTGATGCATATACACTACTGTGTATAAAATAGTGAGAACCTACTATAAGGCACAGGGAGCTCTACTCAGTGCTCTCTGGTGACCTAAACTGAATGGTATCCAAAACAGAGGGGATATACGTACACGTATAGCTGAGTCACTTTGCTTTATAGCTTTAAGCAATAAAAAGCATTGCTTTTTAGTTTTAGCAACTCCAATGAAATAAAAATGAAAAAATGTATTTAAAAAGGACCCACCTCCCAGAGTAATGGAAATAAAAGCAAAAATAAACAAATAGGACCTAATTAAACTTAAAGGCTTTTGCACAATGAAGGAAACTATAAGCAAGGTGAAAAGACAGCCTTCAGAATGGGAGAAAATAATAGAAAACAAAGCAACTGACGAAGAATTAATCTCAAAAATATAGAAGCAGCTCATGCAGCTCATGGAACAGGAAATGGCAACCCACTCCAGTGTTCTTGCCTGGAGAATCCCAGAGACAGAGGAGACTGGTGGGCTGCCATCTATGGGGTCACACAGAGTCGAATATGACTGAAGTGACTTAGCAGCAGCTGCAACATGCAGCTCAATACCAGAAAAATAAACAACCCAAGCAAAAAATGGGCCAAAGAATTGAACAGACATTTCTCCAAAGAAGACATACAGATGGCTAACAAACACAAGAAAAGATGCTCAACATCACTCATTATCAGAGAGATGCAAATCAAAACTACAATAAGGTACCATCTCATGCTGGTCAGAATGGCTGTCATCAAAAACTCTGCAAACAATAAATACTGAAGAGGGTGTAGATAAAAGGAAACCCTCTTACACTGTTGGTGGGAATGCAAACTAGTACAGCCACTGTGGAGAACAGTGTATTTCCTTAAAAAAATGGAAATAGAACTGCCATACAACCCAGCAATCCCACTGCTGGGCATACACACCAAGGAAACCAGAATTGAAAGAGACACGTGTACCCCAATGTTCATCACAGCACTGTTTACAATATCTAGGATATGGAAGCAACCTAGATGTCCATCGACAGACGAATAAGAAAACTGTGGTACATATACACAATGGAATATTACTCAGCTGTTAAAAGGAATGCATTTGAGTTCTAATGAGGTGGATGAAACTGGAGCCTATTATACAGAGTGAAGTAAGTCAGAAAGAAAAACACCAGTACAGTATATTAATGCATATATATGGAATTTAGAAAGATGGTAACAACGACCCTATATGCAAGATAGCAAAAGAGACAAGGTTGTATAAAGAACAGACTTTGGGACTCTGTAAGAGAAGGTGAGGGTGGGATGATTTAAGAGAATAGCATTGGAACATGTATATTACCATACGTGAAATAGATTGCCAGTCCAAGTTTGATGCATGAAACAGGGCACTCAAAGCTGGTGCACTGAGACTACCCAGAGGGATGGGATGGGGAGGGAGGTGGGAGGGAGGGTCAGGATGGGGAACACATGTACACCCATGGCTGATTCATGTAAATACATGGCAAAAACCACCACAATATTGTAAAGTAATTCAGTTCAGTTCAGTTCAGTCACTCAGTCGTGTCCGACTCTTTGCGACCCCATGAACTGCAGCACGCCAGGCCTCCCTGTCCATCACCAACTCCGGGAGTTCACCCAAACCCATGTCCATTGAGTCAGTGATGCCATCTACCATCTCATCCTCTGTTGTCCCCTTCTCCTCCTGCCCTCAGTCTTTCCCAGCATCAGGGTCTTTTCCAATGAGTCATCTCTTCGCATCAGGTGGCCAAAGTATTGGAGTTTCAGCTTCAACATCAGTCCTTCCAATGAACACCCAGGACTGATCTCCTTTAGGATGGACTGGTTGGATCTCCTTGCAGTCCAAGGGACTCTCAAGAGTCTTCTCCAACACCACAGTTCAAAAGCATCAATTCTTCTGCACAAAGCTTTCTTTATAGTCCAACTCTCAAATCCATACATGACCACTGGAAAAGTAATTAGCCTCCAATTAAAATACATACATTAATCTTAAAAAGGTAATGCTTTTCAATATACTTAAATCCCAGTACAATACAATTGCAGTATGCTAAATTAATTATAGGATTTCCAAAAAATGAGCTCAGTCATTTAGTCATGTCTGACTCTTTGTGACCCTGTGAATATAGCCCGCTAGGTTTCTCTGTCCGTGGGATTTTCCAGGCAAGAATACTGTAGTGGGTTGTCATTTCCTTCTCCAGGGTTCTAAGAAATAGTAGTTCAGTAATGTACAGCAGGAGGTGTGCCAGGTACATCGCCAGCCTTTTATGGCTCAGATGCAGCCGCCAACTAAAACACAGCTGCTACCCTCAAGAAGCCAGACCATTTCTACCTTATAGCAAAGTGAGTCAGCCATATGTACACATATGCCTCTTCTTTTTTGGATTTCTTTCCCATTTAGGTCACCACAGAGCATTGAGAAGAGTTTCCTATGCAACATTATAAAGCAACTATACTCCAATAAAAGTTCATTAGAAAGATAAAGGCAAAATTAACATCTCTGATAAATATTATTGTGTAGTAAACACTTTGATGATATTTACAATATTGTTTTCATGTCTTTATATTTTTTTGTTTATGTGCAATTTATTTTTATTTACACACTTCTGTAACTATTAGGAGGGAATTGCTCAAATCTAATATACCAATGAATATGTGTGTGTGTTAGTCGCTCAGTTATATCTGACTCTTTGCGACCCCATGGACTGTAGCTCTCCAGGGTCCTCTGTCCATGGAATTCTCCAGGCAAGAATACTGGAATGGATTGCTATTTCCTTCTCCAAGACCAATGAATACATAATGGCCAAAAAAAAAAAAGAGGAAGAAGCCATTGACCCACTGGGGGTAAACATGCATGTGAAGAAGTGATGCTGTTACCATGAGACACGTATGCGTGG
This sequence comes from Bison bison bison, assembly GCF_000754665.1. Taxonomy (NCBI): domain Eukaryota; kingdom Metazoa; phylum Chordata; class Mammalia; order Artiodactyla; family Bovidae; genus Bison; species Bison bison. The sequence continues at coordinate 10,356,108 of NW_011494752.1, forward strand.
CACATCGGGAACCTCCAAGGGGGAATTAGGGGCTCTGCCTGGTGGCATGACAGGCCTCGTGGAGGTGAAGTGAGCCTTGAAGAATGAGAGGTTTTGCATGTACAGAAGAGGGCTTTTTGGGTGCAGGGCCCAGCATGAACACACCTGATGGAGCTGGGAATAGGGAGCATTTTGGAGCCTCATTGGCTCAGCTCAAAAGGAAGCAAGCCCCCCGCAAATTTCCACTTGGTTTCTCCAGGGTAAGATTTTGCTTTCATGCCCCCAACCCATCATGAGGTTTTTGAGTCTCTCCTGCTCGACTGTGGGGGGCTGTTGGATGGTGGGTGTCTGTAGTTGATGGGTCACTCAGGGTCCACAGCTGACGTCAGGTTGGCCAGAGTCCCTTGCTGTCAGGGCTGCAGGACTCCTGCTGTGGACTCGGCTCCCTCCCCATCTCTCCTCTGTCCCCTCCACCTGCACCCGCTGTAGCTCCAGAGTTTCACCTGGGAGCAGCGGGAGCTCCTATTAATAGACACCCAAAGACTGCCTACAAAGCGGGACACCTGGGTTTGATCCCTGGGTTGGGAAGATCTCCTGGTGAAGGGAATGGCCACCCACTCCAATATTCTTGCCTGGAGAATTTCATGAACAGAAGCTACAGTCCATGGGGTCGCAAAGAGTCAGATACGACTGAGTGACTACATACAGTAAGAGGTGGAATTAGGTATGTGGATCTCTTGTGAAATAAATTATGTAGTGTTTCAAAGAGAAAAGAAATTCCTGCAGGCTTGCCTGGTCTGGAGCACTGTACACAGCACTTTCTGTCTTTATGGATTTATCTATTCTGGATGTTTCAGATAAATGGAATCAGCATATACTGTCTTTTAGGACCATCACATAGCCTTTATCCATGTATGTTCTGGAGTTGATTCTTATAGACTGTGTGTCAATGGACAACTCACTTACCATCTCTGTGCCTCATTGTGTTCACTTGTAAAATGGGGATTGAAGTAGTGAAACCTGCCTGTTAGCATGTGGAGAAGATTTTGAACGGTGGATCGGGGAGGGCCTGGTGAGTTGAGGACAGTCCCTGGCACAGGGGGAATGTACCCAGAGCCGGCGCTTGACCCCTGGGTGTCCTAACTCATTGTGCTCCCGGTGGAGGGAGGGTGGGGCTGAGCACGTGCTGCAGGGCGATCACAGGGTAGCCAGGGATGAGGCTGGCCCTCCCCCATGGGGGGACGCTGGAAGCCTTGGGGCACTGGGAGGCCCATGGCTCGCCCTGCACGTTCCTTTAGGGGTCCCTCTTGAGGTGATGGCAGTGGGTGGGTGACTGCAGAGGCACAGCATGCTGACTCTCGGGGAATTTTCTGCCCACAGAGGAGGGAAAAATGCACCTCTCTAAGAGGGGACAATCAGAGGCCAGGCAGGCCCAGTGGGAGGAACAGAACTCAGGCTGTAGGTTTTCTCTGTGGGGCTTGCAGCCTCGCCACAAACAACACAGACACAGCGTGACTAGCATCATGGCCCCCTGTGTGCTGGCAGGCGGTGGGGCTGAGGTCACTCCCAAAAGGCTCCTTAGCTGGTTGGTCCAAGGGCCTGGTCCCTGTTACCTGCAGTGCTAGGCCTGTGAGGGGCTCCAAGAGCCACCTTAAGCTGCAGAAGGCTTTACGGGCTGATTCTTTGGAGGTTCTTGTGAATCTGTGCTCACCTGCCCACCCTCCATGCTGCAAACCAGCTGCCACCCCAGGCCTTTGCACACAAGTGTCCACAGTCTCCCTAGACTCCCAAGGAGAAGACGGAATGTTCTCAGAGCCCCCAAATATCACACAAGTGTCCACAGTCTTGTCTTTCTACACCCGCCAGGAGAGAGGGCAGATTCTCAGAGCCCCCAAATGTCCAGAAATATGGACAGGTGAGTTCCAGATCTACTGAATCAGAAACTCTGGGGTGGGGTCTGGCAATCTGGGTCTCAATAGACCTTCCAGGTGACCACTGAATAGGGGTTTATTTGCCTCTCTGGGGCAGAGAACCCCCCTGCTACCTGGGCTAAGGCCCAGGACCCAGTGGGTGTTTATGACCGGGCCAGGGGTCGGGGGATCCCATACCAGGGTTTGAGGACAGCACCCTGCAGCAGGCTGAGCTCCAGGGAGATGAAGAGAAGAGGGCAGGAGCCTCTTCTGCTCCTCTTCTGTTCAGGGTGGTGACCATAACACCTGCTGACATCACAATGCCCATTTACTCTGGCCGCAGGCTCCTGGACCACCTGGGGCAGTGGAGAGAGGATGGCTGGCGGCCATGAGTAGAGGACCAACGGGGAAGTAGAGTCAAGGACACGGGGACATTTGGGGGCGAAAATAAGCCCCGGGAGGGAGAGTCACCAGGCTCCTGAAGGTAGCATGGAGAAGCACAGAAACCTCTCAGGTAACTTGGGGGTAGGTCCTGTCTTGCCTTGGAGCACCAGATGTTCCAGAGAGAACAGTCAGGGATGAATGTGGAGAAAGGCCAGCCTGTCACAGTAGCAGGAGCCCTTTTGCTGGACGTCGGAGCCTCGGTCTTCCTCCTTCCATGCCATCCACCCCTGGACTCTAACTCTACTGAGGTCTGGATTAACTTTGCAGGAACTTAGGCCTGTCTTTTAAAATGGTCAGGTGACTCCACAAGGCAGCCAGGGCAACAAGTCTAAGAAACCAAAACAAACACACGAAATACACCCGTTTCCTCCCTAGGGGTGGGGGACGGGGCTCCTATCACGTTCCCTCCCCACCCACCAGGAGCTCAGCACCCAGGACATGCTACACCGGGATTGGGGGAGGCCTTGACGGTTAAGGACCTATAGGAACCCGGAGGGGAGAAGGTCGTGACAGCCACACAGACAGCAGGTTTTAGAAAAAGTGATGATGAATATTCCAGTTGCTTATTGAAGAATAATAAAGAACAGGAGGAAAAAGGGTGAGTACGTAAACACAGCAGTCCATAAGCTTTCTGATCAGCATGGACACAGTGTGGATGGGGGAGGGGAAGAGGGAGGTGGGGCTGGGTTCAAACCCGGGCCCCCAGAGGCTACCGTCTGTGCCAGCAGCTTCGGTTTTGCATGTGCTCGAGGTGTGAGGAGCTGCTGTGGGAGAAGCAGGAAGGGAGGGGCAAGGATGAGGGGGCCAGAGTCCTGGGTTCAGTTCAGACTGCCCCATGTCCGGGAGAGGGTCACTGGCCAGCCTAGGGTCAGGGAGCTGGTCCTGTCCACTTCACCTGCTGCGTTCCAAGGTCACAGTCTTCCTTCAGGCCTCCAACCAGCACTTCCCTCCTTCCTTTTCAGCTGAGTTAGTTCGGGGTGTTTTCTGAGTGCTCCCAGCTGGGACCTGTGCAGGGTACAGGGACGCTTCCTCCCTAGTAATGAATGGTCAGGCCCACATGGCCTGGGTTGGAATGCAGGACAGCCATTCCGGTGTCTTCTCTTTGCCCTCCTGGTGCTGCCATGAGGGGTCTGGAGCCCTGGGATCCCTCCTCCTCCCCTAGTCAGAGCAGGGGGCCCTCGGTTGTTGTATTGGAATGGGTTAGTGTGTGTGTGTCTTTGTGTCTGTGTGGGCATGTGTGTATATGTGCTTGTGTGTGTGTTGGGGGCTTCCCAGGTGGCTCAGTGGTAAAGAATCCACCTGCCAATACAGGAGACTCAGGAGATGTGAGTTTGATCTCTGGGTTGGGGAAATTCCCTGGAAGAGGAAATGGCAACCCGCTCCAGTATTCTTGCCTGGAGAATTCCATGGACAGAAGAGCCTGGTGGACTATAGTCCATGGGGTCACAAGAATCAGACATGACTGAGCGTGCACATGTATTTATGTCTGTGTGTGCATTTCTGTTGTCTCTATGTACTTGTGTGTGTCTGGTGGACTCCAGTCGCCCATGGACATGGTTGAGCATGCACACGTGCATGGGTGTATGTATTCGTGTCTGTGTGTGCATCTGTTGCCTCTACGTATTTGTGTGTGTCGGTGTATGTCTGGGTGTGCATGTCTGTATTTCTGTGTGTGTGCCTGTGTGTACATGTTCGTGTGCATTTGTGTATATCTGTGTTCCTATGTGCATATGTGTTTCTGTGTGCGTCGGTGTATATGTGTGTGTGTGCACACATGGGCCCAACCCCTGCACTTTCGAGCCCCTCCATGGCCGTGCCCCCTGTCCTTCCCCGTCAGCCTGTCAGTGGGGCCGTGGGGCTTGGTGGATGGGCGCCAGGCAGCTGGGCCTGGGGGAGTGAGGAAGGAATAGCAGCTGGTACAGGCCACTCCCTGGGGAGTTTTGGCAGAAGAAGGAGGAAAATAGAAGTCAGAGAAGCTTGGGGTCAAGGGAAGAATTTTCTAGAGGAGGGGAGACTTGGGAACGTTTGAAGCAGAGAGGGAGGGACATTTGGAAAATGCTGGTGATGGGGGCGAGGAGTGAGGCCAATGGGCGGGGTGGGCGGAAGGGGCCGAGCGTGGACAGTGGACGTCAGCACTGCTGCGGTCTGTCTCGGGCCAGTTGCCATGCGCCCAGATTGCTCACACCCCCAGCATCCATGCTGTCGATGTCCCCAGTGGGCGCTGACCAGCAAAGGGCGCAGAGAGAGGATGCCAAACACCATGCCCAGGCCGGGAGCTGGTCTCTGCCTTTAACAGGCTCAGCATCTCCTGGGACAAAGACGTATCAGTCTCCCGCGCCTGAGGGCTTGCCTGGCGCATGGGTCTTCACTTCTCTGCCACCCTTACCCTCACCCCTGCCCCACCCCCACCCCACCCTCTCTTCACTAGAGAAAAATGAGGCCAAGTGAGGTTGGTAATTTGCCCAAAGTCACACAGCTGGCAAAAAACAGAACTAGGACAGGAACCCAGTGCCCTCTGACCCGTGTTCGCACTCTGGGCGAGTGTAGAGCACTGGGTTCCCAGCCCCTCTGGCAACCCTGACTCTGTTGCTTGCTTGACCTCCTATCATTTTGCCCACTCCTGGCGTGGCCCTTCACTGTCCAGACCTCAGCCAGTCCATGTGCCAGTTCTGACTTTCCCACCAACTACTGACCCCTGTTTTTTCTCCAGGACCTCAGGACCTTCTTCTCCCAGTTCCCGTTTTCCTCAGGCCACCAGGTCTCTGGTGATGGGACAGACAGGTGTGCGGGAAGTCAGGCTCTGAGGAGGGGGCTGATAACAGGGCATTTCCAGCCGGATGGGTCAGTGTCAGGTCTGATGGCACCTGGTAAACTGCATGGTGGGCAGTCTGCTGCAGAGAGAAGATGGGAAGTTGCTTCCTCAGCTCATGGAGGCTGGTGCTGCAGGGAAAATGCCCAGAAATCAACAGAAAGGAAGGAAAAGTTTGCCAAGTTGCTGTGAGGAATGCTCACGAGAAGACTCTTGAGAGTCCCTGGGACTGCAAGGAGATCAAACAAGTTCATCCTAAAGGAAATCAACTCTGAATAGTCTTTGGAAGGACTGATGCTGAAGCTGAAGCTCCAATATTTTGGCCACCTGATGTGAAAAGCCAACTCATTGGAAAAGACCCTGATGCTGGGAAAGACTGAGGGCAAGAGGAGAAGGGGGCAATAGAGGATGAGATGGTTGGATGGCATCACTGACTCAATGATGAATTTGAGCAAGCTCTGGGAGATTCTGAAGGACAGGGAGGCCTGACGCACTGCAGTCCACAGGGTCACAGTCAGACTTGACTGAGCGACTGAACAACAACAAGCGAGTGTCTGGTCTAGGTTAGGCATCAGGAATGTGCAGCAGGTCAGGCCAGCAGCCTGGGAAATACTTGGCCCGTTTTGGTTTTCATTTTTCATTGTTTATTTCTAACAAATGTTTATTTCACCGTTGTAATTCTTCAAGTTTTTAGGAACATGCCAGAGAATGACTTTGTTCTGGTTTTTAGACTCTTGACTTTTGGTCGCAGAGAGACAGAAGCCAATTAGCTAATCACAGTCATGGGCTGTCAGCCAGGGCTTCTTGGAGGGGCCACCTGCAGGATGTCTCCAGCCTGTATTGTTCTCCAGCCACCCTGGAACCATCATTTCACTCTTGCTCATCGAGACCCTGACCCTCCCTGACTCTGTAGCCCACTGGTTTTTCCACCACATCTGATCCTTTTTTTCTTCTTCCCAACTTCTTCAAACCAAGTCTCCTCTCTGACGCTAAAGAGAATCCCCTCTCCATATCTAGATGCACCCCCAGCTGGTGGCCCTACAGTGGTGCTGACAGTGGGGGATGTAAGGGTCCCCCTGACTCGGCTCCACAGTCTCTCATCTCTCTTTTCACTTCCAAGTTTTGGTCCATTCCTGCCCACACTCTTGGCTCCCTTTTCTGGCCCCTACCATCCTTACATCCTTAAAACATTTTACATTAGTATGTGGTCTGCTGAGTTGCTTCAGTCATGGACCCTTTGTGACCCCATAGACTGTAACCTGCCAGGCTCCTCTGTCCATGGGATTCTCCAGACAAAAATACTGGAGTGGGTTGCCATGCCTTTCTCCACGGGATCTTCCCAGCCGAGAGATTGAACCTACATCTCTTGAGGCTCCTGCATTTACAGGTGGGTTCTTTACCACTAGTGCCACCTGGGAAGCCCCTTTACATTAATACACTTTACAATCAGCTTGTGAGTTTCTATAGACACTTTCAACTTGGTTGAGGTGACGTTGAATCTACAGCCCAAAGTAGGAGAACTGATATTTTTACGGTGAACATGGCATTTCTTTCCATTTATTCAGACTTCTAAACTAACACCCCCAAAAGATGTCCTTTTCATTATAGGGGCCTGGAAAGCAAAAGTAGGAAGTTAAGAAACACCTGGAGTAACAGGCAAATTTGGCCTTGGAGTGCAGAATGAAGCAGGGCAAAGGCTAATAGAGTTTTGCCAAGAGAACGCACTGGTTATAGCAAACACCCTCTTCCAACAACACAAGAGAAGACTCTACACATGGACATCACCAGATGGTCAATACAGAAATCAGATTGATTATATTCTTTGCAGCCAAAAATGGAGAAGCTCTATACAGTCAGCAAAAATAAAACCGAAGCTGTCTATGGCTCAGATCATGAACTCCTTATTGCCAAATTCAGACTTAAATTTAAGAAAGTATGGAAAACCACTAGACCATTCAGGTATAACCTAAATCAAATCCCTTATAATTACACAGTGAAGTGAGAAATAGATTTAAGGGATTAGATCTGACAGAGTGCTCGAAGAACTATGGACAGAGGTTTGTGACATTGTACAGGAGACAGGAATCAAGACCATCCCCAAGAAAAAGAAATGCAAAAAAGCAAAATGGCTGTCTGAGGAGGCCTTACAAGTAGCTGTGAAAAGAAGAGAAGCAAAAAGCAAAAGAGAAAAGGAAAGATACACCCATTTGAAGCAGAGTCCCAAAGAATAGGAAGGAGAGATAAGAAAGCCTTCTTCAATGATCAGTGCAAAGAAATAGAGAAAAACAATAGAATGGGAAAGACTAGAGATCTCTTCAAGAAAATTAGAGATACCAAGGGAACATTTCATGCAAAGATGGGCTCAATAAAGGACAGAAATGGTATGGAGCTCATGGAAGCAGAAGATATTAAGAAGAGGTGGCAAGAATACACAGAAGAACTATACAAAAAAGATTTTCATGACCCACATAATCACGATGGTGTGATCACCCACCTAGAGCCAGACATCCTGGAATCTGAAGTCAAGTGGGCCTTAGGAAGCATCGCTACAAACAAAGCTAGTGGAAGTGATGGAATTCCAGTTGAGCTATTTCAAATCCTAAAAGATGATGCTGTG